>NC_138945.1:52285000-53485000 GCF_965226115.1 Aulonocara stuartgranti | reverse complement strand
CTTTGTGTGCGCATGTGTATGTTTAAATTTATGTATTGAGTTGCTACAGTGCCACAGGGCAGGACTCTGGAGGACACGGATAACAAACAATGCCCTTGGCACTGGCGTGGCCGTATACACTATGCGTGTGTCCTGTACTGCATGGTCTCCTATCAGGAGGATATCCTTTGGAAATAAATAGACGCTGTGTCTTTGCTGACGATGTATGCTTGAGTAGCAACAGATGTTGCAAAAGCTGTAGTTCAGGGTAAGGCAGAGTGGGGGGATAGTGTCAAAAACTGTACAGAGCAGGATTAGACTTGAAAATTACAGCATATAATTTAACAAGAGATACAGCTAATGCAGTTTTGCTAAAATCAGCCTTACAGTAAAATCCCGCTCCCCTCACGGAGAAGAAATTTTCAATCGCATGCTACCCTCTTAAAATATTGTCCGAGGCCAGCGAGCACATATTTTTTGATTGATGCATTCCCTTAGCTGCCATTTAGATTCAGTGGTCAGTTCTGTCTTTTTTATTTGGACTAGTGCAGTGCATTCGTCAGTGGAATCCTGTAATAGTCCAAGGACTGACAAGACATGTAAGAAGTCGGGGCTTATGTTGGCATCTCTCTCCATCTTGTGGCTATTTTCCCTTGGCTCCGCTGTCTTGGACCACGTTGTCGGTCAGAGAGGCCGGTTGCACTTCACTATAGCACCTCATAGCGTGTGTAAATCACACAGAGAGAACCGGAGCGCTTGATTGATCTCCACTGCGTCGCATTCGCCAACATGCACACATTAGCAGGCTCATTTTCCAAACCACATCTTCTTCTTCTTCTTTTTTTTCTTTTCCCCCGTGCAAAGCTTGCGGTGGATGTTTTAGCTTAGGAATTGACAGTGAAGTTATGTATGGAAAAGAGCTTTTTAAATATTTGTATTCAACTTGGAGATACATCGGTTTTGGAATATTACCCGAGGAGATTATCGGAGAAAAGAGTACTTGTAGGCCCAGATTTTGTGGATGTTATTCTAAATTACAGCATGACATCGCAGTCATGTAGAAGATTTTTCAGAAATCGCTGTGAGCGCTTCAAACACTGATCAACATTTTTGAAACTGCAAGTTTGGAAGTTGGAAAATTTCTCTGACGTCTTTGTGGTTGGTCCCATAATAAGAATCTAGTAGATTATTTTCTCATTACGCAGTGTCCTGTGGCAAGAGTGAATTTAAGGGTGATATAGAATGAAAACACTGAACTACTTGTGCTTTTGACTATCCAATGCCTGAAAAAAATAAATAAAAAATGGACTAATATAGATGAATTGCCACTTTTAAGACTTAGTTTTTTCAAATTACTTTTAATTTTAGTATATCTGCTCATATTCTCTAAACACATGAGTGTGTGCACTGATGTGCTCATGATGAATACATTAACCTCTGGTTTTACACACACACACACACACACACACACACACACACACACACACACACACACACACATATATATATATATATATACACATATACACATATATATATACACATATATATATATATATATATATATATATATTCTTATATATCCTTTTTTTAGCTTCTGCCTCTACCACTCTGTCTCACAGCTTCTGTTTTTTGCATATTAGCTATATTAGTGGGCTCCTTTGCTGGAATTATACACAATGAAATATGTGGAAGAGAAATGTGAAGGGTCAGTGGGCTTGACCTTTCCCAGTAAATCATAAATGAGGCAGTTATGCTTTTTTGTTTTGTTTTGACACCTCGTACAACCTCCCAGACGAGCCACGTTTTAATAAAATATATAATAGCGTGTAATTGTACCCTGGCTGCAGAGCCGGGACCTGGCTCAGTCAGTCGGAAGGTTTGTGAGGAGAGTTGGGTCGCAGTGGGGCCGAGCGTTGGTCTGAAAGTGAGAAGGGTAGTGCTGCTTCACAAGCTTTGGCTGGGATTTCGGAGCGTCTCAGTGGAGTTTTGTGTTACCCTTATGCTGTGATTCATACTGTATCACTCCTCTGTTATTCTAGAGAACATCGTCGTCTCCCTAGCTTCTGTTCGCCTAATCCAACCCGACAGATGCAATCAAGGCCATTACGTTAGCTGCGCTACCGCTGAAACTGAAAACTGCATGGTAATGATTATTTCAAAGGTGGTCAAAGTTTTGGGTAAATAAAGTCAAAGTAAGGAACACACTAAATTATTTCCAGATATATTCCCCAGCTTCTTGCTCAGCACATTCTTGCTCTTCCCATTTTTCTTTTTTTTCTTTATTTTTTTTTTTGCGTGGGGTTAATTGCAAAATAAGCTCTGCAGTATATGTACCTTATGAAAAAGCAGAGTTGCTTACATTATTGCCGGACCTTCAGCTTCCCTCTGGGACACATTATATTCTCACCATTGCACAATTTTCAGAGGCCCACATATCACTGTTACTTTACTAGAGGCTCAGATGACTGTATGTTTAGATGAGTGAGCCGAGAGGTTAAAGGTGCATCAAGTGGACTCTCTCAAAAATTACAAATATGTGACCTTCCTGTCTGTGTATTCCATTAATAATCATCATTAGACAGAAGGATTAGGATTTTGTTTGTTGCACCGAGTATATTTCATCTGTCATCCTCAAAGTTTTTGGCAAAAGACATGGGGACACAGCAGGAACACCAGTAATCATATTTCCACTGTTCTGGGTGGTTGCACTGGTCAGCAATGTTGTTTGTAACAGCTAATTCTCCAAAATGTACAGTTTGTGCATATATTTAAAATTAATTAAACATAGTGTCATAGGCCTTTAAATTAACTGTTTATCGTGAGGTCAGGTCATCTTCAGGTTAACCCCTACTAAGAAGCATCCGCTAATAACACATTGTATTTTGCGGTACATTTCTACAGCTAAACCTACCTACACAATTGCGTATAGGCCATATATTAGTACAGAGGAAAAAAAACAGACTCTCACTCTTCAGGAATGATTGCTGGTTTGTTTTGAATGGCCCTCAGTTTAGTTTATATGAACTGCTGCTCGGGTGCTAATCTATGGCATGGCTATTGATGTACGGTTCTAAAGTGTGTTCACATAAACAATTAAGACCATTGATCATGTGCACTGCTGTTATTCATTGTACAATGTCATAACAGACTGTTCATGCATGGTTTAGTATATGACTTAGCTTTTTGAGCAGTCATAAATTCTGTTTATTGATGATGGTAGTCAGGTTTACCTAATGTAGCATGTCAACCCCCTAACAGTTCGGAGTGTGTGACTAATAGGGCACACATTTCTGGTAATTTTGTGATCAAACTAGGAGGATAAATTGGTGGTTAAGATCAGCAAGCTTTTTGTAAAAGGTTAATGCAAAACATGCTTTATAGCTACAAGCAGGAGTGTAGCCACGTTTGTCAAGCCTGGAGGCAACTGTTGTTGTGATTAAATTGAACTTTTCTGTTTATTTTTAAACAACTATCGAGTCAGCAAAATTAACTTAGTTAACATAGACTGTAAATAAAAGATGAGCTTAACCAGCACAAGGCCTCCCACTGTTTTTTGGACTTTTAAATAATTATGGCTGACAGGATCTTTTGAGAGCTGGGAGTAGCCATATTTAGACGAGAGTGGAGTGCAAAGTAATTGGCTAACTTCAGCAAACTTCGTTAGCAAGCTGCATTTACAGTCATGGTTAAAAAAAATATTACACCTTCTTTATGGTTTTGCATAGCAGGACATAATTAAAAAAAATCTGCAAAAAAGAAAGTCTTTAGTGGGTCTTAAAATGAGATAAATACAGCCTCAAATCAACTCCAAAACACAGCATACTACACCGTCTCATTATTTATTCAACAAAAATCAACTGAATTAGTTAACACAATGCCATAAGTGGACATCCTAGCAAAGGCGTGAACGTCCCAGCAAATCCATCCCAAGATCAGACCCTGCAACGCTTGGAGAAACTCTATGTTAGTAAATACAAATCGTTATTATTCTTAGTAAGGATTTTATTTGACATATTAAAAGATTTGTGTTCAAATTACTAAGGCAGCCAGGCTGTGATATGTATGCTCAATGATTCCAAGCAGAGCAGCAAATCTACAACAGAATGGCAGAAAAAGAGAAGAATCGAGGTGTTGCAACGGTCCAGTCAAAGTCCAGACCTCAACCTGATTGAAATGCTGACCTTAAGAGAGCTATGTGTAAACAAATACCCGTAAACCTCACTAAACTGAAACAACACTGTGAAAAATAATGGGCCAAAATTCCTCCACAACCGTGAGAGACTGATAAAGTCATATAGAAAATGATTACTTTAAGTTATTGCAGCTTGTAAAAGCGGTTAGACAAACTACTGAATCATGGGGCGCACTTATTTTTTCACACAGTGCTTCTGCTTTTTGGCTCAGTGTTGTTAAATAATTAATAACACCATGTACCTTCTTGTTGATCTCTTAGCAAGTGCGCAAACTTTTCTAAATTTCAAACTTTTAATAATTGTGAAGGAGAATAGCATAAGTTCTTTTTTAAAGGAATAACCATATGTACGATGTACTATTCCTAAATGTTAAAACCCATTGTTTGAATATATTTGATCATTATTTAGTTTACAAACACGCATGTGTCTAAGTGAAGAAAGGTATATTTTGTAGCGGTCACATCTGTCTCCAAGTGAAGCCTGCCTATGAATTAGACCAAACATCTAACCTTTACACAAAGTGCTTATATAATTTTTGGATATTACATAACTCACTTACAATGTCATCTATTCCAGGACATCCATTGATGATTCTCAAGTGTTATGTTGCAGACTGTTGAAACATTGGGAACATCGGGAGGTATTTTCTGGGCAAGACGCATCTTTTGAGGCATAAGTAAAAGCTGAAAGGCAGGGATAGTTGGGATTTCACATTCTTTATGTTTCCTACAATGTGCTTTTAATAGCTCAAAGTTTAAACTCCTCATGTCTAAATTTTATATAGGTCTCACAGAGCAAGGGAATGGCTTAAGTGTTATCCGGTTGTTCAGTGATGACGCGACGAATCCTACTTCCGGGTCTAAAGTAGTCTGATTTTAATATGGCTTTTGTGTTGTTAACATGTTTAATGTTATGTATTTTCTTCTATTTGATCTCAAAAAGCTCCTAAAACAGTCAGTGATCCCTGTTGACCTCCCTCGGCTTTTATTACCGCTAATCATTTATTTAAGCTCAGTTTTTAAAACCTTAGGATGTAACTACAGCCCAGCCCATGCAGCAGTATATGAATGACTAACCTCGTATTGTGGATGGATTATCTCAGTTGTTCTCCTGGCTGAAGTTTGGTCCTTTTACAGCATCCTGCCATGCGATTACATTTGTTCCTGACCACCGAGAACACTCACGTTAACTTTTATCGAGTGGAAAAAAAAGTTAGCTTGTTTATATTATGCTAACATAGCTGTGTTGCTAGCAGTCACGTAGCACATCATTATATACCAGCTAGCCCAACTTCAGTAACCCTACAAACGTCACTGCTGTTTAGTTTTCTGTCTTCATTTATGTTGGAAGTGATAGCAGAGCTGTACGTTTTAATTTGTTTCCAAAACCCCGCAGTCAGGACATGCTATATTGTATTTAGATAGAAGCTAGCGAGCTAACTCCCTGCTAACTTCTAACTCCGTTAAATGTCATAAATTCCGTTTTCATGGATGCCTTGATGCCAAACTCAATTGTTACACCTGGTAGAGCAGAACGCTGATCATTTTATTAAAGATGAAAGACTTTAGACAGTTTTTCAACTCTCAGTAATGCCATAGTGATCGTTTGATATATGGACCTGCAGCGGAGTTTAGACCCAGACACGGCTAGTGACGTCAGACTGAACAACCGGATAGCAGACAGGCTTCGCTAGCTTTTCGAGTAATAGAAATACTACGAATTCCACTGTGTCCAAAAACTCCCACCTCAAACACTAACCCAGCACCTGGAGTCTTTCACTACGCTTGAATGTTCATGTCCTGCTCTTAGCTTTAAGTTGCTTACTCTAAGTTCAGTTTCAGACCCGGTGCTTTCATCATTAACATCCTCTTATGGCCACTTAGTCATGCAGTGTTCATATTCCTTACCGAGTGTTCATCTGTCCTTGCATTGCATGCTTAAAATGATGCCCTCTCTGTATTCACTTATCAGACTTTAGTGCCTTCTTTATATTTTCACTTCGCTTCGGAGTTGCGGCTGTCGCGTGAAAACAAAAGACAGAGTTTGCAGAAGTAGCAGATGAGTTTGCGTGTGTACGTGCATGTGCGTTTGGAGCCACTGAGACCCCCTAAGGATCACTGTTGTTTTTGTCCAGCCAGATGTTTTTCAGCCACCATACTTTTGTTTAACCCCCTATTTAGCGAACTCTTAAATCAGGCAATAAATGAGCTGAAAGACAGGTGTTTACATCTCATGCTCGCAGTGTAAAGTAAAAGAGTATAGGAAATGTGAGCGGGACAACAGAGGGCAGCGGGGATAAACGATGATCTGTCCAGAAGTGTTCCATTCGCCTTTTAGAGGATGTCTGCGTGTCATCATGCGTGGGTCACCCTATGTGGAGGACTTTGCTTAAACTCAGAGAACACATGCCTTTTGTATTCTTGCAGACCAACAGGAAAACGTGTATAAATACACCAACTTATCTGATAGGATACTAGGAAAACAAAATGCGAGACCTTCTCTGTTCCCACAAGAGGAGACGAATGAAAGGTATACACACGTGTTGTTAACGTCAACCGCTTGCTACTTAGCCAGTGTAAATAAAATAAATCTGGGTGCCCGGCAGCTGGTGTCAAAGTGAATGGGACACTGGGGGGAGAAAAAAATCTGATAACATTCTTTGGGGGGAAAAGGGAACTCGTGGGCTTATTAGATAAATTAGCTGGCAGCCAGGACTGACCTGTGTTTAGCTGTGGTTGTTCAACTGCTCAAGGCACAGCAATTAAGAGTGGGTTGTGAACTTTTCACTTTACCCTGTGAAAACAAGGCTGACTCGCGCAGCGCCGATGCCTTGAAAGCTGTGCAGCAGACGGTCAGAAACAGACGATGGCTGTTGGCCATCTGAGAGGTCAGGAGTGAGGAGGCCAAAGGTCAGATTCTATTTGAGACACTGCTAATGAGTCCATTCAACAAGGATCAAGTAATCCACATCTGTGCTGAACGTGTTTCAAACTTATGTTGTTATGCGGATAGTTAACAGGCTGCTAGAATATCGAGGTCTACTACTGTGAAGTACATCGCTGTACTCCTCCTTCTCATGTTTTAAAAAGAGCCATATAAGGCAAAAATAAAGACTTTGATCTATGAGTGGATGTAAGTTTGCGTGTTTGTATGTGTGCCTGTGTAACACCACAGCTATAAAACAAACCCTGGCAAAGTCTAACACTACTACTGAATATATTTCTATACTTAATAGTGGCACAAAAAGGACTATTTCTTGTTTTTATATCTTTATGTGTTGGGTTTGGATCTTGTTTATTTATGCGATTGGCTACTTAGCATTTGTATAATTTGTTTTCTGATGTTGTTGTTTTTTCCTGAACTAAATGCACATTTCAAGGGATTTCGCAGCGTCACTCTACATAAAAGATATGCTGTAAAAGTTGAACAAAGCAATTGATGACTTTGAACTTTTTAATAATTTTTTTTAATGATTATATGCACAGACACCACTGGAAAGCAGGAAAATCAAGATCTGTATATTTTTAATGCTTAAGATTTTATTCATAGATTGTTGTCTCATTTAATTTTTCAGTCATGTTTTAATGCCCCGTAGAAAGACAGCATTGAATTAAAATGCATAATCCTGAATATATACTTAATCCCAAATTTCTATTTAGTCACTTCTGAAACACACACACAAGCCACCAACACTGCATTTACATATACCATACAGTAACATCATGACATGAATTCAATTCATATCAAATCAATTCAACTCGGTTTTATTTATGTAGCGCCAAATCAACCGTTGCCTCAAGGCGCTTTATATTGTAATGTAAAGACCCTACAACAAAACAGAGAAAACCCCAACAATTACATGACGCATATGAGCAAATGCCTTGGAGACAGTGGGAAGGAAAAACTCCCTTTTAACAGGAAGAAACCTGCAGAAGAACTAGGCTCAGGGAGGGTGGCTATCTGCAGAGGAGAGGATGACAGGACAAAGACACAATGGAAGAGAGCCAAAGATTAATGTTGTCTAATGACCAGAGATGGGCAGTAACGCGTTACTTGTAACTCGTTGCTGTAATCCGATTACTTTTTTCAAGTAACGAGTAAAGTAAGGGATTACTATTGCAAAAACGGTAATTAGATTACCGTTACTTTCCCGTAGGAACGCTGCGTTACTGCGTTACTAAAACCGTGATTTTTTTGCAGAATGTCTCATGACAGTGACGTAAGCGAGTGCGCTATTCGTGGCAACAGCTGTGTGCAGATCAACAATGGATCACATATCGAGTGCAGGAGAGAGTATGAGCGTGCAGCGTTTAAAGCGTGGAAGTACTGACCTTACTTTAAGTTTGATTCCATAAAAAGTGACAAAAACATTAGCGTCCATTAGCGTTGTGCGTGGGAAGAAAACTTATTTTTACAGTGAAAAAAAACCCCTAAACTTCCAAGCAAGCACCGAGTGCGCTACCACGTAATGGGAAATTCACAGAGAAACTCGCGGATTCTTCAACTAACCGCTGCAGCACACCTGCACCAGTGTAAACCTCCGCCTACGCCACTCCTGCTTTACAGGTGAAAATAGAGCAACAGGACCGCTAGTCTTTGACTTTATTTATTTTCTGCTGTGTTTTACTTGCATCTATTTGAAAGAGTGAGTGTAAACGCAAAAAAAAAAAATTATATGTGCTGGAATGTGCAGAAAATAGGTTTAAATGTTAAACAAATATCTTCCAGTCAGAGAATGTTGCATATAATTAAATGTTTGCTTGATGCATAAAGTTAAAAGATTAAAACTAATAAAACAAGTTTTAAAAAGGGACTTTTCCATTTGATTACATTTTGTATGATGGATTATGCACAAAAAGCAGAATTGGGCTGAAAGATCTATCGCTTTATCACCTATTCAGGTTGTAAATCGTGTTTTTAAAAAGTAACTAAGTAACTAAGTAATTAATTACTTTTGAAAATAAGTAACCAGTAAAGTAACGGGGTTACTTTTTTGGGGAAGTAATCAGTAATTGGTTACTGATTACTTTTTTCAAGTAACTTGACTACTAGCAGAGTGCTGTATAAAGACGTGCCATTCATATATTCCAAACTGTTTATTTAAAAGTTCAAATTCTTAAGGATGCACTGGAATTCAAGACTGAAAATCAACAGATACCACAGCATAAATTGCTAGAATAACAACTTGTACAACGATCTGACCACCACCAGTAGGCAACATGGGGTTAGTATCTTGCCCAAGGATATTTGGCATGCAGCCAGGAGGCAGCCTGGGATCGAACCACCAACCTTCTGATTATTGGCTGACCGGCTCTGCCACCTGAGCTACAGCCACCCAGATAAATATTAGCCACTGACACTGGCAGGCCAAATAACATCCAGTGATTATTTGGCATGTCAATGGATTCCCTTTGATTCTAGGACTTACAGGTCTTATAGTTTTTAAAGGTTTTATAACCCCAACTCCGAAAAAAGTTTTAGGGCACTGTGTAAAATGCCGTAATTTGCAAATCTTATAAACTCACATTTTATTCACAATGGAACATAGAAAATGTTTATATGTAATGTTTATGTTTAAACTGAGACAATTTACCATTTTAAGAAAAAATGTTAGATTTTTCATCTCATAAAATGTCTTCACTTGGTGAAAGATTTATGTGTGCTTTAGTATTGTCTTGCTGAAATATGAAAGGCCTTCCTTAAAAAGACTGCTCCCTTTCCAGATGAGCTAGCTGAATAGGCACTAATACACCCCCCATGCCACCAGACATGAAGGCTTTTGAAGTGTGTTTTGGCCAGAAAAACAGTGTTTCTGAATCATGTTCACATATGGTCTCATCTTTGTGACTTGTGTTCACAGACAATGATTTCTGGAAGTGTTTTTTCTCAGTCCATGAATTCCATGACAGAATGTTCCAGTTTATCCTAAAAGTAGTCACTAAAAAAGAAATTGTCTTAATGTAAAAACACCATCTAACCTTCAGCATAGTTTGACTACCAGTTCTTTAGCATAAACAACAAAAGAAATTCAGGTGTCACAGTTAACCACATTATATACTCAGAAAGGAGCTGCTGACATAGTTTACACACCCGCTCTTCATGCCTGCCATCGAGAAGCGGAACACGGCCGCTATCAGACTCAGCCGTTAATTAGCATCAGCTCACATCAGCTACTGTTGCAATGATGATTAACTCTTCGTTGTCTCCTTGTCATCCTACAGTCATCAGGCACAACTGTCATGGTGGACATAGCAGTGATGGGAGAAGCCCATGGACTAATTACAGACCTGCTGGCTGACCCCTCTCTCCCACCCAACACCTGCACGTCGCTGCGGGCCGTCAGCAACATGCTTACCACCCAGCTCACTTTCCAGCCCCTGCACCGGCCACGCCCTGCCCCCCTGCATAACCCCAGCGATGTCTACACCTGCTCTGACTCAGAGGAGGTACCTGAGAAAGGAGAGAAGACATCCATCCACAAGGTAACAAAATGAGTTAACACAAAGAAATGTAGCCCTTGGAACCAAAGATGAAAGAAGGGATATTTTTCATCCTTAAAAGAAAAGTCAAACGTGTTAATCAGAAGTAGTCAAGAGGCTGAAACAAAATAATTTTATTTGGAAACAGTGAAATATTCCTTGGATGGAAATGTGGTCCACCTTATTAAGGCCAAATGATTTATATACCACACAGCACTCCCCACACATGTTAATCTTTTAGCCCATGTTTCAGCTAATGAGTGCTTCCTGCTCTCAGAACTTTTAGCATCAGATGAAGGAGTATTTTTGTAGAGTTGAGTGAAGAAAAATAGAGCGCTTGGAGCACTGTTCTTCCCTTCATAGCTGCAGCTGTGTCAACATGACAGATGTGCAGAGCCATACAGAGTGTGTGCGCACGAATGTGAGGAGCGGAGTAGAAGAGGAGAGGCGACATGGAGGTGAATGTATTCCTCTAAAGGCTGCAAAGACCGACAAGCGTGTAAGCAAACCTGGACCTCCTCCATGACCGTCCAGCTATGCGATACCTGTTCTGGCCGTTGTGGAAAGTGTTGTCACGTCGCTGGTCTGACAGGTGCACGTTTACATCATCTGAACTGTGGAAAAGTAGTCAAGATGAACTGCACCTGTGGAGTAGCCTGCGAAACTGTGCTCATTAAGACTTTCCTCCCCCGAGGGACAATGTGCCCAGTTCTGCCTGCCCAGGAGGAGAATAACAGGAGTGAAGGTTTTCCAAGCTCATTTTCTGTCCAACACAGGCATGTTCTCTGTCTCCATTGCAAAATGGCAACTCCATTGAAAGGGCTACAAAAAAAAACCATGAATGACAAAACAAATAACTACTTGTTAAATGTTGAAACTCACTCTGCCCTCTTAAACGGTTATACAAATGATGAAATGTCGACACTGCTGTGTGTGTTTCTGTGCCATGTATTTCTGTTTTTGGTTTTAACGTGATAGGGCTTTCTTTATGGAAATTTAAAATTACAGCCTTGCACAATTTTACCATTGGAAAAACATAGATTTTTGATGATAGAAAAAATGGTAAATATGGTTGTATTCATAGCAGAAACAAGATTTTCTTTTAAATTTGTGTGAATGGAACTAAGGTTACATCAAAGCTCTAAAGGTAATGTAAGTGAGATACATGGCTCCTAATGCTGTACATGAGTTTGTGTGTCCTAGCACTCAGCATATGAAGCCTTGTTGTGAATGGGCTCATTCAGGATTCTAAGGCAATCTTTAGTAGGTCACTCTGCAGAGGACGGAGAAAGAGAGTCTGCCATGTTTAGAGCTGCTGTGCCAAATGACTGCATGGCACAGAGCAGATGGAGGCATTGCACGGGCACAGACTGGGAATCCCAGGGAAGGAAGAATAGAGAGAATAGACATAGAAAGCCTGTGACTGACAGAACAAGACAAAAGAGACTTACAGAGAGAATAAGAAGCAGAGAGGCTAAAGCCTATATGATGAAAGGCATCTGCACAGTGCTATATAGAGCCACAGCTGCCTGCTAATGTCCGATGCGGGGTTTATTCTCCTTGGATCCAGCGAGGCAGATTGTGAAAAATGTTCCAGGTTATCACCAGCGTCATTTGTTTCAGATTGGCCAAGTGCAGAAAAAACAACAATCTCATCCAGATGATTTATTTGCCTGGAGACAAAGCAAACAAGCATTAACTTTATCTTACAGGTGGGAGTATTTTTAAAGCTTTTATCTATTTAATACAAAAGCAAATAGTCATGTTTTCTGACCCTGCGGCCACTCACTGATTTCGATTTTTATTAAACAACAAGTGATAAGATAGGTTTCCGGGGTGGTTAACTGTGTATCTGTACTGTGCATTTTGTGCAGCGTCTGAGGCGGAGCCTCCACCCCGGCCTTCTGAGGAGGATCTCTTCCACGTGGACCACCACCACCTCTGCCACAGGACTTCCCACAATTGAGCCGGGACCCGTGCGAAGGGACCGCAGCGCCAGCATCAAACCCTATCATGAAGCACTCACGTGCAGGTACCTGAGCCACAGCTGTTTCACATGCACCTCCTGTATTTTTAGACCCCAGGTTTTAGTCACTTTGGTTACTTTGTTCAAGATTTGGCAGATGTAGTTCCACTTACACCTTATGGCTTGCTTTTTCAAATCCCTGTTGGGAATTTTGTTAGATTTTTAAATAAAGGAATAGGAATAGAATAAGTCCTATTGTACTATAGATATACACGACTGAGGCACAAACACACTAAGGAGGGCTCCTACAATGCGAATCACTCTGAAGGATATTGGGTTTTTCAGCATTATGGCTGTAGTCATACTAAAGCCATCAGTGTCAGTGAAAAGCAGTGGCACAGTTCAGAAAAGGATGTGTGTGCAGTGGGAGCCAGAATGGAAATATGCCCCACAGGCGAACGCATTAACCTGAATAACTAAGACGCACATCAACCCTGAGCACATTAGTGCTGAAGATAGCACAAGGCTCACGCTACACAGAAGTATCATGGCTCCAAAGTCGATCTGTGAGCCTTTCATAGAATAGACAGTGTGTGGTTTTATGGAGGTGTTTTCAAGCTTTTTGTACTTTTTAGGAGAAATATGATGCAGGATGGAGAAAGTTAGAGGTTACATAAGTCCTGATAAGCATTTGTTTGCATACAGTACTAAAGCAGATGCAGTGAATCTGATGGGAAGTGCTAGGTTTTTCTGTTTTTTTCCTCTTGGTTTTTTTCCCCCACTAAATCACATTGTTGCATCAAATCTTGAATAAACACAGGATCCACATGTATTAAAGCTGTTGTGGTTAGTAAGTGAATTGTTTAAGCACAATTTACTGTGATCAGTGCAGAGATAGCATTCCTTACAATTACTTTGTGATTACTGTAACATTATGTTTGGATTATCTTAGAGCAGCACAGGGGAAATTATGCTTTTTTCATGAATTTCAAAGGAGTTTCAGCTTGAAATTTTTCAGCTGTGCATGCTCGCATGAGTTTTCATGCATACAGTATTTCTGTGACGCAAAAGCAGCACTAGACAGCACATACGCTCTGATTTTAAAATATTAAATATGCCTCAACAAGAAAGAGTCTATTAGTGTTTCATCCACCTTATTCAGTCTCTTCCCATCCAGTTTGTGGCGTTTGTCTGCAAGTACCAAAGCTTCCGGGTGTCCCTGGATTTCAAAGCAGTGTCTCAGTTTCCTGTAGTGTACCAACCAACGGGGAAAGTAGGGTTTGTGTATATGCAATTCTCAAATGCTGCATAAGAACATTTGTCTGATCTAATATCTGAAATATTAATAAGTGGGAGAATTTACGACAGCTACGTCTGATGATTCTAAGATTCACTGAAAACTGCCAGCATAGATTCAGAGAATACAACTTCAGCTCAGGATAACCTTTGCATTGTTCATTAGCATTCATTAGCCCGTGTTAAAAATAAAGAGCAGCGGTAAATGTATCTCTATGTATTTATGGCTCGTATTCTAACAAAACCCCAAATTAATACATGAAGATTTTTTTTTCCAAAATTACAGCTTCCAAGTGCAGAGATTTGAATCAGCTCACTTACATACTTACAGTCAGCAAAGCTTCAGGTAAAAGCGACCTCGCTACTTCTGCGAACTCCCTCAAAACCTATTTTAACAATTGTTTGGACTAAATGTTGCAGATGTAAAATGAGGCATGACTCTGCAACTGCATGGCCTATTTCACTCGCAGATGAATTTAGAAACTCATTTTGTGTGGATGGTTAAAAAAAATATGCTTTCAGAAGAAGGGACCGGTACCCTCCAACTACCGACCAATAACCTGCCTCAGTACTACATGGAAGCTCCTGTCAGGCATCATATCGGCTAAGATGAACAGGCACATGGGTCAATACATGAGCGGGACACAGAAAGGAATTGGCAAGAATACCAGAGGTGCAAAACACCAGCTACTGGTAGACAGAACAATCAGCCGAGACTGCAAGACCAGACTGACCAACCTGTGCACTGCCTGGATTGATTACAAGAAGGCCTATGACTCTATGCCCCACAGCTGGATACTGGAATGCCTAGAATTGTACAAGATCAATGGGACCCTAAGAGCCTTCATCAGGAACTCAATGGGGATGTGGCGTACAACACTAGAGGCCAACTCCAAGCCCATAGCACAAGTTACCATCAAGTGCGGGATCTACCAAGGAGATGCTCTGTCCCCACTGCTGTTCTGCATAGGCCTGAACCCCCTCAGTGAGATCATTAACAAGACTGGCTACGGATACCGACTACGGAACGGAGCAGTTGTCAGCCACCTCCTGTACATGGATGACATCAAGCTGTATGCCAAGAGTGAACGAGACATCGATTCACTGATCCACACTACCAGGCTATACAGCAATGACATTGGAATGTCGTTCGGACTGGAGAAGTGTAGTCGGATGGTAACAAAGAGAGGGAAGGTAGTCAGAACTGAGGGGATTGAACTACCAGAAGGCAACATTGCAGACATAGAGGACAGTTACAAGTACCTGGGGATCCCGCAGGCAAATGGGAACCATGAAGAGGCCGCTAGAAAGGCTGCAACCACCAAGTACCTGCAGAGGGTCAGGCAAGTCCTGAGGAGTCAGCTGAATGGTAAGAACAAGATCCGGGCCATCAACACGTACGCCCTGCCCGTGATCAGGTACCCTGCTGGGGTAATAGGCTGGCCAAAGGAGGAGATAGAAGCCACTGAGACAAGAAAGCTCCTTACCATGCATGGAGGGTTTCACCCCAAGTCCAGCACCCTGAGGCTGTACGCTAAGCGGAAGGAAGGGGGCCGGGGACTGGTGAGTGTCAGCACCACAGTCCAGGATGAGACAAGGAACATCCAAGAATACATTGGGAAGATGGCCCCAACTGACCGAGTGCTCAGTGAATACCTCAGGCAGCAGAAACCCAAGAAAGAGGAGGGAGACGAGGAACCATCATGGAAGGACAGGCCCCTGCACGGTATGTACCACCGGCAGATAGAGGAGGTGGCTGATATCCAGAAATCCTACCAGTGGCTGGACAAAGCTGGACTGAAAGACAGCACAGAGGCACTAATCATGGCAGCACAAGAACAAGCTCTGAGTACAAGATCCATAGAGGCTGGGGTCTATCACACCAGGCAAGACCCCAGGTGCAGGCTGTGTAAAGATGCCCCAGAGACAATCCAGCACATAACAGCAGGGTGCAAGATGCTAGCAGGCAAGGCATACATGGAACGCCATAACCAAGTGGCCGGCATAGTGTACAGGAACATCTGTGCCGAGTATAACCTGGAAGTCCCGAGGTCAAAATGGGAGATGCCCCCAAGGGTGGTGGAGAATGACCGAGCTAAGATCCTGTGGGACTTCCAGATACAGACGGACAAAATGGTGGTGGCTAACCAACCGGACATAGTGGTGGTAGACAAACAGAAGAAGACGGCCGTAGTGATCGATGTAGCGGTTCCGAATGACAGCAATATCAGGAAGAAGGAACACGAGAAGCTGGAGAAATACCAAGGGCTCAGAGAAGAGCTCGAGAGGATGTGGAGGGTGAAGGTAACGGTGGTCCCCGTGGTAATCGGAGCACTAGGTGCGGTGACTCCCAAGCTAGGCGAGTGGCTCCAGCAGATCCCGGGAATAACATCGGAGATCTCTGTCCAGAAGAGCGCAGTCCTGGGAACAGCTAAGATACTGCGCAGGACCCTCAAGCTCCCAGGCCTCTGGTAGAGGACCCGAGCTTGAAGGATAAACCGCCCGCAGGGGCGCGCTGGGTGTTTTTTTTTTTTATATATATATATATATATATATATATATATATATATTTTAGAGTAGCATGAAACAATAGCAATCACAGGGCATCGATGTTCAATCAGGTGTACAAGTCGTGGCTAATGAGGGCAGGTACCCTGGCTCAAGTGATTTCATCCATGTTGTCGTTAGCAAGTGATACCAGCCAGACTTTAGTTTTGTATTGTTAAGTTTTTTGCTTTAAGATTTGTTAAGTGAAGCTATCTAATGATAATGGTCGTACTGTAAAAGTAAGCGTTTTCCATAAAAACCACATGTATGCTGTTTCCAAGGTAGTTTTTTACATTTTTTTATACCTTGGAGAAAAAGTCTAGTCGGCAATGCTGTGTCTTCACCTCGTGGTAAACAAACCCACAGTTTTTATTTCAGTTTGTGGTCGTTAAACTCATGTTCCATGACCAAACTGGCTTTCTTTACTTACTTACTTAATTAATTCCAACAGAGATCCCATTAGAAATTCTTTGCCAAAGACCCATAAGTATTCCCGAAATTATATTCAGGACTATGTCTAAAAATTACTGTAATACCTTAAAGGTAAATTTTTGTTAAACTCCTTGAATTAAAGCTGAAACTCTGCACTTCAATCACACCTTAAAATCCACTGCGATGGTGGAAGGAGGCAAAAACAGTTAAAATTGTGTTGTTGTCCAAGTTCCATACTCTTATGGAAAGACTTTGCAAAGGAGTCCTGGCTGATATGGTGTCAGAGTGATGCTCATAGTATTTAGGGTTAGATGTTGTATTGTGTATATTTTTCTACAAAAATGAACCTTGTGCCTCTTTTTAAAAGCTCTAACAAAAGTCTGAGTGGAGGCTTATTGTAATAATCAATCTATATTAGAAAGCCTTAAGTTCTTTTTTTACTGCATTAAACTCTTTGCACTGCTTTCTTTTGTGCCTTCAGCCCTCCAAAGACCTGCGTAGCCTGCGCCTGCCAGCGTCGTGTTTGGTCCTGTTTGCACAGTGACAGTGTGATACTTGAACACAAAGCTTCTGTACACAAAGCCCCGTTGCCTGGTCTTATATCTTAGCGCAGCCCAGCAGCATGCCCCAGCTAAGGCCACTTACTGAGTGTAAACAAACACCTGGTTCTCTCCCCAGTCACGAGAACACCACAATTAACTCACACACTCGCACTCTTAGATACAGCTGCTTCTTCTGGCTTACACGGTCCGGAAACAATTGGAAAACACAGAGATTTTCCAGGTTTCGTTCACAGCAGTGGAGAGGGCTCTTTTCTGAGCAGCACTTCAGTTAAATGCATTGTAGGCATCTAGCTCTTATCCAGATGCCTGAAATAATCAAACAGGGCTGGTAAGGCTTCGGTGTTTAGCTGAAAGACACTTAACCAGAGCCCATGCTGACTGAAAACAACTTGCTGTGTTTGGGATCCGACCTTTGATGGTCTCTTAGCAAGCAGCAACCTGCCAACACGTCATTTCTCAAGTAGGCTTTGACACCTAAATCACACATGTTAGGGAGTAATAAGGAGTGTTTTTGGTAATTTATGTACTCTAAACTGTATTTGTTAGAGTGTCTGGCCAAGACCAGAAGCCTATGAATTTCCTTTCACATCACTGACACACCACCACTAATCATTCCTGATACATCCTCACACAGAGTGTTGGGAAAGAGGGAAGGCGAGAGAGAGCGAACACATGGAAGGGAGGTTGGGCGAAAATGAACACATGGCTTCAATTGCCTTCTCTCTACTCCATCATCAAATCTGCACAATCTTAATTAGGACATTAGGCTTCTTTTTTTCCCCCTCCCTCGTTTTTCCATCATGTCAGCCTTCAATGACGTACACTGTTAAGAAGGAATAACACCAACTTCAAAGCTACATTATCACCTTTTTTTTTTTTTTATCAGATAGACCCTGTTTAAAGGGCCCAATTGAATGCCTTCCATTTCCCTCAGCCCCAGCCACTGTGTTGTTATCTTCTTCACGTCATCTGGCTCGAGAGTAGGTAGATTACTGGAAGCAGAAATAATAGCTGCGGTGTTTATCGTGGCTTTGGCACTGTCCGTCGTGGCTCTGAACCAAAGGTAATCTGTCAACCTGCTGCAAGTGGCTGAGTAAAAAATCTGCAGCGGAAAGGTTAGCAGGCTGAGGCCAGCCGGAGCTTACGGCACGGCTCAGGCCATACAAGAAGAAGTCCTCAAAAATGAGGAAAAGCAGGCAGGGCTGCAATTTAAACTGAATTACATTTGCTTGATTAAGCATCATAGTTACAGAGTGAGTGCCAAGTGCCTTTTGGTTTAGAGATGAAGAGCAATTTTTTTTTTTTTATGACTTTGAAAATTATGTATGTTATAAGGCAAGAAACCAACCTTGACCTTGATGATGAGACAAAACTGCGCCTGATCCATAAAACTGATTTTAGAGCACAATGACATAATGAAAAAAGGACACGAGCAGTTGTACTAAGAAGAACCAAAAGAAGTTGTGTGGTTAGTTGATTGAAATATAGCGCGTGTCATTTTTTAAATCTAAAATTCACTGTATGATGCATGTTAAATTTCCTGTTTTTTGAAAACAGGGGAGATATTTTGGAAAAACTGTATTTCTTTTTTGTTCTTACCAACAATGAGCTTGTGTAGAATAATCATTTACACACTACCACATATTGAAATTGATTTGAAGCCCTCGGTGCGTTTATTTTTCTGTAAGACTCATCGCTCTACACAGAAATATTTTTCAATCTTTACGTGGTTAAGGTTACAGAATTGCAGATAGCGACATTGTTGTATTAGAGAAACCGCAACCTTAAAACCTTTGGCTAAATGTAACTAAATTCCACTTTGAATTCCTCAATAAAACCACACTATAGGATGGTGTCTGTTGACTCCACACAGCAAATGTGTTTACAGCTGACAGTTGCGTTCTCCCAAAAGGCAAAGTAAATTCTTACTACTGGTATATAAATGTTATTTCTAGCATAGAACATGATAGCAAAATGAAAGTGGAGTGTGTATCATGTGTACATAGTTTCTGCGTGAGTGAGAGAGCGAGAGATAAAAGCAGAGCCACTTGATATATGATTGGCAGATTCCTCGACTGAAAATGACCGGCCTCCTTATTTACATTTTGTGCTCAAGGCTCAATGTCAGTAGCCGAGGTTATTCTGCTGCATTAGCAGAATAGGAAAAGTGTCTGCCAGTTCTTCAACTTTCATTAAAAGTAAACCTTTTAAGCCAAGTGCTGCTGCCTGCCCAGACCCCCCTGACAATAATGTACTAACTGTTCAACCGCCAAACTATCAAACTATTTTATATTCCACACCTGCTAGGCATTAGACACAGTGGTCCAACCTGGCCGTACAAACACAACAGAACTCCCTTTGTTGGGGCCTTAGGAGCATTATGCTGGGTGGGTACAGCTCAAAAGTGTTCCAGAAACACTTTATCAGGAGGAGATAGACACACTACAGGCCTTTGTGCTCCCTGTGACACCATGCTCTAACGGCAGGCATTTCCTGCTCCGAGTAGGCAGGTTTTACAACATTTAGGGAGAGGTATTTTAATTGGAACCACCTACAGCCTGACAGTGGCCTCAGTGGAGAAACACGGAAAATCTGTTGGGAAAAGTCTGGGAGGCTCCCCGTGGTGTCACACAGCTAACTGACCAGTAAAGGCCAGTTCTTTCCACAGAAGATAACATTTGCTGTTTGATTTATAAAGCCAGTCATCAGATGGGAATGTTTTCATCTGAGACTGAGAAAGTGAGTTGTTGTTGAGGCCGACACTGGTCTGTCATAAATCTCAAAGAGGGTGGGCTCAGTTTCTAATGAATCATTCATAACAATGCCAGCGTTTGGAGTTTGCTTTGTTGTTTATTCCAGTTGCATTGTGTTAATGTGCGCATCCATTAGATTCATTACTACGTATTTTCTTGAAGCAAGTGTGCAACGGCTGTTTTCGTGTGGGGGCTGCACAGTAGGAACCCCATTAAGTTCTTTTTTTTCCCTACTTGACAACTTCTTCTGACTGTTTACACATCGAAGACAGATGTGGCGAACGGCGATATTCACACTTCTTTAGCAGAGCCGCAGATAGACTAATACATATATTCTGTATTTATCTTCCATGTGTTTTGCCTGTTAACTTTGAACTGCTGTGAATGGTGTGGAATTATTTGCATTCTGATAATAATCAAATAATTAAATCAAAGGAATAAAAATTTCATGTTATCGTCATCTGCTCAAAAAGATACAGGTCACTAGAGTGTGATTGTAACTCAAGTATATCCACACGCAGTAGTTAGGAATGCACATCTGAGATAAATAGAAACTCTTTTATTTAACTAACAGTGAATCCCCTCTTTTCTACAGTTGTGGGAGACCATACATCAGACTGAACCACGGTGAGGGCTCTTTAGACAAGGGAGACAGGATACCACGTTCAGGTATGCCCCCAGTCTTTCTAGCATTCCCGCAAAGCAGCATGGGAAGAGTGTTTGTGTTACGTTTGCTGGCATAAACACTGAATCGCTTTTGTTTCTCTCTCTTTGAGACTGTTTGTTTCCATTGCACTCAGCTGATATGGGAGATTGATATATATAGTAAACACGCACAGAAAACCCCAAACAAATGACTCGAGTAATGAGTTTGTGTTGATGATAAAGGAACACTACCTCTGCAGTATCTCATACAGTTAGTTGCCTCTCTACACCATCACAGTGGTTTTGAATTCAAACAGTCACAATGTGATAGAAGTGCAAACTTCAGCATTAATTCAAGGGGTTTAACAACCACTTTTCATCAACTGTTTAATAATTACAGCTATTTTCACACACAGTCTGCATTTTAAGAAGCTCAAAATTAACTCGACAAATTAACATAATTTTATACATTAATGGATGCATAAAGTCTAAAACACATTGTCATCGCCAAATTCTTGCTTCCCTCATTGAGAACACCTGGTGCTTCTTATTTGTGGATCTTCCTGCATCAAGTTTTGTATTTGACAACTGAAAAGCATGCTCCGTTGGGCTGAGATCAGGTGACTGACTTGGCCAATGACTGACTTGGGGTTTTTTTTGCCTATAGAAACTCTTGGGTTGCTTTTGCACAGTGAAGAGCTGTCCAATCAGTTTGGCTGAATCTATATAGCTCCCTACACATCAGAATTCCTCCTGCTGCTCGTATCAGCAGTCACATCATCATCAATGATGAGTGACCCGGTTCCACTGGCAGCTATAAATGCCCAAGCCATAACACTGCCTCCACCATGTTTGACAAATACCTCGGTTTGCTTCAAATCACGAGCTGTTTCTCTCGACCATATTTTTATCCTCCCATCATTAATCTTGGGTTCATCTGAAATTCTTGTTCTTGAGCATAACCAGTGGTTTTTACTTTGTTGTAAACCCTCTGTATTTATGAAGGCGTCTCTTGGTTGTAGACCTTGATTGTAGACGATGATACGCCTACCTCATTGAGAGTGCTCTCAACTCGGTTAAATGCTGTGAAATAGTTTTTTCTAACTATGGAAATAATTCTGTCATCGTGCATTTTTTGTCTTCTATGGTCTTTCGGCTCTTTTGTTGTTGCTGAGCTGGTTCATTCTTGTTAAAAATGTACTACAATGTTGTTTATTCTACTGCTCCTAAAGTTTGTGAGCAGCACTCAACATGAGCACATATAAGTTTCTGTAGAAAGAACTAAGTGTGCTGCTTTATAAAGTAGCACCTCCAAGCAGACTCACTATTAAAACTTGCTTTCAGTCACGTGAGAGGCAGCAATCGGGGATCTTTGAGTGTTAATGAAGGCAGCAGTGACTTTCTATGGGACCTGCAGAAAATAACCTATTACAACAAGCCAGGATTAAAGGAAGTGGATATAGAGAAGACGTAAATCCACATACTCCAAGAAACCTAGTGATATGCATCAGTTTAAGAAGATTAACAGTGGATTTTCTCCCGAGGCCGCAGTGTGACATCTCTTTGTTTTTCTTACACCAGCAGAGGACCAAGTGGTTGTGTCATCAGACTATGACAGCACCCACGAAGCCAACCACAGTGACAGCAGTGATGTAGCACATACAGAGGACGATGCAGAAGAAGGAAAAAACTCCCAGAATGTCATCCTCCATGCACTAATACCTCCGGAGGTAAGGCGGGCCAAAGCAGCTGTCTCAGTCACATTAGTACTGCTAATAAAACAGGAACATGTACTCCTTATGTAATATTTTCCTTATTGTTTTCACGTCTTTTGACCATTTGTTACTCACGCAGGACAAACCAATCTTGGCACCAGAGCCTTTAATAATGGAGGGCCTGGAACCTCTGATGAGTCAGCTGAACAATTGGAACTTCCCCATCTTCACCTTGATAGAGAAGACCAATGGGAAATGTGGACGAATCCTCAGTCAGGTCCGCCAGAGTGTCAAAGTGACAAATTATTTTATATTACAAAACAGTAGCATACTTTACTATTTATAACACTGTCTTTTAATTTTTTTCATTACATTTTTCAGTTTTACACATTTATTGAACACTTTTGTTATATTTAATATATCTGGATCTGGTGATGTCCATGGGGTCTGATATATATATATATATTTTATCTTTCAGGTATCATATAGGCTCTTTGAGGACACTGGCCTGTTTCAGACTTTTAAGATCCCCGTAAAAGAATTCATGAACTACTTCCATGCCCTTGAGAATGGTTACAGAGACATACCATGTAAGCTCGAGCATCTTCCTGCTTTTGTTTTTCACTTTGCTTCAGATTACTCGTTGCAAGGATGAAAGCAGCCACTAGATGGAAATGTTGAGCAATCTATGCAGCATTAGTACTCTGCACTGCCTTGAAGTTTAATTGAACAGACATTAGCAGCCCAACACTGCACCCTGGTGGAGACGATCACACACACTGAGCAGACTTGTTATCTTCTCTAATCCAGATCACAACAGGGTCCATGCTACAGATGTGCTTCACGCAGTCTGGTACCTCACCACGCAGCCTGTGCCTGGCCTGCCCAGCCTCATGACTGACCACGGCTCTGCCAGTGACTCAGGTATGTCCATCAGTGCATGCATGCTGACAGCTGATGTCCTGACAGGTGTGTATGTGTATCCATCAGTCCATAAAAGTATGCAAAACTTGTTGTCAAGTTTTTAAATAAGAACAATATTTGCTCTACTGTACTTTTTTGCGCTTAAGATTTTCTATATGTAGGTCATTTTTTTTTTATCCTGAATTTTTTCACATCCCCTGCAGCCATCTCATTAATGTCAAAGTATCAAACCTGCAGGAGTGTGTGTTCTTATCCCACTCAAAGTTGGTCTTATCTTACTCAGGCTTTTGGCACTTGCATACCAAACACTATTTGAAGTCTAGAACAGCATGAAATTGCAGGCAGATTAGAGTTCCCTCTTACCCATATTTCCATAACCTCATTTGTATGCCTTACTTGGGCCATCCCTTTGATCCACATATAAGTGGATTTGAACGTTAAAGTATGTGTGTGTGCTTCTGTGTGTTGTGCTCCAGAGCACGTGCGTGCGCGTGTTTAGGTGTGTGCAGATGAAGGTACTGTACAGTTGTGTGTGTCTTGTGTAAATTCTGACACCTTTCTCTTCAGCCTCCTCACTTTGTCTTCTCCCCCGTGGCTAGACTCCGACAGTGGAATAACACACAGTCACATGGGCTTCCTGGTTTCAAAGACCTACACTGTGTCAGAAGATGGTTATGGCTGCCTGTCAGGCCTCATACCTGCTCTGGAGCTCATGGCTCTTTACGTGGCTGCCGCCATGCACGATTATGATCACCCAGGGCGGACAAACGCTTTCCTCGTGGCCACCAGCGCCCCACAGGTGCTCATGCTATTCAGCCTACAGCATGGTCAACAGTATGTGATTAAATAAAAGTTTGTTTACTTGATTTACTGTCACACCCTTGTTTTTCTTTTTCACCTGAATTATGATTTGATAGATTATTTGTCTATTTCACTGTCAGCCTGCTTCAAAAAACAAACAAATCAACAGTTAGAATACCTGTTTACAGGTTACCAGGTAGAAATGTTACTGTTTGGTCTAGTTCTACATTGTGTTATCAATAAAAAGAAATCATAGAAATTATTGTATTAAGTAAATTACCCAATTTTGAGCAATGATGACATAATGATACTGAAAGAGTAGCTTGCCTATCAGAGAGCAATAATGTAGGCTTTAATTTCCCTGTCAGTAGTGTCTAACAATTATGGTTTGTTTTGTTTGACAGGCGGTGCTCTACAACGACCGCTCAGTTTTGGAAAACCACCACGCTGCCGCAGCCTGGAACCTCTTCCTGTCACAGCCAGAGTACAACTTCCTGGTCAATCTGGACCATGTGGAGTTCAAACGCTTCCGTTTCCTGGTCATTGAGGCCATACTGGCCACTGATCTGAAGAAGCATTTTGACTTCCTAGCTGAGTTCAATGCCAAGGTATTCTAAAAACATCCCTGTTCAATGTTTCACATTCATTTGACAAATTAAAGAACTCTTCAGAGGTAGTTTATCCTTTTAAGCCAGTGTAAACATTGAGTTGAGCATATCTGTTTTCAAATATAACATGAAAAGCTTACAATTGATTTTTTTTTTTGGTTATTGTTAAAATTAAATAGCCAAGTAATAAATTGCTTGGAAAAGTTGGGGTCAAACATATTCTGTAGACATGCTTTCCTAACAGATCAGTTCTTTTAAAAACTGGGACAACGCTTCAGGAAAAGGAAGCTGTCAAGTGGTCTTCGAGGAGCAGATCTGTTTGTGCAATACATTGCAGTGCTCTCAATGTAAGTCAACAACACAAAGTACCCCATAGCCTTCAAGAACTCACTGGAGTGCAGACACAGTGTTGGCTTTCGATTTGAGGGTCCGCATTCCTCTCATTGTGAGTTCTACTACAGCGTTGCTGCTCGATGGCCAAGGCCTGTCAGCTAACATTGAGGTTGCTGGTTTGGCAGCAGAAGTAACAATAAGGTCTCTCAGAGTCCCTGCTCTGCTCTTCCTGGACGCGAATTAGCTTTGGGTGAAGTAGCCGTCAAGCTTTCCTGTTTCCTGAGCCTCTTTAGATCCGAAGCTCATTAAGCTTAACTAGAAATAATCGATTCATTCAAAAAGTGCTGAGATCAACTTTATATATGATTGAGTCCTGCTTTTCTTAGAAATATGTTCAAGCTCTGTATAGGTTAAAGCACCTTATTGAAGCATTGTTTATATAGTAAGTAGCTTTGACAACAAGAATTGGGTTATGTCAGTATTAGCTTAACTACATAATCCTAAGTCTTATATATGTTTGTTTCGTCCTCAGTCCAATGAACTGATGCTGTAAACTATAGCTTAACAGAAAACATTTCAGCAGAAGATTATAGCTGTGGTTACATAACATGTTTGAATATGCTAATGCTGTCATGGCTGTCTGTCAATCCCTCAGGTAGGTGATGATCCATCTACAGGTATCGACTGGTCTAACGAGAATGACAGGTTGCTAGTCTGCCAGATGTGCATCAAACTCGCTGATATAAATGGGCCTCTGAAGTGCAAGGAGCTACATCTGCAATGGACAGAGGGCATTGTCAATGAGTTCTATGAACAGGTGTGTGAACAATCTTTTATGGGACCTAAGAACTCAGCTAAGCTAAAGGTCAGGGTGCACCTGCACACCAACATGACACCACACAGTACAGTATAGTACTGTCGCATAACACTAATCATACCAGTGTCAGTGTAACTTTTTAGCCATGACCTTTTTAGTAATATTCGGGTGGTTTATGCATTAATATGTATTATTTGTATAATAACAATAATGTGTAAATAACTGATTATGATTTCATAGACTGAAATAACATTGCTGAAGCAATGCTAGCAACAATTTAGCTTTTATTTCTATGTAATTTACAGGATATACTTAGAGGTAGTAGAATTAGACTACCTCTAATGTCATGACATGCAACACATACAATAAGATTTGTTGTCTTTAACAAGAGAAAGTTGCATTTTACACATGCCCAATAAAGCTGTAAAAACAAAACAAAATAAAAAAGTAATAAAAAATGCAATACTATAGAAATCCAATCTATAAAGCAATGTACTTAAAAGATAAAAATAAAATAAAAAAGTGCTATTTCTGTGCAACTAGTGACTTAGAGCTATTGGAAAGATACTGGGAGGGGAAAACTGAGTTCATTTTTGGCTGTTGGATAGAAACGGTTCCCGG
This sequence comes from Aulonocara stuartgranti, assembly GCF_965226115.1. Taxonomy (NCBI): domain Eukaryota; kingdom Metazoa; phylum Chordata; class Actinopteri; order Cichliformes; family Cichlidae; genus Aulonocara; species Aulonocara stuartgranti. Next base: position 53,458,325 of record NC_138945.1, on the reverse strand, counting down.
ATCTGGAAATGCAGGTCTTTAAAGTCCTACAAACAGAGGAGAAACAGAGAAACAGAAACAGAGGAGATATTTTAAGCGAGAACTGAACTCTAACTAATCTTGAGTTGAAATGAATGGCTTGAATTCTGCAACAGCAAAGGTAGAGGGACGATGTGATGGGAAAGATTTTAAATTTGATTCTGGAGCCATTGATAATAATATGGGAGAAATATGCTCTCTCTTTCTAGTCCCTGTCAGTATTCTTACTGCAGCATTTTGGATCAAGTGAAGGGAGTTTTTAGGACAGCCTGATAAGAACGAATTACAGTCTACAAGTAATAGATGCATGAACTAGTTTTTCAGCTTCACTCTGAGAAAGGATGTTTCTAATTTTAGAGATATTGAAGAACATACAACGACTTCAAGATTGCTCACAGTGTTATTGGAGGCCAAGGTAATGGAGGATGGAGGCTCACTGGCTCACAGAAGGCAGGCAGAAAGATGATTGGACTACAGCAGTGATGTCAGCAATGAGTCTGACAACATGAGAAAGTGGAAATTATGCAAAAAATAAACCAGCAGTCAAACAGCCAGGAAAGCCGGCTGGATTAGCATACAGTAACATACTCTTTCTTCAAAAAGATTCCTTCTGATTTACAATTAAATAGCAATCTATTTCCAGGATAGCACTGTATCAAAGAACCATGAAAGAAAACATAACCCTGTTAGACAGAAAATAAATAAATACATGTAATATTTGTAAAAATTGGCCCTAAGAAAAGCACAGCATGTATGTTGTGTGTGACGTCTTCCCGGATATGAATGAATAACAGCTATAGCAAGGATTCCTAGTTGCCTTGGTAACCAACCCCAAGTGTCATACTGTACACTATAGACTAGAAAGCCTCTGTTCCCACAGAGCAGAAAGAATGAGTTTTATAAAACGACTGGATCTCAGACAGATCTTCAATTTGATGGAATTTATTAACAGTTGGACTCACATAAAAGAGGATACAACGAGGGGAGGAGGAGCTCTGAGATCCGGTTTTCCCTGTCATTACAGTAGCCTAAACAGAAGCGTTATATAATGACAGTGAGCAGATGCTGTCTAAATTAATACAAACTCATGGCTGGAAGAAAATTTCATTAACTGCCTCCTCATGTAGGCGCCTGAATTTTCATTTATCCCAACTTCCCTTTGATGACACTTTTGTGCTCTGTTTAGTTTGTAAATGTTGAGGCGTTCCCCATGCAGTGGCACAGTATTTATAATACTGTAGATTTATATCTGTACATTGTGTAGAAGTCGTTCTTTGCTGTTCTTTGTTTCACATCTAGGGCCTTTGGTCCATCTCCTTTATGAACTTCAGTCTTACCTGGGGCATACACACCAATCTATTATATTGCCAGATGCTCTCCAAGAAGTCAGCTTTTGTTGTTAGTTTTGGCAAGCATCCATCCATCCATTTCTTTTGCTTATCTAACTCGGCTGTCCCAGGGGCCTGGAGCCTGTCCCAGCCGTCATAGGGGGAGAGGCAGGGTACATCCTGGACAGGTCCCCAGTCTATTGCAAGACTGTTACATAGAGACAGACAACCATTTACTCTCACATTTACACTTACAGGGGGGTTAGAAAGCACACACTAAAAGATACATATAAAGGTAGGAGAAGCTGACAGGAAACCAAGAGTATTTACCTGTGGCCTCTGCCAACTCCCTGAATACTTGTGACAACTTGTAATACTTCACCAGCGGATTGAGTAGACTGATAAAGAGCCATAACAGACAAGACTGGAGGCCTATAAGAAAAGAAAAAGTAAAAGAAAATGAAGTTGGGGAAAAAGTTAACAGAAGGAGCAGAAGGGAGAGAAAAATAGAGTAGAAGAGCAGGGCCCACGCCTATGAGGTGCCGTAAGGGACATTATTACTGAAACGCTCTCACACACACTACTGAAATTTTAGCTCTCACACACACTACTGAAACGCTCTCACACACACTACTGAAATTTTAGCTCTCACACACACTACTGAAATTTTAGCTCTCACACACACTACTGAAACGCTCTCACACACACTACTGAAATTTTAGCTCTCACACACACTACTGAAATTTTAGCTCTCACACACACTACTGAAACGCTCTCACACACACTACTGAAACGCTCTCACACACACTACTGAAACGCTCTCACACACACAACTGAAACGCTCTCACACACACTACTGAAACGCTCTCACACACACAACTGAAACGCTCTCACACACACAACTGAAATTTTAGCTCTCACACACACTACTGAAACGCTCTCACACACACTACTGAAACGCTCTCACACACACAACTGAAACGCTCTCACACACACTACTGAAATTTTAGCTCTCACACACACTACTGAAATTTTAGCTCTCACACACACTACTGAAACGCTCTCACACACACTACTGAAACGCTCTCACACACACAACTGAAACGCTCTCACACACACTACTGAAATTTTAGCTCTCACACACACTACTGAAACGCTCTCACACACACTACTGAAACGCTCTCACACACACTACTGAAACGCTCTCACACACACTACTGAAACGCTCTCACACACATTACTGAAACGCTCTCACACAGACAACTGAAACGCTCTCACACACACTACTGAAAAACCAAGGCATTTCAGTTGAACAGGAAGGCATTTCAGTTAAACAGGAAGTTAATTCTTGACAAGGAAACTGAAGGAAAAAGTGTTAGATTTCAAACAAACCACTACACAGATGTCTACTCAGCAACCTGTTAGTTAGGGGTGGGTTTTTATAATCGATTTATTGATTAAAATCGATTCTGGCTTGGATAACGTGAAATTGATTCATTAAAATCCTGAATCGATTTTTTAATATAAATTTATTTTACCCGAAATGCCAGAATCTCTGGTGAAACCTCACAAAATTTCAACAACCACCAAACAGCTAAGACAGTAAATGAGAGCAGGTACACGGCTTCTGCACAAAGACGTAAACACACAGCGCGGACCCGCGGATCAGAATCAGTGAGATGTCGCCTTTCTCACCCGACAGCACGGACACGGTCGGGGCTGAAAGCCGACAGCTCGCTGACTCTGATCTGTCGGCAGGTCCGCGCTTTGTTTTCACGCCGTTTTTGCGCCGATTCTAAAGCTGTTAGTTTGATCTCTCTCCAAACAATATTGACTGAACCAGCAGCAAAAGAAGATCCAAACTGCGCTTCACATAAACATCGTCATGAATTCCCTCACTGTTTTGCTTCCACCACGATAAAATCGCACGTCATGCACAGCCCTCTCTTTCTCTCTCTCTGTACTTCAAGAACAGTTTCCCGTCTAAAAATCTGTTTTCTGTATTATTCGCTTGCTTGTTATGCACAAGTCTACTGTTGTTTACAGCGCAGTCGGCCGCTGTTTTTTTTTTTTTTTTCATTTTACATACTTCCGAAAAGAAAACCTAATTTCTGCCGTTCAATACTGAATAAATTTAAACTTTTTTAAATTATGCAAAATGCAAAACGTTAGCCGTGTCTCTAATAAAACCGCTGTAACGTCAGAGGTAACGTTCATATGTTGATTAATGGTTTTCTTTCGTTTTTGATGTACTGCAGAATATTTTTTATAAAATCCCAGGCCAGGAAAACCACCTTCATGTTTTTATGTGTTTTATCTTCAGCTACTTTGACACAAAGGCATCTGCTGTGATGCTCACACCTTTGATAAAGTCTTGCGTGTGTCAGCTTCCTTTTTTTAAATACAAAAATATGTAAATGTACTGATCTGAATTATAATATTTCTGACTGTCAAAATTCCCCATAATCAAATCGAATTGAATTGAATCGAATCGTGGAACAAATCGATTCTGGACCTTAGTGAGACAGCTGCATTACTTAACAATATATTAGCCTCAACATAAGTCAAAATTTAGAATAGCGGGAGACGTGCATTATCCTGGTTATTTTTTTGGCATATGTGCTTTTTGTCTTTTTTAGCAAAGAAAAATATCTTAAAATCATCAATAAAACCAGGGAGAGAAGGCTTAGCGTTCCTCCATTTAGCACAATGGATATGATATTTACTCAAAAGTATGATGATGTTAATAATGTCTGAGACATCCAATGCTAGATGATCCATATAAAAAAAATTATGATGTAATTCAAACAGTGGCACATCATTAATATTTAGGGAAATCCAATTTTTTAAGTTGCACCAAATGCATTGTGTGATAGGGCATAGGGAAAAAAAAGATGTTCTAGGGTTTCATTTTCATCAGTACAAAAAGAACACTGATCCACCTCAAAGCCAAATCTCTTTTTTTAGAAATTCTGCCACAGTATTAGTTTTGTTTAAAGTGTGTTTCTTTAACTTTAGGTAGAATAGGCTATTTCATAAATTTTTAGTATGCTTTATCCAGTGTATATGAAATAACTAAATTAGAACCATGCCATGTAACCATTCTGTTGTAACTATGAAATATTTTGTCTTTGAAGAAACTACTAACAAATTTCTTATTGCATTTTTATCAAACAGCTGACATTGCCCTAGCAATAAATTTGGGAGCACTGATGAGAAATTATTGTATATCATAAAAATTTTAATCAAATGAAGCAGAGGCAGTGGGACCAGTTCACAAAATTTGTTATATTCTCTTTGAGAACAGTTTAGACAATATTTTTCTGAAAAGTCTGTGTAACTTAGAATGACACCGTTATCATCCAACAAATCTGTTATGAATATAATATTTTTGTTCAAACCAGTCACTCTTGAAAATTGATTTTTGATTAAGTGTTATTACCCTATTATTCCATAAGGTTGAATTATGGGGAGAAGTTGTGGGTAAATCTCATTTTCCCAAAAATGCAACATCTGTTTTATAAAGTTTGATATCTTTATGGGGATTTTATTTGCCGCAAAATCACATTTCGAATAAATTCTAATCCTGTATACTATTTTATTAAACAAGAATCATGGGATGTGGAGCTAAGTAGAGTCTGGCTGTGACAGACAAGATTTTAACCATTTAATTCTAAGGGTGCCAACCATAAATTCCAATTCTGGAGTTTTGATACCACCTTTATTGTATCCCTTCACAAGCTGAGATCTTTCTATGTAATGGGTTTTATTCCTCCACAAAAATTCGAACACATTTCTATTTATGGTTTTCATGGTATTTATCGTTTTTTTATTTTTATATCGTTTACGTGGCGCAAAAAAGGTTGGGGACTGCTGTACTAGCAGGTTGCTGAGTAGAAATCCTTGTAGTGTTTTGAAATATACCACTTTTTCCATCAGTTTCCTTGTCAGGAAACAACTTCCTGTTCAGCAGAAATGCCTCTGGTTTCAGTGGTGTGTGTGAGAGCGTTTCAGTTGTGTGTGTGAGAGCGTTTCAGTAGTGTGCGTGAGAGCTAAAATTTCAGTAGTGTGTGTGAGAGTGTTTCAGTTGTGTGTGTGAGAGCGTTTCAGTAGTGTGCGTGAGAGCTAAAATTTCAGTAGTGTGTGTGAGAGCGTTTCAGTAGTGTGTGTGAGAGTGTTTCAGTAGTGTGTGTGAGAGCGTTTCAGTTGTGTGTGTGAGAGCTAAAATTTCAGTTGTGTGTGTGAGAGCGTTTCAGTAGTGTGTGTGAGAGCGTTTCAGTAGTGTGTGTGAGAGCTAAAATTTCAGTAGTGTGTGTGAGAGCGTTTCAGTAGTGTGTGTGAGAGCGTTTCAGTAGTGTGTGTGAGAGCATTTCAGTTGTGTGTGTGAGAGCTAAAATTTCAGTAGTGTGTGTGAGAGCGTTTCAGTAATAATGTCCCTTACGGCACCTCATACACGCCCCGCAAAGCAGCCGCCAGGAGCGAGCCAGTACACACCGGAGTATCCAGCCCCAGACACCGAGAACCAGCAATTCACTGGTGGGGGCACCAGCCACGGGCAGGGAGTGTGTCGCGGGTAAATAGGCCCCAAACCTGGTCGAGCTTGAGCTTTTCTCAGAGAGAGGGGGAGTTTAAAACTGACCTGACAAATAGACATAGACAAACAGGCACACACTGACACACATCCTGCTTTAAAAACACTTGAGTGTTTGAGCCCGTTTGAGCCTGGTGGTTGACTCTGTTGGCTCACAGCAAGAAAGTCCTGGGTTTTAATCTACCGTCTGGGCCTTTCTGTGTGGAGTTTTGCATGTTCAGGATCTCTCCAGGTACTCCAGCTTCCTTCCACAGTGCAAAGACATGCAGTTAGTGGGGTCAGGTTAATTAGTGATTCTAAATTGGCTGTAGATGTGAGCTTAATGGTTGTCTCTCTCTCTCTGTTAGCCGTGCAACAGCTTAGCAACTATGTCCAGGGTGTAACCCTCTACCTCTCGCTCTGTGACAGCTGGAAAGTATTGAGATGTATTGTTTTGCTGGTTATTTTCTCTTTCTTTCTTTTCTTTTATGGAGTTGAAATTTCAGGTGAAACCAAAAACTGATCTGACGTGAATTGCAGCTGTGCTAGCATCACCGCATACAAAACAACTAAAAGGACAGTGCTGCTAGACGTGGTGATGAACGCAAATATCCTGTAGAGCTTTTGCTCTATGTGCCTCTCCTCCCAAAAAATTCAGAGGCACATAATGCCCAGGGTGTGTCGTCACCTAGTAACCGTAGTCAAGATAAGGGCTTGAGCATATTCTTCTTGACCCAGAAGCAATTAGCTGAGGTGTGTGCCAAGCCTAAATACTGTAACAAAAATTCACTGTGGGTGGGTTTAGACTAAAGGCAAAAACAGATTCTGTTTGGTACTGCAGGACCAAAAAAAAATAGGCCATGATTACATATGATATTATTACAATGACAACGAAGCCAAGCATACATAAGGCCTACAGCATATATGAATCATTAGTTGTTGTTTTTTAAACAAAGCTATAAGATACCCCAGCTGTCTCCACTGTTCTTCTCTTATATGTAGATACAATGTAAAATTAAAATGTACAATATGTGACTGAAAAGATACAATAGTCCTGTCATGGAGTTATGACAGCTCCTTACACAATAGCAGCTCTCAGAAGGAGCACTTCCATTACTTTCTCAATATGTCAGAGGGATTAAATGAAGGAGGAATTAAGGGGAGCAAAAAATCAATCATGCCTGAAATCCAGAAGTCTACGTACAGGAAAAAAATACAGAAGAGGGCAACTATGTTTCAGTATTAGTACTTGCTCTTCTTTGATTGGCATATGACCTGGACAAAAACAAATGATATGAATCTTAAGCAACCGGCCTTCGCAGTCATTGAGGCGACTTATGTTGTGATTTGGCGCTATATAAATAAAATTGAATTGAATTAACAGATGACTAAAAACATCTCTTATTGCAAAACAAAAAATCTATGGCAGCGGTTTTCAAATTTTGTCTTGCATATCAGAAGCTGAAGTGGGATAAATATATTAATTATGGCCGGATTCCATTTAGGAGAGATCCTGCTCTTGTGTGTGACAGGTCACTGTTATGGTGTACTGGAAAATTTGACCTCTGCCATCAGTTTTTCCACCTGGTTTCCCTTCAGTCAAACCCAATCTCAGAATCAACTATGCTTATGCTAACCACAATTACTCATTTCCTGTAAAACAATATGAAATTAACTGGCGATAATTTTATATCTAAATGGCTTGTACTTTGTGTAGGGTGATGAGGAGTCCAGCCTTGGCCTTCCTGTTAGCCCTTTCATGGATCGAGCAGCCCCACAGCTTGCCAAACTCCAGGAATCCTTCATCACCCACATTGTTGGACCCCTGTGTAACTCCTATGACTCGGCCAGCCTCATGCCTGGACGATGGGTGGAACCCAACCCGGAGGAGGAGGGGCCAGAGGTTGGAGAGAATGAGGAGGAGGATGAGGAGGATACTGCAGAAGAAGACACGTCCACCTGCTCGGAAGCGTCCCGTAAGTATTCAAATGTAAATCTGCAATAATGATAACAGTATTTATATTTGAATGTCTATCTAAAAAGAGAAATTTATTTGTTTAGAATAATTTGTTTGTGCATTCATGGGCAGCATTTTTTGATTAACAAAAAGAAAAGAAGAACTTAGATTCCTGTAAAAGATGAGACGTTTGGGGAGGCATTTCCTCCCACTCGTAAGTTTTTACCCCTGCCAAAGATGTCTGATCACAGAGAACGACGGACGTATTAATTCACGGAGGTGTTTGTTTTCTCCAGAGAAAGCAACTCCCAAGAAGAGGAGGAAAGTCTTCTGCCAGATCACGCAGCACCTGCTGGAGAACCACGAGATGTGGAAAAAGGTGATTGCAGAAGAGAACCAAAAACAGGCACAAGGAGCGGAGCCTGTCCATTTAAACAATGTAGCTGAACCTATTCTGGCTATTCATGAAGAGGAAGAGGAGTCAGGTAGCAGAGAGGAGCTGATAGAAGGAGAGGATCCAGAGGAGGAACCAGAATGGCCTGTAGCTCTGAGGGAAGACTCTAAACCTCAAGAGCAACTAGAGGAGGGGGACCCACAATGAAACAACACAGGGGAAATATGGCATCATTCAGGACAAGGACATGAAGAAGTGTTACTTGGTTTTCTATTAACTGACTCCTGTTTTTGCCAGCACATCACTTAGACACAACACTGTAGATGTTTGGGAAATGTGTGCCTATAAAGAAAAAAAACAGGGTGGCAAAATATGTGCTTTACACATGTTATCTGAATATTTGATTTCACCAAACATATAAAGCTTTCCATATTGCAATACGGGACTATTCCTATACTTTGGGATAAAAACTCTTTTGCTACTGTCAAAAGAAGAAGAAGCCTGGTGGCACAAGCTTCAGCCCTTTGTGGTAACGCAGGACTCCAGAAATTTGCTGCCAGTTTATATATAATTACTTCCTGAGTGCATATATATATAAATATATATATGAACTTGTGTTTCAATTTTAGCATTTTTGAGCTCTCCCACTGGCTGTGTGTTATTTCTTTTGTTTTTGTTTTCTATACATGGATTATAAAGGGGGTCAAAAAAATGAGGAACATTGGTGTTTGCCAAAATAAATGACTCACCCTTGGGAATTAGCATACAATATCAACTATTTACACATTTTATGTTTTCCATTTGTTGCCATTTTAGTTTCACACAGAGACCCGAGGCTCGTCACGCTATGCATATGTGCCCATTTGTGCGTGCCTGCATGTTTAAATGAATGCGCTCATGTGCACAATTCCTCTGCAGATGACATAGATGAATTCAGAAGGTTTCTTGTTATTTGTAATACATTACTGTCCCAGATATTGTATTCAAAGGACCTGCACCGGCAGCAATCATGCATTCAAACAGAACCAGAAAACAGATCCTTTTACCACTTAAGAAAACTTAACGCCATCTCAAAAAAGGTGACATTTAATTCAAATTCATTTGTGTCCCCTCAAGTATTGTTTAAAAATCGCCTTTTGACAGGAAGTCCTTTTTTCTTCTTGTCATCATCATTTTAATACTCATGCAGCTGGACTCAGTGTGTCGTGCAATCTATAATTAGTGTTGCTTAAAATCTGTAAACGATGCTGACCTTGAACCCTCAGGAAACCCTCCCCAGCTGTTGAAATTCAACGTGAACATCACATAACAGGACATTACGTGAAAAACACACCAGAAATCTAAACTTTAACTCTGTTCATAAAATAAGGCTTAGTTTATGTCACAGCTGCTGACTTTGATTTTTTCATGGTGACTCTCTGAATCCCATCCTGGCACCTCAGGGAGTTAATTCTTCTCTTCAAGTTCAGTGCAGGCAGAGTGCATCAGCTGGTGGATGAAGTTTCGCAAAGAATATTGATTACATCAGTTTGCATGATAATACACAAAGGGAATGTTTCCCCTGTCATTTCAAATTTAGATGATCATAATCTGTCTGTTTTTTTAACATCACATGACTTTCTCTCACGTCAGTCTTCTCACACTGGCGGTGCAGCAGCATTGGAGCCAAAGCAATTCTCTCTGTTTATGTAACAATTGCAGCTGTTTGGAGTTTGCGCTTTATTTAATGAAACCAATGTTCAGCAGATAAATGCTGGGAACCGTTTTTATGATTTCACCCGGGTCAAGATAACAGCACTGCAGCGTGTAATGTTTTATCAATTTCACCTTTCGTCACATCAGCTTCTTTCCATGTGATTTTTGTCCCGACTGTCTCCCGTTTCTTTGTGATGGTGGGAAGTATTTATGAGTAACATTGTAAAAACTGTGAAATTTCACAGGAATTATTTTAGCAGCCAGACATTCACCAACAATTCTGACAGTTAAATGTTAAGTCACATTTTTCAACTGAAATAAAGCCATAAGTGTAAATAACCAAGTACATACAGAAGCTTGAATAAGATACAAAATCTAATGAATATCCAACTTAATTTGAATCACTGACATTTACACACAAACTAAAAAAATGAATGCATTGAATTGAATAAGTGCTCTATTTAGAATCAGCAGTTCAAATTTCTGTTACGGATGCAGTCAGCAAGCATCTCATGCTGCACCACTGCTCTCTGTCATAATCTGATTTCTTTAAACTGATCTTTGGAAAGGTGGACGGCAGATATACGAGTCTGTACACATGACACGAGAGGTGAAATTACACTGTAACACACGGCTGTGTCAACGCATTGTATTCTAGCATATCCTGCGTTGACGTAGCGTCACACAATATGTCCGGCTGTGCTGAATAGAGCGCCGCATCCACAATGGGCCGTTCTGCTTTTTCTGCCTCTCCTCTGCAGTTTGTCTTACACAGGGAGGAGCGCACGCACAAGCTCAATAATTGGTTGACCTACTGATTAGTAGGTCATCTCAGATTTACGAAACCCTTTATCAGGCCAGAATTGTTACAAGCCATTGAATCGGGACAATGTTAGTTCTTTGGGCCTCAAATGACCATGGGTTGCTGGGTGCATTGTGTCTTGTAAATGCATGCTCTTTTCTGTATGCTGATGCATTTCATGCCCAATGAGCTATAATCATCATTACCTGCACAATGGACACATTTTATTTCGCTTTGGAAAAGCCCCGTGAGTATTCATCAATGTTATGTAGGAAAGCTGTTCAGTGTATCTAAGCTTAAGTGGTGCAGAATTGGAAAAACATACATTCTGTCTATGACTCATTGTAACTTCCACTTCCAGGCTGTACAATTACACAATTGCATCACCTCAAACACTCTAGAAATCCTTCCTTTTTGAATGTATATATACATTATTTAGTGTATCTGCGAGAGCAAAACAGTGTGTGTTTGCTTCTATGTCTATTCTTCCATTGACCCCTCTAATGTGACTCCGTCCTGTATTTAATTATCTTGTACTGTTGGGGAGAAGGGGATAGAGATTGTGAAGTAATGAAGGGCAAAGCGATGCTGTGAGTAGTTCTTCAATTCTTCACGGATACTCAGATGAAATTATTATTCACAGAAAGTCCTATAGGATATTTCTCCTCGCGCTTCCTCTTTGATCTGCGTACTCTTAGCCTCACAGACATAAGCACTAGAGCATTCATCACGCAACATCTTTAAAGGCCAGCGGACCGTGTCCACTGTGTTTATTTCCTGGTGATTGCAAGTGTAACGCGTGCGCATTTTGCCCCACAGTCACATCAAGTCAATACTTGCATTTGAGTGGATACCACCGTATATCAGTTTTAATCGTGTATATTTTGTGTCGTCATTTGTTTTAGTTGATTGCCATGCTTATTCACACATGTAGAATAATTGTAACCAAGAGAACCAAACAAGTTTTACAATTACGTAAACAAAAGGAGATGATGTATTTTTATATAGTTGACACATAATTAACGAATTAATTGCTTTCTTCTCACAAGTACCTTGCACTTACCACATGTACTAAAGAAGAATATGTCCAAATACATAGTATTTGTGAAAGTAAAATAATTGATTTCCTTGCAGGTCGATGCTCCATTTTGTACAAAATACATACATGCTGTACAGTGAAGAAATTTTAAAACTACAAAAACTCTTTTAGATATACATTATTTATTTTTACCATTTTGTAATTTAGACACTATACTGTAGCTTCAATATTGCCAGACTTACTGGAAGTGCCTATATTGGTATTATGTATTATACAGTGAATATATTTGAAGATCAGTAGACGTCACAAACTGAACCATGTGGATGTTGTAATGTGAATACATTGAATTACAAGATTACAGTTTCTGTGGTATGCTTGTGTCGATGTGTCGCATCTTCTTTGTATTTAATTCTATAAACGCGTACATGATAACATAATTTCCTGATCACTTCAAAGTGCCATGTTTTATTAAACCATCTTTGAGCTCTGATTGCATTTAGAGTTTAACCATTTCTCTAAGTATGGGTACGTTTCTTTAAAAAGGCACCTCTAATCAAATATATACTATGCTACTGTATATACTTGAGTTGATATATTTGAGCCTGTGTATATAATTTCGGGATTTAGCTGTGATTATAGCTAATATACTGTCAAGTCTTAAAACAAATCTTAAGAATTAAAGTAATGTGGCATGTAGCTGCTATTCATACTTGCTGATATTAAAAAGGATGTTTATGTTCATGCAGGTAAACCATGCTTAGGTCACAGCTTCTAATTGTTCAAGATCCAAGAAGAAGAAGAAGCAAGTGCATAAAGTGCAAATTCACTGTGTTTGAACAAAATGCATCAATATGTGACAAATACTGAGTACTGTAATAAAACAAAGGCACAAAAGGAAGCTGGGGAAGATGGCATATGAAGATATTACTACTGAATGCTGCCATATGTAGACAAAAATGCTTCTAATTTACAGCTATTAGCTTTTCATTAAATATTTTATTATTAGCTGGGATAGGCTCCAGCCCCTCCCGCACCCCCAAATTTAATGGATGGATGAATGTATGTACCTTGATATGGTACAAACCATGAATTCTGTTCTACCATGTTTTCCGTAAAAATCCTTTTTACTTCTTAAAAAAGAAACAACAGCAGGAAAAATGGTTTTACAGTATATCTCAGTGTAGAACATCATGTTCTAATAAAAATAAATAGATTATGGCTTAGGTTATGGTTATGGCTACTTACTGTCTATGTATGTAACTAATAGGTTCTATTAAGTGCTACTAAATCCATATTCTAATTTATTTTAGGACAGTGGGGGATCTTCAGCCATGGTCAGTCTCCTGTCTGTTAATTTATTTATTATCATTTCATGAAATTTGGTAAGGTAATATAATCTTGTTGACAGACTGACAAGAATTTGATACATATGTGAGGAACAGCGTTGCATAATGGGCACAGAGAATAAGCACACCATTCCCACCTGACAGCAGCTGTAAGAACTGGAAGCACATTAGATTCGATTACAGGCAGAATTATAGAATATTTTTAAACCTTCGCTACATAATTTTCACGTTATACTAACAATGAAGCTATATGGGGCGTTTTTGACATATTCAGTAAAAGCTACATAGGCCAGGTGTCCCCATGGCAACAGAGGAATTTAAGAGATTAGGTCCCTCCTGTGTTGATAGACACAGTGAGGAAATCATGACTTAATTTATTGATTTTTAATTATTTTTTATCAAGGGGACAAACACTGAAAGCACATTTGAACCTTTGTTGTTTGTGCAGACTTTTACTTTTGTCTAAATTAGTTTGCCTGTTTGTTACAGAGCATGCATTTTTTTTCTCAGGCCAGTAAGAAAAGCAGTCTGAAGTTGAACTGACATTTTATCCTACATCTTATCCTATTCACGTGATACATGTCTAGGGTCAAGGCAAGTTCACTGAAATGTCCAATTAGTTTTCAAGCAAAGAACTGAATCTCGATCGAAAACTTGATTGAATATTCACTGTTGCTGGCCTACTTTTAACAGAACTGACTTTTCCAGGATTCACTAAGTTTCACTGGATAGAAAAGTATACAAGATTTGTCCAGTGCTACCATGAACACCAGACCTTAAATAGCCAGACTCACTATAACTGAGTAATAGTGATGGGTCGTTCGCGAACGAAATGGCTCTTAGAGCCGGCTCTTTGACGTGAACGACGCGAGCCGGCTCCTTATCGCGAGCCGTCACGTGGGTTTTCTTTTTTTTTTTCTTTCTCTCAGCCTCTCTCGCACTTTTTTTCCCGCTTCACTCTGCACGCGAGCCTTGTGCTTTATGCTGGGCAGAGGGGGGAGGGGCGGTAGTTACACTCAGTAGCACAGGAACAGAGCCAGAGAGAGAGAAAGAGAGGCAGGGACAACAACATTAGAAAGGTATAGTAATCATCCACAACTATTTTCAGTTGCAGATGATAAAGGATTGAGAAAGTTTATTCATGCAGGTCCATATGACAGAGAATATGCATGTTCTTTTAGTTTTCATATTATAATTTATATTTAATTGTGTTGTGGTTTGCAGTGTTTTGTGTTCTTTTCACTTTAAATTTGTGAAAGGAAAAAGCTGAAAATTTAAATAGTTAAAACTTGAAATGTGAATAGTTGATTTTTGTATTATATGATTTATTTATTACATTTTATGTGGAGTGAATAAATAAAAGTATATTTACGGTGGCCCCTAGAGACAAAGCACATACAAACTTCAAATCACGTACGAACTCTGAAGCATGTACAAACTCCAAAACACGTAAAAACACGTACAAACTCCAAAACACGTAAAAACTCCAAAACACGTAAAAACACGTACAAACTCCGAAGCACGTAAAAACTCAGAAGCACATAAAAACTCAAAACACGTACAAAAGACAACAGAAGTGCTCCAGGATGCTGGGCGCAGTGTTGAGCCTTTGTTATCTTGTGGCTAAACAAGCCAGCAAGTACCAACGACCGGATTTGGTGTGTGGTAATAACAGGTAAATGAACTTTTTTTTAAATTATTTGAATATATATATGAGTGCCTGTGTATAAATACACAAACAATACACACATGCTTTCAATTGTGTAATTTAAGTGATCTAGTAGCTCTGCTTTGGAAGTTCAGTTCATGCTAGAAATGTGTTTTGGAGTTTGTACATGTTTTGTCTCTAGGGGCCACCGCATATATTTATATATAAACATATATAAATAAAACCACTTGTTTTTATGTTAGTAATTCCTTTTGTGCATAATTTTATATTATTGTTAATAATAAATTAATTAAAGCAACAAAACAACCTGAAGAGCCGGTTCGGAGCCGAAAGAGCCGGCTCTTTTTAGTGAGCCGAACCGAAAGAGCCGGCTCTCTAAAAAGAGCCGGGTCTCTAAAAAGAGCCGGAAATCCCATCACTACTGAGTAACACAGTCATGGTTTGATCAACAAATGCGCAGTGAAAACTGCTGCATTATTTAGTATCTGCTGTAATTACAAGTAAGAACTACGCCATCAGACTATTATCAGCTTAATGACAGTATTATGCACTTCATTTGCATTTGTCTGTGAACGTCGAATTGTTCACCTTTAGTGTCTTCACCCCTTGAAAGCTGTAAACACTGCATACTGTTCAGCGACTGGAAGCCACTGGCAAATAATCCATGCACTATTTGAGCGGAATTATGTGAAAAGCAGAGCGGCTATTGCATTTTTTTGCGGCAAATTTGCGTCACAACAGGTCTAATCTATTAGATAATCAACGCAGAAATTCACGACTTAGTTATTTGGGTTGCTTGACCTACCTGCACTCATGCACCCATATGTAACGTTTGACAGCCTGCAGATTACTAGGGCTCAATGAAACGCAGGCTGGGCATAGTTTTGCTCCCCCCCCACTCTGTTCAGGGTATATGCGTGCTCCACCGAAGATCGTGCTCAGTGTCTACCGTGTCCAGCGAAACACGCTGTTCTCCCTTCATAGCCTAAGAGCACACCGTGTGAGTGTAGGCGACTTAATGAGGAGAGACTGAAGATTTTCTTTTAAACCACTGGATGTCATTTCATCTCCTCTTTGTGTGCTGAATAAGAAGTAGCCTCAAATACGTCGTTAGGAGAGAAAGCTTTGAAGCCCCCACAGTTGGGTAAGTATCATGATGTTCTTTCGAGTTATTATCCCCAGTCATTCATGAGAATGAGAATATTCCTTTCTTGACGTATGTGTGTATTTAGTGGATAATCAGCGGTATAATAATAGCTGTAGATTCAAGTGACAAGAAAAAAAAAGCCCCAACAGAAAACTGTCAGTGAAGCTTCAACTGTGCATCATCAAACACTTAAATGGTGCAGTGCACACAGCTGTCTGCAAGAACAGCAGGTGATTTGGAGAATTCGGTGAAAGCTTACTGAGTACACAGTGATTAATCAACCTGCACGCACTGCCACCGATGGATAATTAAACAGGGGTCACGTGCTTACCATCATTTGAAGTTTCTCGGTGTTTTGAGCTCAGCTTGATTAAAAGTGTTTGCTTTTCGCTCGGTGATCATTTGTCTTGCGCAACTGAAAGCGCAAAAGATCCTGGCGTGTTTTTCCACAGTGAAACTGTAACAGAGCAAAGAGCCTCACACATTCATATCACTGATATTTGTAGCATCAGAAATGCAATTTCTGTAGGTGTGTAACCATTAATCACTGAGATTCAATAAAGGACCTGCCAACAGATGGCACTTGGATTCACCAGGACCTTTAGAGAGAAGGCGGTATGATTGTACAAAAGGAATGCTTCCTATCAACATCTCTATCGGAGGAAACTTAAACAGGCTTCAAGCCAAACATATGAAATGTTTGGGGGATTTTGTGGATGTTTATGCACACTAATGATTGAGAAACCTTTCATTACACACAGGGGGATCTTTGTTGTGTGTGCAACCTTAATTGGTCGAGGTTTTATAAAGAAAATGTAGCTTTGCCAGTGCAAAACATGAGTGTGGGCATTTGTATAGTTTCCAGACTAGCTGTGTCAAAAGAAACTGCTGCTCCACTGAATGTCTGTCCTTGTTGAGTGAGTGTTTAAGCCTTTACATCTTCAGCCCTCTCAGCTTTTTTTTCTGTAAGACAGAAAGGAGTAGTTCAAAGCCATGCTATGGTTCAGTGCACTCAGTGAGAAGTTCACATCACTGAACAAGCATCCTGGCCCTGCTGTCTCTCATTCTGTGTCATTTGTAACACTAGACCACATGCCACACACAAGGTTTTTTCTTTATATTTTTATATCACCAAGTTGTTGCTTCTTCGTCTCCCCAGGATGAAATAGCCAATTTGGTGTATTTACTGAGCTGCCCTTCATCCATAAATCAGCTGCTTGTATTTTCCATTAGCTTCATGAATGAGCTGTTGTTCCTGCTGACGTGAATGCAGTTATATGCTGTCATATAGTGCTCGCATTATGAAAACACTGCTTCTTTTTTTGCATCATGAAATCATTAACATAATGTCCCCAGTGTTTAAGAACGAGTGCTGCTCTTCTGCTTGACTTACTCTAAATATTATTTGCAGTCTGTTTTGAAGACTGTCAGATGAATTCGCTATGCTTACCTAACGGCGACATTTGGAGAGTGGCTCACACATTCATTGTCTTTATCCGCTTTTTTAAAAAACAAGGGTGTGGGGATTTTTTCCCCTTTGAAATACCATTCAAGGAATTGCACTAGTCATTCTTGTAGTTCAAAAAGCTAACAATCGTGAATAAGAACAATTAACTGAAAGCAGATTTGATTGAAATCTGGTGTACAAATTTGACAAAAATTGATTGACTAGATCTAACTAATAGTCACATTTATACCACACACACATTAATTTATCGGTTCTGGAGATTTTGTAGATCTTGTAAGTCTCGTGTTGATCAAGGAAGAATTTAAGCATAAAAATGTGGAAACTTAGAAGTGGTATTGTTTAACAAATTCTTAATTTGATGCCAGCATCAAGTCTCAAAAAAGGGCATATAGGGCTGTGCCCTACATTTTTCATAGCAGGCTTGTACAAGTCATTTTATGAGTATTTCTTTAAGTTATGAAAGCTACTTTCATCTGCTTCCTTATTCATAAGACGTCACCCCAGCAGGTTGTTCCACATGATGTAAGCCCGAAGGGATTTGTGTCTCCTTCCAGGATTGAACCAGGGACTCTGCAAATGCTGTTATCCACTTATTTCCTTAAGCTATAATAACCCTTAACAATAAATATTCCTGGACAGGGCATATATTACTAATATAACTGCTAAAATAGGAAATGGTATTTCTATAGTTAAATGCCATGCAAGGTCTTTGGCACCAAAATCCATGCAATTAATCCAAGCATTGATATTTTCTAATCTTGATTATTGCCCAGTAGTATGGTCGGGTGGTACAATGGAACGGATTAAGAAATTGCAAATGTTACAAAACAAGGCAGCAAAAATGATTTGAATGGTTGTCAGCGTAGAACAAATATTGTAAGAATGCATAAATGTCTTAAGTCAGTTAATTGTAAAATTTAGATTTCTTTATTCTTTACTTGTATTTATTAGAAATATTATTGTTACAAAGGTAGTAATTCATTTGTATAAACACTGTATTTCAGTATAGACAGAATATGCTACTAGTTAGGTTAGTTAGATTTTTGTTACCCAAACCAAGAACTAGTTCAATCAAAAGAACAGTTTTGTATAAGGCTATGGAAGAACTGAATTTGTTACCAATGCAGATAATACAAGAAACCAGTAAAACTGGATTAAATAATTGGAACTGGATTTGGTCTGACTTTTGACCAGTGTTAAAAATGGCAACATGAATTTGAAATATTGTCTGTGCACTGTAGTAATGATGGTAAATCAGTCTTATCTGTGCAAAGGTTAGGTGATCAATGCTTACCCTGATACGAGACCTTTGCATTATCAAAATGTAAAGCTGCGTTGCAGCAGCTGATGGGGATCTTAATAAACTAAACTAGACTAAACTGGTTGTTGTTGCACAATAGTGGCTTGGTATGTAATCTCTAAATCTGACTTCATTCCAATAGGCCCAAGTGAGAACAGCTACAGTAAGTCATCAAAAGAGAAACCACAGTAGGAGGCTGCTATGAAGAAAATGGACAACACAGCCACAGACAGCTGGATTGTGGACAACAACCCTGACTCCTCCACAGTGAAAAACTCCTGTCACCCAAATCTGAAGGTAGTCTACTTTCTCCCTCTTACCGAAAACAATCTTAAGTGAGTTAATATTCACAAAAAACTGGCATCATGTATTTTTAATTTCTAAATATTAAAAAATATATATAATTCTTTTGTTCTCATTCTTAAAAAGTCCAAACATCAAACTGGGAGGACCTTCCTTTCTACGTTTCTTTTATAAAGCCTGTAATTACACATGAGACCAGCCAACGGAGACGGTTATGTTTACCAGAGAAAAGTCATATGAACACGTAGAAATCATTTCAGCCAAAATGGACAAAGGCCCCACATGTTTGTCATTTTCCCAAGTCATCTGACTGGCCTAGAGGGTGCACACAAATCTCTCTCTCTTCCTATCAAGTGGGGTCACGTGTGTCTAAAAGACACAGAGTAGATTCATTAGTTGGCGGCACTCATTTATGTGCTTTCATGTGTATAAATGGTAAATGGCCTGTATTTATATAGCGCTTTACTAGTCCCTAAGGACCCCAAAGCGCTTTACATATCCAGTCATCCACCCATTCACACACACATTCACACACTGTGTAAGTAAATGCTACTACTCGAGATAACTCTTCAGCCAGTTTGTGTAAAAACACTTTATCACACTTTTTTCTCTGTGTTGACGACTCTATCAAACACCTACTTAAAATCTGAGTTAAGTGTAGGGCATGTAAGCCTTGTTAATGACCATGCGAGGTCTAGTGCAACAGCTCACGGTGCCCTTTGGACTTGGTATTAAGTCGCTGTGAAAAATTTCTTAGACAAAGTTTGTGCTTTTGTAAAAGAGGTCTGAAAGGAGGTTTTGTACCTCTTTATTGGATTATGAGGCACACTGAGCAATAATTAAAAAGCTGCTTAGTGAACTGCTTAGGTAACTACAAGAAACAGTTACATGGAATTCCAGTAATGCTGCTTTTTTCCTCTGTGTGTGCTTTCCATTTCTGCATAGTAAAGCTATAACAAACCTCTCAGCTGGTTCTACTGATACAAGCGGTCTGCATACTTTTGATCTGAGCAGTCTCCATGCTTGTTAATCTCAGATTAGGCTTGTCCTATGTGCATGTGTTCTATGTCACTTGCAAACACTCTGAATATTCCAGTTGACTTTGCATGAAACTCTCGTTTAGATTCTTGTTGAAATGTGTTTCATTTGTCTAGTAATGATTTACAGAGACAAGCCACCAGAGATTTGGCTTTAGTTTTGTGGAGAAATTTCAGTGCTTGTCCAAATTTCAGCGTTTTCTTTTTAAATTAGTGTTAAGATTTTCTTTATGTGAAACGTTACCTTTTCTTCAATGTACAAAACAAAAATGTTTCTGTAAGCATATTATCTGTTTTTAATAGAGGTTTCAATAAATGTTAAATGGTAAAATTTAATGTGTTATTAAAAAATATAGGTTAAAAAAATTCTTGAAGAAATTAATACAGAAAATTCCTTCATTTTTAAAATGTACATTGTACCATATTTATACAGATTTCTTTTTACTGTGTTGGTATATATAAGCTCACGGCTGATGGTCAGTTCCTATAGAAAAGTGTTAATGGTGAAAATTGATTCGTTTGAATCAATTCGTTTTCTTTTGCTATAAAAGGAAAAGTCCAGAGTTCATTATTTTTCACAGTGTGCAATACAAAGGGAAGCATATGAAATGGAAGTAAGTAAGTAAAGTAAAGTAAGTCTGGATTGAGTGTTGCTGCTCAAATGTGGATATAGTGACAAAGCAATATGATATCCTCAATGCCTTCAATAGAGGAACGAGAGTCTGCTAATTATTAGGGCCGAGGTCACTGTAAAAGAAAAAGAACAAGTACGCTGGCAGGGCCCTTGGATGTGGATGGTTTCCTTAAGGATCTAGCTTGGGTTTGCAGAGACTTGTGGAGGTTTTTTACTGAATGATACACGTCTGTAACGTCATGTAGCAGGGGTACTAAAGAAGAGAGTTTATGCAATAGTTGACCTTTGGAGGAACAATGCAGTTTTCACTGTGGCCATGGATCACTGGGCTGGCACTGTCTCGGAGATATTCGAACGTGTATGGGAGTTTGTCCAGCTTGTGTTTTGCGCATTTATTGTGGTGTCCTGTATGGGGTGTGAATAATGATCCTATTTATGATAATTTTGTCAGTTATGCAATCATTATGTTTTGAAATTAAACTTTAAATTGTAAGAAAAAAAACAAAGTGAAAAGAATTTGATATTTCTGGACAAGTAGGTTATATTGACATATTTATTATAATGCATTTATAATGCATTGCAGTTTGTTGTTTGGAAGCAGTCTCTTCTGCTTTCACTATTTTAATCCCTTACAGTGCAGGCTATGGTTACCGCACACCTGTTTCCAATTATGTGTCCAAGGATGTGTCTGTGTCCTTGTGGGATTGGCTTCTCTAATCCTCCCTTTGTGACTGACTGTCAGTGTCCACAGGCGGCTGAGCAGAAGAAGGAGGCTGCTCAATACACTCTCTGGCCCAGCGCATATTGCCAGCTGCCCTTTTATAAAGATGTATCTGAACTGCAAATTCATGTCATACACACACACATGTATCCTCAAAGAAATGCATTCACGTGCACTGCTGTAGCTCACTGGGTTCAGCATGCAACCCATATCCCATATGCCCATATAAGACTATTGCAGAGGCCCGGGTTTAAATCCACCCCCAGCAGTTTACTTTGTCTTCCCTCACTCTTTCTTCTAGCTTTTCTCTCCACTGCTCTGTCATAATAAAGCCTTAAAACCCCCGTATAAAAGAAATACATTCACTAAGTCTTGTGATAGGTTTAAGGTTAATTAGTGCAGGCTTGTGTTTTTGCTTGTTAGTCGAACTTCATTCAGAAATTCATTTTTATTTTGTAGTTGTATTTGAATCTGCGCCTGAAAAATGAAAGAAGGAAATTATGAGATGTTTGGACTGCAGTCAAAATCAAAAACAATCATATATCCATATCAGAGCCAGTGTGCCTGACATTGTATTGTTTTTTTCTTTTTGTGTCTCTGCAGATGTTCCTTGCAGCCTTGTCCTTTGCTTACTTTGCCAAGGCTTTATCTGGCAGCTACATGAAGAGCACAATTACACAGCTAGAAAGGCGATTTGATATCCCCAGCTATCTGATTGGCATCATAGACGGCAGCTTTGAAATAGGTGAGTTTCTCAGGCTCTTTGTGTACATTTCTGTATTTGGTGGCTGTATTTGTTTATTCTCTATTTATTGTATTTTTATGATACTAATGCTACAGCGAGACTGCTTAAAGGAGGCTTAAAAGTAGAGACGGGTGACAAAGCTTATAGTTAGAACTGGATCAGGTGACTCTAAACCATTCCTTAGTTATGCTGTGGAATACTGTGAGGTCTTGAACCAGGAATATTATGACGGCATGTTAATATTCCCAATACCATTGCATACTTCCATCTCATTTAAGCTTTGAATAGTGCCTTGTTGCATACCTAACTGACTATTGAAGAGTGAAAAATAGTTTTAAGCCACAGTATGCAGACTTGGAGTAATGGTTTATGTAGTTAGTTACAGACTTGTGGATCAGAATCAGTGCTTATCAAAGATAACACATCATGTGTATGATGTAGTTAGTGAGACTTTTCATGATTTATGATTCTGAGCAGTACATCTCATGTTTGGTGCCTCTGACTCCTCTCCATCTTCTTTTCTGATCATCTTAACCCTGTAGGGAATTTGCTGGTAATTGCGTTTGTGAGTTATTTTTGTGCCAAGCTCCACCGACCCAAGATCATAGCAGTCGGGTGTATTTTGATGTCTTTTGGAACCTTCCTGATCGCCATGCCTCATTTCATCATTGGCCGGTAGGCAAAGCGCAGTGTCTGAATGCATGCATCGCTGTTCATAAATTCCATTCACATATTACTTTGATCTCTGTAGTCTCTGATGTATTTGTGCTTCACATTGTGAATATCTAACAATACCTGGTGCTTTCTCCCTTCCCTTGTTTAACAGTCACATTGGTATTTTATACGCAGCTATAAGATCGAAACATCAATTAGATCTTCAGTGAATTCGACCAATAACCTCTCTCCATGTCCGGCAAGCTCACCTGAGTCCCTGAGGGCAGGTGACAGACCCTCTATACTGCCTTCTAGAGGTAAGACAAAAAACATTTATGTTGTTTATGACAACATGTGATTAAGGTTGAACTTTGTTTTTGCAGATACTGTTCGTGCTAGCATCGTTGCTAGGTCAGCACATGCGTGTTTATGTTTTAAGTCATTTTTGATGATGAATTGTGATAACTTGCACATATCCATGCTATAGTACTAAATGAGTAGGCTATTCATTCTGTTGGCTGTGAAATAAAAATGATACAGTACTTTTTAGAAGGTGCTATAGGTACATAAATGCAAAAAAGGTCATTTTAGCCCATTATAGGGAAGTTTCTAGGAAATGTGATGGTGTTATATCATACAAAGGCCAGCTTTTTTGAATATATATGCAGATATGAGAAGTTATCGTCATGAAATTAAAATGACTTGATACTTACGTAAAGCTTTGTAGGTGCATGAGGGCCAAAAATAGGTCCTTTTAGCCTATTGCTTGGTAGTTTCTAAATGTTGATGTCAAAATATCTAATGCTGATAAGAACCTTCAGGGGCCTAAGATTAACCAAGTGTGTGGCCAACTTCTGATAGTGCAGGCAAAGTTGGGGGACAAAGAAACAAACATACAGACAAACAGAGAGAGATTGCGGGGATTATAGTAAGATGTGTTGACTTATTGTGATAATAGAATATTTTTCATCAATGTTTTGTTAGTGTAAATCATAATGTATAGTTTCGGCCCATCTGGCAGATGGCGAGGCCGTTCATAGTTCACACAAGTCTTCCTATTGTATTGTTCAGAATTCAACCAATCTTACACATAACAATCACCATGTGTGTCATAATCCAAACTGTTCTCAAGGTCAAGCTCAAGTTCACAGTTGTTGTTTTATGGCCAGTAACCTGTAGGGTTGCCAACTCCCTGAAAAATAAATAAGGGACACCTCGTGGCCAGGGCCGGGCGGCCCAGTTGTCTTCACCCTTCCCAGTGTGGTGAATTTTCTAGCTCTTTTTTTGTGTGTGAAATTATTTTTTTAACCATTTGACTTGAATTTGATTTAAGTAGATGTGTATTCTTTGTGATATGAACACATGTGAAACAAATGATCATTTAGCCATTTATTTTTTAGCTCAAAATGACAACATTAACACAATAAAACAGGTCTCTTTCTTAAACAGAAGCCTGTCATGCTTAACTTTTGAGAATATAAGTAAATCTTTCTTTAAAAGAACTCCGTCCTGCTTAACTTAAAATAATAGAAAACAATAGAAAGAAAAACATTCTTGTAACAGTGCACATTTAGTGCATTTAGTACAATTGGCTTAATGCTAATCAGCTGCTCCTGTTTGTAAACCTGCTTGTTCCCATGATTACGCATCTTAACTCATCATCATTATTCATCTATGTATTACTTTTATGTATTAGTCATCAATTTGTTGTAATCATCTATCCTTGCAGTTGTTTATTACACAAAATAAGTTATATTATCACACTTCTGGCCACATAGCGCTGATATTCACTGCACATGCCCATATTAACTTTTTCCAGCCAGGTGTTTTCCTTTTCCCATTTTTCCCTTTCTCTGAACAAACATTGCTGCTCTAACGCTGGGCTTACACTGTGCGGTTTTAGGCCCATTTTGAGCCGATTTTTGAGTAATCGGACCGATTTTGGCCTTCATCGTGCGTCGTGTAGTATACGTGGGGTAACGAGAAGTGATTAACACCTCACGACCAGCTCCCGATCATCAATCGCTCGTGAGGGTGTCACCACAGCCGCTCACACTGCTCGCGCGCAAACACGTAAACGTTGGTGTAAAAGACGGAGCAGCGCGGCTGTGCAGCGTGTGATCTGGACACAAGCAATGGAGGCACACAACCGTGAAAATAGTTGGATTTACATTGCTGCTCAGTCACAGCTGCCCGATCAATGTTTTTCATTAGCAATTTAGCAAAGTTGATGGTGGTGGTGTGTGTCTGTGTGAGTGAAAGACGGAGAGAGAGAGCGCGACAGATTTTCTGTTATAACCTTCATTTTATGGACGCACAGTGTGAGCACTCAGGTCGCATCAGAGCATCGGGCGATATAGTGTGAGACCTGCATCGTGACCTACCAACTTCTAACCCCTGCGAGTCAATCGTGCAGTTTGAGCAGGAGCTGAATAACGTGACTGAAAAAATCGCACAGTGTCTGCCCAGCTTTAGGTGTACTGTCGTCCGAGACTTGCACCGCAGTGTCGGCGTTTGTTTCCCTGTTGGCCATGCTTCTTGTTGTGGTCATCTGTTGTCTTCCGGTATTTTCTCCGTAAGCGACCTTTCCTTGACCAATGAGATGAGCGGTAATCTGAATTGTCATACTCGTAAGTGTGCTGTCAGCTCATTGGTCACAAAGCAGGAGAGGGGCTGGGAATTATGTTTTCCAACAAAGCGTTAATTCCATAAACATTTATAGACTACTTTTGATTCTCACTGTATTACGGGACAAAGTGCGTCCCTTATTAGCTCAATACGGGACGTGTACTTTTGTTTCGAAATACGGGACGATTCCGTATTTTAAGGGACGGTTGGCAACCCTAGTAACCTGCGAAATTGAGATGGATCATGAGCTGCATAAGGCTCTATGCCATTGACATTCTGACTGCTGTTTTTAAACTGCAGGCTGTGAAAAAGAGTCCAGTGTTTCCATGTGGATCTATGTCCTGGTGGGAAATATCCTGCGTGGGATTGGAGAGACTCCAGTGCAGCCTTTGGGAATCTCCTATATTGATGACTACGCACAGTCCGATAATGCTGCTCTCTATATTGGTAATCCACCTTTGTTACAGCTGATAGCTTTGATAGGAATTGGGGGTTTTTTTAGAAATTTTTTGGAAGGTTATTTTGAAACTAGAAAATTAGATACTACTAAAGATGAGTTAACCTTCTATAGATTTCTGTAATAGGAATATTCTTGTTTCACTGTGCTTTCATGTTAGGGAATATTGGATGTCTTTAAAAGAAATTAAAAAAAACAAAAGTGCTGTCAACAGGCAGAAAAACAAAAAGTTTTGTAATGTTGTTTAAGTTGCACTTAAACAATAATATACTGCAGGGACTGTACAGGTAGGCGAACATCTGCTTATTACAGATGAGAGCAGGTTCACCCTGAGCTCATGTGACAGATGAAAAGTGGTTCTGGAGAAGCTGTGGAGAACATTATACAGCCTGTAACACTGTTCAGCATGAGTTTGGTGGTGGGTCAGTGATGATCTGGGGAGGTATATCCATGGAGGGATGCACAGACCTCTACAGGCTATGCAAAATAACCATGACTGCCATTAGTCATAAGGATGAAATCCTTGGCCCTACTATCAGACTCTAGTGCAGTCAGTCCTGGGTTCCTCCTGGTGCACAACAATACCCGGCCTCATGTGGTGAGTGTGCAGGAAGTTCCTGGAGGATGAAGGACTTGATACCACTGACTGCCCCCCTCACACACCTGAGCTAAATCCAATAAAAAAAATCTAGGAGCTATTATGCTTCGGTTCATCCAATGTTGCCAGGTTGCACCTGGCCGTCTCATTAGGAGCATGCATTAGTATTGTCCTGCAAGCACGGTGGGGCCATACAAACTACTGAGCACCATTATGAGCTGAAATTTTGGCAAAATGGGCGATCGTGGCTCAAGAGTTGGCAGATCGCCGGTTCGAGCTCCGGCTCTGACAGTCCTTGGGCAAGACACTTCACCCGTTGCCTACTGGTGGTGGTCAGAGGGCCTGGTGGCGCCAGTGTCCGGCAGCCTCGCCTCTGTCAGTGCGCCCCAGGGCAGCTGTGGCTACAATGTAGCTTGCCATCACCAGTGCGTGAATGGGTGGATGACTGAATGTGTAAAGCGCTTTGGGGTCCTTAGGGACTAGTAAAGCGCTATACAAATA
Source organism: Aulonocara stuartgranti (assembly GCF_965226115.1). Classification (NCBI taxonomy): domain Eukaryota; kingdom Metazoa; phylum Chordata; class Actinopteri; order Cichliformes; family Cichlidae; genus Aulonocara; species Aulonocara stuartgranti. The sequence goes on along the minus strand of NC_138945.1, from coordinate 53,431,314 downwards.
CAGGCCATTTACTAAAATGGACGAGCCTCATGCATCATTTTGTCACTCTGAAAATAGCTCTTTTCCATGAAGCAATTTGGCATATTTCTTTTTTGGTAACCTATTACCTGGTCCATATCAGTATAGAGATCCAGATTATTTTTTCCCCCAATGAGATCTGACATGTTTTCGAAGTGTTCCTTTAATTTTTTGAGCAGTGTATTTGAGCCATTCCTATTGTATAAATAATATAAATATAAATAAAATTGAGGGCAGCACGGTGGCACGGTGGTTAGCACTGTTGCCGCACAGCAAGAAGGTCCTGAGTTCAATTCCACCATCAGGCCGGGGTCTTTCTGTGTGGAGTTTGCATGTTCTCCCCGTGTTTGCGTGGGTTCCCTCCGGGTACTCCGGCTTCCTCCCACCGTCCAAAGACATGCAGCTTGTGGGGATAGGTTAATTGGACAATCCAAATTGTCACTAGGTGTGAATGTGCGAATGAATGTGAGTGCAAATGGTTGTTTGTCCTTGTGTGTTGGCCCTGCGACAGACTGGCGACCTGTCCAGGGTGTACCCCGCCTCTCGCCCTATGACAGCTGGGATAGGCTCCAGCGCCCCCCGCGACCCTGAAAAGGATAAGTGGAAGCGAATGGATGGATGGATAAATAAAATTGGAACGTTTGTTGTATGTAAGCACAACCAAAGCAAAGATGTCAAGTTCAGAGTATGAGGGGAAAGAAAGCCTATTTTGAGAAAATAACCTTTAAAAAAACTTAATGCATCTTTATTAGAAAACACTAAATATCATCATACAGCTGCTCCATCATACAACTAACGGTGCCTGACTACAGTTACACTGTTTTTGCCTGTAGTGGCTCTCTTCATTTTCAGTTTTCAGAAGTTTTAAGAAGATTTACTAAACTATCCAGTACAGTTTGATTTCTTTTTGTTTATAGGACATAATGTAATCCATTATGATTATGATTATGATTTTTTAACGATACAGAGATTAACCCAATATATATTAGGCTATAAGTAGGTGTTTTTGTGTGTCTCAGGTTGTGTCCAGACAATATCAATAATTGGTCCTGTCTTTGGGTACCTGCTGGGGTCCCTGTGTGCCAAAATCTATGTCGACATTGGATATGTGGACATGGGTGAGTAACATGTCATCTAACCATCAACTACATCTTTAAGAATTTGAAAAGGTAATCAGTAAAAGTAAAAAGTGATCGTTTTTGCTTCAACTCAAGTGCTTAAGGAGCATGTGACTTTAGTAAATACATAATTGTGGTTAATTACAACCATAAAAGAATGAACAGCGCCAATAATGTGCTTCTATCTTTACAGAAACTATCACTATTACTCCTGGCGATGCCCGCTGGGTGGGCGCATGGTGGCTGGGCTATCTCATTGCTGGTGCCATCACCCTCATGTCGGCCGTTCCTTTCTGGTTCCTGCCAAAATCACTGCCGATGCCTGTGGAAAAGCATGACACCAACTGCACACCAGAGCAAACCAGATTTATTAAAGATTCCCCAGGCTTGAAGCACATGTTCAGACCCGAGGAGCCAGCTAATTTACATCTGATGGCCAGTGGTAGGATAGTGATCACAGTGTGCTTTATGAAAGAATGTTGATTTTCCATTTTAACCGTATTATTAAACTGACTGTGTGCAATTAATGGAATCTTAACGGCTCTAAGATCTGTTTTACTGCTATAGTATATATAATACTGTCATTTCTGTCGACAGTAAACACAAATAGAAGTTTATTCCTTCTTGTCAATGTGAGAAAATCAAAATAGTTTTAATGATAAATCAAAATAAAAGGCTGAGGTTACTTCAAGAAGTGAAAATCACTCATTTAAACATCCTTTCACAGAATTCGTCCCCACATTGAAGAGTCTCCTTGGAAATCCTGTGTACACCATCTACTTATGTGTGACCATTGTTCAGTTCAACTCTCTCATTGGTATGGTCACCTACAAGCCCAAATACATTGAGCAACACTACGGCCAGTCAGCTTCAAAAGCCAATTTTCTCATGGGTGAGCAAGATATTATACTAATTTATATTGTTTACCTCATTTGGATTATTTTGTTCTTTTATCTTTGTAAGTGAGATCTTTGTAGAGCTAAAAGCTTGCTTAGAACCACTGCTGTTTGGCTGAAAAGTACCTATTTAAGGATGCAAAGTGATGTGAGCTGGATGGTAATCATAAGAGTTTCATGAGCTGGCTTTTGATCAATTTTTTATACCCCGACTCCCACTTCCCTCTTAAGTAAATGCTGCAAATTCAAGATGACAACCTGGTTTACCTCAGTCCTTGGGCATTTGACAGACAAACGACAGACATTGATTTAAAAGCACTTGAGGCAATCAGACCAATTAACATGTTTCCCTGATGCGAATGGAGACAACGTTGCTCTTTTTGTCCCCTGTAACCGAGTGGGTTAAGAGTACATCGGCTGATGAGAAATACGTCCCAGATCCTCTGAACCACCATAACTTGTTTTCATCTTTCGCAACATGACTTAAGTAAAATATAAATGAGAGTGCTTTGATGTACATGAGTGTTCTGACTTTGATCCCTTCTGGCGAGTGATGTTGCTGCCTGATATCGCCTGTTTAAGTTCTTTCTCGATTCTCCATCCATTTAAGGATACGCTGTATTCTGCGGTGTTTCATAGGCATGATCAACATACCTGCAGTGGCCCTTGGGATGTTCTCCGGAGGGGTTGTGATGAAAAAGTACAAGCTGTCTATCATGGGAGCAGCTAAATTTGCCTTTGGGACCTCTCTGCTGGGCTACTTTCTGTCACTCCTATTCTTTGCCATGGGCTGTGAGAACGCTAAGGTCGCAGGCATCACAGTTTCATATAGTGGGTATGTAATACCTTTGTATATTTTCCTTAGTGGACTTGATAGTCATCAAACCAGGAAGTAGATTCAGAGAAAAAGGGATTGGGGTTTTATTTATTTAATCTGCCACTGTTTTTAATTCCATGGCTCGTTTTTCTTGTCTGATCGATGTTTTAAAAGGGCTGACAATCACATGCCTTTTTTTTTGTGTCACATGCAGACTGGGGGGCTTATCTTATCAGGAGCAGTCTCTCATCTCTGACTGTAATTCGGATTGCTCGTGCACAAGCAGAGAGTGGGATCCAGTGTGTGGAGAGAACGGGATCACCTACGTGTCCCCGTGTTTGGCTGGATGCAACTCCTCCACTGGCTCTGGCAAGAACACGGTCAGACACACACCACTGCCCTCGTGAAACTTGCATGCTTTTCAGTAAACGCAGCATGATATTCAGGCTTGATTCTCAATTTTCATTCATATCGTACCGCAGAGAAGCATGTGACATTTCCGTGATTATTTACAGACAGAACAAGTGTTTCCTGCTGTGCCGCAGCTCATTTATCACTGAGTCACACCTTGTTTTCTTTTCTGTCAGGTGTTCAACAATTGCAAGTGTCTCGCGGTGGCTAATACCCAACCAGGCAACTTGACAGCCAGCCTGGGTCAGTGTCCACACAGGGACAGCTGTGAGAAAGTCTTTCCATACTTCCTGGCTATGTCTGTCCTCAGTTCCTTCATCATCTCTCTTGGGGGTACACCTGGCTTCATGCTGCTTGTCAGGTCTGTCATATTCTGCTTTTGTGCCTTAAAGCCACTTTTTGCTGTAATGTTGTTTGTATTGTTCTGAAACGTCTCCCTCTAAGAAATACAAACGTCATTCTTTCATTGTCATTCTTTAAGTGTTGCCAGGTTAAAAGTTGAGTCCTGTCTAATACCACAGTGTTGTTTCTAAAGGTGCATTAAACCTGAGCTGAAGTCTCTCGCTCTTGGAATCCACACCTTGGCCACTCGTACCCTTGGTGAGAACCACCTTTGCTGTTCTTGGCATACATCACTGTCTATTTCATTTACATTTCAGGCTCACAGACATTTCCCTCAAGCTGACTTTCAGCATAATATATATAGTGAGCACAGTTATTGGGAGATCACCAATAAAAATTACTTTTTATGTTAAATTAACCCAAAGTATTTAGCTTAGTACGGCTAATTATCAGTTTAGCTGTATAATTATTAATATTCAAAGTTATTGTAAGGAAGTCTGACTTGTTTAGATTGTAACGTGAGTTCAGGCGAACCGTGATTTGACTTGAAATTCTGACATAAGTTACTTTATATGTTGTAACTCAGCTGGAATACCTGCCCCTATATACTTTGGAGCCATAATTGATACGACCTGCCTCAAATGGGGATACAAGATGTGTGGAGGAAGAGGAGCTTGCAGAATATATGACACTTCAGCTTACAGGTACTTGTAAGATGCCTTTATTTTAACTTTGCATGTGATTTCTATGGGATTGGCTATCCTTCAAACTCTTGATTTAGTGACCCTGTAATCAAGTTATGTGCAAGTTATTACGCACAGCCATGAGTTATGGTTGATTTATTTAAAATGCTGAACCCATAGCAGATCTTAAATGTACCGCTGGAGGAACAGTGCATTCAAAATAAAAAGTGAAGAACAATTGTTAACAACTGTCAGACCAGTGATTTTAAACACTTTCTGGCATTGATTTCTTTTTCTTTGTCTCAGCTTCAGACACCAAAACAAGCGCATGTTCATTTTTTTTTAATCACTAATGATAAAAAGGGATTCAAGTTCAATTCTACCTAAGTAAGGATTAGCATCAGAATTCTATCAGACATTTTCATTACAAAATAATATTGATTCATTCTCCACCCCCCCCCCCCCCCCCCCCCCCCCCCCCCACTGCACCAAACTACTGTTGGGGCTCTGCCCATAATCTGAAAACCACTGAACTGCACGCTGTCAGCAGTGAACTGATGGTGTTAGGCACACTAGGGAAACTATTGGTTAGAGACTTCTGCACAACAGAATTATAGCAACCATGTTTAATGACCTCCTTGCACTTGAAATGGTTGCTTCAAAGATGGAAACAAGGTCCAAGACCACTTCAGTCAGTTTTCATCTTCAGACCGACTTTGGTGAGTCAAGACCACGAAAAAAGGGCAACAGGATGGATTCAGTCAAGTATCAGTTTGTCACTGAATGGAGTCAAGTTGGCAATGACAAACAATTTGCTTGTTTACTGTGAAAAATCGTTGAAAATGACAAACCTGGTTCTGTCTGTCTACATGTTTTCGTATTACTCTTACACTTTACTCTTAATGTTTTTTTCAGGGTGGAGTGATTGTACGGGATAGGTTTTTAATACATTTAAAAAAGAAAACTTGGGTGCACTCGTTTAAATTTAGTTAAATCATTCACTTAAATCTTTTAATAAGTGGCTCTACAAAACCTTTTAACTTGACGAGGCCAAGTCCTGTTAACTTCTTGTTAATGATCAAGATTGGCTACAACTGGTAGTTTCTTTTTGAACTCCTAACCACAAGTGTGCATTGAGAGTCTGCCCAGAACCTCACAGAATTAAAACAGAAATTCAGAATTTCCTCCACAAATAGTGATGTAGTTGCTGAGGAACAGCAATTTAACCACAAAGTGGCACGGGCGCTCAGCAACCCTGCTTTTATATTTCTGTCTCTCTTCCACAGCATGCCTTTTAGCCTGTCTTCCTTCTCTCTCCCCAACCAATCGCGGCAGATGGCCGCCCCTCTCTGCCGGAGGTTTCTTCCTGTTAAAAGGGAGTTTTTCATTCCCACTGTTACCAAAGTGCTTGCTCATAGGGGGTCGTTGATGGTTGGGTCGTTCTCTGTATGTATTATTGTAGGGTCTACCTTACAATACAAAGCGCCTCGAGGCGCCTGTTGGTGCTGTATAAATAAAATTGAATTGAATATAGGAACTAGAGTATAATCACTTGGCAGGCAGTTGGGTCAAGCCCCCTACTGGAAAGAAATGCATTGCAGGCAAGTATTCTTCACTTGTGATCACAACATGTTGGAAGTGTGTCTGCGTTCAGCAGCAGCTGTTTGGAAACTTTCACTCGTCTTTCTGAGACTGATTGCAGTCGGTCCAAATTGAACTGCAATTCTTTGACAGGTTGCTTCCCACCAGGTGACCGGTGCAATCGCTTTGTGACAGAAGGTGGTCATCCTAGACGTTGAGGGTGTTGCCCACCCTCTGGGCAACCAGCTGCAGTAGTTACTGCAACTACATGCAAAATGCAAAAATAGTTCAGTAACATCCCTGGGCTATTACAGATTTGACCTTGTCACAGTCAGGTTTACTGCTGTGTTTTAACGGTAGTGCCTGAGAGATTGCAGTTTTGGACCAAAGTATTTTGACTGTAATAAATAAAAAGAGCAGTAATTTTACCTTTTCTTAATTTCAAGTCCTGTCTTTAGTAGAGAGCTAAGATTGTGGCATTACAACATCTTCCAAAAGGACTAGAAGAAAATGCTATTTATACAACTTTGAATGGGAAAAAGTCCAGTAGTGACTAACCTTTAGGGATTTGTAGCTTCACTTAGAGCTGGCCTAAACCGTGACGGAGCAGTTCGTACTCTTAACTGTTGCTTTTTTTTTTGTACAGGAGAGTCTACCTGGGTCTGACTTTGGGCTTGAGAACAGTCTCCTTCTTCCTTTGTATTTTGGGATTTGCTCTAATCAAAAGACATATTAGGAAAGAAGAAAAACATGTGCTGACCAATGGGAGTGCAGAGTTGGAAACACTGAGGAAAGAGGAGAACAGCTCTATACATTGTGAGCAGTTTGTACTGGCCTTGGACTGCAATCCCGACAGAGAAACTCGCTTGTGAGCCTCGGCGCATCTTCTTTTCTTCTGACTCAGCCCGACGAGCACCTCACCTCACATCTACTGAGGAAGACACACTGTGGACATTTTTCATAGCACACAGAGTATATATATTTGTAAAGGATTTGCGTAGATGTACGGTATCTGAAATTAGTCATTTTATAAAACAGTCTGATATTTCTGGAATGTGTATGTGTTTGTGTTTTTCATGAATGGAAGACTTTCATAGAAAAAAAAAAGATTGTAATTGTGTTGTACTTTCTGTTCTTCATTTTTATGATTAAACGTGATAAAATCAGATTTTGCATTTTAACATTTAAGATGCCTGAATATGATGGTTTAACATACCTGTTTGTGCTGTGCTCATGGCTTTGCTTTTAGTTCATGCATGCACAGGTCTGTCTAGTGTCTCTCACACCTGCATCGCGTTTCTACTTGTGAATGAAACAATTGGTCAAGGGGTAGATCAAAGCTTGAGCAACAGGAGTAGCTCCTTGAAAGGGTATCTCCTTTCCATACAGGGTAAAACCCATCACTTCCTGTACAGATATAAGGGGATGTATTCAGTGACCTAACTGTGCCTTACAGTATGAAATTAAATAGCACAAATTCCACAGCTGTTTTATTTTTGACGTATAGTGGCTTTCAAAGCACCTTTTCTAGGTGATTATACAATCATCTACTACAAATATACAACACTGGGCCTCTTAATCACACTGATCATAGCAACAAGTTCAGGAAATATTATTAATTATTATGAAAGTTTATTTTTCATACTCATATTTATACCATCAAACTGTCACCAGAGTATGATACAGTATGTCAAGATTAGGTTTGCCCTCCTAAAGTCAGTTCAGTTAGAGCCACTAGCTTAAAAGAAGATTATTATTTCCATCTTCCATATTTTATACTTGAAGATATGGGTCTTACAACCCAAGCCTTCCCCAGAGGCAGACGAGGCAGGCAGAGAACGAGTAGAGCTCCTCATACAGAATAAAGTGGAGGTGCTATTCAAATCGGCTTCCAATTTGGCAGTAAATAGCATAGATTATATGAGATTTGTTGATAATCAGCCATCAGCTGATGGCTCACAGACATCTGGTGAAATGGCATTTGTGAGCAGCTTATATATATGTGTATGTATATGTTTTTACAGGAATCTGTGCAGGTTTCTGGAAAACTAAGTACACCATTAATGCTTTCATAGGAATTACTATAAGAGGGTAAGTAGCAGTCAGGAGCTGCTAATCAAATGCACATGATTAACTGATCAGCAAGCTTGACTAGCTCTATAAGCAGTTCTGTCAGTTTGCTGGTCTGGAGCATTCAGGTGTATGCAAAATAATGCAACAGGCTGTGAATCCCCCACAAATTAACCTCAAAGTGACACCTTCTATTGTTCACAGAAATAGGAAAAATCTAAGAGCAACATCTCAAATTACACAGCTCTCCATTCACATGTGAAATGTTCAAGTTCATGACAGCACATCCCATTACAGTGTATAGTTTATAGTGTGCATCCCATTGATGTACAATATAAAAGTCATTACAGTAACACTAACACTTTGTGTTTATAACACAGCTTAGCAGTCAGTAAAAAAAGAAACAATGCATATTCATAATGAAGAGTTACTGTAAGTTAATAGCAAGATTTGTCTATTGCACTCAGTTCAAACTTTAAACAACAATGAAGATTCAAAGACAATAAAAACAGGTCGGGTAGCAAACTAGATACAGCACACAATCGAGAGGTATAAGGAAAAAAATGTCCATGGAAGGAAGTAAGAGCTGATACTGTGTTTTAATGTTCACCAATCCTTTTTGTCTTCAGCGCTCTGAAGATTCTGTCAATTAAAAACAGGATCAATGTGGGATTAGCAGTGTGAATATACAGGAGATATTCTGTGATGTGTGTTTGTCATGTATTACCTGGAGCTGATGGTGTTCTCTGAGCAGTCTGTCATACTCCTGAGCCAGACCTTTGGCTTGTCTCCTCATTGCCTCAATATCAGCATCAGACTTACGAACAGCTACACACACATACACGCACTTAATGATTACAAATTTGGACTACATATCATAAATGCTTTTCAAAATGTATCTATTGTACAACCATATGACCAAGAGACCTCTTTGTCTACATGCTCTGCAAACGTAGGTGCAGCTTTCCATTAACGTATTTAAATTAGGTCGCTCACCCTCCTCGGCAGTCTTCAGCTGACCCGCCAGCTTTTCCACCTCCAGCTTCAGCTGCTGCTTTGCTGCTGACATGGATTTTTCCTTTTCCAGGAAAGACTAAGCACAAAGGATTCTCCTTAGTTACTGAGCTTAAGCTGATTATTTAAACAGCAGATGACAGAGCACATGTTAAGTAGAAAGCATAGGAAAATGAAATCACAGCATGGTGTGTGCCTACAGTATGCTAATGCGTGGGCATGACCCAGAAACAAACAAACAAAAAAAGCAAAGTAATTTTTATTATGTTACTTGACAAAAAAAAAGAAAAAGAATTAAAAAAAAAAAATTAACTCTGTTTCTCACTTGCTTGAGGGTCAGTTTGTCCTCCTGCTGCTGCTTAGCTGCTCTCACAGCATTGTCTATTTGTGACTGAAGACCTGCGCTGTCCTCCATGGTGACAGCAACCTGGTTTAGCAAAGTGGCAACCCGACGCATCATACTGTGTTGAAGTCACAAGACAGAAAAAACACAACAAAATAAGACAGTACTTCAACACGTGTGAAGGGTGTGCAGATGGAGCAAAGTAAGTGACAAAATTCCACTAACAGCCAGAGAAAGAGAGAGAAGCCAGATATGTAGAGGTTCCTCTGGGCTCTGAAAAGCTTCATGTGGACGTGGTCGTACACATTTGGGTTCACTTTAGCATCTTGCATGGGCTCAGGACCGGAATACTTCTGCACCTCGCGTAAAGCGTCTGGAAGGGTGGACAGAAACACGACCAAGTGGGATTTGAATACACTTGCTATTATTTTTTAATATCTGTCACACAAAGGAGATTATGTCTGACTCAAAAAAGCTCGCTTACCCAGGAAAAGAACAATAAGGACCATTATTATTGTAAAAAAGCATTTATTCCAGTAAGGAGATAACCAGCTCCATATTCGCCACCTGAAAATCAAACGCCACCTGCAATGTAAAGGTATAGACGGTCTGCTGGGGAAGGATTTGAATGCACTCTACTGGCTATTTGTGTGAACTGCCCGTTTGGGATGATATATCTTTTTAATTATTTCAGAAATTGTGCTCCTTAAAGCAAGTATCTAAATAAGCTTTTGATGACTTATGATATGCTTTTAAAATTGCCTTACCGCTGTGCTGATATTAAAGGCACACACAAAATAAGGTTGACTGTGATCTCTGCATACAGGAAGAAAGCCACCACCGTCCACTGGAGAGTCATTGCCACTGTGATTCTCTGCAGAGATAAGCACATTGATCTATGGGTAGTGTTTTATACTTGTGGAAATCTGTTTTGCCTCCATTGACGAGAGCATTTGTCTGATAGATACTAGCTTTTAGATTAAATTACTCTATTAAACAAGCTGAAGTGGGTGTTTAAGTGGCCAAGTATTCCTCTATTTTGATCTAAATTTCATCTAGGAAACCAGGCACCACGCACGAGTTTCTGAGCATGCATATAAATGTGTCTACAGGCCTACAAAGCAGGCCAACAGTAGCAGCTATTCGGCTGTTTTCTCTATATGGGACATTTATATCAACATTTATACCAAGTCATTCATCACCGGCTGTTCTGAATGCTGAGCTGGAGCCTACAGCGAAATATAAATCTATGCAAAGCAAAAATATAAAGTTGTTGGCTTACCGGACAAAGTTGTATGGTGCAAAGTAGGCTACTGGAAAGTCCAGACGAGCACACATGCGCGCACACATTCACGACAGCTGCTGGGGAGCCTCAGAGCACCCACAGCCCTAAATAAAACTCTGCCGGATGGCCTCATTAGGGAGTCCCCTTTGGATTGCATCAAAACCCTTAAAGTGATCAAAAGATTAGTTTTTAGTGACAGAATGATTTCAAGAAGTTGTTTTTGTTTGCCTTCATAATGTTACTGTACAAAAGAACTAGGGGAGACCGGGGATAGTTGTAACGTGGGTCAGTTGTAACACTTCCAATTTCTCCAATCAGGGCTAAGTTTCAAATGATGTGACTCATCCTGTGCATGCCCAATTCAGTTCTGCTATCACATGTGAAAAATCAGCACATTTTGTCAAACACAGACAATTTAACACGAAAAAATGTAATTTGTATGCCAAAAAGTAAGTTTTTCTACTGTATTTCAATGTTTAATAGCATTATCTGCTTTACAGTTAAACTCATCAAATTTAAATTATGTTATTTGTATGTCTATGGGGATATATTCTGTGTAGGTCTTTAGAGCTAGTGTTTTAGCCGTTGGCTGTAATGTTAGCTAGTTCATGGCTATAGGAGTCTGGGTCAGTTGTAACAATAATGCAGATGTTACAACTTACCACACTATTACTTTAACTTATATTAAACAAGTTGGGGCAACGACATCAGCAGAGAGAGGTTCACTGGTCGCTTTTGTATATGTGGTTAATGCCATTGGCAACACAATTACTTCACTGTTTGTGTTCCCCACACATATATTATGCAGACCACTGTGTCAGAGATGGACCAGTAGGAAGTACTGGTAGTGGAAATAAATCAGGATGGGTGCAAGAAACAGATTTCCTCATCTTTCTGAGGCACTTTGCAAACCACACCAAGGTAAGCCATGATAAAAAGTAATGGAATTGCGATGCTGGTGAACAAATACATTTTTTCAGCTTCATTGTTATGTTTAAAATTGGTGCAAGAGTTGTAGGTTATAATGCCCACTGAGCCAATGAGGCCAAACTCAAGGAAGACCAACCAAAATTAATGAAATATTCAGTTGCAGAAAATTCCATAATTTGTCTTTTTTGGGGGGTTGGAATATGTTCAAAAGCTAGATTTCTGCATTCTGTCACACACACACACACAGCTACATAAATGGCTCTAAGTGCATTCATGTGTTGAATAAATAAAGATTACATGTTAATGTTTTGTTAGTACCCTTATTTCATTGTGTTACATTTCACCCCAGGATATGTTACAACTAACCCAGACTATGGGGTTAATTGTAACATTTCACTCTTTGTGTTTGAGGCCATACCATGCAATGGGTAATTGTGCTGCAGAGAAAATAGCTGCACTATTTAATAGCCGAGACATGTAAATACTTTGCATTACATTTTGAATCCACTACCTTAAACGAGCTCCAAATTACAGACAGAAATGTCAAAAATGTTACAACTATCCCCGGTCTCCCCTACCCAGTGATCATTATATGATTATAGCAAATCATTAAAGCAAATATAACTGATGTTTTTCCCAGATATTATAATGAAAATAAACGGAATTCATATTTGCACTTCGGGTATAAATATGTTGGCTTTTCTAAATGATTTTTCTTTTCATTGAAGACTAGAAGGCCGTCCAGAAGGGGGCGATGTTGATTAAAGTTAGCTGTTGCAGAGGCGCCTGGAGGAGGACGACTTGGATATCTTTTGCAAATACTGCATTAAACTCACTCCAACACAATTCCTCATGTGATAATCAAATATAAGCACATTGAAAAGTGTGGATAAACGGTTCTATTTACAAACCAACATAATGTAAGTGTCAGTAAAATAAGGAAATACGAGCTCATTACAAAAGCAAATTGATTTCTTAGTTGATAGAATTGCTCTTATTGTGTAACCTTTAAAAAGGCTTCAGATGAGGGGTTTTTTTTGGACATTTCTTCCTCTCAAATGTACTCAGCTTGCAAAGTGTATTCACATGGGCTTCCTCTGTGAAAGAGACTGGGCTGCTATCCTTTTTGACTGCATTTCTCAGGAGGGCTGAGGAGCAAAATCTTTACAGCTGCACCCTGTGATAGCTTTTGGAGAGCGGGTAAATGAGTATGGCAGAACTGAATGTGCTTTGATTGCGCTCCTCTCCACATCATGTTAGAGGCTACACCCACTGTTTGTACTCATAATACATCTACAGGGAGGCATCCATAAACATGAAATTATGTACACACACCAAACATTTTATTAGAAACACCTGTACACCTACTTATTCATATAGTTATCCCATCAGTCAATAATGCGGCAGCAGTGCAGAGCATAAAGTTGTTCAACTACAGATCAGGAGCAAACCATCCATGTGGACAAAAAGAAACAAAAACACGATGGAAACAAAAACAAGCAATTACAGACATGATTCTGCAGGTTGGGCAGGTTTAAATATTTCAGGAACTCACAATAGAAATAGAAAATACTTGAAAAGAAAAATGGGAGTGAATGGCAGTTCAGTGGATGAAAATGCTTCGTTCAAGAGCGAGGTCAGCCGAGAACAACCAGACCGGTTTTAGCTGACAGAAAGGTGGTATTGGTTCAGATAACCACTCGGGAAAAGAGCATTTCATTGTGCACAATCCACCTCGAGGTACAAATAAGTAGGGTGATTTGTAACACGATTGTACAGATTACAAATACATAAGCTGAGAGTAAAAGGGGGAAAAAACTCATTTGTAAATTGACAGTTTGGACTCAAGTGGTTTATTCACTCAAATTGTCCCACTTCAGCATTTACTTACAGATGAATGTCAATGCTTCACATTTCTCTTGCTAGAAATATGATTAAGCAGTCTTTATTAACAGGCTACGTACCACAGGCTTTTAAGGTGGCAATAGCTAAACCATTACTTAAAAAGCCCTTAACTGATCCATCTGTCTTAGTTAATAGACAGTTAGTTATTATATTCTTTTAGTAGTCTTCACAGAGTTAGCTTATTATTTGCCAAGAACTGGTTTATTTGAAGAGCTTCAGTCAGGATTTAGTGCAACAATGTACAGAAACAGCATTAGTGATGGGTACTGATAAATCTTCTTACAGTATCTGACAGTGGACTCATCTCTGAGCCTGTTAGACCTCAGTGCAACATTCAACACCAATGACCACAATTTTTTTACTACAGATATTAGAAAACATAGTTGGTATTGTAGGAATGTTTAGCTGATTTAGAATTTAGAAATGTGTTAACATAGAATGTAGAATTATTGTAGAGACACTGACACTGCCCGCAATGTAATAAAGGCCTGACTGTGTCATGAACTTAGGAGTAGATTGTAGGAGACCCCTCCCCCAGTTGAACTGTGAAAGGTCTCAACATTTGTAACTGGAAAACTGTGGTCTGGAAGGGAGATGGGTTTTTATGACCCCTAGGGAGTCGCCTACATCCACAGTGTTTTAACTGTCACGCACACTCACTCACGTGCACACACATACACACAGGTATGCGTACACAGTCACTCACAAGCACTCACATAGACACGCGGGAACGCGCACATGTAGGTCCTCACCTGCTTGTGCACATAGACACAGACACAGAGTTTGCAGCACACCGTGGGGGGGGGGGTTATGATGGGGTCGCCTCTATAAAGCTGGCTGTAACTAACAAAGGGGTGAAGATTTTGCAGAGAGTCACACCGGCCTCGCCTTCACTTCTAGAAGTGCATGCTTAAATGAAGATGAATAAAGATGAATAAAGGTTTTGTGAAATAACTACTGAGTTCCGGTGCCATCTCTGGAAGTTTCGACGAATAAAAGAACCGGGGTGAAACTGATTTCGTAACAGTATTAAAGGAACTTCACACTGTGATTTGTAATATATATATCTGATAGATGTAAATGGTCCTTCCCTTATATATTAATCATGGAGTTCCACAGGGTACTGTGTGGGGACCAGTTCTATTTACATTACACAGCTTCCAATAGGCAAAATTATTAGATAAATTCTGTATGCATTTTCATTGCTATATTGATGACACCCAGCTTTATCTATCTAAGAAGCAAGATGATACAAATCTATTACTTAAACTGTAAGCATGTCTTTAAGCTATAAAGGCCTAGATGACCTGTAATGCTAAATTAAGACAAAACTGAGGTTATTGTCCCGATCCTAAAAATCTAAGAAACATGACACTTAACTTTTATTTTATAGAGCAGTACCTTAGCCTCCAGTACGACTGCAAGGAATCCTGGAGCCATTTCTTGATCAAGAAATGCACATTAAACAAATCAGTAGGACTGCCTTGATTCATTTGTGAAATATCTCTAAAATTAGAAACTTCCTGTCACATTAAACGTGATGCTGAAAAACTAGTTCATACATTTATTATTTCTAGGCTGAACTACTTTTACTTCATTATTATCAGACTGCTCTAAAAGTAGTAGAAGAAAAGGCTTCAGTTGATACAGCATGCTGCAGCAAGAAAGAGACCATATTTCTCCCATATTAGCTTGTGTTTACTGGCTCCTTGATAAATTCAGACTTCAATTTAAAATGATTTTCCTCACACACAAAAGCTTGAATAATTAGACGGTCATATTTGAAAGACCTCATACTATCTTATTTTCTTAACCGAGCACTTTAGTTGTGGCGGCCTTACTTGTGGTTCCTAGAGTTTTCAAAGGTAGAATGGGAGGCAGAGCCTTCACTTATTGAGGCTCTTTCCTGTGGAACCGGCTCCCAGCTTAGATTTAGGAGACAGACACTCTCTATCTTGAAGATGAGGTATACAACATTTTCATATAGCTTACATTGAGGGCTGGATCAAGTATTTACCTTGCAAGATAAATCTCCTAGAGGCAACTGTTTTTGTGAATCAGCAGTATATATTAATAAAATTGAATTGAATTGCAGAGTTTATGAATAGCATCAAAATATGCACCTTTTACCTTCTTTCTGACATTTTCATGTGACAAACATATGCAATATATCTTGTTTCTCTGACATTTCAAATCAAAGCTAACTACAAACAGCTAACTTGCTAAGCTTCCAGTCCCCGGCTATGCACAGCATGCGTCAGTGAATGTCAGGGAAGGCTGCCTGACATATGAGGCCCTCATAAATTTCCAAACTGATATATTTGAAAAACAGAATTGTTATTAAGCTGTAATAAAGAGACAAATATGTCCATAGTTTTACTTTCAGTTGCAGGTAGACTTACCCATATTGTAAATGGTTATGGAAGGTCACAAATGTGTTTGTATTCACTGCCGTTCACTGACTTTGGTGACTTCTTGGCAAAATTGTTCTGTGGTTGGTTACAGTTGTTATCAAGCTGATGATTTCAGCTCTCTCTGAGATTGCTTTGTTAAATGGGACATGTTGAGAGTCATTGATGCAATATTGAAGAGCCACGCCAGCCTCACAAAATCCAGGGTATTGTCTCCCCCAGCTCTTTGTCCTTACACAAGGACGTGTCATTTGGGCTTTAGATTTCCTTAAAAGTGTACTTTCCTGCCTCAATTTCCTGTCATCCCAAGCCAAAGTCAGCATTTCCTTACCTTTGCTGAAAAACAATTCTGAGGCACATTTCGCACAGCTCCTGAGAGCTTTTGCTTTGGGAACTACAAAGATTTTTATTTTTCCCCGGTACACTGCTTTCTAGACTAACAGCCACAGTTAGTGTGATGTTCATCTTTCTGTTCTCAGGTGTAGTAAGCACACGGGTTTTCAGTACATTACAACCATAATAATTTCTTAGCTAGCCTATTGTCATCAATAACAAATCACAACTGATTAAATCAACTTAATTGCAACATCAACATTTAGCCTACATTTGCAGGTGTAGAAATCTCACTGCAGTCAAAAGCCTCGAGTTATCCAAACTCATCAACCAACTATTTTGGGGGACTCCCAGAGCTTTTACTTGCCTTCTGTTGTGTTTGCTTTAGACTTAGGTATTTTAAAGACACGGAACTGTGGTCTCATTTGCATACACCTATGCAAGTGCCAAAGTCACAATCTGAACTATTATGAGCACTGAATGTGAAAGACTCCACTAAGCTAAGGACTCAGGTCACTGTCTCTGCCTTGGTTCAAAGCTACAATCTTTATATTTATAGTTAAATATAAATGTTTGTGCAACCTGATTGAAATGATGTAAAAATACACAAAAAAAAACATACATGCCTTTATCCACACAACAATGTAGAGAGAAAATGAGCATTAGTGACACATAGGATAATTCAACCATGCATGCACACAATTTCAAGCCTGATCTGGAAATGAAAAATAAGGTGATGCATAATTTAACAAAAACAAAACAGACAATTTCACAGAGCATGCATCTTGTGTTATTTTTTGTAACATTTTTTTTCCCTTCACATATTGACCCAAACTCAAAAGGTGTGATTTGATAGATTTAATGTAACGTTCCTAAAGATCAAATCCAAAACATTTTGGGTTTGTAAACAAATGCTAGTTATAGTTAATAAGCAAGAAATTATAGCTCTGCAAGGATGGAGAACACTATAATTTGAGGATGGAAAGGTTTTGTACATCGTCTTTATTTTGCTAACTGAAAACGTTAAAAAATGACATAAGTTCTGAAAACAAAACCTTTTTTTAAATCGCAGAAGTAGTAACAGAGAATTATCAATCTATGTTGTTTCTACTGATGTACCATGATTGATTTAATATATAGATTGTATTGCAGCGTAGTTTGTGAAACAATAAAGTTCAGTGCTGTCTGCTGAACTGTGAATAGCAGACTGTAGCTGATAACTAGCTTTTGAAATACAACGCTGGAAACAGTGACATAACATATTGTATATATATACAAATGTTGAGGGGTATACGCATGTGCATGATCCGATATCGTCGTGTTGGTGCTGCTGCTGATCAATAAAACAGTTTGGTTTTGGTTCAACATTGTGAGTGACCAATCACATTGTAGTGATGTCATAGATTTGCAAAACACGTCACACGACACAGTAAACCACAACACTAACCCCATAACCGTAAACCTAACCCTGACTATAGCCCTGTAACCTTAACCCTAAACACAATCACATCCTAACCCCCCCAACCGCAAATGCCCCTTTTTTGAATTTCATCTGCAGTTTTTTTTCCCCAAGTTGCAAAGCTATGACAATGTAATTGGCCAGATGCAATGTTGATCCTGGACAAACAGTATTATGTGTAACAACACAAACGTGATGATATCAGACAGACCATATGGATGTAGTCATTTATAACTTGAAGACAGCCCAAAAAATCCACTCTGTTGGGCTCTTCTGCCTCTCCATCTGGGAAGATGCATGATTAAAAACTGTCAACCAATCATTCGCCTACCTATGATACTGCTTGGTGCATATTTGTTTCAGAAACAGAGACCATTTTAGTTATGTTAACAATACACACAATACACATTTTTGTGATAAATATGGACTAAAAGTGTAAGAAAGCACTTTATTTAGGCAAAGAAAGATATTAGGTATTCCCAGCTCGACAAACACTACACCTGTGTGTAATATCCCACAACCACTGAAATTTTGCAACTCTGTTGCGACACCGGGACACTTGAAATCCAGCAGAATGTAAATTTAAAATTCAGTTGCCAATCATGTCTGCACCGAATGCAAACCGCATCGTGCCAAATTTAAGATGCTGGGCTCTGTTAGTGAGCTTTGTTATGGCGGTCCCATTGATATCATTCCACGAGGGGGGAGGAGACTGGTGTATAATCACCAGACAGCAGTCATCACTGTGAGGAGAACTGGAGGGCAGCAATTTTCTCTCTGCTGTCTACCTTCTCACACACAGTGGTTGACACTCTGTCATTGCCTGATAAACATTTGGACTGATATGTGGCTTTGTGCACACATTATATGGGCATAGCAGCACATGCTGGCATATACACTCATGAATTTAGGGTGCACACAATGCTGAATAGTGAATAGTGGACACACATGTGCACATGCAATTGGTTTCTGACTGGCAGGTGCAGTTAGACACACACAGACCGGGCATGTAGCCATGTCAGCGCCAAACTTGTGACTTCTTTTTGTCCTTCACAAGTTTGGTTCAGAATGATAAGAATGTTCAAGTCAGCCTTTTTTGTCTATTCAGACTGAAGGATGAGAAAGATTTCACAACATAATGGCAAATCCATGAGTCTTAATAACTATGCTTGATAAATA
Organism: Aulonocara stuartgranti; assembly: GCF_965226115.1. Classification (NCBI taxonomy): domain Eukaryota; kingdom Metazoa; phylum Chordata; class Actinopteri; order Cichliformes; family Cichlidae; genus Aulonocara; species Aulonocara stuartgranti. The sequence goes on along the minus strand of NC_138945.1, from coordinate 53,412,519 downwards.
AGAGTTTCTGTAGTTTCTTACTTAGCATGTATCCAAGTTGCTTATCCATGTTTACCCCTCTGGATTTCTTTGTTCTCTGACATACAGTGGATTTTAGAGATGAGCACTTGTCTCATTAAGTGTCTGCTTTCTGCTGATAACAACAAGGGAATACTGATCTGCACAGCACTGTTTAAAAGGCAGGCAGTGTTTCATGTTTTTTCTGTATCAATGATGCCATTAGGGTCATGTCAGGTGGAGGTTATGTTCCATTGTATCTGTCTGCCTTTAATTCCTGCTTCTTCTTTTCTTTAATATCTCAGCCATAGATTTTCTTGTACAGAGATTATAGGTTTTTATCAGAGTCATATATCTTTCAACTCTATAAAGTGTCCTTCCATCTCACTAAATGTGGCTTGGTGAGAGTAACATTTGGAAAATGACCACAAGCAACGATTTGTCAAAGTGTGCTGGCTGGTGTGCTCAATACACTTTCTTCTTCTCTACAGTAGCAGAATTACAGTTGAGTGTTCGCTGACCTAATGCAATAGAGGCTCCATACGGACAGAGTAATGTGATTTCCCAGGCTTTTATTCTGTGTCTGCTGCTAGATAGAGAGGAGCCCCGAAGAGATGCCATCTGAATTGGGGATGGCTGTTGGAGAGAGGCGGCCATTGAACAAGGGATGGAAGGACATAATGCATGTGATGCAAGCTGCAGCCTGGATGTGGACCGCAGACGAGAAGGACAGAGGAAAAAGACAAGGACTCCCTGGGGTCAAGTGATTATTATAAGGCTCTCAGTGAAGCATCACTGACCCTTTGGTATTAACTGTGCTGCTAAATAAGAAAGTACGGAAATGCTTAAATATCGAGCCTGCGTAGCATTTCCAATGGGAGAAATGTTTCGTCACTCATCAATGCATTAATGCAATCACAGCATTGTAGCCATTCCCCGACTCTCTGTGAATGGCACTCATGGCCACTGATCAGTGGTCTTTGATCAATGATCGTGACAATTTCCTTATTAATGATCAAGGAACTGACCTCACAGTCCATTGCTCATTCAATGGGCTGGTTTCAGTTATTGTGCAAATATGTACTGTTTATACGATTGGGGAAACCTGCAGTCAGCTGAGACTGAAGAAGTCACTTGGATGAGTGATGAAATGTTTCTCCCGATGAAAACGTTACGTCCAGATGAACAGAATCAAACTTTTTGGGAAGCTTATCAGTCCCAAGCTAAATGGAGAATGACTGAGACTGTTTGTTTTTTCTTTGCTTGTTTTATGTTTGGTTTCTTCGATGGACAAAAGATGTTGATCAGATTTTAAAAGATTTTTTTAGGATGTAACTAAAGGCTCCGCACATTTTCAGTATATCTTAGAAACATATGGTCTGGGAAAAATATTCAAAAAGATTTGATTGTTATAGATGAGCCCAAGACAAAATATGTTCCACAATAGTTGTCTTTATTAAGACTGAACTCGTTTCCACTAACAAATGCCTGCAATACGTTAAAACCAAATGAAATTTCATTTTTGCAACAATTACAGAGATAAACACTACAAACTAGTGCACGTAAACAACAAAACAGTTAAAGGGAAAAGAAATTCACAGCCCTGTTAGTAAGCAATGTCCAAAGAAAGATATTCATCGTTTTAATGTTGCCGTTTTGATTTTGTGTTAGGTAAGAAAGGACCTCACAATAATATTTAACTACTTTAAACATAAATAAGACAAAAACAATCTTTTAAAATTGGTTTTGAAACAGTGGAATGTGTGATATATTCATGGTCTATGACAACTATGTTGAAAGCATTGTTTGAGTAGAGAGCGTATCGGTGTAATGTGGTGTTTTACTGCAAGTGTGAAGGGATTAAGATGTATCTGTAGTTTAAATGCTGCTGGTGAGCAACTGCATATAAAATATGGATGTATAGTACTGTGCAAAAGTCTTGAATCACCCCTAATTTCTTTATATTTTGCTCTCAAGGCTCCAGACTTTCTTTCTGTCATGTTAAGAAGTGGTCCTGAGCAATAGTTCTCTAGGCTTTCTGCAGATCAGGTTTTTCTTTGGACATTGCCTGTTTTTTTTTCATTATTTTTCAGTCCTGTCCTTGTACCTGACCATTTTTAAAGCAAATATTATTTTTGTTTGTTAAGCCACTTAACACTGACCTAAAAAAGAAATCCTTAACTCAAGTAACGAACCACTGTGTCCAAAAACACAACAGACAATTTAGCAAAAAACCAAAATATAATTTTAAATTGTAACTTTAGGCACTTTTTAGTAGCAGCCTGTTAAAAAAAACATAATTTGTTCCCATTACTTTAGCTTAATCTGAAAAAAATGACCAGAAATAACATTTTGACAGATATAAAATAGGATTTTTGCACCAACAAAGGGAATTCCAAAAGAACTATTATCTGAAACTTGGCATATCTTGGCATGGGGTGCAGTGTATGCTTAAAATATGTGAGGAAATTGGTCAAGTGAAGGAAAAAAACAAAGTAGCAAACCTAAACAAAACTACAGCAGATGAACAGTATCAGTGAGTCATGTCCTTAAGAAATAGGAAAGAATACAGGAAAGAACTGGCACAGGACCTGAAAAATACATCTGGCCCTTCAGTTTATCAATTTAATGCTTGCCTCAACAGAAATGGTCTCATTTTCAGGGTCACTGTCAAGGAGAGGTCAGAAAAGAGGTATAACAGTGAGTGTCCACAGCCATCAGTAAAACACAGTGAAGGCTCTGTCATGGTTTGGGACCGGCGGCCATATTTAAAACGTATGCTTGTATATGTTGCAATAAATGGTTCTACATATTTCCTATTTTGCTAGCAAAATGGGGAGAAATGAGGAGTGGCTTGAGACTTTTTGGACAGCAGAAGCTGACCTCTAATAAAAATAAATAAATAAAGTAAAACATAATGGGAAATAGAAGAATGTTTTCATTTCGTTCTCTAGTTTCAAGCGTTATTATGTATTTTCTGTAACCTATGACCCTCATTAGAGTCAAAGCGAAGTATGAAGCAGGATATGTTTTTGCGATTGACAAGTCATTATGGTACTAGCGAGCAGTGTGGCTCTTTTATCAGTCTGATCCTCCCCTTATGACAGCTGTCCTCCTGCTTAAGGCTTGACATGGTGTTTCACTAACCAATAGGTGATGCCAGAGTGGCTACATCCATCTTTAATTTTCAACCTATGGTCAGCACTCAAAGTGTTTTGCTATCCCAGTTTAGAAAACACATTTTTCTGAAGGCTTGTGCAATGTGTTTTGTTGCCACAGAGGAAATGAAGCATTAAAACAATTTTATAGCGCAGTATGTGTAATCCAGAAATGAATGAGGACACTGCGGCTCAAAAAGGTCAGTCTGAAAAATGCCAACTATACATTACTCTAGTTCATTTTTCAGTTGCACAGGAGAAGAGCCTTTGCAATGAAGAATATTTTCTCCTCTGTTATAGTCATGGTGTTTGTAACAACATCATATCAATAAAAAAGGTCTTAGTTGGGATAGTTTGGAGCATTTAATAATGCAATATTTTTTCAAAATAAGAGTGGAGATTGATTTGGTTTAATACTGTCATGGTCCTGGGTCGTTGACCCAGCGTTTTGTGTTTTGTGACTATTTCCCTCTGTTCTAGTTATTCTGTGTCCTCCCCCCTTGTGTCCGGTTCGGGTTCTAGATTTCCTGTTTTACTTTGTAGGTCTGTCTCGTTATGCCCATTAAGTTCCAGCTGTGTCCCCTCCTGTGTGCCATTTCCTCATTACCTGGTGTGTGTATTTATAGTTGGTGTCTGCCTGTGCTCCTCGTCGGGTCGTCTGCACTCATCCGTGTATTTCTGCGTATCTCTGCATTCATCTGCGTTCTATGGTGTTCCTGTCTCTGCGTCTCTCTGCCCCGCACCCCTTTTGTATGGTCTCAGGTTTGTCATTTAGTTCTCCCAGTTTAGGTTTCTTCAGTTGTTTTGTCATGCCTCACTGCCTGTTTCTGCCATTGTCACTTTGTAAATAAACATCACTCGTATCATCAGTCACTGCTGCATTTTGGGTCCCCCCTTTCCTCCACACCACACGGCTCACTCCGCCAGCCGTGACAAATACACTGCTAGCCTTTCCATTTTTTTCTATGAAATGGGCTACAGTGTGACAAAATAATAATTTTGTATTATTAGATATTAAGTAGATAGTCAAACTTCCAGACCAACAAAGCAGCTTTCATTTGTGGCGACAGCAAACAATACAGGCCATTAACACTAACCTGTAGTAGACTTTGTGAAGATTTTTGCCACTAGTCAAACTAATGTATAAATAAGATGTCAGCTGGTTAGTGTGGTAGAAAAAGTGTCTTTTTCATATGTCCTCTGCATAAATGTGGAGGTGTTATTCCTGCTTAGAGAAATTTTCAACGGTCTCTGTGAACTGATAAGGACCAAGGCTTGTGACCTGACTTTAAAATAGCTGGTAATGGGAACAAGAAGCTACAAAACACAGAAGTCTAACCAAGTAGGCCCTTTAAGGTCAGTATGTATAATAGAAATAATGCAAATAATGGTATTAGCATTGCCATTAAATGATGTACCCAGTACTCACACATTTCTGTGTGTGCAGGAAGTAACATCAAGGGAACTGATACATTACCCAGCACATCAGGATATGTTGGTGTGTTCACGAGATCTTTTTTTGGCTTGTTTGTTTCTCTCCAGTGTGGCTGCACTTGTGGATCGAAAACAAATTGTGACCTCAGAGTCTAGTTAACATAAATTGTATTGGTCTTTGCGGGGTAATTTTAGGAGGGAATCAATAAAAAAGATTTTTTTTCCAGCAGCACTGAAGTTTAGAATAGTACCTGGCATTTGAGCACAGATCTAATTCACGTGTTTTCCAGGAAGATAATCCTGTTGGTTATTGTGTCTCACTGTTGTATGCCCGTATAAATGTATAGACTTATTTCTGATGCCTCACCTTGGAAGTCTGTCTTGTAAAATTCCGACTTGTATACATATTCATGTTAGGTTTATCCTCTGGCTAAATGTGCCATCTTGTAGGTCACTTTCTTTGCCCTGTCAGCTAATCTGTTGCTGGCAGTGTTCCCATCTCCACTCTCAATCACAAATGTGCCCTCAAGGCACCATGACATCCACACTGCTTGTTAACAGCGGGAGCCATAAAGAACCTCGCCTGCATCAATATTCCCATATCACTCCTTTCTGCTGTGCTACAAACCAGACGCCGACAGCTAGAGAGGCATCTGATCGAGGTTGTGTAATCACTCTGGTAGCCAACACAACTGTGCTCTCGGGATTTAAAGGGCTCTTCAGTTTTCTACCATACCTGATGCAGCAACGGCACGCATGTAAAAAGTTCATTACAGAAATGTACCATGGGAACAAATGGAAATGAATTTGTGTGTACCTTCATGTATGCATGGAAATGCGATGTGTGTATCCACATCACAGATAGAGTCTAATTGTTGACCCTGGGATTGAAATGAAGTAGACTGCCACAGTAGCTGAGGGGGGTTTTACATGCTGATGAATATTGTTACTCTGCATCCAGATTTGGTATTAAAGTGCACATCAAATGTATTAAGGTGACAGTATTTTTTTTTCCTGCAGATTTTTACTTCAGAAAGTCTTCTGCAGCTGAATGAATAAATTATTCTGAGTTATTTAGGGCAAATGTGTCAACTAGACAAGTTGAGCCAAAAATACAAAGCTGGCTGCATCATAATCTATCAGCTGAAAAATACAAACACATTTACCGTCCTTTCTCTTTGATAAACAATCAAAGGCATGCACTACTGGTAGTTACACGCAAGCATGGAAGAAGAACTTCATTGTTGTGTATTGTAAACAAAATCTTTTATTTTCCTTCATGATATTTGCAGTGATCCTTTATTACAGTCACGGATTTGCTTATTTGGAAAGCATTGTCGTTTGGCTGTTGTTGTTAAGCACAGACAATTCGATAATACAACAATTTCCCTTCGGTTAAGAAACTTGTGTATTGAAACGTTATCTGTGGATTATTGTGCCATCGAAAATAAACACAATGCTTGCTGATCATTCATTCAGCGTGTTCAGCATGTGCTCGTCACTGTCACAGTCTCCTGTTCTGCCACAACACAATTCATCAAATGAAAATAAGGCAACTGTAGAATTTCCATTTGGCTCAAAGAGGTGACTGCTAATGCGAAACAGATTTTTCATAACATCTGTTTTTATGTCAGACGTGATGATGAGAACTGTGGCGTTCTGTTGCGTCTGAGAAATGTGATCTTGGTCTTTGTCGACTATAAAAGCGGTGTTTGTGAGCGGCAATCTCAAAGGTTTTTTTTTACACTTTTAGCTAAAGCAATAAAACATCCACAACTTCCAATACCTATGTTTCCACATTACATTTGACCTGTGTGTGTTTTGGTGTGGCTTCACGCTTATTGTCTCATTTAAGTGTGAGTGCTCTTTCTCGGCAATAAGGTCAGTGGTCACTGGTGATATCAGGGTCTGGTGTCAGAACGAGTTGCACAGTGATGAATGGGAGTAATCTCACAGCTGTTACACAGTCACAGACATTTTACTCGGGGGAGGGGAGAGTACGAGTGAACACAAAATTTATTATAAATATACATTTACATAACAATTTCTATGTCTTTGTCTCTCTCTCTATCTCTCTCTCTCTGTCTATATATATATATATATATATATATATATATATATATATATATATACTTTGTTTACCCTATTCTGTACATGTATTTGTATGTACACAATGTTATTTATGTTGCGACTGATACAAAAAGCCATGCAATATCTACAGTACAGTAGACAGTATATCTATGAAACCTAGTTTTGTTCTCAATAAATAGTAATAAATAATCTAACTCATGTTGTTGTATGTTCTACTGCCCATAACATTTACATTACTGCTTTGGATTAACGTTTTCCCTTTTTCGTCATGACCTGATGTCAGTTTTAGCTGCTTTGACTGTATTTGCTGATAAGATGATAAGTTCCTTCACTCCACATTCTCTGAAGATAGACATTTCAGTTGGGCGTCTTTGTCCTCAAACGTCACCTTTTTGTTCCTCTTTGGGTCAATCCAAGAGTTGTGAATAATAGCGTTATTGGGGGTAGGGTCCGCCTCAATTATTGACACCACTCGCTTCTTCATCTTGCTTTTCAAGACTTTCTGGAACTTCTGCCTTGTGAAGGCATAGAGTAGTGGGTGAAAGATAGTTGTCCCATAAGCCATGACCAGGAAGCCTAGTCGCAACTTGACCATCAGGTCACTGAGGCCCACGCTGAGGATTACTGTGTTTAGTACCGTGATGGGCGTCCAGCACAGCAAAAAAGTAGACACGATGAGGAGGGACATTCTGAAAACTCTCTTTTGGCGTTCTCGTCTTTCCCTGTGACGTTTAACTGCCCTGCGCAAGGCAATAATGACGGAGACGGAGGTTCGCATACCCAGCGTGGGATTACGGGTGCCACTGCTCTGCGAGCCGTCCGTGGTCTCTTGCTGTGTTGTCATGGTTGTCATGGACAGACGCTTTTTCCTGCGAGCTTTCTTCTTCTGTGAAGCATGGAAACGCGTACCAATGCGAATGTTGAGCGCTTGCAGGATCTTTGAGTAGGTGATTAGCATGACAATTGCAGTAAAGAAGAAAATAGGAATCTGAGCAAGCAAGTGGTAATAGAGGCCAAGTTCATTGTAGTACTGGTTAGTGGGGACCACGTTCTCCACCAGTGTCTGGTTCTGCTCTGTGTGGCCTTGAGCAAAGAAGCCCACCTCAATAAAGGGTACAAGGAAGCTAACAAAGGATAGCACCCAGATGGTGGCCAGCAGGGCCAGGGCACGACCCATGGTCAGGACTCTGTTGGCTGGTTTGACAGAGATGTCGTAACGATCAAGGGTGATGGCCAGTACATTAGCAGCAGTGGCAACACTAGCGAAGGAAACACAGGCTTCATGGAAGCAACAGACGAGGGCTGTGTCTCCTTCCAGGGAGAGTAGGACCACCACAATGGTGAGAGGGATGCAGCACACGCAAACCAGTACATCCAGCACATGGAGGTTCATAGTGACGATGTTACTGACGGAGCTAATGAGGTTTGACTTCATGCAGTAAAGGGCAAGCACAGTGAGGTTGGAGCTCAGGCCAAGCAGGATTTCTAGCATGAGGAAGCCTGTCAGGGAGACCTGAAAACTAACAGGATATAGGCTGGGGGTCGCCGGACTCATGGTGCCGCTGATGGGCTCAGTGTTGTCGGTGACCGTGACGTTGCTCATGGTGGCTTCTTTTTCAGGGCACATTATCCTGTGTGTAGGGAGTGAAAAAAAAAAATTTATGAAGTGGAAAAGGAAATGACGGGTTTTTGTTTGTGCATCTCTGGGAAGTTCCATTTAACACTTATGTGATAACTCTTATCAGATGAAGTTATCCAGTAAGAAGGAAGCGTCAGCATTTAAATGAGAAATACCAAGAGCACACACTTAAATAGAGCAATGATTTTCTTTCCTGTTATGCCCTGAAGATTAGATTGTCTCACTACGTGATTGGCATGACTCCTTGGTAACTATACTGTCTCAGTGATCCTATTTCAGGCTGTTGCGTCTACACCGGAGTCATATCACAGACTGAATTCCAATGTTTTCATTTTCAAGATTGCTTGGTATATTGTTGTTTTGTCAAAACCTACTTGTGGCACAGTGTAGTTCTGAGCATCTACTGAATAACACTTTATAACACATTATATGTTCCTTAGTAACTAAACTAATCATTTTTCACAGCATTTTCTCCACTGCAAAATTATGAATTATAGTTTATAACAAGATGACTCTGCCAAACAGGGATGTTTACATTGTCAGACTTCCAGCTATTAGAGATGCACATTAAAATACTGAGTGTCCATTCAGGCTAATCAATGGATCAAAGAAAAAAAGCTGCTGGCATTTGGAAATGTCATAAAATTGTTGTTAGGAAGAAGAAAAATTATATCTTACTCTAGGATAAATCATAACAGCTTATTAGTGCATGCATTATTAAACTCATCTAGCCAACCCCAGTCAAATCTGAATATGGTTATTAGATGACATGGAGAACAACAAATGTTTCTGTAATATTTACCCTTGCCTCCAGCACTATCTGAACACCAGAGCGGTGTAATCAGGCCATAGAGTCCATGTTAGATCCACAGAGACGAGCATCGCATCCAAACATCGCTTGTAGAAAAGTGCTTCCGTTCAACTAGAGCCCCCAGCGAGGCTTTTCCTTTTATTGCTAGTCCCTCCCAGAGAGGCCGAAAAACCCCAACTGTCTCACCAAAGATGTCAATGAGTTGTCACTTTTCTCCTTTCTGACCTTGTTGGCAAGAAAGCTAAGCAATTAGCCACCTGTATCCAGTGGATGCTGGGGAACATAGGCTGATGTCTTCTAGGCTGATTTTTTTTTCTTCTCTCAGATCTCTGGTTTGATTTGGTAATGCTGAGATAACTGATAGATGAGCAGAGCAGGGATCAGATGTCTGAGCCACCTCCTGTTTATAGTCGCATGATATTCCCAGGCAGGAGAGTCACAGCCAACCAAGAAAACAAAGAAACGCAGACTCTCTTTCTCCAGTGCAGTGCTAAAATGTACTGCTCATAACATGAGCCTTTTTGCTTCTTTTGTATACAGTGAGAAAATAGCAGTCAGATATTTGTGTATAAGAAAATAGTTACATCCATATCCATGTCTGGTACTCCAAGAAGCGCAGTTGTCTGTCTGCCATGCAGATATTTCCGGTGCACACCACAGTAATGTCCCACATGTATTTGGGAGAGGTCAGAGTGTCCGGCCAGCATACAGGCCCATGCTTCCCCTGGGAGTACTAATGGAACAGGCCTTCAATCTCTACCTTTCTCATTAGTCTCTGTTCTCTTGGCTCCAGCTGCCATTGACTGAGCACAGACCTCCAGTTTGTCCCACGACATGCTTAAACCTAAATCACCGGAGATGGCATGACTGTAGCGTATGTGTATCCAGTCGCAATGACATATGTGAACACTGTCATTTGTGATTACCAGTATTTAAAGGTACTCAGGAGGGCTGGGGTGGGGTAGGGTGGGGGCTTGAATCTGCAATTCAGGCAAAGGTCATTATCGTGAGGTAGTGGATGTCAGTTCACCAGAGAGAGAAATTGCCTTTTAGATTTGTAAAGAGATCCCAGACAATAATTAGTCTTTAGGAGGCCGGATGTGTAAACGGTAACATCTACATGTCCTTCAGTTCCACACCTTTCATTCACAGTGACCTAAAGAGACAGAGAGAAAAAGAGAGAGGACAGGAAAATGGATAATAACGAGAATAAGATAAGGACAGAGAGGGAGTAGAAGGAGAAGAAAAGGGAAGTGTGGGGGACGAATTAGTGAAAGTAGACATATCCTCAATAGAGAGGCGACAAAGAAATTCTCATTAACAAAGCAGCAAGCCTCTGATGTCTTATCGTGTTCCTGTGCAGAACCTGATGCACTTGGTGAACGAGACAGTAGCACTAATAAAGGGATGCACAAAAGCCACGGAGTATTTTACATCTCATCGTTCTGTTTTGAGATTCAAGATTAACTGCAGCGTTATCTTGTGATTCGTGTTATGCATGTACATATCAATAAAGGAAAATGCTTATTAGGATGCTACTTGTGCAGCAACAGTGTTGGTGACATTGCTGTTGTTGCATTCTCACCAACGGCACAGACTTGCTTAAAGCTTTGGTGGAGTGCGATCCGTTGGGAAACTTGCTACAGAGACATGGATGCCTCCTCGCATGCCCCGATATGTGATCCATATAATCTCTCTGGAAGAACACATCTGTCACTCTTCAAGGTTGCAAAAGTGAGATATGCCTTTACTTGTATACCAGAGTGCCATCATAAATGATCGTTCCTCTGTAGCACGTAAGACATACAGCACAATTTTAAGGTGAACAACCAAGATTTCATGTTTAGTTTCTTATATCACAGAGCATAGGGCATGTGCTTGTTTGTAAGTAGGTGTGTAGCAGTAAGACACAAGTGTGCCCACAGTGGAATACACGTACATTGCAGTGGATAAAATTGAAAAAAGAAGAAAAAGCCTTTTAGACAATTAGCTTCCTTGAATTGCCCATTAAAAACCAGAATTGGTTTTATTTAGCTACTAATTGGTTTAAGCAAAACCAAATGTTTCTCAATTAAAGTCCTCCAAAAACACATCATGACTGAAACTGTTCAGGAAATTATATTTGCGATTTCTAATCCTTCACAATTGTTCTAACAGAGATGTTTGGTCCTTCATTAATCTTTGCTGCCATTATACTCTCTGCTCGGCTTAGCGCTGTAGATCAAAGCAATAAGTATAGAGTGCCCCATCACAGCACAGCAAAGCTCACCATGCAGAGTAAACACAGATGCTCCTGAGCTGGTCTGTTCACCACGCTGTCCCCTGTCCTTCCACCTCTGCAACAATTCGGTGCGACTGACAGAAGCTGATGTTTTTCTCTTGCACTTCTCCCAGCAGGAATCCAGGACTGAATAGTGATGAACATACAAGGATCACACAACTGACAGATGTTCTTTCCTTCCTGAGTACCAGACAGAAGAAGTCCAGAAAGATGAGTCTTGACATGGATGTTGGTGGGATTCCCCTTTTTTCCCTCTTTTACCCATTTTACTTTCATCCATCCATGCGCACTGTGAAAACTCCTTTAGCCACCCAACTCTCTGTTGTGATCGCTCCTTCTGTCAGGATAGGAGTGCAAACCATCACACTCCTGGTATCTCTCTCCTGCTCTGCTCCCCTCTTTCTCCCTCACTCCCTCGATCCCTCCCTCTCTCTCTCTCTCTCTCTCTTACTGCGGAGGTTTGCAGTGCTCTCTCCGTCCTGATTGGTCTTCTGTAATAGGCTTAACTCTTTCCTCTCTGGCAAGGGGAGGTATTTCCTTTTGTTCTGATGCTCTCCTCTTTCCCTGTCAGTGATTGTAGCATTCCATGTGAGCCTGTAGTGAACAGCGTGGGATTTAAAAAAAAAAACTACTACACTTATGCACAGGGACTTTAGATGTCACTGCGCTAATCACACATCCTGCTTCAAAAGCAACCGGGCAGACTTTCGAAGCAAAAACAGGGGTAATGCATCCAGGATGATGTATTAATTAGCTCTGTCACAATATAATGAACAAATAATGCGTTTGTAGACCGTGGAAGGAATGATGAGGATGGAGAGCCAGAAGAGAGAACCAATATTTCAGCATTAATTTTTGTGCACAGGTCTAATTTTGCATGTGCAAGTGAGCATGAGAGACAGCAAAGCTGATAGAGAAGAGGTCAATTCTACGTGGGGGGGGGAATGGATAATGCAGGAAAGGTAGAATTCAGAAACAGGAGATAGAGTATTGTGGGCTCTGATTGATAGTTTCAATTAAGTTACTTTGTCAGATCAGTGAGAGGTTGACCACCCTCTGTTTCTTTTTCAAGTCTCATTTGTCAGGTGCAGTTATTGTCAGAGGGCATCCTGGTACCTGACAGCCTGCAGTAAAGAAGATGATGCCAACTGTCATTCTGGCATAGTGACTTGAAAAGAGCAATTAGCCCACACTTAGATTCAAAATTAGACCTTTACAAATGCGTTCAGGAGAAGAAAATCTGGGAATGCGCAACATATCCAACCTTGAAGTCAATGAGTGATGGTGAAAAAAGAAATCTGTGGTGGTCAAAAGCTCACCAAAACTGGGCAGCTGAAGATGAAAAATACACCTAAAATTAATAAAGTGATTGTTTGCAAAAGCTTTAATTTGCAGTTTCAACCTGCCTTATATCAGCAGTCCATGTTTGTGGTTGTGTGCGATGGTGTGGGAAATGTTTTCTTCACTCACTTTAGGCCCCTAAAACCAGTCAATGAATATGTAAATGCTTATCTCGGTATCACTGCTGAATATGTGTCTTAATAGCCCCCTGTTTTCCATCTTCTAATGGCTACTCCTGTCGTGTTATTACACTATATCACAATCCAAAAGTTGTGTTAATATAGTTTTGTCAATATAACATTGGAGACAGTAGCCTATTAGGCATGTGCTCTGAAGATCCAGATTCAGAATCTTGGATGTTGTAGAATTGAGACATTTTTAGGATGAATGTGTATCTAACACATCGGCAGAAGTGACATAATGCAATAATTTTAACATGGACTCAGGAACATTTCCAGCATCCAGCGTTGAGAGCTAAAGGAGAAAGAGGGGTTGGTAAGTGCTCAGTAAGTGTAGTAATTGCACGTTATCATCTGCCACCTACTTTGCAAGGCATTTAGAGTTTTTTGTATCAAAGGTCTAAATAAGACTATGAATTACAGCACCCAGTTTCAAATAAATCAGTCACTCTATCAAGTATACATCCATGCATCTTCTTCTCCTTTTATGTCAATATTTCACTAGCTTGAGCACTTCAAAAGTGAGGATTTTCTGATTGCTCAATTTCAAATTTACATTGTTGTTCATCGATTCGGTTTGAAAACCACAAGTGTGAAAAGGTAACTTGTGATGACAGTTTTTTTTTTAATATTTTATGACATTAGATTGGGTAAACTTTTATAGCCAACTATTTGTAAAGAATTATTTTTGCCAATGTAATGCGGTGCCTCTTTCATTTTTATTCTGTTCTTCTGCTAGAGCTGAAAAAGAGTTGTACACCGATGGAAATACGTAATCTGTAGAACTGGTAGTGCCACATAGACCTGGCGTTGTATGGTAACAAACCAGTTGAGATATGGGAAGTCTTTTCTGAGCTAATAAGCTTGCAGCTCAGGCAGTTATGTGTTTCTACTTTTTCTCTAACAGATTCACACACCGATTAAACACGTTTAGTAGAATTTGTCATTCATTTGATCATTTACAGGATGCATGGCAATCTGTTAGCTTCCATTAGCAAGAAACAAAAATAAACTCTAGTGGATGATTCTGTATCTTCCTCTATGAGTGTTACAGTGCACACTTCTACCAAAATATATGCGGGGCTGACGGACACCGGTTGAAATTAGTTTTTCACATATTGCTGAACTCTAGTTGAAAGTGAGGTGGTGAGCTTTGCAGCGGGTTTAATGGAATCAACTGCTTGACACTGTACCAATGCCAGCTCCTTCAGTGTAAACCAAATTGGAAGTCAAGGGGAAAACAGTTTCACCATCACTATCACTGAATCATGTGTTTTCTCGCAAAAAATCCATAGAGTGATAGCTGTGAAAAGGTAGCTGCAAATAAAAATGCATTCTCAAAGCTATCAATAGAAAGGATAAGGTTAGTATTTCATTTCCATGAATATTTCATTGAGCTTTTTCGCTCCATCTCATATACTCTACTGTCTGATATTCACTGCAGTTTTATTATTTAGTCTCTGCGTGCCTGTAGATGTCCACGGATATGCTGTATGCATGTTTTTGTACATATTCAAATGTGTGAATATCTTCGCCTATGCAAGATCCTCCTTGTCACAGAATGTGTGATGTGTCTGTGAAGAGGACCCTCTCTGGCCTTAGCCCATCAGATGAAGCAGATGCAGATTTGCCAGACAGGGGCTGTCTTATAACAAGTGTACAATTTGCATGCCAAACATCAGCAGGCAATCATGCATTACAGGGAGGGAGCAATATGGGCCAGAGAAACCTACCGCATTCACTTTTATCTCTGTCTTGCAGCATGCATTGTGCAGGACACAATTTGGTGCCACTGTGATTTGTCCCAGAACGAAACTGCTCTCACCTGATCTATGGAAACTGCCCTTTTAACAAAGTCCGAGGAGCTCCTGCTTTAGCCTCATGCGAACATGTGCGGTCATTTGGAAAAGGAGAAAGGAAAATGATGTCTCCTAAGCTGCTCCTGTATTTGCTTTTCTTGTTGTAGGAAATTCTTCCCAGCTATGGCTTAAATCCCTCATTTGTCTATTCATCGCTAATCAGTCATTGCTTTCGAGAGAAATCAAATGCCAAACTCTTATTTTTACTCTTAGGATCAACGAGGGCTGAATGATGAGCTAGTCTAAATAACCACTGTGTTGTGCAATCAGCACTTAGAGTGAAAAATTAAACTGGCAAAATGAGAGTTGTTAGCTTCACGAAGGTCGATCTTTCATGGAATAATGAGGAGGATTAAATGACTTTGTGAACATAAAAAGCTTGAAAGAGTGGAGTGTCTTGCTGGAGTCATGAAAACCATATGTCCTAAAAATGAGAGATCATGAAGCTGTCAAAAGATTTGGAAGCAATTGAGAACACAGACAAATACTTTCTATGGTATTAAAAGAACAGCTGCAAAAAGCTCATCTTGAGCAGCAAAGTGGCATCAGCAGGAAACTCAAACCAGCATTTTGGGTACTTGTAACCAAAACCCAGACAGAGAAACATTTGCAGTGAATTGCCACTCAGCCCTAACAAGACTACAACATCAGAAAGGAGGTGGTGGACAGATGATCTTGCTGGAATATTGACCAGTGAAATGAAAATATCTCATTAGAATCTCTTCTATGGTGTGAAAAGAAGATATCTTCCAGAATAGTATTATCATCATGCAGGACAACACACCATCCCATGCTGCACAAAAAAGACTTCTTGGTTGCTATGGAAATAAAAAGAGAAAGAAATTCATGGTGTGGCATCATCCCCTGACCTAAACCCTGATGAAAACCTATCTATTTAAGAAGGATGAGGGAAGGTATAAGCATGCCTTGAAGCAGTAGTGGCAGAAACCATACATGGACTTAAAGTTGAAAGGATTAGAGAGCTCGTAAACTGATAACAAAAAAGGGCCTTTGTATGACTCTGTTCTGTTCATGACACAAACACAACACATATCTGTTTGGCATCTGTTATGACCTGCTGAATGGTTTTAAACTTTATTCTGCATTGTAATTTGGTCCAATGTATTTTGTTCTTTTCAAAAATGTGTTAGATTGTAAACAGTTGAGCACAATCTGATAGCGTTATGTTCTTGTTCTGTCACTTTGTGCTGTGGGCTTGTTTCCATCCTCAGAGAGGAATTTGAAAGATTATCAAACAAGACTTGAATACTCCAAATTTGTTCATGTTAAAAAAAAAATATTGTATTAGATTTTTTTTTTCATATGCTCTAACTTGATTTGTCCAGCCACCTATCCCACACAGTGATATAAGTTTTTGAAAGTTTCCACATGTACTTCTGAGCGTTTTCTCCAGTGAATTATCAGAAAACAGGTAAATTATCCAGGGTAAAAACTATATATTTTTTCTTTTACTCAACATACCGTATTTTTCAGGCTATAAGGTGCACTTAAAAGCCTTTAATTTCCTCAAAAATCGACAGCGCCATATAATCCGGTGCGCCTTATGTATGAATTCTGGTTGTGCTTACTGACCTCAAACCGATTTTATGTGGTACACGGTGCTCAAAAATCTGTCAAAAAATGTTTCAGTATGACTTTGGTAAACTATGAAGCCACACCGCTTGATGGATTGTTGTAGCATTACGGCTGCCGGAGTCAGGAGCCTCGCAGAGTAATCTGGGTCCAAAACTCTGTCTGTTTCAGGTCACAAAGTCAAACAAACACTGCAGCATCACTGAGAGTTAAAAACTGTCTAAATTCTTTAATCCTTAATAAAATGAGTGTGAGGGTGTAACAATTAAGTTTAACATCCAGGCATCCATGAAAACAGAATTTATTAAATTCAATTTAGAAGTTAGCAGGAAGTTAGCTCGCTAGTTTCCACCTAAGCATGATATAGCATGTTCTGACTGAGAGATTTCTGAAAAAATTAAAACATACAGCTCTGCTATCACTTCCAACATAAACAAAGACAGAAAACTAAACAGCAGTGTCGTTTGTAGGGTTACCGAAGTTGGGCTAGCTGGTATATAATGATGTGCTACGTGATCGCTAGCGATACAGCTATGTTAGCATAACATAAACACAGTAAAGCTGGATGATAAATGCTAACTTTTTTCCACTCAATAAAAGTTAACGCGAGGGTCCCCAATGGTTAGAGACAAATGCAATCGCATGGCAGGGTGCTGTAAACGGACCACACTTCAGTCAGGAGAACAACTGAGATAATCCATCCACAATACAAGGTTAGTCATTAATATACTGCAAAAACATGGGAACAGAGCAACTGCAAGAGAATTCAACATTAATGAATCAATGGTACAGAAGTGGAGGAAGCAAGAAGACTGAGTTGAGTAAAGTTTGACTTATCTGACTGTTTATATGGTAATCAAAATTAATGCAGAGTTGATATTTAAGCTATGAAATTTCTCATTATATTGATGCTTAATAGTTTATTCTCGAAAAATCAGCCTGTATTAAAAACTTTGACTTTAGATTATAACAGCTGGAGATGATATATGATTGAATTACTGTAACTTGGAAAATTTCTACAGTATGAAGGTAATATTACGCATGACTTCATAAAATATGCTAAAATGATTCAAACATTTAAAGTAATGCATAATCTCTGAGAGATTATAAAACATACTGACCTTAACCTTCAGTGAATAATACATTTACACTTAGAATGTAACAGTAAACATTGTACTTTCATACAGTGCTCAAAACAATTAAATGAGCACTTTTTAATCAGAGTATAGCATCAAGTCAATTAACTTATGGGATATTGATCTGGTCAGTCAAATAGCAGAGGGGGGTGTTAGTTAATCAGCTGCTTTGGTGTTAATGAAATTAACAACAGGTGCACCAGAGGGGTAATCAGGAGGCAACTCCCAAAACAGGAATAGCTTTATAGTTGGAGGCCACTGAAAGGGCTGTAGAAGGTCTTTTAAAGATCAGATACAAACCTCTTTAGGCTAGACAACAGCACCCTGGCTGCCATTAGGTATTAGGATGACATCCTTGGACCCATTGTTAGAACCTTAGTGCAGTGGAGTGGGTCCTGGATTCTCAACAATGCCCGGCCTCATGTGGCCGTCCATCAAGGCAATTCATGGAGGATGAAGGAATTGATAGCAGGGACCAGCCCTCACACTAAATCTAATAAAACACCTCTGGGACATTATGTTTAGAGATGGACCGATCCGATATTACGTATCGGTATCGGTCCGATACTGACCTAAATTACTGGATCGGATATCGGAGAAAAATAAAAAATGTAATCCGATCCATTAAATATCACGAAAGCACCTCAGAAAACTTGCAACACGCCGTAACTCACCTCAGAACGTTAGCACGTCGGAGCAGTATGCATCACATGATAGAGCGGCTGTGGCATGCGGGACCTGTCGGTGGTCTGGATAGCATGTGGAGCTTCGCTAGCTACCCGGCATTTCATCTCCGACAAAGTTATCCCGAGAGAAGTAAAGCAAGTGTGTAAGTCCATCTCTGAATGTTTGTAAAGCATTCCTGCGTTAAGCTTAACAAGCGATATATGGAGCGACTGCCTCTTCTTGCTGCTACTTCAATCATGAAACTGATCAATGATCAGCTGATCGGCTTTTCTGTCGCGAGTCCGTGTCTCTTGTTTGCTTTTGGCCCACTTTGCACCAGAAAGAGGAAACCAGCAGCTGAACAACAGCAGCACATTTAAGCTTGATCAGCTGTTGTTAGAATTTATTTAATATTACTTCCTACACCAGGATCTTTTTCTACGTAGCTGACGCTGGTAACTGTGCAGGGGCGGATCTAGCAAAGTTTAGCCAGGGGGGCCGATAGGGCATTAACAGGGAAAAGGGGGCACAAAGACATACTTTTCTTTCTTATTCTCATTTAAAATGTCTTGTTTTTAATAATTAATTATCTGACACCCAAAGTTTTAATTTGATGTAAAATGAATAGAAGTCAATTACTGTATATAGTAACTATTAAGTCTAATATACCCTAGTAAGCTATAGTACTTTTTCCTTTGGGAAGGTACCATCTGTGCAGTCTGCAATTTTGTTGAAGAAAGCTGTTGAATCTATTTAATATTTCTTGAAAAATAATTGATTTCTGTGCATTTTTTTTCACACTGCATCAAATTAAGGTTGATTACGTCGATTAAGCATCATGAGGTGGCGCGTGAGGGGTGGTTCCCTATTTTTTTATTTTTTTATTTTTGTTGTTGCTGGGAGTTGGAACCCTATTAGTTAGGTTGCTTAATATTTATGCTAAGTACTCTTTAAAATACCAGAATAGGGAGGATGGTGTAGGTTTAAGTTTATTAGATTGATCAGTATTGCTGAACTATGAAATATTCTCTTTTGCATACAGGTATAACAGAATAGCTTTAGTGTAGTTGTTGTTTTAAACTTGAGTATGAACTTATACAAAATGCAGCAAGATATTTAAAAAACAGTTTTGTTGATTAAAAAACACTATATCGGATTCATATCGGTATCGGCAGATATCCAAATTTATGATATCGGTATCGGTATCGGACATAAAAAAGTGGTATCGTGCCATCTCTAATTATGTTTGCGTTCATCCGACTCCAACAAGTTGAATCTCAGACTGTCCAGGAGCTCAGTAATGCTCTGGCCCAGATCTGGCAGGAGATCCCCCAGGACACCATCCGTCATCTCATTAGGAGCATGCTCCGGTATTGTCAGGCATGCATACAAGCATTTTTTTATTTTTTTATTTTTTACATTTCAGTGTTGCCTTTGAATTCAGCCCTCTGTAGGATGATAATCTTTATTTCCATCAAACAGTTTGGCATCCTTTCATTCTTAAATCATTACCCAGTCCACACCAGTATAGATACTCATTATGATTTCTTTTTCCCATTGAGATGTGATGTGTTTTTCAAAGTGTTTTTTTAAATTTTTGGAGCAGTGTTATGTTTACATGATGATCATGATCATCCCTTCGGAAAGATGACTTCGTATACATGTTTTCCATCCCTTCCTAACGAGCAAAGATACCCAGTGTTGCTGTGGCCTTCAGAGTCTAATGATCTTTGTTGTCTGTGTGTTTCAAACAAGGATTTCCTTCTGTGGTGGGTCTCCGATGGCTAGTGAGCACAGAAATTTGGATTTGTATTAGTAGTTAGTCAGAAAGCCAAAGGCACCGACAACATTCGGGCACTGGCAGTGTCACTTAGTGTTATGTTTTCTAATGTTACTATGTTCTATGTAGAGCAAGCTGCTTAAAAATGTCCCTACAGGGATTAATAAAGTTGTTTGAATTCTTTTTTGTTGTTGTTGTTTTTTGTAATAATACTAACACAATAAAAACAGACACAAAGACGTGTGCAGACCGACTTCAAGCCTCTGGGGCTGAGATGTCCTTTGCACAAAGCATGCTTGAAAAATAATCAATTTGTCCTGATGTGTATTCAAAGCATGGACTATTCAAAAAAAATCCCCCAAACCAGTTACTAAATAGTCAATGACAACAAATTGGTTACTGAAGTCCTTTAACTGCTTGCTCATATAGAGTGGCTGTTTAAGAAAAAAGCCATATTTCCCAAGGGCAGCAGCTTGGCCTGATGAAACGCTGAGATGACAAGCACTGTGTTGCTCTGATGGCCGCCTGCCTGTAGGGAGTAGCCTGAACGTGTGCATCTGCGTGTTTATCTGCAGAATGTGTGTGGTTTGCCTGTACGTGCTTCCCCCAAGATTCAGGCTCTCACTGCACTCGTACCTCCCTGTGAGCGTGTGGGGGTCCCGCATGCATCGCCTTGCGTTCCCACGCCTTGGTCAACTCTCTTTGACATTGCTAACGTAAACAGATGTTATGCTGCAACAGGAAATGGACTTCTGAGGGGCTGATGGAAAAAAAAGCTGTTATTCTCAGTGACAGAGAACAGTGACGAGGTCACAGTTCAGCAGAAAAAAAGCAAGGAATGTCTCCCAGGCGTCAGCATTTGCGGAGCCTATTGGGGATTGAAGAAACTCGATGGACAATCGCCAATTTCTTGCTCAAAGTTAAACAGTTGACCTCACCTAGTTACAACTTTATGGTTATAGCCCTACTGACCTGCTGCATCATCAGGACTGCAAATCACAGGCAGAGTACCAAGGTCATATCTAAGCACAGCAGGGAAGGACAGGTGATTGACTATGACAGAGAGAGACACAAAATGACAGAGTGAGAGAGAGGAAGACAAAGATTACATAATGGTGGCACCTGTATATTCAACTGTTGAGTAATAGCTGTAAAAAAAAAATTAAATAAAAAAGATTAAATCACAGCTTTTATTGAAGCTCTTCATTTAGCGCCACAGTATAACACAAGCCAGAACAATAAAACTGTTCAATAACTGGGAAAAAACACGCTTTCACTACCCATAAGATTCAGACTCGTATTCACCTGTTCGTCATCAATCTCAAGGAGGATGTGAGAACGATTTTCCTTTCACCTTTTCCAAAGGTACACTTGGACCGAGGCCAAAGAGGACTGCTCGGTGGTCAAGCCCCAAGCAAAAAACACCAAGGACGTTGGAATTTACTTTTATCCTTTTCTTCTCTTCTTCTCTCCTTCAACTCTGTCTCTTCAAAATTGTTTTCTCAATTACATTTACTGTAAGTGCCTCATAAATAAAATCTACTGCCTGCAGGGAAGGGTTCCAATATTACACCTTGTAGACACAGGCAGTATAGCACAAGCCTTTTTGCTGTGCTTCTCTCCCTTGAATTTTTTTTTGCTTCTGCCCTTTCTTGTGCCTTTGCATACTTTCCTCTTTCTCACTTTCCTTAGTAGGGCCTAACGATAATTAGACACTGCTAGCTTTTGCCTTGTGCCTAGTCACCGCTTGTCATTGAGGCCACTCTTGTCAGCGGTTCGCCACTAATGGCCTACTCCCTTGGCTCTGTCAGCCAGGATGTGCCCATCTTCTTCACCTGCTACCAATAAGGCCTGCCTCAAGCCACTGTTGCACAAAGACCAGAGCCTTTGTGTCTGCATATGCCACAGCATTTGGGGATCTTCACAGCATCTCGGCTCCTCCTTAGACTCAGTTCATAATCCACATGCCAATTCGAACGCCTCAGCAGGGATGGTATCGTGGCTGCATGTCCGCTCGTCTGGTGAAAGCAAAGAAGCAAGTCAGTGAAGCTGGTGAAGGCTACTATCAATCATATAAAAGTAAGGAATTAAAATTGACCTAACCTCTAATCCATAAGACAAGATGTAAAGGGTCTCAATGTGTGCAAAAAAAAAAAAAGCATGAAGACAGCTCTCACTCCTACTTCTTGACTGTGTGAATGGGATGAAATAGATGTCAATTATATATAATTAGGGTAAAATTCAGCACTAGGCTGCTCATCTTCCACTGCTTACTGCAAAGACGACGTTAGCTGTGAATTGAGTTCTTTATTTTATTTTGGGATGGATGGATCTCGACCTCTGACGGGTGTGGCGTGGACGATTTATCTTGCACAGAATTACTGCAGTGTCACTGCAGAGTATTTAGCCTTTTCAGAGCATCAGTGACACCAGGTGCATTTCAGTCCAGTCTCCCATGTTTCACTGAGATGACTGCTGCTTAGGAGTGTGACAGTCTGCGTGGGTGGCAGCTGTAGGGTATGGGCCCTGTCTGTGTGCATACTGGGCTCCTGCCCTTGATTGTCTGGCACAGGGTCAAGGTAAGAGGGCTGGTCAGTACTGTCTGCACTTCTCACTGCACGTAGTTTAATAACACTCAGATGTGTGTGACTGAAGTGTTTTTGCTCGTAGGTGTCCGGTCTGTTCTTTTAAGGTGCTATTAATTTTGATGCTGTTTTTTTTTTCTTCCTATGTTTTGCTATTAGTCATGTTAAAGTAGACTGCCAAAATATTTCTATATACTCAGTACATCATTACATGACATAGTGACTGACTCATCCGCTTGCACTCTAACATGCACATCCTGTTTCGTGCGCTTAATTGTAGTCTGTGATCAAACAGTTTCATCCGGTAGTGTCACAGGAAATTGTGCACTAGTTCATTCAAAAAGTAGGAAGAACCTAGAATATTATTCACACATCTCTGTGGGGTTTATTATTTAGCTATCATTTTCCATTAAGAGATTTTTGCCTCCACTATGAATAAGTCTTGCTGTCTGCATGGAGGAAGCTTACTCATCTCAGCAGAATGCAAATTGATCGTACTTTATCCAGGCAGAAATCCAGGGAGGGTGACTTGGGAATTTAATTGAGTGGGTGATGGTGTAAAATAGCGGTGGGTGAAATTACTGTCACTTTAAAAAAACAAAAAAATACAAGAAAACAAAGAATCTATCTATCTATCTATCTATCTATCTATCTATCTATCTATCTATCTATCTATCTATCTATCTATCTATCTATCTATCTATCTATCTATCTATCTATCTTAGTGATTCTAGGTAAATGGCACTCCAGCAGGGGTCCTTCTTACAGTCACTGTATCTATTGCACTAGTAATATTATTTTTTGCTCTTTTTATAAACTAGCAAGGTAGGCTGAGCCTGAATATGCAGGTCATATTATTTTAATGGAAAGAAAAAGTAAGTGACATCACTTGCATATAAATACTAGGGTTTATTGTCTTATTACCCTCTCCATTTACAGTTTTTCTCAGTCGCTTTGGTGCGTTCCTCAGAACACCATTAACATTTGCACAGCAGTTAGTGCATTTCCCAAAACAATTAGTGCAAACTGCAAAACCTAGTGGCTAGCCTGCAAAAGCACGTCACATGCACAGACTTGATTATCCATACCTCAAAAGCAAGTATCCATGTCAACGAAACAGTCAGTGCCATCAAAATGAAAAGTCTTGACACCATCTTTATGAACAAGATAGTCAAATGGCATTGTCATGTTTCCACTATGACAGTTTATAATTTCAGTGTTTCCCATTGCAAAAACAATTGGTGACACCTGAAAATGCTGACAACAGCACTATGGCCTACCTGTACAGCCATCTGAAATGTGCAGTAAAGTCACTGTAGATGTTATGGGAGTCTTGGGAGTAACTAAGACACTGAATACGTACGTTTCACATTTCCATTGTGTAGAAGTGTTTGTAATCCTACAGAATTGTGCAAAAGAAAAATATGCTACAGTCACTTGTTCACTGTAGAATACATGTAAACATAAAATCACCCATTTGGTAGAGCCTCCTCATGAGTGACAGCTGTAATTCACCTGAGATCAATTGTTCAATTTCGGAGACATTTCCAGGAACAATGATACAGAAAGGTATAGGATTTGCTTGACAGATGGCCAATATTTGGCATGTGATAACTAGTTCAACAATTTTGTGTGTGATGACTTAAGCAATGGATGTATGACTATTAGTTTTATTGGGAATGACTATTCAGCATCCATAGGTATGATTACTTTTGACTGACATGACATAAGCAAATGGAAATGTCAGAAAGCAGCAGGGAAATGTATGGAAGCAACTGATTCATGTCCAAAATCATTTGCAGTTTGTTCAGAGAGAGGAGAAATTGCTACTATGATGTGCACAAATGACTGAGTGTTGTGGAGGTTGAACTAATAGTTATGAGAATTTCAATTCTGATCTGAGAAACGCACCAAAGCGACTGAGAAAAACTGTAAAATGATTTCAGATAGCATTTGAAACAAAATCCAGTTATTGTGGAATGTGTGAGTAACACACACTTACATGTTTCAGATCCATCAAACACATTTTAATAATAGACAATGGTAACCTAAATAAATACGAAATGTAGTGTTTAAATCATGTTTTCATGTATTAAAGGGAAAAAGCTACTATGACCTGTGTGAAAAATTCATTGTTCACTAAAGCTAGTAACTGGTTGTCTCACACTTGGCATCGAGAACTGCAATCAAGCATTTGCAATAACTGGCAATGAGTCTTTCACATCACTGTGGAGAAATTTTGGCCCACTCTCCTTTGCAGAATTGTTGTAATTCAGTGATATTGGAGGGTTTGAGCATGTTTATTGTCATGCCAAAGCAGCTTAATTGGATTTAAATCCATACTTCATTTTATTTATTTATGTATTTATTTGAGCCATTCAAAAGTGGACTTGCTGGTATGTTTCAGATCATTGTCCTGCTGTATAACCCGAGTCTGGTTGACCTTCAAAGCAAAAACTGATTCCTTCAGTGTTTTTTTTTAGAGAGCAGAATTCATGGTTCCATCATTTACACTGAGCATCCAGGTCCTGAAGCAGCAAAGCAGCCCCAGACCATCACACTACTGCCACCATGTTTGACTGTTGCTATGATGTTCTTTTTATGAAGTGCTGTGTTACTTTTATGCTAGATGTAACCGAAATCAAACTGTCCAAAAGTTCAGATTTTGTTCCAACAGTCCACAGAACATTTATCCAAATGTTTTGGGGATCATTTGATGTGTTTTGGGAAATGTGAGACAAGAAGTGGTTTTGACCTCAGAGCTCTCCCTTTTTGCACAGTTTCTTTCTTATTGTTGAATCATGAACACGACATCAACTGAGCCTAGTGGGGGCTGCAGTTCTTTCGATGTTTTTCTGAGATCTTCTGTGACCTACTGGGTGTTATAATCATGCAGCACCTTCTTAGCGCCCCTAACAGCAACCACCAAACTCCTAGAACCACTCAGGGAATCTACATTTTACCCCTGTGACCAGTGATTGTGTCACTTTTAAATGTGGCAGACAACTCTCAAGCAATGTGCACATGTTGTCACACAAAAAACCCTTAAGCTAACAGTACGGTGATGATAGCTCTAAAACTGATTCTCCGACTGTGTGGATCTAGAGCGAGGTTCTTGGCGGCATCTAAAGTTTGGATGTGATAAGCCAAGAAGGCGCAGGGCTTGCAAACAGGCTGTTTAGTGGGCCCTGTAAAAAGAGCTTCGTATCATTAAACAGACAGATTAGATTTTCGTTCCACTTGACAAATTGATTGAAATTTCTTTTGCTGTTTGGATGAGACTGGATTCTGCTTGGCTCCAGACAAATTTACCAGAAACATTAGCAAAAACAAACATCTAACAACTGATTCGAAGTGTCTTTTTACATTACCTTGTGCCCAGATCGATTTACTCTAGACTTAAGAATATGTACGACAATGAATAAGAAGCTGAACTGATTCAAAAAGAAACGATAAGCTGTCTTTATGGAAGGAGTGGCAGAGTGAGTAATCGATGGTGCCCCGCAACAGGAAAGATCTCAAAAAGGAAATACATGCCACAGTGCCAAACGTGGCAAACAGATGGCAAGCAACAGGGCCCTGTCAGTCCAGTGCAAGGTTGGGCATGTGGAAGAAAATGCAAGGAAAAAATGGTCAGGATGGATGATGTCAGGCCATCTGTCTACATTAAAACAAGGTGTCATTTTTTAAGAGGGTGGATACATTCGCTCCCACTCTTTCCTCAGATCTAGTCTTTAAAGCACAGCACTCAAACAACTGTGCTTCTGCCTCCTCTGTCTTTGACTTTTTATGCAATCAAATCCCACAGTGTCAGTTGCATAATCGTATTTGTTTTAACGTTTCTAAATTCACGAATACTGTATTGTAGCACTGATGTTTTCTCACACTCTTTTTCAATGCATCCTTTCTGTGCCCTCCCTTAGATCTGTCTGTCTATCTCTGTCTGTCTCCGCTTCACTTTTGTGCTGCATCTGTACTGCACTGTGGTCAATGATGCGGTGTTGATTAGGGATGTAACAGTTCCTACAATTTTCTCTTCAGTGTGTTTTAAGCAGTGAGAGTTACATATTATTGCATTTTAGAAACCTATCATTTAAAAGGAGTAATAATTTTTTAAAGACATGATCATCTGGTTTTATTAAAAACTGATGACGCTTAAGTAGAGGTCTTTTTTTAATATGCAAAACATCACATACCACACATAAAACATTACATGTCATTTATCTTATGCATAATCATAGTCATCTGCACACTATCCAGCCAGCGTCTTGCACTGAATTATTAAATAAATAAATTACATTGTATGGTATTATGCAATGAGTACTTTGAGTACTCAGATTACCTTTTTGTTGTAATGAGTAACGCAGCACTTTGTAGTTTAACAATTTGGTAATTAGGTAAGTTTTAAAATAAGTTGCTTTTCCCTGTTCGCTTTTATTGCGATCACTGATGCATTTGCAACATTCCTTGTCACGTGGCTGCCTGCCAGATTTTCTCTTCACTGTTGTTGTGGTCAGAAAATTCTCAATAACTTCATTGTTGTGATATAAATAGAAAACATGTTTAGAAAATGTAGCAATGACCCAGTTATTTACAGTAATATGCATACATATCTGCATTATTGGCACAATATTAATATATACGTTTTTAATATCAGGGTAAATAAATATCAACAAATACACGGTTTGATGATCTATATAATTAGAATTGCTTAAACTGAAATTTGGAATATTCTTCTTGGGTACAGCGTTCACTATTCAGTGTTTACTATTTCCTTTTCATTTGATACATGTAATGATATAGTTCCATTACAGGTGATTAAACTTGTGTACTGGAGCCTGTACTGACTGGCATGGAAATATGAAAACATACGGACACCACACTGCACATTTAAGACAATAATCTACACCAATACTCCACAAGAACTTAGAGTATGTGTCTAAATGTATCTAAATTTTATAAATTTGCATTCACAGCCTGACTTTTAGCTCTGTCAGACACATCTTTCATCAGTTAACTACAAAAAAAATATTATCCAATCACCTTATTGCTGGTGTCCTGCCAAACAGCAGGTAAAACATTACTCTAATGGCAGAGATCATTTCGAAAACAATGCCCAAAACTAAGCTGAGTTACAAAGTGCTAATAATATAACTACTACTAGCTTGTTTTAGCCTGCTAGCTATGCAAGGTGACTGTCACGTGGTAGCTAGCAGAGAGAGACACACCAGGCTGCTCTGCTGGATAATTTAACTAAATGTTAAATTTCAAAGAAAACAAAGGAAATAGTGTGAAGCTAGTAGCATTTATGTTACAGATAAGCAGTATTTAGTTATTAACACTAAAGTTAATAGGGTGACCATATTTTGATTTCCAAAAAAGAGGACACTTGGCCCAGTCATGAAGAATTTTAATAATACTGTTTGTTTAAAGAAAATGTTAACATATTTAAAAGATGCCTTCTCTGTGCGGTTAGTAAATGGTGAAATAAAAAATGTCATATAGGCTTTTACAAGTATACAAGTGCAAAAAAAATAACTTAAAAACCTCTGGAATTAAAAAATGTAGCAGAAATAATGCCTCATCTGTATAAGAAAAATTACCAGTGAGGTATTGTGCAATGGTTTCTGCTGTTTCATTTGTACAAAATTAACCTCTATTAATTTTGTTTGCACGCCACCATTCTTACAGTCAAAGTATGATTGGGAATATTTTTTCTGTCCCATGGTTACTTAAGTCTGAGAAATGCCCCAGTACTGGATTTCATTAGCTTCAAGAGTGAAAATAACTTCAGTCTTGGTGCGGGCACTGCTGAACTTTTTAGCTGTGTTAAAGTCTGGAAATGCTTTTTTTTTTGCAACACACTAGTGCAATCCT
Organism: Aulonocara stuartgranti; assembly: GCF_965226115.1. Taxonomy (NCBI): domain Eukaryota; kingdom Metazoa; phylum Chordata; class Actinopteri; order Cichliformes; family Cichlidae; genus Aulonocara; species Aulonocara stuartgranti. The sequence continues at coordinate 53,384,092 of NC_138945.1, read as the reverse complement.
TGGATCTGTTGCTATTGTGATGCTTCATAGTATGAAATGCCAGTGCACCTTCTGCTGCAGATACAATAGCATCCTCGTTTTTCCAAGGTGTAACAAAGAACTGTCAACTTACTAGATGAATTTTCGCCTCGTGCAGCCTTTTTATGTTTTACTGTGTCCATGTAAGCAACAAGATCTCTGGCACCTTTGTTAGACAAACAAACGTATGTGCCAGCTCCGCACACAGTGCACTACGTCTCCCATTTATTCCGACCGGGATGGTACGAGGGAAATTTCTTTTGCAGTTTGTCTGAAAAGATGCACTTTGGCATCTTTTCAGCCTGCCGCTCCGCGCTCTGTCCCGTCTGTGAGCGGGGAACAACCACTTACAACACAGCAGTTGATGACGTTGCACATATGGGTCCTCTGTAGGCCTATAGGAAAACCCGGATATTTTCATCCATCTTGAAAATCCCCCGGGACGCCCTGGACAGAACGTCAAAAGGGTACATGTCCGGGGAAAAGAGGACGGTTGGTCACCCTAGTTCCCTTTTTTCTCCATCTTTTTTACCCCACAAATGAAAAGTCCTCCAAACTGGCATCAGTCATAGGGTTTCAAATCATTAACACCACTGGCAATGGGAATGAGTTAAGAGGATCTCCCCTAGGAAGGTTACTGCAAACTTTGCACATTGCCACGGTTGGTAGGTTAAAGTCTATTAGCCGTCTTGGCCCCTCACAGGCCTGGGGAGCCAAGTAGATGCCCACCTTGCCTGCTGGGAAATGACACCTGTTACAGTAAGTCTTTATTGCTAACGAGATTTGGTTCAGGTATCAAAGAAATACATGTGAGGCCAGTTCAGCACGGCAACAGTTGTAGTGAGGCTGCTGCCCACAGCTCAGAAACAACAGTGGTTGCCTTTTAGTTTGGCTAACTGTCCAGGGAACATTAACAGGCTTGTTGTGGTGGAGCACACAGCTCAGCTTACTATGTATTGAGATGGAATTACAATCACAGATAAACTTACAATATGCTGTACATGCTGCAGAACATAAGGAGGGGGGGTTCAATATAGCATAGCATCACAATATTTTGTATAATGACAAATATTTACATTATATAAATTGCAAATTCAGTTTTATTTATGTTGCACCAGGAGGTCATCTGCACCTGGTCTGTTTTTAGTGAGTTCACAGAGGTGATTTCAGCATGTTAGACAAAGTTTGTAAAAAGATCAGATCAAACATACAAATTTTCTTTTTTTATGGAAATGACACATGGGGTTTTCAAGGAGTTTCGGAAAAAAGTAAAATACTTTTAAGGACACGCAAAATGCAACGGATGTTTAATTTTTGTAATCCAAGAGTGCTTTAACAAGTTACTTTACTCAAAAGATAATGCTGTAATGTAATGATTACTCTTTACTGGCATAAATCTTGTAGAAGAAACACTTTGAAGCACAAAAGCCAAAAGTTCGCTGTTACAGTAAGATAGTGGTTGTGCTATTCAGTCCGTTTCGCTTGCTGGCACTCAGCTTCCACTATTTAAAACCATATTTTTTTCATCACTGTGAGCTCCACATTATGGCCTGACAATTGACCCATACAATGTGAGATGAGAAATCTGCAGGTTCTGCCCAGGCAGGGAGGCACATTAAAGTGTGCGGTGAGAGTTAAAGCACAAGAATAATAAAAATCCCATTTCCCCAGTTTTATAATACAAACCCTATTAGCACGAGAGGGCTGGTGACAGTCTTCTAAGATTAGCATTTTGGAGGCAAGTGTGTTTTACATAAATAGACTACTCTGACAGTCCTCTAAATTCTGAGGGATACTGAACCTAGGAAGTCGAACATGTTGTACCAAACAGTTTGGAACAAATACACAAAGCCTTAGACACGTAATGCTCATGTATTCTAATGACATTCATAGATAAGAGGCTTTGTGCAGAAGGAAGTACTGAAATTCACACACGAAGGGGGACATTCTTGCAGTTACCAAGTGGAAAGGAGTTTGTCCGCCTACACACTCAGAAGACCAGGAGATGTGTGTTTGGGCCTGGTTTAGAGGCTGCTGGCTTGCTTTACTGTAGCAGGTGGTGAAGATTTTTCATTTACAAGAAAACACTAAGTGTAGGCAGCAAAGAGGAGGTGCTGTCATCTATGCCTGCATCGAACAAAGCTGTTATAAACTACTTTGTGGCAGCATGAATGATCACTTTGCATGGATGCCACTTATTCTGGCCTCTGTAATATTTCAAAGTTTACTCAGAATAAATCAGAATATTGATTAACCTCAGTTAAGTCTTTCAGACTGTCCTTTTTAGTTAGTATCTAGTGTCAAAACTAGCATATTTAACCGATACAGCAAGCACTTTCTGCATGAACACAGCTGAGTTTCAGAGAGTAGCGCTGCTACCATTCAGGAACAGCAGCGCTCTGGCGACACGTGCTTTCAGCAAAATGAATGCAGAAGTGATGTGCTATATCAATGCCCCACAAAGTTTGAGTCTTTTTCCTGAACATCTGTTCTAGCTCAGAGTTTTCAGCAGGGATCAGTGGATATGGGAGCTTTTCAGTTTCTAATGAAGTTGTTATTTGGTGTTATTTTTAATTACATTAATTTGGTCTCTCTTTAATTTGTTCCTCAATTTCATGATGAAGACTAGAATTCTAGTTTTGTGGTTAGAAAGGTTCTGGTATGCTATGGAAAAATGCTGCTGCGCTTTTCAGTGATTTTTAACTATTATATATAATAGTTGACGTGGATGACTAGGGATGCAATTGCATTGCATTCCTGCCAGAGACTAACAAAATCCAGCAATCGTAAATGAGTCACCCAGCCAGCAGTAACTGAAACAGTTCATTCCAGTCAATTTTCATCAAGCAAAGAATATAATTTAGCCTACGATAATAACGTAACAACACAAAACTTACTCCATGATACACAGAACACTTTCTATTTTACCAAAAAACATGTAACCACACTTCAATAGAAGGCTTCAACATGCTTCCAAATAATGCCTGGTAGCCTTTTTAATTAAAGAAAAAGAAAATCAAGAAAACACTTAGCTGGCAGCCGACAATGTTTGATGAACTACTCAAGTAAGACTCTAAAATTAGTTCCCTTTTTCTGTTTAATGAATAGAGGATCGATTTTGAGTTTACCAACGGATAGAGGAATTGAACAGTATAACAAGAGTTGTAATTGGATTGAGCTTCCCAAATATTTCCAGCCCTACAATCAAGAACATGCTTTGTCCAGGGATGAATATGTCCTCGTTAATCTAAGTATTCTTGCTTAGGAACAATTTGACCTATTTTTTTTTTGTTTTTTTTATCACCCCGAGGCTAGTTTATCACTGTTCAATAATGTCTGTCTGTATGAGAGAGATATGTGGATCAGTGTTATTTGGGCCAGTATAAGGTCATCTATTTAGGACTTTTGATTTGATCTCTTTGATGGCAGACAGAGAATACCATGCACGTGTGCCAAAAAAAAAAAAAAAGAGGGACTGACAGACACTGAAAGCCATATTGTCATGCAAGACATGAAATGTAGATAAAAATATATAGACTCAGTTTTGGCTCTTGTCATCGTGACCCAGAAAAGTCATGGAGAGCTCAGGGGGGCATTGCCCTGATTTACGTGTCTTTCACATGCAGGACTGATGGAAGGATGAAGTGTGACTAAAAATCAAGGACAGATTATCCCTGCCTTTGTCAGGCAACTGCAGGATCCCACACTAAAGGAGTTCAGCAAATAATAGAGATTATGCAGTGAAGCACTGGTTACCATGATTGGGATTAAGGTGGAGCTTCTAGGGATTCGTAGTTGTTGAGGTGTCCTTCACTGGGTCCCTGACAGACTGCATGGTGGATGTTGTGTAGGTATCTTAAAGTTTGTTTGTTTTTTTACTGTTCCATATAATTCAGCAGCATTACCATGTACATATATAAATACATTGATCCTTGCAAATGTGTTTCATGCAAATAAGGCGGCACTAAAAAAAGATGACACAGACTTCTTTTATGTGCAGCAATGGTTTGTATATACACTGAACTGAACATTGATGCTGAGTAATGTTTGATGATGGCCCAAGCTTGTTCAGTTCCCCGAATGTGATGCGCCTCGGTGGCTCTGGTCATTATACTCAGAACGAGCATCCTTTAGAAGCACTTTTAATGACAGGCGTGCTGCAATAAACTGCTGCGGTTAGACATTAAATGATGAAATTATGTTCACGTGGAGTTGTTATCACCATTGCTTTTCTTACTAAATAATATTATTTACTTGCTAATATGAGTTCTGCATAGCCTTGTTGATAGACAGAGACATACTGATTACATTACCGTCTCACTGTTGTTGTAGCGCCGCACTTGTTCGGGGATGAAGAATGAGGAATCTATTCACACGTGGCTGAACGCTGGAACCTCGTTTCCCTCATTCACCTTCTTGTTTACACTGTGAAAAAGATAAACTATACATTGATATACATTTAAACCTAAAATACTTTCACATTTTTCTTGAAGCACTCTTATAAGATAACACGTGATTTCTTGCTATTTCTGGAGCCTCTACATCCTACTCCAGGCAGTCATTCACCTCACACATTGCAAACAATGACAGATCCTTGCGTTTTGCAGGTCTCTCCCCCTCTCACGCTACAACCCCCGCCCCCTCCCAACATCTTATACCCCCACTCCCACCACTTCCCCTTGGGCAATAAGAGCCGAGATGGAAGGAAAGATGGATGATGTTATTTTGAACTGTGACATGTCTCCATGCAAGTCATTCCATTATTATTCATAAATAATTGGCCAGCACCGTCTGTAGAAGCTATTTATAGAGCTGATTGCTGTTTTGATAAGGAGTGCAAACTCTTAGAGCGTGCTCTTGTTTATACAGCAGAAGGTTCAGTTTTCATAAAACTCTTGACTTCTTGCTGATTTTCGTTTGCCCACAAACACCGGTCAGATATTACAGCCGGAGTAAATGTGTAAGGTATTGATTCTAACTCTGTCAACTCACCTCTTCATGCTGAAGTCTTGCGAACAGTTTTAGACGCTTAGAGGCATTTAATTCTCTTTTACCGGCAGCTAGAGATATTAACTCCATCCCTCTTCTAAAGATCTATCTTCCACTTAAATTGAAAATCAATAGAGACTGATGATGCCGGTCAGTTATGCTGTATTAAATAGTGCCACAAATCTTGCTCAGACAAATAGCTTGCACACACATGAACCGCTACTCATTTGTTCACTCGGACTGCAAGATTACAAAATTAGTTGCATCAGTGGACGTACGCATATCTGGAGGTACTGGTATAACTAGACATGCGTGTGCCCTTGAATGATGATCTTAACAAAGAAAACCAAGAAGAGAAGATCTACATGTAAGCAGTGAGGAAAAAATGAGAAACTAATCTGTTTGGGAACAAAGGAGTGGATTATTTAACCTTCATTAGGATAAGCCCAGAGCCTTATGATGGATATTACACTTGAGCATTAGGATAGATGAAAAAGCCTTGCCCAGACAAGTTATGCACACATGATAAGTGCAGACTTAATAAATGTCTGTTTAAAAAGATGGATTCTAAAACAGTAATTGCAAATGAAAAAGAGCCGTTATTTTTTTTTTCTTTGTTTTTTGGCATTTTTTGAGAAAGCACTTGGAGTTAATGCTCCTTCCACATGTGTGCGGAATTAAGAAGAATCAAGTGCAGCTAGCGATGGAAGGATTTCACATTCATCAACTATCCCATTTTAGAAAATCAGGATTTTCAGGGATAACACGTTAAACTAAAAAACCAAATACAACAACATTACGTGTTTGGCTTGAGCTTATCTACCTGAGAATAAGGAATTTGATTTGAAACACAAGTCGGAGCATTGCACGTGCTGTAGCAAAGCAGACCCCGATGCAGCGCCTCATAAAGCGCTCCATCTGCACCGCAGCGTGACAGCATGAGAACATGGCTGGAATGCAGGATGACAAGGCTGTGTGGTAGAAACAGTTGACTGTCATTAGTATGCAGCACAGACCCATCTTGTCTAGCTGGACCTTTGCAGAAACTCTCTCCCCCTGAACAGGAGATAAATTGTCTGTAGTGAATTGAGCAGCTGAGGCAAATCTGTGCTCTTTTCTACACAAGAAACGATTTCTCTTGTTTGGAGCCGCTCCACATACAGCAATCACAATGGACCAACTACAGAAGTTGTATGAAGAAAAGGGTCAAAGTTTAACTTCCCTTTAATGCTGCCATGAGAAAGAGAAGCTGGGAGACAGATAGGGAACCTTATTAAGACCTGCTCTCCAGAGGCTTAGTTCTCAACTCCTGAGTGAGTTTTATCTGAGAATCCCTTCAAGCATGACCACAGTAATGAACCTATTAGCCATGAAATTGACTTTTCTGATAAATAGGGAACAGATGAGAGTTTAGAGGACCAATTCCGCATTACAACCCTTTTGTTTGCAATTCATAATTACATTTTGGCTTTAGTCTCTTTTTTTTTTTAGACAAATTGATTTGCATTTGTGCACATGAGTTTTTTGCCATCCCTTTTTGCTTTAGGCATTTCCTGTTTAGTTGCCACTGCATGTCATGGTCCTGCGTTTTGGAGGCACTGTTTTGATTTTTATATCCTTGGTTTCATTTTTGTCATTTGCATTTACCCCTTTGTGTGTTTCACTTTAATCTAGCTTCTCCTGTGTGGTTTTTTTTCTTACATTGTGTTGTCAAGTCTTCGTCTCTGTTTCAGGTGTTCCCATTTTATTTTGACAGTCGTTGCATTTAGTTTTACTTCCCTTGTCTTGTTGTCCTTGATTAGTTTCAGCTTACGTTACTGTTCCCTGTGTTATCTTGTGTATGTTTTGTCTGAGTCTCCTCTTGTCGCACCATCCACATTGCTATTTCCCTTGCTCTGCTTTCTCTGAGCTTCCTATTCTGGATGTTTGAATTATTTGTTATCTTTTGGATTTTGGACATGTTAAATATTATAAAATAGCATTTTTGAAGTAACAAGGTAAGCCTGTTAGCCTAAAACCCAGTGTCATGGTTGTGAAAGCAGGACCCAAATGCAGGACTTCCTGTGCAGAGAACAGTGCATTTATTTAGAGTGAATAAAATGACAACAAGCACAAAGATCCTCTGTGAGTGTTTCTCTTTTTGTGCGCTCGCTCCCTGCTTCCATGCTGTGACTTCTCCAGTGTTCGTGGTGAACTTCTTTTCCCTTCGGTGTCTTAGTACAAAGTGCTCCCTTTCCTCCGCTTGTTTCCGCAACACTCTGGAAAATAAACACAAGCTGCCGTTAACGCACGTAATCCACTCCACTAGAACACTATCACACACTAGCTGGGGACTGACTGTTTTCTCACAACGATCCAACGTCGACTGAAGCTCAGCTCCGCTCTTAAGTAGCTCTTCAGATGAGGCTGATCAGCAACAGGTGAGTGTCATTAACTTTCAGGTGTGTCTGGCTCAAGGGCAGGAAACTCTGCGGGCCCGACGTCTCCGGAAAACCGCTGTACACACACACACCAACTCACACAAGTGGAAACGACAGGTCACCCAGCGGGCACTACGGACCATGACAGAGGGTATCTCAGCATAGTTTATAATGTGTTCTTAGAAAAAACTGAGGAAATTGGACAAGTGGAGGACAAAAGAAAAAGTGTCAGGCCTAAAATCAGGTTCGCAGGTTTTATGGAGTAATGAATCCAAATGTAAAATTCTTAGGTTGAAACTGATGTATGGAGGAAGTTTGGTGAAAAGCACAACACTAAGTTTCTGCAGCCATGTATGAAACACGGCAGCGGCTCAGCCATGCTTTGCAGCAGGATTTCAGCAACTTTGGGGATCTTGTCAAAACTGATGTAATTATTAACACAGAAAAGATGTGGAAAGCAGCTTTGCAATAGCTGGATAGAAAAACACACAGTGGTTTGACCTCACCAGAGCCTGGATCGAAAATTACTGAAACAGTGTGGGTTCACAGAGACACATGACAGAGAATGGCGCAAAAAGCATCCAACATCTAAAGAAGAGCTTTGAATGACCTTCAAAAAGCCTGGAGAACTATTCCTGAATACAAGAAAGCTGCCTAAGAGAATTCAGGCTGTGTTGAATATTAAAGGTGGTCATATCCGATACTGACTTTCAAGCTCTTTAATTGTGCAGTTTCTGTTCCTGCTTTAATAGCATGTAAGGAATGCATAACTACATTTGGTACAAGGACGTTACACGTGGAGGTTGTTGGTACTGGCACTGCTTGACTGAATTAGAACGTATCCACTGGGAATAACTCCAATAAAGAGACAACTGTTTAATCTTTTCCTCCAGTTAATTTGAGCAAGACATCATTTTAACGAGAGTAATGTTTCTCAGAGCCACATATTTATTAGTTGTAGTTCCACAGATGTTATTCCTGTCACAGATACCAAAATAACATTTGAAGTTAAACATAACATATAGTGAAGTAGTAGTAGTACACATTCAGCAGCAAAGAGAGCTTCCTGAGGTATGTTGCCCTTCAGTTCTGTTTTCCTTTTGCCTCCTCCTCATTTCTCCACGCTCCATCTTACATTTGATTTAACCCATCAAATAAACACAGCTGACCATCAAAATGAAATGATTTATGACCACCCTTACAATTGTCCATGGGGTAATCTGTAGTGCTATTTGGCTATTGAGTTTCCAGGCAATCAGCCACACACATAAACAAATTTGCCAGTGCAGATGAATATATCACTGATAAGCTCAAGCAAAATGCATCCCAAATAAAACTGGCAATTCCAAGTGGCTCATTGTCATATGCTCTCCAATTATCACAGACTTTTCTGGGATTTTGGTGACAGTCATGTACAGACAGTCTGCCTTTGTCCTCGGGGGGAAGAGGAACTGAATAAATAAAATCTGAAGAAAGCAAAAAATATTTCCTTAAATGGAGTTTATGCAAAATAAATATTATACCTTCATCTTGGCATGGCAGTTTCCTACCCCGGGGTTTTTAAGCATGATGCTGTTCAGGGTTCCATCAGCCTTCATATTTTTTCTTAATACCAGTACTTAGACTGCTAAATTTATTATAATATGTTGTCATATTATTGTTTATAAAAGTGAGACTTTGTGCTTTTTATTTTGGGTATCATTTTTATAAATTAAAGACCGAGTAATGTAGTGTAACAGGCTGCCTGAAGGAGAGATTTGAACGAGTGCTGATCAACAGGGCTAAGAGTCTGACATGTATCAACTCATAAACAGGTGTCAGTCAACATGAGATAAAGTCTGAAAGGTTTTGGATAAAAATACAAATACTAATAACATGACATTCAATCTAGTATTATGTCAAAATCAGCTTGACAAACACAGCTGTCTGTAGATTCTTAGAGTGCCTCTCATACTTGCAGTATTTTGACCACATTCTTGTCATCACTGTGGAGAAGCAGTCAGGGTTTGTTTTTTTTCTGAAGCAGGTGTTTTGGGGATTTCACTGGAAAGGAGCAGAATACCAATGAACTTAAACTGTTGCTGGTGTGAAAAGACCATCAGACCATCTCAATATATCCCATTGTGGTGAGTGTCAGACCCTTGTTGATTGATTGTAGTTCTGCTTTGCACCCCTCTGCTCAGAGCTCAACTTTGCAATGACAGAAAGGACACACAGATGAATAATGCATGCCTTTATCAACCCATCTTGCAGGCGCAATGGAAGGAGAGAAAGCGATGGATAGATAGTGGGACAGATGGACATGGAAAGTGAAAGAAAGACATGAAATTATGAGTCACGCCATCTCGCATAAAGTGTCAAACATGACATGGGAAATAAATAATTAAAACCACTATCTTTCATTTAGATAGCTTCACTAATTTCAGATAACTCTTTTCAGTAATTTAATATATGGCTTTGAGATGGCTTGTTCGCTCAATACATAGTCTAATTAAAGGTCAGTTTCTTTGAGGTCTCACTGTTGCTCTCTAAATTTACTAATTATAGGCCTGAACTATGCCATTTGCTCTGCTAGACAGAAGACTAAATTACTCAGCACCTGCCACAAAGCAATATTACTTATTAGAACAAACTCATCAGTGACTTGAAATATACGGTAATCCAGATGGAGGACAGATGCTTTACTCTGCACAAGAACATTTACCCATATACTGACTAGAAAACCAAAAATACACACTGGAGCACAAGCCTGTTTCCTTCTGCTGCACATTAATAGACAATAGGAAGATTCAGAGATATTGATATCATTATCATTTCCTTGTGTAAAACTTAGGTTGACTACATTCCTTTATTTCACCGGTGTTATTTGTTTAAAGTATGGAAAAACTCAACAAAGGCATCATATTCGGGGTTTTTTTAAATATGGATAAATAGAAAATCTCCCTCTCACTCCCTGGGGGTTGGTATGTGTGTCATCAACTCTGGACAGTGAGCTCTGATGTTGCTCTTTCAGGTTAAAGGTTACAGCTCCCAATGCTCCTATTATCACTGGGACAGCTTAGGACTTTGCCTTTCACATCTGGTCCAGTTGTTCCCTCAGCCACTGATGTTGGTAATGGTGCTGTCTGCTAGGATTGCCACATCTATCACAACTGCAGCTTTTCCACTACTATGGTTGGTTGGCCAGCAGCTGTTTGTCTGTGTGGGATTCGACGTCCCACAGGACTTTACCCTGTTGTTGTCAACCCCCTTTGGTGGCATCTCCCATTAGGAGTTGGGGACTTCTATGTGGCATACACACACACACACACACACACATGTCCATCTGTCCTACTATCTATCCATCGCCTTCTCTCCTAGCATTGTGCTATATATCGATCAGGACTGTCCGGCCTTCAGTTAGCCATTCCGGGTGTCTCTCATCAATTAGCAGCTGGTTCATTTGTGCTGCCAAATGCTCATGGAGCGTAGTCAGCTTCTTCAGCCAGTTGGCATCAATCATGTCAGGGCCTGGCGTTGTCCAACTTTCATACTGGAGACTCTTTGTTGACGTTTGATGTCTGTCACTGTGATAGTCACTGGATCTTGTTCAGTGAGGTTGCTGTGATCTACTCTTAGATCCATTAGCCACTGAGCATTGCTGTTATAGGTTTCATCCTTCTCCCAGAAGCTCTTGTAGTATTGCTACGTCTCCAAGGCCTCAGGTATGGGCAGCTGGTTGTACTGCCCAGGCACGCCTTTGTTCATCGCATAGTCTCCTTGTTCATGGAGGATACCACTCCTTGTGGCTGTTCAGCTTGTAGCCAAGATTCTCCGTGATCACTGCAAAGAAGAATCACAAAAACTGGCCAAGCTTGTAACATCATACTCAAAAAGACATGAGGTTGTAATTGTTGCCAAAGGTGCTTGAACAAAGTATTGAGCAAAGACTGTGAATACTTATGTGCATGTTATAGTTTTGTTTTTTATTTTTTATAAAGTAAGAATTTCAACCAAGCTTTTTTCACTTTGTCATCATGGGGTTTCTATTGTGTGTAGAATTCTGAGGTGAAAAATGAACTGAATCCATTTTGGAATAAGGCTGTAAAACGACAAAATGTGGAGTGAGGGAAGCACTGTGAATACTTTCATGCACTGAACAAAATAATCACAAAATATTAGGCACCAAAAAGCATTAAACCACTCGATAGCATATAGTGGTTCTAAGTGGGGTATTTTTACATTCACTGGCCTGATGAATTAATCATCATAACACTATCGTCATGCTCATCTTCACCCTCACAAATGACCATCAACATTATGTAGCAGAAAATGGTATTAAAAAGACTGTGTTTTCCTCTCTATTTGTGCTGCCATGTACACATTTAAAGAGCTCTGAGCCCCCCTTTCCGTCCCACCTATTTTACTCTTAAGGTGTCTGGAAGTTCTCTGTCCTTTCCTAGCATGTGAGCTCACATACAGAATGGGGTTTAACAGGGACTGAGAAGAATGAGTGTGTAGTATAGGACCTGATGGAAGTGAGAAAGGGTGACTTGTTGGAGCTGCACATTATGCTAATCTATGAAAAGCCTTGCTCCTGCTCCTCACCTGAAACAAGTACTATCTTTACTGAAGCCAAAAGCTCTTTCAGTCCAAACATTTTACATCTTTCACCAAATAACGTTCCATTGATCTTTTTCATGTCTTTTGTCCAAACAAATGGTTTTATGTGCCACTATGACTACAAATGCATTTTGGAGTTTGAGAGAGTTCCAGTAGTTCTTCATGTCCATCATTTATAAGTCCTAAATGGTTGACAAAAGCATATGATCACCAGTTGTCACATGATACATCTGCAAATGTTGTAATTTTTTAATGACGTATTCTCAGTTCTGAAAGTGAATGTTATCCTTCCGTAGTCCAGGACCTAACCAGTGTTACACAATGATTATCAAAGCTGCCAGCAGATAATTTTAGTTCCATTCTGTTTTTGTTGGCTTTGCTGTATAGTTCATATGGTCCTCCATGAGGATTTGCCTAATTAATACCCCATACTCTGTCGTCAGAAAAACTGCACAATCAAGGGAATCAATGGAGCATTGCCACAGATTCAGGAATCTTTCCACTTTTGTACCGAAGCATCACAGATGCACCGTCACATGAGGGTGTTTAAGAGAAAGGCCTTTTTCAAGATAACATCCAAAAGAATTCTAATTTGAATATGCTGCCTTCAGTTCTTATATAATCTAGCACAGCAAGCGCAGTAAAAACTTTTAATGTAGTTCCCTCTCTTTTCATTTTGGACGAAATGTGCAGTTGTGTGTGGGAGCATGCCACGACTGGAGTGGTGAATCTTTATCATGTCCGTACCTGCCAGTCTATTTTATACTCAAAGCTCTTATCTGACCTCCGGCACAGAGCTCGCTCATAAGCTGCACAGAAAACCCTGCAGTCATTGGCTGTTTTGGGTTTTGGTTACTCTGGCAGATATGACAGCATCAATTATTTTCCACAATACAAAAAAAAGGACACATGCATCCAAAGTGTTTACATACTTTAAAAAATTGTCACATGTTGGTTTTTTTTATATCTATTGTACCTGAGCTTGAAATGCATTTTTAACGTGTTTCATGCCCACGGTGTTTTTCTGTGTATTTGCTTTTTGTGTGTTTTTTCCTGGACTCAGAGACAGACTTTTTTCTTTTTTTGCAAATGGCATAGAGCTCGTGTTGTTCATTTTAAAGCACTTTCCTAACCAGCCAGCCTCGTGCTCCCTTCATTCCCACCATCCTCTGCCACCTGCAAATTCGTACCATTTTCATTTCCATGCTTTTAATGCTGGTCTCAAGCGGTCTGCTTCCACATACCTCTGTGCTAGCATCACTGCTACTAGCAGTGCTTTTAGTACTTGTTATGCTGCTACTATTTATATCATGCTGTTTGGCCATTGTGAAGCCAAAATGTGAAAAATAAAACAAAGTTTGTTTCAATTATTTACTTATTTTTGCAGTGATAAGACCTTTGTACACTTGGTACACTGGCAAACATCTTGATCTCACCTGGAGTGCTTTTTTTTTATCACTGTTTAAGTCACTACATGCTAACCCCTCACTGGCTCCTGTTTTATCCACAGTCAGTCAAACGTATCCATCTCAGGCTATCACACAATACTCCATCACGTCTTTTATTGCCAAGAAGACCTACAGAGCTACATTTAGGTCAACTAAAGCTACGGCTTTTGTTTGGTGTCCTCGCTGTTTAAGTGTTGCATTTCTTTTCAGATAAATCACCCACAAAGCATTCCCACAGCACCACACCACCTCCTCCATGCTTCACAATGGGAATCGCACATGCACATCTATTTCTCAGTATTCACAAATACTTGAACCAAAACCAATCAGACCTAATCACATATTTTCTTTGGTCTAATGCCCATTCTTTGTTTCTTAATGCAAGCACTTCTCTGCTTCTTATCAGTCTCCCCCAGGAATTCAACCATGAAGGTCAGATTGATGCAGGCTTCTGTAAATAGTTGATATTTAGATGTGTGTATAGCAGTGATGTGGGCATCAGTCTGAGGTGCTATTTTGCCATACTGATTTCTGGATTTCTCACTGTTAATAAAATTATCCTCCCCGTCATTTGTAACTGTTTTCTGGAGTTGGTCTGATAAGAGCCACTTTCATCAGAACCTTTGATTGGTTTTAGACTGTACTCAAGGGAACTCCGAGTTATTGAAGTTTTACACATTGACTGAAAATGTCTTAATTGACGTTGTTTCTGCATCTCATTATATGGATGACTGCAAGAGTCAAAGGGTTGTTTGTTTCACACTGACACTTCTGATGTCTCAGACACATTAAAAAGTCGTAAAATTGCATTGCACCACATAACTTTGGACAAGGCCCATTTGTTAATTAAAAACCATTTCAAATTACAGTCCCATGTGTGTGTTTGGAATGTCTCTAATGGCAAGAAGAAAATCAGTGGCCACTTTTGTTTCTTTAGTTCTGTATTACAGAAAACCCCTTAAATAAGAAGGTGTGTCCAGTGCGTTGCAGTACATCTATATCTGCTTTCAGTATAAACTTTTTGTGAGGGTTTTTGGTTTAGTATGGTGAGCTAAACAATTAATTTCCACCTGAAACATTTTGACAGTGCATCAGTTGTGACTAGTGTAGCATGCTAGCAGGTAAAATTTTGAAAGCATGTTAAAAGCACGACAAAAGCATGTTAACTCGCACTGCACATTTTTAACAGTCTTTTTAAAGACAGATTTTGTGACTTCTATGCTCGCACTGTGCAAACCAATCAATGGACAACCATGTGAAGCACTCGCTGGATATAATCACAGAAGCCCAGGTCTTTTCTGTCCTGTGACCAGTGTTGGGTAAGTTACTTTAAAATAGTAACTTAGTTACATTACTAGTTACTTCTCTCAAAAGTAACTCAGTTACTTCAAGTTACTCGTTACTTTCAAAGTAACTAGTTACTAGGGAAAGTAACTGGTTTTACTCAGAATTCTCTTGTTAATGTGTTGCTTCCATAACTTTGCCAGTCTTCTAGCTTGCTTACTTGCCACAAGTGCACTGTGCCACCTACCAATAGAAAGGAAAAGATAATGTGCATATTTCCACGAGAGAAATCCCACGCCTGGACCGTCATTGACTGCTGCCATGATTCTAGCCTACGTCACAGCATCATGTGCGCCTTTTACATCCAACACAAAAACTGCAGTCGTGGTGCTTTCGATTGTACTCAGAACTCAGAAATTCTGCCTTCTGAATAGGAAGATGTAGGCAACACCAGACTGCAGATGAGCTGCATACAGGGCTGGACTGGGACTGGGAAAATTGGCCCGGGCATTTTGACTAGAGACTGGCCCACCATTATAGGAAAAATCATAAAGCCTTTGAATGAAAACAAACACTGTTGTGACAGTGATGTACACTGTTCTGATGCTATGCATCAATCTATCAATCGTTTGTTGTAAGATTCAGATAATTATTTTTTAAAAGCTAGACATTTTAAATGAGAATAAGAAAGAAAAGTATTTCTTTGTGCCCCCCCTCTCCCTGTTAATGCCCTACCTGGCCCCCTGGCAACACTTTGCTAGATCTGCACCTGCACAGTTACCAGCTGTCAGCTACTTAGAAAAGGATCCTGGTGTTATTTGTCTCTCAGAAACAGTTCATAACTTCCCTTCAACTCATTCATGTCACCTAAAAGGTAAACCTGTTTCTCCATCACAGCTCTGATGATCCAGTAAGGACATCTCCTGGTTTCATCTTCATGTTTCCCTCTCACCAGATAACCAAACCGATATCATGACCAGCAGCTTTACAGCTGTGGCTCCAGCAAACATCAGCTGATACTAGAAATTAATATTAAATAAATTCTAACAACAGCTGATCGAGCTTAAATGTGCTGCTGTTGTTTAGCGCGACATCCGCTGGTTTCCTCTTTCGGCGCAAAGTGGGCGATAAACAAACAAGAGAGCCGATCAGCTGATCATTGATCAGTTTCATGATTGAAGTAGAAACGGGAGAGGGAGGGGGAGAGAATGAGAGAAGAA
This sequence comes from Aulonocara stuartgranti, assembly GCF_965226115.1. Taxonomy (NCBI): domain Eukaryota; kingdom Metazoa; phylum Chordata; class Actinopteri; order Cichliformes; family Cichlidae; genus Aulonocara; species Aulonocara stuartgranti. The sequence continues at coordinate 53,368,111 of NC_138945.1, read as the reverse complement.
GAGGCAGCTGTGCAGCAAAGACACAGAATAACTCCAGCTTTGTGCCTTTTTCATTGTAGCTGAATTACGGGACAAACTGTTCCTTTTCACCTCAATAAGAAACGCGTAATATTTTCTCTGAATACCAGACGGGAGGGTTGGCAACTCTAATAACTTATGAACAAAATAAAGTGCAACTTCATTAACTTCATAGCATCACCCAGCTGTATAGAAACTCCGTCATGCTAGCTAGCACGCAGTACGGAAAAAGTCAGAATAACGAAAATAAACTCCAACTAAACTTGGTTCATATCTGACCCAGAGAGACTGCAGGTCATAACTTCTTACCTGAAGTTCAGTTCACACTTGGACCGGTGGCCGCCTCGGGTCTCTTTTCCTTCTGCGTCCCCTTTCCTTCATCCACCTGCTGCCCTCCACCACTTGCTAATGTTACTGACTCTGTGGAAGCTCCGCGATAGCCACCACACGAAGTAACGAGTAACGACCCTATCTAAATCCCAGTAACGAGTAACGCGTTCCTGATTTTGGCATAATAACTAGTTACCGTGCTCGTTACCACAATAATAACGTAGTTACGGTAACGCGTTACTTAATAACGCGTTAGTCCCAACACTGCCTGTGACATTTCCAATAAAGTCTTTTCAGCCACAACAGCTCGGTTCTCATCACTGACCGAAAAAGAGAAGGGCAATTTTTCTGCGGTTTCATACTTTAATGGTTCATTTCATTCTGAATATACTGCACTTGTCTTAATGGATTTTTTTATTTATTTTAGACTTGAGAGTAAATGGGTAGGAGTCCTTGCTTATTGTTATTTGTTTTGTTTTTTTAATCTTGTTATTCTTATTCATTTTTATACCAAAACCATCTTTTAACTCACTTCTATAGGAACTCCCTGCTCATTTGTATTCCAGCCTTAAAGAAGAAAAGAAGGGAGGGGTGCGTGGGGAGTGGTTAATGCATAAAAAATTAACCTTTTAGTTTAAATCCAGTTCTTTTTCAGGTTCCTCACAGACAAAAGGGAACGTGGGTGAGTGTGTGAGTGAGTGTCCAAAACATTTGCACAGCCATGGGTGGATGGAAAACATTCAAGCTATGATCAGCTCTTAATCCATCACCACTCTGGTTGTATTTTTGCTCTTTTGCACAGTTTCACAGAAGGTTTAAAAAGTACTTACATATTTAAGAACAGAGAGATAAATGTAAGATGTACTTCTGCATGTATATAAAAATGAAGACGTGTTGGTATTTCAATCGAAAACTGCAGGAGGCATCACAAACCACAATCTTAATGTATGTAGTGCATGTTCATAAATACCATAGGATATACAGACAGCCCACCCACTCACATATGCGGTAGCTGTAAATTGGTGGGAATCCAACGGCAGAGCCAGATTAACTCTCCTTGTAATACAGAACCTCATTATAAGATGAAAAATGAACTCAAAGCTAGAAAACCATACATTGGAATCTACTGTTGAATTCCTGCATTTCTGTTGAGCTTTCGGAGTGTTTTACAGTATTTATCTTTCATAATGCGCCGATAAATTGAACTCAGAGTTTGATTATATCCCCAACCTTTTACAGTTATGACCAGTTTTTAAATGTTACGTGAACCTCTTGGTAAGAATTTCAATTTGTGACTTGAACATTTTTCATTTTGCTAAAACTTTCAAAATATATATGATTATACAGTATATACAAGGCACTGGAAGATTGTGAATGTCTTTTAAATCATTTCTACAGTTTAACCTTTTCTGATTTGAGATTATTTAGACTCATTTTTAGAGTTTATATGTTTTAAGAAAAGAAAACAGTTTGCAAATGCAGGATGTATTTTTCTCTAGTCGCAACATACTTTACCAGCATTATATTGAACTATAAATCCTTTCTATTGCCTAGATGTACTGTAAACATGCATTTAGCAGAAAAATAATGAAAATATCAAAAGACAATGACTTTTCATCCAGCAATTGTTGCCAGTTGCAGAGAAATATTTGAATATGACCCAGTTTTAGGAGATTACTTGCGTTTTGCTGACGTCAGTGTCTAAAACGCTGGAGGCCTGAGAGCTTCTGCATGAAAGAAAGACGTCTTAAAATTTTAGGAACCCTATGCAGGAAGGAGGGCTGTGGGAAAACCTTGTTTGAAGTTTCAAACCGGCTCAACCTCAAGAGCATAATAAATTTAGAACTACTAATTTCACTAGACTCTAAGCCTTAGTGTTGCATTTAAAAATCTCTGCGTCTCTGATAGAGAATTGTTAGGTTGCTGTGTTACTTGGAGTCTGCATCCTGCAACTGACTGCTTCATTGCTTACCTGGAGTTTTGTATGAGGTGTGTAAAAACAAAACAATCGGGCCCATCAACATGCTCAAAACCATTTTATACTAATAAAACCTTGTTAACCTTCTAAATAAGCTGTCAGGACCTTTAAGAAACACAGCCAGCTCACTCCGTTATTAAACTGCGCTGTTATTTGTCCTGTTTTGTGCATAATTCTCATTGTCCAGATTTGGCTCAGAGATAACTGCAGATAACAGATTCCAGAAGTGAGTTTTGTGTTTGTAGGAAGATGTGGGTGGGCACCTCTATCAGAGTCCATGTAGATAGGAGTGCAAAGCTAAATAAGTAAAGCACTCTCTCAGAAATGCTAATCTGTTTAGTAGGCTCACTGTTAGATTTCCTGTAGCATAGTACACAATTAAAGTGATTGTATTGATTCTACATTTCCACTGCTGATAAAAAAAACTAAGATAAGTCATTACTGCAGTCATGGCATATCCTCTTCTGATTTTAATAATGTGCTTTTTCAGCCTCTATTACATTCTCTCAAAACTGCCTCCTGTCCTTGTGAAGCATGATGCTGCTTGATGGATTTCATGGCGTTTTCTTGGCCTTGTGCATTGAATCCTCCCCCTTCTGCATTCCCCTGTGGCAGCAATTATCCCTCAGTTTGTCAGAGGCTAATGGCTTTCTAACCGAGTCTCCGCAGGTAGTTTACCTGTTTGTGGAGGTTAAACGGAAACAATGCGGGCAGGACAAAGATCTTCCCCCCCCACCCCACCCCCCTCTTCATCATTTTATGGCAAACAGCAGGAAACAGTGTCCTCAATATATAAGTGTCATCCTTCCTGTCTCTCAGATTGTCACCCAACTGCTCTTCATCCAGTTTGCTGCAGTATCGTGCTGTTCAGCTTTGACTTGTACTTGACTCCTTTAGTCTCCAGTAAACCTCAAAATTCAACCTTACACCAAATGTATGCCTATGTTAACACATTTAAAATTTACAGTACGCTTTCACATCAAAAAGTTAATTGACAGTATGACATTTTTTTTATTTGTTTTACAGGTTTTTTGATAAATTGGAAAATTTCACCTTGCAAAACTATTCCAGTGCACCACCATGCATCCTTCTTCTCATTCCTCCGCACCACATATATCTTTGCACCCTGCATTTTACCTAGCCCCTACTCAGCTTCAATCTTCTTTCCAATATCCCTCTCCTATGGTACATTTTCCATTTTCTATTATCATTCTCACACAGGGCTGTCTCTTTTCTTTAGATCCACAGTTGCCCATCTGTGTGCCTTTTTTCAAAAGCTTTTCTTTTTCTGCCTGGACTGAAGGACACCATCAACATCTCTAATATCACTTGCTGTATTTTTAAAAAATGATTCTTACATTCCTGTTCCCCAATTATTTGCTAGCTATGGGACAAACCTAAAATAAAAGTATCATCTCTCTCACCTTCATCCAAATGAGCACCTCTTCGTATTGATTGAGTACTAAGTGCATTAGTGCCTAAACATGGACTCTCGCTCCCAGCCTGGTAAAGCAATAAAAGGCTATTGATCATCCTGCTCATCTGACATCTGCCTTTTTTGTATGTGTGTGTGTGTTTGTGTGTGAGAGAGAGAGTTTCAGGTCATGCATTGCTGATGGAAGTGTTTGTTACATGTTTTTTTACAGAATTTTTTTTTACAGATTATTTTTTTCTTGCATAGTAGAGACGTGTAGCAATGTAATGGGAAGCTAATCATTTAGCTATGCACAGGTATAAGCCATTATGACAGAAAGAATAGCTTACAGCTGCTGTCCACCTAATTGCACCTGTTGACCTTTCCGAGGCAGTTTGGTGCAAAAACAGGATTGCATTCACAAAAACAGTCCCGTGTAATTATTGTACACTGGGCAAATGAATTTGTCAGAGTAGGTTTGTGGGATTTCGGTATGGATTTTTTTGCTTTGGGCACAACATCCACTTTTCTGAAGTTGGGTTGCAGTGACAACAGCCTTAAGCAAGGTTTTCTCTCACCATACGGTTCTTGTTAGTGGATCCTGAGGTAATCCCAGTCCAGAAGAGATATAGCTCTACACCAGGTTCTGGGTACACCCCAGGATACCCAGGACCTGGGTATCCCGAAAGAATCTCTGAATGGATCCACCCAGGAGGCATCCTTGAAGATGCCCAACCCATCTCAGCTGGCTGATCCCAGCCACCCTACAGGGGAATTTCATTTCAGTCACTTGTATTCGCAACTTTAATATTTCAGTTATTACCCAGATCTCATGATCATAGTTGAAGCTTGAGACATAGATTGGTGAATCGAAAATTTTGGTTTTTAGCTCAGCTCTCTCATCACCGTGACAGTTCGATTCCTGCATTACTGCCTGTACCACACCAACTGACACTTGAATGCTTCATTCCGGCATGGACGGCATGAAAAAGTAAGGTTAATGTTAATGTGCATCATGGGACTGTAATTGTGATAATAGATACTATTTTGCTAAAAGTGTCAGCAATTACATGGAGGGGAATTTCTGAGTGCGAATAAATCAGACATCACTTACATTAACAATCATTGCCGAGCTATCTCAAAAGTAAATTAGGTACATATTTACCCAGCAGCCAACTATGATGATCACAAGCTTCATAACTATATTTCTATTAGGATATATTTGTCAGAAAGCCCAGTCTGTGTTGTGCTGCATGTAATTTATGAATTTACTTTCATATATAACATATCTATATATTGTAAGTACTGGATTCATTGTCAGTCTTACATAACTGATTATCAAGTTCATATTAAAAAGTGAAAACATTTTTTACTGCAGTCAGCTTACATTCCCATTCCCACTTCATCATTAGCTCATGTGGGAATCATCATTAGGTATGCCAGATAAAAGGAAAAAGTATGTGGAGAGAAGTGGGAAAATAAGTCAGTATGTTGTTATAGGATAATCGTTGCTATATGCATGAAAATTATAGTCTATGTTTGTTGAGGGGGGATGATAATGGAAAACTCCAGACCTCAAACTTAGATTTGGTCCCTCCAAAGCTGACTCCATGCCTTCCCACATGTTCATATTTCATAATAAATGATTTAATATCATGAAAGGTTTCTCTGGGTGTTTTTGTAACCTGTGATGCATCACTCAGTTTCCTTGACCATAGAACAAGGTGTTACCTCTGGGTAGTGAATAAGAAGGCAACGTGCAATCATAGAATTTCGTAACATTTAATTTAACTTTGATCAATCTTCCCTTCAAGGAAACCCCGTAGCTCACTTTCGCTCGTACAGTAAAGCACAAACTTGTTTAAATAGCAAAGATTCTGTGTTCAACTCAGCTAACATTCATGTGTAGGGTCATCACTGATGACAGTTCCCAGTGTCCAAGTCCAAAGGCTGTGCATCAGGTGAGAAGCAGAATCAGGAGCATTTTATCAACATGTGCAGCTGACACAAGATCAAATGCAAATACTGTGCAATGACATCATGGGTATGCTAATCAGCACTGTTAAGCTGTGTGTCATGGGTTAAACATGCCTGTGACATTTGAGCGCCTCATAGAAAATACAGAGAAATGCAATATACAGTTCATTGTCATTCAACCTAAAAATACCACAATCTAAGTTTTGGTCCATCTGCATCAGAAAAAGCTGAACAGCTGTGTTACTATTAAGCAGTGCAACTTCTTAACTTCTGCAAGTTTTCAAATATTTAATCTTCATACAGTTACAGTTGATGTGATCTAAAGTGTGCAATGTTTTGTCATTTTAACCAGAAATGTTTAAGATGTAAAGCTTTGATCGTGCTCCTTTTTTGTGTTCTCATCCTAGCCGGATTCAAAGACAATTATTTATTACACATACAAAATATTCCACTTTTACATTTTTCTGTAGTTGCAGGGTTCCAAGATGGATGTATGGCTCAAATTTTTATGCTAAATGCTAAACACAGCACAATTCCCATACCACCAATGTATCAGTATCAGATCAGAGCATCAGAATGAGGAGAATAAAACACAGTAAGCCCAGCGAAGCCTGGAGTAGCATTTGTTTGACCCTATCAATCCTAAAAAAAAAGGTTTGATCCATGCCAACAACAATCCTTTAGAATAGCTTGGGGCAATAATTCATGGTGCATCATACTTCTTATATTGCTCAGCATGTCCTAAATTATTCTGTACAAATTTCAAGGCATAGAACAAAGTGTTATTTGGGTTCACTTGTGTTCCTGTCCCGTGTTTCTGCTTCTGTGTTGTACACAGTGTCCTCTTGGTGTCACTTCAGAGTTAGGACAGCTGGCACAGGACTATTTGTTTCCCTCTGTAACGTCTTTTAATTATGAATAAAATTAGATCTCACAGGGCCGTAGCTTATATGCAGATCCAATTCACACCAGTTTGTCCTTTGGGCTACTGGTACCCTTTTTGCTACATTGTGCAATATGACGAGCCTGCTCCCCTCTATGAAGAAAGAATTAGCATATCTGAAAAACCCATTGCCTGCACAGGTCTTTGACCATTATGTGCATTTGATAATTTTGTTTCTCTCGAAGTGGCTTTTGAAATAGAATTCACAGATACAACTGTACGCTTCTGTATCTCTTTCCCACTCATTTTGCTCAGAGCAGTGGAGCAGAAAATGGGAGTGTGGTGCATGGGATTGTGTTTATGTGCGTATGTGTGTGTGGAAGGGGGGGGTGTACGTACTTGTGCATATTTGGAGTGGGTGTCGTTTAAAAGATGTGAGATTATGTGCATGTGAATTATCTGGTATTTTCTTATGTGGTTCAGGGACATCAGCTCATTTATCAGCGAACAGCCTAATTACATTAATTCAAAAGCCGCGTGGTTTTCAGGTTAAGTGACATTTAAATTTTGCAGTCTGTTTTCGAAAGGTCTTTTTAACGATGTTGCACACGATGGAGAAGGGTGTGTGTGCATGTGTGTGTTCTTGTGCGCGTGCGTTTTTGTGAGGGAGCGAAGCAAAAAGACAGAGGGGGTGTGTGCATAGAGAGGTGAGAGAGAAGGAGGAGGGATGTGAATCCATGATTAATGCAGTATTGCCCTTGTATGTTTCAGAGGAGAGAGGACGGAGGTAAGCCTAACAGCATTAGCATTCTGCTGTACTCCTGGAGTAGTCTGCTGTGCCACTGTACAGATGCTCCATTGCCTTTCCGATTACTTGATATGTGCTTCACAGACACACTTTAGTCTGGATGCGCACTAAACAGACATTTTCCAAAATCAGTTTTAGGCCTATAGTGTACTCATAGATCGCTTTATTCTTTAATACAGTTTTTTATGGTGTGTCCATTCATCTGGTCTCAGCTGTCATCTCTCTTCATAGCTCTCATTCTAATGCTATTATTGAATACATAAACAATAGAGTTTGCTACCTACTGTAATTGGGGAATTGCTTTAATGGTACTGGGAAAGTGAAATATTATTGCCTTCAAGTGACAATGTTCGCCAAGGGCCTGGCTTCAAACTGACTTCAAAACTCATCACATATTTAAATCCCGCCACGCTGCCAAAAACCTTTGGGGTGTTATTTGGAGTAGTGACAGCAGGCACTTCAGGGTTACTGGTATGCAGAGCAAGCCGTTCCTGCACATGGAAGAGCTACTAGCCTGACGGTGCAACTTTTGACATTTCTGGTTCTGTGCTGCATTATAATGTGAAATATGAGCACCAACCTAGCAGAAAACTCCGTCACCAAGTTAACTTTGGTTCTGTACATGCCTGAGCAGGACCAATTCTGTCCAAACTACAGACACAGGCGTCCCAATTTAACATTTTTCTTCTCACGTGTGACACAGATCTGAATGTGAGCAGCAAAAAGCACAAGAGCATTATTTTTCTAGTTTAAGTTGGGTCAGCTTTTGTTAAAACCTCAATGAAACAACTCAGAATGCTTACATTGAGGATGAACCCATGCTTGGAACAATCATTCATCAGCACACAATATATGAAGTATTTAAAGTTTTAAGTGTTTCTGCAGCATTATTTGTTCTCAGGAGCAAAACCATGGTATACAAATTGACTGCTGATCATTTTCAAGACCAAACAATCTTCTGTTAGGAGTGTTTTCCAACCTTTAACATATACGTAGTTTGAAAATGACAAATTATTTCTGTTTCTGTTGCTTGTGTTACTCACTTATGGCAACAGTACCTCAACAGTGTTGAGGTAGTTTTTCAGAAAATGTAATTCATTATGCATTACTCATTAATTTCCTTAAAAGTAATGCAATTCATTATTTTTATTCACTGTACAGAGTACTTTGTTATACTACTCAAGGTCAAGGTCAAGGTAACTTTATTTATACCCAAAGGCAAGGTAAATTTGCTTTACAGAAAAATGACAGCATTACCTTACTGTGGTCGTGAAGCGTACTGTCACGTAATTAAGGTCTAACGATATGAAACTAAGGCTACCATCCAACACACACACACTTTCTTTTCCTTTTTGTATGAACACAGAAATCAAAAACGTAAAGCAAAGTTGAAAACGTGCAGCTTCAGCATCACTCTGGGGTTATTGCTAGCTTTGTGTTAGCATACTTCTGTCCAGATGCTTGCTTGCTAGCTAGAGTGGTGCTAGCATAAAAATGTGGTTTTTATGCACACATTACAACACAGGAAGTAGGGCTGATTGTAGCACTAAGGAAGAAAAGAACATGTTTTTTGGAGTTTTTTCTTTCTATCTGCCTGTCGTGCTGATAACTGCAAAACCTTTGTAATATGAGTAATGACCTTATTGTAACTCTAATGTAATTACTAACTTATTTAGTACGGTAATTTACAGTAATAAAAAGTGCATTTTCTTCTATCTGACAAATGTAATGTGATTGCAGAAGCGTGTTATTTTGGAATGCATTACACAAAACCTCATGACAACAGTAAAAATCAGATGATGGAAAAGGCATTTTTTCATGACAATGCAAGAATTTGCTGTGAAACCATGCGTCTTGGTATGTTGTTTTTACTTTGACATATACTAACCACCAAAACATTGCTACAGTGAGCACCACCCCATCACCCCAGCCCTTTCACACTGAAGAAATTACTTGAGGAATGCAACAAAGCAGACCCCAAACAATTAGCCAGATCCAACCCCAGACCTACTCAGCAAAGAACTCAAACAATCTATTGTCACCTTTGTGATCTGGACATCAAAGGACACCCTCGGAGCTCCTGCATCCATGACCGAGAACTTTAACAGGTAACAAAGGCAGTGATGAGCAGTCAGGTTTGTAGTGTTGTAGCCTTGCACATGCCTATGAGAGGCTGAAGTCTCCTGCTGTATAAAAAGCTACATCAACGTAGAGTCAGCCTCAAAAGATGCACAATAATGAGATATGGATATTGTGGGGGAAAATAGACAGCTCTTGACATTTAATTGCGATGGAAAATTTATCTTTGCATTTACTCAGTCAGTACCTCTCAATGGATCAAACCTAGTATTTCATTAACATCCAGAGGTAAACCATATGTTCACACTGGTCGTGTAGAATTAAGTAATGCTTGGAAGTTAATCACAGGTCTAGGTACTAAAATGGTCAAAATCTCATAGTTCTTATATTTTGCGGTATAAAAATTGTCATCTCGTGTTATTGTGGCTGAAAGAGGCTTGTTTCAGAAACAACGTGAGCATCTCTTTGTGTTGTAGGAACTGCTTGATTTTTGTGCCGGCAGTGGAGGAGCTGTTTAAGAATGTCTTTTTGATCCATAGAGCCGAGATCATCACAGCTGCCATTGTACCAATCGATTCCTGCATTTACCCTCCAGTGCTTGTCGTTGTCCTCGTGTTTCTTCTCCGCTGGGTTAAGGAAATGTTTGCACACATGGCTTGTTCGGGTACTTATTTCTGCTCCTGCCTCAGGTCACATATTGAGCTGAACCTGGCAGTAATGTTTGTTATATTGTCGGTCAGACATTAACTCTGCATTGTCTCCTTGTTACATGCTGTGCCAGAATGATTTTTTTAGCACTTTGACCTAACTATCATTCTTAAAGGACAATCAGTGTGGTATGGTTATTTTGTCTATACTCATCCTTAAGTTTGAATATCACCACAGATCAGTTTCATATTGTTAACTAATGGAGTCTTGGTTAATCAACCAGCTGATATGCCAAATGTATGTTATCACTGATAATGTGTATACACTCATCAGCCACTTCATTATATCATGCTAGTTCTGGGTTGCTTTCCAAGCAATCCTCGGAGATATATTGACATGATAGAATCACAGAGTTGCTGCCAATTTGCTGGCTCCACATTCATGATGTGAATCTCCTGTTTCACCACATCCCAAATGTCCTATATTGGATTGAGATCTGGTGACTGTGAAAGCCATTTGGAGTACATTTGAGAACTCATTGTTCTGCTCAAGAAACCAGCTTGAGATGATTTGAGTTTTGTGACATGGTGTGTTACCCTGCTGAGAGCAGCCATAAAAAGATGGGTACATTGTGGTCATAAAGGCACGGACATGGTCGGCAAATGTACTTAGGTAGGCCGGGACTTTTTAAACAAGGTTTTCGCTAATGGGCCCAAAATGAGCCAAGAAAATATTGCCGACACAATTACACCACCAGCAGCAGCCTGAATTGCTGATACAAGGCAGCATGGAGCCATGTTTTCATTTTGTTTATATTATTCTCACCATATTCTCACCCCACCATATCAATGCTACTATAGAAATGAAGAGTCATCAGACCAGGCAACATTTTCACAATCTTATATTGTCCAGTAAGCATGACAGAACTGGAGCCTCAGTTAGGTTATTAGAAAGGAGTGGCCAGTGTGGTCTTCTGCTGCTGTAGCCCATCTGTTTCAAGGTTGGCATGTTGTGTATTTAGAGATGGTATTTACCATACTTGAGTTATAACAAGTGGTTATTTGAGTTGCTCTTGCCTTCCTATCAGCTCGACGCAGTCTCCTTCAAGCGCCGGCATCAACAAGTCATTTTCACTCGGAGAACTGCAGCTCACTGGATATTTTCTCCTTTTCCAGAACATTCTCTGTAAAATCTAGAGATGGTTGTGTGCATAGTCATCCTAATCTAAGGAGCTTGGAAAGAAAAGCGTCTGGACTTCTTTAAGTTGCTTGAAGACGTTTCACCTCTCATCCGAGAAGCTTCTTCAGTTCTAGGGTCAAATGGTGGAGAGTCCCAGATTTATGCTTTGTGGGCGTAACCCACCGAGAGGGACAAAGGACCTCCTAATGATCCTCTACCTAATCACATGAGCATTTTCACACCTTGGCTCATGTGATTAGGTAGAGCTTAAATCTGGGACCCTAGAACTGAAGAAGCTTCTCGGATGAGAGATGAAACGTCTTCAAGCAACTTAAAGAAGTCCAGACGCTTTTCTTTCCAAGCTCCTTAGACTACAATGACCTGGATGACTGAGAACCTTCACAGACATAGTCATCCTAAGTTCATTGAAAATGTTGGGCAGTATCATTATTTGAGTTAATTAGTCAATAAACCAGTTAATTTGTGATTAGCTATGAAGCAACAAAGTCACTATGTAACTATTATAGGGATAGTATATCTGAAATTATTTTAATAATGAAATGCATACAGATTAGATGAAGTTTAACTTTGTTTGATGGGTGTAAATGTAACCTTAGTATTGTAAAACCTGTTACTTCATTCATTTCAGCAGTTCTGAAACTTTTCTGGCACCATCATAGACTCACATGAGAAACTGGAAAAACCTCAAACTCTACACCTTAAAGGTCTTTTATCAATCTTTAGAAAGGAAAAAAAAGGATCCAGGTTCAATTTTGCTTAAATAATGAAGGTCAACATTTTCACAAGATTCAGTAAAGTCCTGCTTATTAACTTCTGTACACTTCTTATTTTTCACCTGGTTGTCCACACCCTAACCAGAAGGGTTTCGGCATCCTACCATGGGGGGCAAACAGTTTGAGAACCACTGATCCGATCCAACACTGCTGAATAACAGCTGAAGGAACCAGTTTATATCTTCAGATGTTGCAGACAATAGGCACGTAACTGGTGCACCTGATGTCTCGGTAATTTCAGAAATTGTCTGAACTTATGTCATCGGATGGGATTTTCTCATTCATGCTTTCAGGAATCATAAAATCTTCCCATTCTTTGCTATCGATGTCTCTGCAGAGGGTACAAATGTCAGCCTCAGAGGTAACTTTTGTTCACCAAATTCACAAATGTGATACGCATATTTTTAACCTTATTCACATCAGTTACACAGTTTTAATAGTGTTTTTTCTTTACGTGCTGTGAACTAAAAAATGACTTTCATCAGTTAAAATGTAAAAAATCTGCTATTTAAACAGCAAAACCTTATCCACGGATAACCTCAAGTATCACGTCTTCCTTGTATACATAGTATTTCAGTGTAGTTCATTATGCAGGCATATTGTGTTCAGCCACATTTAAATCAGAATCTGTTTTCAGTTAACAACCCACATTCATCTGTTCACATCTTCTACCTTTGATACTATCATCCATATTTATCTGGCATATTTTAGATGTGCATAACACAGTGGTTTGGATGTGCACTGTGGGACTTGTGAACGTTGTTAGCCAAAACAGCTTGCATATGTTAAACTATAGGTAATTTCCATAAGTTATCATTGATTACCATGTAATTGTTAACGTCTTTTAGAAGCATAGTTATTAGTTAAAAATCTTGCTGAATGCTAAATCCATTTTATGTCACTTACAATACTTAAACACTTCTGTTCAAACAATATATAAGTTTTAAAATTTAAGTGAAGTTTGTCTCTAGCTCAGAAGTAGCAAAAGTGTTATTTTTCACAAAAAAAACAAAGCCTTCAGCTCCTGCCTAGTCATGTGTTGGACTGGCTGTCTGAACAGTCGTTGCAGTGGCATCTTTTTCTTTTCTTTCTTTCTGTTTTTCCCTTTTTTTTTTACTGCCCTCTGCTTCACTGCATTGTGGAAACGGATGACAGCACCGATACAAACAATGCTATACAGTTACACACCACAGATTCAAATTTAGAAAACTTTTTCTCCCCCTTTTCACGTTCCGCCTTTAAATATCTTTTGCTGCAGCTTCACCATTTATTGAAACAGACGTAACCTTTGCTTTCCCTCATTGCATATGGTTCCCCTGTGCTTTTGGTGCATCCTAAAATACCTCTAAAAATTGTTTCATGTGTTACTGAAGTAGGGAAAGCAGGCAACCTTTGGGCATGAAATAATTTGAGTCCTGTGGATGTGAGGATATCTTTGTGTTGGAGTTAAAAAATATCAGCAAGCTGAAATGTCATGGGGGTCGTGTCTATTAGTGAATAGATTTTTTTAGGGGGATCAGGACCTGTTGCTGTTTCTAGGAGTGACTTTCATGACTCTTAGCTTTCCCCAGCACCTGGGCCCCAGAGCTGGGTTTCTGTGTTTGATGTAGCTTAATTACTTTAACTGTGCTGTAGAAGTCAAGGTCTCCACCTGTCTCCGGTGCCTGAAGTATAGTTCATTTTGCATCTTTAGCTATCCTTTAAAATTTTAAATGCTCTGCTGAGAAGGTGATTGGCTGCAGACTCCCATCTCTGCAGGACCTGTACACCTCCAGGACACTGGGGCGTGCAGCTCGGATCACAGCTGACCCTTCACATCCTGGACACAGTCTGTTTGACCTGCTCCCCTCAGGCAGGAGGCTCCGGTCCATTCGCACCAGAACCTCTCGCCACAAGAACAGTTTCTTCCCCTCTGCTGTTGGACACATGAACAGTAACCGTATGACTGTTCCCACCACTAACACATGACCCTACGCTGTGTTCACTGCATCATTCCATGTTTGGCACTGATCACCACCTGCACTCATGTATATATCATGTATATATCTATCTATCTACTTAGCACTTTTAATTCTTATTCTCATTTTTATTTTCATGTCTGCACTGAAGCACCGCAGCAATTTCCTAATGTTGTAAACCTGCTCAACATTTGGCAATAAAACCCTTTCTGATTCTGAAACTGATGTCAATTCACTCCTGCTTGGCTTGAATGATAGTCAAGTAGCATCCTTCCTGCCACTTTCATATACATAACTTTTATTTTACAGGAAATTTTCCTCTTTATTTATCCTGCTGTATCTCAAAACATTTTATTCTGAAAGCAGCGTAACAACAACAAACCAAAACATATGATAAAAAAAAAGTATTTTCAGCAACAAGACGAACAAGGAGTGTGTAACAGATGGTTTGACCTTAACAGAGACTTGATCTAAATATCCTCAAGTCAGTCTGATATTACAGAGACAGATAGAGACAGAAATACTGAAACAGACAAAATCTGCAGAAGTGCGGCAAATTTTCTAAAATGCTCACGCAGATAAATTGTCTGGTATTTGCATTTCAGCATGGACGTCCCTGCCAACTATGTGTATGGACACTTGTTCAGGAACCATTAATACTATTTTTCCATAAGCAGGCACATCTTTTACCCAAAATCACCACCTTTTCCAAGTAGTTCCCCCAAACTGTGGCCTCCTAAATATGGACAAAGTTACAGCTTAAACATTTGTCATCCATCCTGCCTTTGTATACAAAGTCCTGCTTCAAACAGGACTGTTTAGTGTCCAGTAGCCGTGGTTAATACGTCAAGGCACTGACACATTGCGTGTCTGTCACTTAGCACTTGATACCCTTAAATGTGACTGTATTGAAGATCTTCTTTGCATTGTTTTTGAAGGGGTACTGATTTAACATCAGCGCTGCTAATGCTGTATTTATACAGGGTTTTTCTTTGTTAAAAATAATGCAGTCTGTATACCTCTGTCCACCCAAATCGTACACAGTGAGTCATGGCAACATATTTCAGGCTAATGTACAAAGAGCAGGTATGTAATTTCAAATATTGCAGCTTTGAATAACTGAAATGCTGTCAGAACCACCTAAAGCATTGCTTTGGACATCATTCTTTGTTACTGCACCTTATGCTCTAAATTATTTTCTGTGCTGTCAAAGTGTTTAATGATAATATGCTGCAGATGATTCATTATCACTGTGGTTTAGAACAGAGTATATAAAATGAGGCTGATATTGCTCAATTCATCTTAACCCATGCATACGCTGTATATGACCGCAGACTGTGTTAAACTGCAGCCACAATCACTAATATAAATTCTCAGCTGTTGAATATTTCCCCTGAGATGTGTATGCAAAGCCAAATAATGTACTCTCTCCTCTGTTGATAATTAGAGACGTTCACCTAATCAGGGTTGTGAGACCACCTACAGTAATGTTAATATATTAAAGTCCCCGATCTTCCCGGTGAGATCTTATTCCTCTGCAGTTCACTGTGTTAGACTTTTAAGACCCAGATCTTCTCAGCGGTAGCTTCTCCAACCCTTATTTTTCAAACATTGTACTATTCTCCTGCTGTGCCCCAGGTTTGAGGCTGTTGTCGTCATTAATTCTGGACACAGCGCAGTGTTGCTGTGACCCATTATAACCCACATCTCCATCTTGGTTCTGTGGTGATGCATTGCTCTATAATTCTCATTAATAATCCCAACTGCAAATAGCATGGTGGTGGGATGAGGCATGGCAAATGCACTACAAAAGGCAAGAAAGCAGTGTTTAGATAAAGCAAAGCAGAAGTAGCTGATGGCAATACTGAATGGAGTATTAAACCACCTGTGTAGGTTAATTACTGTGATGATCCATTAAAGTAGCTATGTCCACTGATGCTCCTGGGAAATGTAGTACTAAACTAACTGGTCATGGTTGTGTATTATTAACTTTCAAGGAGCTAAGACAGACCTGAGGGAGGTTTGTGATATCACAAATATAAGGCAGGCATGTTTCCCTCCCACAGCCTTCGCTGTAGCTGAAATGATAAATATTTTTAAGGAAACAATCTGTTTGTGCTTCCTCAAGTTTTCAGTGTTCAAAATGTAAATTTTACCATTTAAAACATGTCTGAGGAGATCAGTCATCACGTAAAGCTATTATGTTTTCTAGTGGTGAGGAAAAATGTCAAATAATTAATCGATGGGAGATAAACAACATGTAATTTGTGATAGCTGCGAGTCTGTAGCGTTAGTGCAATAATTTATAGCAAACAAAACTGCTGCAATGTCAGGAGAATCTGGGTGTAGTACACAACAGAAGACAGGCAGAAAGATTCAAGGGTTAAGCACAGTTGCTGCCTGGGTAGGACATGCAGGACACGTGACATGCTAGATGTGATTTCTCTAGAATATTACCTGCACTCTACTCACACAGACTTTTTCCTCTGCAGGTTAAAGGCTGTTTAATGTCTCATGTTGGACATTTCAGGTCTCGCATCAACCTCCATCAGATAATGTCTACAAAAGTTGTACAAAAAGGGTGCAGTGCATGTGGAAGAACAAAAAACTGTTAATGAATCATTTACTCTGTCGGTTCACAGAAATTTACATTATTGCGGTGCACTTTTAGAGCTTTCAGCAATACATCGCATGGATTTTCTTAACAACTTGTTGACAGTTTTCTAGTGTCTTTCAGGATGATTTGTAATATTTTACAAAGATGCATATTTGCTGCAAAAAAGCAATGTTTGTGGATCTTTACTGCTAGCGAGCGTTTTTGTAAATTCAATAAGGAAGATCTGATCTCTTCTCTGCCTGCTTTCCTGGGTGGTCTGCTGCTTTTCTGTTCTTTACATGACTACAGCTTTCCCACGCTGTCAATCTCAATACTGACATCATTACTTTAGACTCTCCACCTCCTCCCCATCTCCACCTCAGACACCTCAAGCCTCAGTCTTCATCTTCTCCACCACCAGCAGCTAGACTCTGTGGTGTCCTGTCCTAAATCCTATCACCACTGGGATTCTCTTCTGCCGTGATGGTTCATCGGAGTCTGATCGCTAAATACATAAATTTCACTACCTCAATAAATCACGTTCAATTCTTTGGAGTCTGAAGGCACTACAAGCTCCATCGCCAAAAGTCACGCCATGTGTGTTGTTAATTTGTGTTATTTTTAGACTACACATGCACAGATAATGGCCTGCATTGTCAAAAATTTCATGTAGCCAGTGAGCTGATATTTCTAGTGATTGTTGTTAGCACATACTGTACAGTACAGTGCTTTAGGCTGCTGCTGGATTTCTGATATTCTTCATATCATAATTAGATCTAAACAGCTGAGATGGTCTTATCAAACACGCAGAGCTTGTTCGGTAGTCTTGTTAGTAAATGGAACTGAGGCAAAAAATTGGACTCAGACATGAAGGACATACTCTATTCACTGCACCATTCAACATTGTGCAAAAGTCTTATAGTCTAAATTTTCCTGGGAAAAGGCTTACAAAGCAATTTACGTGCAGCATTTTATTCAAACAAGCAAGCATGGAAATGCTGTATAAAAGACTAAAACAAAGCTTGTACAATTATAACGAGCTTGAAAGTCAATATTTGGTATGACCACCGCTATTCTCCAGCACAGTATGAGCACTCTTTACTTTACTGTGTTTCTCTAAGTAGCCCTAAGCTCTCTAAGCTCTTCTTTGGATGCTGCCTGCCTTTTTGTTGCATTTGCTGTCCAAATGATCCCACACTGCTTCCAAAATTTTGAGTTCTTGGCTGTGGGGAGGCCAGTCCATGACTGATAGGGTCCCATCGTGTGTTTGCGATCGTTGTTATTCTGAAAATAAAGCCGTTGCCAGTTAGATGTTTTCCTGATGGTATTGCATGGTGGATCAAAATCTAACAGCAATGTTCTCAGTTCATAATCCCATCAGTTTTGACAACATCCCCGCCACATTATTGACTGAAGCTGTAGCTCTGAATCAGAACAGAGCCACCTCTGTGTTTTACTGAGTGCTGTTGACTCTCACTGTTGTACCTCACCTGATGAAGGCTCAATCATCCACATGAAGAAATCCCAGAAAGTTGATTCTGTTCATCTGGAGGCAGCTTTTTCAGCTGGAGAAAAGTTTCTAACCTATAAGAGAGGATCCTTTATGAAGATGATAAAAGCCTAGAGAGTCTGATGGAAATATGTTTGCTGAAAATAAAGCTGTAAAACTATTTAATATCCTATTTGTTTTGAGGGTTATCTCTCCCATCTTCCATTTTCTTCTTTTCACTATCTCTGACTGGATCACTTGGAAAGGCTTACCTGTTTGAGCCTACTCACTATTCACTCAAATACAGGGCTGTCAGGCCTAAATGAAGAAAACTTTTTGGTGCTAATCAAGAGCATATGTTGCTTGCCACCAGGGTGACTAGGAACCTCACTGACAAGGCAGTTTGGCACACTACAGAACTCCCAGAATTAACAGTATGTTGAACGGCACTGCCAGGACTCCTTGATGAATCCATCACACTGTCACTGTGATACTCAGAGGATTCCTCATTAATTCAGGTATTTTTTCACACGACCACATTCACTTTAATGGTAAATGGTGAGTCTTTCTATGTAAGTGCTTTCTATCTACCATTCACACACATTCATACTCTGATGGATGTATCAGAGAGAAACTTGGGTTTAGTATTGTGCCCAAGAGCATTTGGCATGCCGAGTGAAGCAGACGGGGAGCGAACCCTCTGATTAGTAGGTGACCTGCTCCACCACCTGATCTACAGCTACCCCATAATTGTGATACTGTTCTCTTGATTGTCTATTGACAGTCACTGAATTGGCTGATTTATTATTAGTAGTATTTTTTTAAAGACTGCTACTATTACTTTTAAATGAGATTTCAGCTATATTTGATTGCTCAGGCCAGCCCCTTCAGGTACTGTTTCTCCATCTGTCAATCTTTCTGATTTGTTGCATGGCAAAAAACGAAAATGCAGCTCACAGTATTGACCATTGCAGATTTATGTCTTAAAATTATTTGTCATTTTTTTAAAACTGTGGGCAGCTAACTGCAGGCAAAAGCAGAAAAACATTTGATATCTTTCTGATTATCACTGATTCTGATGGATGGACAAATGTTACAGGTTGCAGGTGGGCTACAGCTAATTCAGCTAAAACAAACTGCACTAACTTGTTAAAAAATACTGCCTGTGAGGCATGAAGTTAAGGGATTATTCAGACAAGTGTGTCATTTTCATCTGGTCGTTTTTCAACAAAAAAAGGTGACCACTTGTAAAGGAATGTGCTCTAGCTTGATCACATCCATTAACCCTAAACAAGTTGTGTTTACTGCTGTGACCTAATCACCACATGCTAGAAAAGTTTAACATGAAGGGTAAGGGCTGCCTGCTCACTGAGTTTATTAGTGGATCCATATGTCATGAGGCAAATGCAGTAACCCTGGTTCAAATATTCCCTGAGGCCAGTTATTTCCTTCCCCCGGTCTTTCTCCCAGCTTTCCTGGCTTCTCTCTCTCTCTTGGCTGTTATACCTGTCACTTAAGTGTCAACCCAGGGTGGAAACATTAAATTCAAATGTCAGCATACCCAAGATGATGATCCATGTGGAACAGAGGAAAATGAAAGAACAGCATTGCTTTGTATACAAAGTTTTCCACAAGTATAGGATAAGAACAAATATTCAATGTTATTATTTTAGTGTACATGCTTTTTAATATATATACATATGTGTGTGTGTGTGTGTGTGTGTGTGTGTGTGTGTGTGTGTGCGTGCGTGTGTGTGTGTGTGTGTGTGTGTCATCTCTGGTAACACTGAGATTTCATGATTTTTCTTGGGAGTGACCAGCAGGGACAGGATTGAAAATCAGAGGGACAGCTCAGGTTGAGTGGTTTGGAGACAAACCTAGAGAGAAAAGCTTGATGTGGTTTGGACATGTGCAGAGGTGGAGTGCCACAGAAAAGATTCATGGATGTTGTGACGAAGGACATGCAGAGCATTGGTGTGACAGAGGAGGAGGCTGGGGTTAGAGCAAGATGGAGGCAGATGATCTGCTGTGGCCATCCCTAAAGGGAGCGGACAGAAGAAGGAGACCATCTCCGGTAACACCGACAGGACTGCTAAAAGTAAACATCCCCAAAAACTAATAAAGAACTGTACAGAGCTGGTAATGTTACACTAAAATCTGATATCTGAGAGAAGCAAGCCAGGTCACTGTGCTGTTGCTCTTATGTTCTCATCTTGGAGAGCCCAAAATATGACACCACTCTCCAAACCATCTAAATATGCCTCAGTTCATTCCCACCAATTTAGGTGTTTAGAGGTCAAGTGTGTTTGGTTCTTTTGTATTTATTTGTATTTTCAGTAAAATGCAAATTCTCCGCTGTTTACATTTTTCATAACGTTTAGATGGATTGTTGCTGTTTTATACGATCCTCGGTCTATCACGAGAACCAAAAAAAGACAGATTTGTGGGATTTATGAGTATGGATTTAAACTCCAACTTGCAGAAATGGATTTTTTTTTTTTACATCTAGTTTTGAAATGTTAAACTGTTGGAAGGCGCTCCTTTAGTTGTCCATAAAGATTAACTACTCAAGTGCAGACATCTGGGGAGACTTCCTCAGCAACTGTGATGCTTATGACTCTGCCTGCACACAGCAAACACTTGATGGCTTAAAAGGAGAGTTTGTGAAGTGCCACTTAATATACTGATCATCACCTACTGTAAGTGTGAAAGTCCAGGCATGTCGCTCCATCTGTTAAGAAGAAGCAGTGATTATTAGCTCGCGTTAGGGTTGTTGTCACTGCTAGAGCTGGCCAAAAAGCAATGTGTTCAAAGATTAACCTTAAAGCTTGGAAGATTTGTGCCAATGTATGAGAGGGGGAGGGGGTCAGAGTACTGCATGTATTATTCAAAAACACTTATTTAATCATCAAAAAGAAAGAAAGAAATGCATTATTGACCAGTTGCTCCTCAAATAACTATGACTTTATTTGTTTGAAAGCACCGGATAGCAGTGGTAAGAATCGGATAACAAGCAAGGGCGCCGATGCAGTCTCCTCGTCTGTCTCTGATCCTCCTGACTTTCTCATCCCGAGAGTATAACCGTCATCTGTGGGCTAAGATCAGTGTCTTAGCTGAGAAGATCTTCTTTCCTCATATGCAAGCTATGCAAGTGTTTTATTTTGTGGGTACAGTCACAGGACGATCACGAATGGTGACAACCACGTATTTAATGATTGGTTGTTTTTTTTTTCTTCTATGGAAGATCAGAAAGACGTGCTCTATTCACACTAAGTTTTCTATAAAGATAATTTTGCATTTCTGCCACATTGGTTCTGTTAGACTGGACAAAAGTTGCACAGTTTTTGTTCAGTGTAATTTTGCAGAAATATTTCAATGATTTTTTTTTCCTGTGGATGGCTGAAGGAGAATAGAACAGTCTGGCAGACTGTGGCATAACACTCTTTCTTATTTACATAATATGTCAAATTCACTGGAGAAGCAATGATATTAGAGTCCACTGGTGCTTTTGCAGCTTTTAGTTAAATGTTGGGGGGGGGGGGGGGGTTCTTGCTTCTCCATCACAGCAAGAAAATTTTTTCTCACTTAACATAGTGAGATTACATATCCACTATGACAGAAAATAATACACAATCGACATAATCTTCCCTTTGCCTGGAACAGTGAGGAAAGAGATGAGCAGGTAGCTGATAGTGAAATAAATATATAAATTTCAGAATCAATTTTCCTCAAAAGTGTATGTCACAGAGTTCATCAAGCGCCATCTCTGACCTTAGAACTTGAGGCGAGTGAGCGCACCTACATGAATGAATGTGACAATTACGTTCAGGCTGAACTGCGCTTGCTGTTCAGCCTGAACGTGTTTACATTCCTGATGCCTCCCATTCATCACGTGAAAAGAAGACTATTTTTTAAGCGCTAAGCATCACTATGAATGAATTATGCGATCGTTTTATAGCTGAACGTGGCAGAAGTCCTTTTTGATTTGCACTCCAAAGATAAAGAGGTGTGTAATTCAGCAGTGCTTTTGCTTATTTTATCCATTTTATTTTTTAGACCTAGTCAGCCTCGTTGATTTGTATTGAATCTGGCAGAGATGCAAAACTCTTTATTATCTGCTTTGACTGGCTAAGAGCCTCAATAAGTGGATTGCATACATGTACAGATAGTAGTGCTATAATACGTAGATATGTAGATTAACTGAAATGTCATCTTTCCAACTTTCTTAGATTTTGCAGGTATTATGGGGATTACTGAAACATGCTGCAGAACATAACCATTCAGAAAGCGATGATAGCGCAACCATCAAATGGTCTCTGGCAAATCCTGCAGAGACCATATGTCAAGCAGTATCTTTGAAAGAGTTACAGCTGGGTATTTTCCTCGCACGTTCACATTTTCCTTCAGTACTGATGGCTATAAAAAAATAAATAAGAATAAAACTGGGCTAGTCTCTTGGCGCTAGGGGTTCCAGAAATACCTGCAGGTGATAACTAGCTGAGACTTTGTAGCAGGTGTCCTGTCACCTTCACCATTATCATAGCTGTGGGTGGAGGTGGTAATTAACTGTTGTTTGCCTTTTTTTAGAATGTTGCCATGACAGCTCTCCCTGTCTCTCTCTCTTTTCACCACTATTTTCTCAATAACTGTCACCTACTTCCAAATGTCTCTGCTTCTACATTTTTACCCTCTAGCTATGTGCCATTACACTTGTTCCTCGTTGTTACATATTTTTTTAAAATAGAAAGTCTGCACAATGCAGTTAAAATAGAATCATCTCATCTTACAAATGTGTGTGCATGTGTTTGTGTTTTCTTCAAATAAGGATGGTTTTGATGGGCTGACAATGTCATCCATCACGGTCAGGTCAGTTCATGCACTCTGCCCAGTGGGTGGTGGCCTGCAGGTAACAACAGCTGCAGCACAGTGTCTCAGTTGTCATCGGGGTACCGAACATCAGTGCGACAAGCCCTGCCCATGTCAGCCTGTTGTAATTCAATGGGCACACACGTAAAAACATCCCTGTTCTTGTTGTGCTCTGAGCCCTTTAAAGCCTGTTCTTTGATCGATGTTGATATCCAGGCATGTGGGTTTTAAATTACAGTCTTGCAAAAGAAGAGAAGATTTTTTTATAGTTGGGTTTATTTATAACAGTTTGAAATGATTAGTAATTATTTGTTAGCTGAGAGACAAATGCTTAAAGGGGAACTATTAGAGTCATTTCTGGCTCCATATTTTTATTCTTGAACTCATCACAGGTCATCACAGCGGGCGGCTCCGCATATCGGATTTGGCTGATTTTTTACGCCCGCTGCCCTTCATGACACAACCCCCAAGGGATTGGTGTCTCCTCCGGGGGGCTTTCACTTGTCCTTGTTTATCTTACCTACTGAGCTTGTACTCGTGCAGCCCTTCAGTCCATCCACAGTCCAAAACAAGTCGTTTTAGCTCCATTCTCTTGAAGCCAATTTTCTTCTGACTGGCTGCACCTTGCAGGCAGTAGATTTGAAGAGCATAAGGGAGGGCTTGCTGTGTTGACAGCTAGAGCTGTGTGCCTGACATGACTATATGAAGTATATCTGCTCTCACTGACATGATTCAGAGCCAAGAAGAAAAAAAAATGGAGAGGTCTGACTCCCGATCTTTTCCTCACTGGGATTACTTGCACATATGCTGCCCACAGGATTTGAAACTTTTACCATGTTTAACATGACCATCCTCCATTGTTACAGTGCAAAGATGACAGAAAATACTGAAAAGCATATCAGATCTCTTCGAATTCTCAGAGTTTCTGCAGAAATCCTCGTAATTTTTACGGTCCACAAAGCTATTCTTGCGACCTTTTTCTTTTTAGCTCTTCCTCTTGTCTCATTCAAATGCACTTACTGCAAGTTGCTTTGGGCAAACGTAATTGTCCCGGGAATGTAATGTTAAGGTTCAGCCATGTATTGTGCTCAGAGGGAAATGGAACACTTAGAAATGATTCTCAAATAATCTGTAATCTACTGTACCCGTGGATTTGTTTTTTCTGTGGAAAGATGATTCCGTGTTGCTGCTGTTGGCTTCGAGGTTTCCTGCTCTGTGTGGATTTAGTCATATGCATCTTACAGCGAATAAGCATGTGGTACTACCTCTGCTTGTGCTTGTCTCCCTTCTGTAGCACTATAGCTAGATGCTGAAATTCCACTGTCTTAATGCGGGGATGAGGATGAAAAACGGGTGTATAGAGAGTGCAGGTGGGATGATGGGGTGACATTACTCTGTAATTTAGTGAGTGAGTAGCCCCGTGAACACCAGGCTGCGGCACACAAAAATGAACTCACTTCATATCGTTATGTATTAAACTCCTATTAGGTCAGTCCCAAATCATTCCGGCCCACTTCAACCCCTGACTGTGCTACCTCCCTTACTACAGATGAGTTTTTTTGTGATGACAGTTTGTCATTCAGAGTCAGTCACTGGTGAGTGAGCACCATCATAGCCATGATGGACAGGTCCCTTCGAGGGGACCCTTTCCCCCAAAGGAGCAGAAGCTCAGACTTGTCCAGGTCGAGTTTTCAGGCAGTCCATCTCAATCTGCTCTCAGATGTCAGCCAGGCAGGCATCAATCTGCATGGAGTGTAGCGTATCTGGGAGCAGATAGGTCAAGGAATATGAGGACAGAAGAGTCTGTAGCGGAATGAAGCTCTCGTGCTACTGCGAGGATAGGCAAACTAAACTGGTGGGGATCTAAGAGGTAAGCAATTCTGTTTTGGCCATTTGTGGGTCCAGTGTGTGTTGACAGTGTGATAGTGATAGCGGCAAATTTGACAGGAGTAGAAAAACCAGACAGGTTTTGATAGGGTTGGTCCAAAAGGAGAGAAGGTTGGAGGTGACAGACTAGTGGAGGATAGATAAATGGTAGCAGGTGGGAGCAACTGGAAGTCTAAATAGGAGGCGGGGTATAAGATTGGATTATTTTAAATGGAATTAGATTGTCCAGGTGTTACTGAATGAGCACGTTGTTACCAGTACAAATTGTCACATTAAAAATTATGTCTAACCTCTCTAGTTCAGTGACAAATGAAGTAATAACATGAAAATAGTGTCACGGTGAAATATTTGTTATTTAAAAACCAGGATAACAGATATTAATATTGTGACTGAAAATACTAGTGCAGCATCATCAAAAGGTGAGTATTAGTTGAAGAAGGAGATGATGCTTGAGTAATGATATCTCAGGTCTGCGAAAGCTCTCCTGTGCATCTGCTTGAACACTGGTGATGGAGAACAAAGGCGATAAAGAGCAGACATGCCAGCATTAACATGCTACTGTAAATCACTCAGGCTTTGGGGGCCTATTTTGTAGATTGCTTGCAAGGCTCAAGCGCTTGTTATCTGTACATGTTTTCACCATCAGAGAGTAAAAGGTTATATCTTCTGTATTTCATCTTCAGCTGGTTGATTGAACTTGATTTGATCCTGTATTCTTCTGTGCTGAAATTGATCTACCACAATGATGTCTAAAGTGTGCTGTGTTAAATCTAGCAGACCATAACTCAGACAGCACTGTAGCACATTTTAATGGTTTTACTGCTGGGAGTGTGCGAATGAGGATGATCTGTTTGGTTGTTAAGGATGTTTTACTGAATTAGACACACAGCCCCTGTGGAAATGCAAAATAGCTGTTTTCAAATCATGCAGACTCTTAATTCTAAATCTCTAAAGCAGGGGAGTCAAAAAAGTCAGTCAAAATTGGCCTGTAAAGACTCCAATCCAGCTAACTGAATGGCTTTAGAAAATGTGAAGGGGCGCATACATTTTGGACTTTCAGCTTTTGCTCCTCTATCATGGTCATTCAAAGAATCCTTTCTTTTATTTACCACAGCAGCATGTCTCTATCATGTAGAAAAACTGAGACGTACTGTTGATTTTGCATTTCTTATCTTAAGATATCTCTGGGATAAGATGTGTAGTTAAACTCTTTTACACTGACAGGAGGGAACGTTTGACTGCTCCAGCCCTCTTAAGATCAAAGTGGGCTGCATGTGGCTCATGATGTAAAATGAGTTTGACATCCTGCTCTAAAGAGACACGTATGTTTGCAGGAGCGCTACTAAAACTGACAGTAAATTTCATTCTCGTGATTCCCGCCAGACATCCGCGAGAAGCCGATATTCTGCAACAGCATTGATTTTTTTTTTCTTTCTTTTTTTTTTTTGTACGGTCTCAAATTACAAACTTCAGCTGGTGTTTTTGGAAATCTTTGTTGAATGTACTATATACACTTGATGGACAGACCCGATATCAAGGATTTAGCCATACCAGCGGGCTTAGAGCAGCAGCTTATTAGGTTTTCATTAATGTCTCCAAAGATTCAATAAAAGATAAAGCATCCAGATCTGAAGCAGTGCTTGCCCCTCTTCTTCTGTGTCCTTGGCACAGACTAATTCTCACTCATGCTGGCATATTTATGGTGTGAAGCACAGGTTGACTGCCAGGTTAAAAGATTTACTTTTGAATTTAAGAGGATGTTTGGAGTGAGGGGGGCTTGAAAGAAAGTTCATATTATGTGGTTGGGAAATAGGCCTGTATATATTGTGAGGCTATAAATTTACCAGTCTTCAGATATTTTTACTACACTGTTTACACCGTGACAGCTGTCACTTTTATAAAGGTAGCTTCGGATGCAGAAGGTCTTTGTGCACTATGTTCTAAAGTACTGAGGGCAGCAGCTTTATGGCAGTATTCGATTTTTCAGCCATTCTATGAACTCAAGGAATGTCACAATTGATCTGCCTGCCAGCCTGTCCAGAATAAAATCTCTATTTATTGGACGTACTGCTGAAATTTGTCATTTCTACGATATAAATCTGGATGTTTTTTGACAATGCCTCGATTTTTCAACCAAAGCTTTCAAGTACAGTTAATCTTTGCATATTTTATGGGTTTGTTGGATTGCCAAAAGTTATTTATTTTACTTATGCACAGTTTTCAGGTCAGAATTGATCTAACATCTATCTTAGGTCCATTGATGAAATTCCCTTTTGCTGTAACTGGTGTTAAGTAAGTAAGTAAGTAAGTAAAGTTTATTTATATAGCACCTTTCACAGACATGTGTCACAAAGTGCTTTACAAGAAAGGTAGGAAAACACAATACCGTCATAAAAACATCATAAAAACCCCGGTCTAATTAAAAGCTTTTTGACATAAAAATGTCTTTAGCTGCGTTTTGAAGGCAGAAATAGAGGAAGTGCATTCCAAACAGCTTGGAAAGATCGGTCCCCTCGAGTTCTGAAAAGAGTGTGGGGGACCACTAAAAGGTTTGGATTCGCTGACCTCAGGTTACGAGAAGAGGTACGTGTACAAATCAAATCAGCAATATAGGGAGGGGCCTGTCCCCGTAATGCTCTAAAGGTTAAAACTAAAATTTTAAAATGGAACCTAAATCTGATTGGTAGCCAGTGTAGCGACATTAAAACAGGGGTCATATGAGCTCCCTTGTTCGAGCGGGTCAGTAGCTTCGCTGCAGAGTTTTGAACAACCTGTAGACGAGCTAGCCCTTTCTTGTTTAGACAAGTAAACAGACTGTTACGGTAGTCGAGTGTTGTAGAGACAAAAGCATGGATTATCATCTCAAGTTCACTTGTTGACATGATAGATCTAAGTTTTGAAAAGTTCCTCAAGTGAAAAAAGCAGATTCTTACTATCTGATTTAAATTTCCCTCCAAAGAAAAAGCTTAATCAAAAATAGCATTTAGATTTCTAAGGTTATGCTTCTGTGAGGAACCTAAATCACCCAGTCACTGTTTAATATCAGACATTGCACTGTCTGGTGCAATAATCAAAGTTTCTGAACTTTGATCTTATGAACTTCAGAAGGCTTAAATGAGTAGTATAGCTGAATATCGTCAGCAAAAAGATGATAAGATACATCAGGAAACTACAGTATTATCTAGCCTAAAGGAAGGATGTATATTGAAAACAGAATAGGTCCCAGCACGGAGCCCTGAGGAGCTCCCCACAGCAGCTATGTAGATTTTGACATAATCTGGTTTGCAGATACACTAAAACTCCTTTCAGATATGTAGGATGAAAACCAGTCTAGAACAGAGCCAGACATCCGAACCAGGTCTCTCAGTCTGTTTATCAGGATGGTATGATTAACTGTGTCAAAGAAAGAGGTAAGGTCTAACAAGACTAGGACTGTGATGATAAGCTGGTGTTAGTAGGCCAAAGGGCTAAGCACACAAGATGAACAGTTGTTTCCATCATTCTTTGTCATTATACGCATGATCTGCTGCCTCACAGACCTGCTACCGCTGCTGAAGACTTACAATATGCTGACAGGCTGCAGGGTCCTGTGTTCGAGTCTTGCTTCCTGTTCACCCTCTATTCTCCAATCAAAAAAAGGTTGATATATTCCTTTAAATACTGTATAGGAATACTTAAAATGACATGTACTTTAACAGAGGCTTTGGTCTACAATGAACCCCCCTGCTTTGTGCAAAGGCATTGTCATTGCCTGTCTATGGAAGCATACAAACACCACTACACACAGTCATTAGCGCTGAAATTCTCCTTTTAATTCATATGTAAATTGCTGGAGCCTGATTAAGTCAGGATTAAGATAATGAAATTAAACAGCAAAGGTTCAGAGATGGTAAAAAGGTTTTGAGAAGAGTGTGTAAGGCACCTGTGGGAGTTTAGTAACAACAATGTCTGGATGTCTCAGAGCAGCAGTGTTGTTAACCTGTATTGTTACCCTTCTCTGCGGCTTCCTGGGCTTTTGTTTGGGATATTTAGTATCGTTATGTAGTGTAACACAATAAAGGACCCACGCGCACAGGGTTGTAGGTTGAGTATTATTATTTTCAGAGTGTCTTTGCGGCAGCTTTCAGCTCACCTCCCCTTCTGTTTCACGGTGCACACAGTTTTGTCTTCTTATTCCAGCGACATATTCAAATGGAGAGACATGATCAAATGATGGAGGTCAGATGTGTGAGTCAGCCTCCCCTGACACCACACCCTGAACTCACTGCTCCACCCCTCCAGCTGAGCCACAAACCACACCCCACAACATGCTGATTAAAATGATTTCCTTCACAGATTCATAGTCAAATTAATCTCTCTCTTACTCTCACTTATTAGCAGTGCATCAGATGGTAGCTTATGTATTAGTTAATGAGTCACTCACACTTGAATTTATTTAAATTATTGCTAACATATGTCGAAATACAATATATAAGTCAATTACTGAGCTTCAAAGTCAATACTTGGTATGAACACAGCCTGAACTCTCTTACGTTTCTTTAAGTAGTCTTCTTGAAGGACATCCAAAGCTCCACTTTGCCTTTTTTTTTCTGTTCTCTGTCAAGATGATCCCACACTGCTTCAATAATATTAAGGTCCAGGCTCTGGGCTCTGGGGAGGCCAGTCCATGCCTAATAGTACCAGTATTCAGTTGTGCGTTTGGGTTCATTGTCATGCTGGAAAATTAAGCTATTGCCAGTGTGGCGTGATCCACATGGTATTGCATAACAGATGAAAATCTGACAGCATTTTTTTCCACTCATACTTCTATCAGTTTTAACAAATCTGCTTCTCACAAAGGCTCCTGAGCAAATAAGAGGGCAATAACATTATGTTGAGGTAGTAGTGATTTAATTTAATAAAAGCATTTTTTTAATCCACCTAAACATATGAGAACAATCAATGAATTATATTTCCCAGTGAGACCACATTCTACCAGTATTTTATGGCACCTTATAGAAAAACTATTTATTAAGCATCCATTCACTCTCAGTGAACCCACTGGAACATAATGTGAGCAGAGTCTGATGCCTGACTCCATACGTCTCTCTTTCATGTCTTGAAGTCTCATTAGCTGCGTGCTCTAGGGCTATTGATCTCGAACAGACGTTAATTACATTATCAAAGCTCGAGTTCTATCCTTCGTTATAGTAAACACAGGAAATGAGCATATGAGGCTGGTTTTAGTCATGTACTGACTCGGGCCTCTAAGTGAACCTCCAGTTTCACTGCTTGAATAATATTAATCAATTAATATACGAGCAGCAATAAAAGCTCCTTGTATCTTGTTTAATATTTTCCTGTGAGAGATGCCTTTTGCTTTCTAGCTTCCTCTCTCTTACTTCCTTTACATTTGCAGTGAACTAACAGTATTTTTTCTTGATTGTTAGTTTTTGAGAATGAATCACTGCACCACTTCCTGTCCCAGTCCCAAGATCCACGCTCATTCTGTGGGTTATTATTATATGTTGAATACAACACATAACAGGCAGTAAGCTGATTGGTATCACTTCTAAATACATTACCACTGAGTAGACTGATCATAAATGTCATCTGTGACAATTAAAGATTAATGGATTCAACAATCATACATCGTTAATGATACTTTAAATAGAATATCTACATTGTGTTACTGTGTTCCAGCAGCGTATTGGACCTAATGCAAGTTTTTCTTAGTTAAAGGCTAATTCATCAGTACAAAAGCTCTTTTCCCGTCCTGTTAGCACAGCTGATAAAAGGAGTAATGAATCTGGCTAGCTGGATGCCCGGAAGCATTACCCTGGTACAAATGTCTCAAAGTGGGGGAAAAAAGGCTTGTTTTAAAACTGTCAGAACACTCTCGGGGTTAAGAAATGCAGGCTACTTTATCAAGGACATTTCCAAATTTCGTACAAACATTATATACTACTCTATTCACAGAACACCACAAAATGGGAAAATGGGTCTAACCTTAATGGAAGAAATGATGTCTTCTCTGGTTGAGAAGCAGTTGCCTCACATGACTTCAGCTGGCAGCTTTGTTAAACGGTACCTGCAAACCATCAGGATGTAGGCCTTCTCGCTGTAGTAGGACATAAAAAGAGTTGGAGTGACCCATGAAGCGAGGGATTAAGATAAACACAAGAAGACAAAGATAAAGAAGAAAAAGATATTAACAGCAGACAAATTAGATTCTAGATGCTTGGATCAAAATTAAGGACATCTATGAACAGACAAAGACATGCTAGAGGAGTGCTTGAAGTCTTTTTGTTGGGAAGTCTAGATATTTACTGAATTATCCTGATATTTTGACCTGTACTGTAGTGGATCACAGTTGTTTTGGTGATTCTTTGAGTTTTTATGTCTCCTGATAGATTTTAACAACACTCACTAGATGAAGTGACGCAAAAATGACACATTCTAACAACTGTCCTCAGGTTTTCATGATGTTGACATTTTACTTTGTACCATAAGCAGCTTAAATTATATATTAATTAACAAAATTAATGTTTTAATTTTTCATTGCCCTTCTCATTCTCTGATCATTTCAGCCCCAGTTTACTTGGTTTTTAAAAGGTTCTGTAACCCAATTGTGACACAACTTTTTTTTCATACTCCAAACTCAGTCACGCAGAAAGTGTGCGTTGTTAACATTAACAGCTATCGCACATAATCCAGGGCAGCAGCTACTCTTTGAGCATTAGTGTAGATTAGTCTGAAACAGCGGCTTCTCTGGAGCAATGTTCAACTCGTGTGATTTCTGTCCTTTCAGCTGTTCTGTTGTTCAGCTGTCAGAGCAAAGTGCAAATTCTATCAGCAGGAGTTTATTCAATCCAGTTTTCCCCAGCCTGAAACCTGTGGACCGAGAAAATGGAACGATTTTCCCCCCTTTCACAGTGTTCACGCACCATCCAATTAGAGCGCCGAAACACAAGGGACAGCGCAATAGGCAGGCAGAAATGTGGGCAGTGTTAAAGGACAAAAGAATGGTAGTACGGCAGGTCATAGAATATTATTAGAGAAGGAAGGACACACAAAGAGGCGCAGAAGTGGTGTCCTTGAATGCCAATTATGTGCTTGTATATGAAAATTAATTGAATACATTAACAAATGAAAGTTCACTCTGTAAGTACATGTGTTTTCTATGTGGTGCAAAAACTGAGTATTTTAGAGCTAGGACCAATATATTGCCCAAGATTTTCTTTTGGTTACTAAATCAGATATAAATGTTCAACTGCTCATTATTGCAAATATCCAATTAGCCAATCACATCTCACAACCAGCTCTAGTGTTTACAGAAAATGGTCCAAAAAAGGGAGTAAAATCTCCAGTGAAAGACAGGTCTCTGGGTGAACATGTCTGGTTGATGACCTGATAGGAAAAGACCTATAACTGAAAAAAACGATTACTCAAACTAAACTAAACAACCAAGGTATGCGGAAGAGCATCTGTGAACACACACCACGATAAACATCGAAGCAGAAGACCACACAGGTACACTGCTGTGAGCTAAGAACAGGAAACAGACTACAATTCCCATGGTTTTACTACAACTCAGCAACAGAAGAGGCCTTCCAGCTGTTCTGTTTTTCAGCTGTAATAGCTAATTCTATCAGTTCAATTCAGTTTTATTTACAGAGGCTTATATCACGGCTGTGTGTGTCGAGATGGGCCAAAATCTCTGAGGAATGTTTGAGACTTTAAATAGTAAAAACACTCAAATATCTTTTAAATCGATGTTTTCTTTCAACTGCATTAGGATTGATTTTAAAAGTCCAAGCTGTCTTATAATTTAATTATATACACTTAAATCTATAGATCAAGTTCCAAATCTCTGACATGAATAAAAATGATTAGTGTTGTTGCGATTTGGCACTACATGAATTGAATCGAACTGAGTAGTGCGCAGGATAGTGGATTTCTTGGTTTTTATACCATACGTGAATTCTAGGGTGCATGTCTTTGTGGCATGCACTTTCCCACCAGACAGATCTCCTGCTACATGCTGCCACTGCATCAAAAGGCGTCCCCTGAATCATTGTTAACCTCGGCGAGCAGAGATTTCGTGATGATAGGTGTCGGTCCTTCCCACACAGCACTGATGGAAAGGACCAACACCTTCTTCTTCCAGCGGTCAATTTTAAATCACAGGGGGTGACTGCGTTTCTGCTTGAGTAAGGCAAAAGTGGCAAGTTAACAGTCGCTATTCTTTTCTGGACTCTTTGCAGGTAGAACAAAAGCAAAGTGACAAATATCTTTTAGGGTCGGTGCTGAGCTTATCCATCACTTTGGTAGCAGAGCTGTCAAAAATCGGAGTGTTCGGCAGCCAAATTGGGATTTATGTTTTGTATTTTAGGGCAACTAAAAGAAATAAAAGTACTGACTTTTCTCTGACGCAACTAAAGTGTAGGTTTTTTTTGTCTATTTCTAGTATCAGTTAAATAAAAAAGAAAAACACAGCAATGTGTTTTTCAGCAATGTGAAATTGGTAATATTAAAGTGCTTTTCAGTAGACTTAACACGGCTGAAAAAAGATGCAGGGGCATCTCACTCTTCCAAACCTTTTATTTAATATGCATCAACTCCTAATGAGAAGTTTGTGCATATTAGATAAAGATCACGAGCTCGTCTTTTTCTTAAATCCCAACCTTTAACTGTTTTTTATGTTCTCCGAGTCAGACTGTTGCGAGTGATAGCTTTGCATTTTAAAGCAGCATTTAAAATTATTCACTGTGCAAGTAAAGTTCAAGGAGAATTAAGCAACCAAGAAATTTTGTAGTAGGATGGGGGAAAAACACTCAGTGCAGCAATATATCCTATCACATTCTCTTGTGACATGTTATATACAAACTGTATGTTTTTGTAAATACATACAGACGTTCTAAAGAGAACTCTAGTCCCAATTTTAGTAATATCACCATAATGACCAACTGACTGTAAAGAAGAAACTCAAATAACAAGGGAAAACATTTCACTAAGCTAATTAAGCTGGCACATTATTGGAATTATACTTATTATTATTATTGGAATAACATTGATAATCCTTATACACACTGATGGAATGTAATGAATAAATCCACAAGTTTTGCTTTTTTTGGCCTTTGTAGTGTTGTGTTTATTTCTTGTATTGTACAAGTATCATGATGTAACCAAAATCAATCAAAAATTGAGTCTTGAAAATACATCATGAGATTTGGAGAATACTTGGTCACTTTGTTACAAATACCTTGTCAGTACCGAATTTGACCCTTTTACCTTTTGCATAGTTTCAACAAGGTGCTGGAAACATTCCTCAGAGATTTCGGCCCATATTGACATATTGGCATCACACAGTTGCACATCCATGATAGAAATCCCCTGTTTCATCACATCAAAAAATGGGCACACTGTCATAAAGGGATGGGCATATTCAGCCACAATAAGCCTGTTTGGCTCTGGTATTTAAACAATCCAGCCTCAGTTTCCTGCTGTTAGCTGACTGGAGAGGTCTTCTGCTGTCTGTTGCCAATCTGCTTCGTGAATGGATGTGTTGTATATATTTAGAGATGTTCTTCTGCACACGGTCTCACTATTTTCCTGTGATCTCTCACATCAACCAGGCATTTTCTGTTGCTCACTAGATGTTTTCTCCTTTTCAGACCATTCTCTGAAAACATTTGAGATGGCTATGTGGGAAAATCCTGGTAGATCTAAACTTTCTGAAACACTCAGACTAGCACCAACCAACAGCCAAGCCATGTTCAAAGTCACTTAAACCCAATTTCTTTCCTGTTCTGATGCTCAGTTTGATCTTCAGAAAGTTGTGCCTAAAAGCATCGAGCTGCAGTCATGCGACTGGCTGATTAGACGTTTGCCTTGAGGAGGAGTTGAATGTGTGCGCCTCACAAACTGGCCAGTGAGTGTATCGTGATAGTATCGTATCTTGTGCTCCCTTAATTCAAACATCTATCAAACAGACATGATTGTGTGGACTGGTGGGGAATAAGTGGACCTAGATTGCCTAAAAAGCACCCTTTTGTAGCTCACTTAAGTGACACATACGTCTTTCCCGTCACTACTGACAACCCAGTGAGCCTGCAAACATGTTCAGCTCTCTTCAGATGCCAAGGCAAAAGTGAGCTGCTGCTGATGGCTGTAAAGACTTGCCTTTTTACAAGTCATCTCCTTTTTTTTCCCTAAATCGTCAAAGCATCTTACACTGCGACATGTGACAAATAGGCCTCTTGCATGCATTCAGCAATCTACTCACATAATATCACACAATGTTTGTCCCACAGAGCTTCTTTTTTGTGCTTTACCAGATTTTAAAATGTGTAATGCTTAGTGTGTGTTAGTGGGGGGGGGGGGGGAAGGCAGCCATGTATCCATAAGAAAAATGTCATTAACACATTACTGCCAAACACTTTGCTCTTACAAAGACACCAAGAGTCTGCTATCTCTCAGTGAATTACTAAAGCTAATTGCCCCTAATTAGAAAGCCTTGATTAAGGTGCAGCTTTTGATTCAGGAGGAAGCCAGCAGTGATGATCCCCTGAGTTTCTCGCCATTCTAATTTTTCATTTTAGTATTCGTCATTTCTTCCTGCAAAAATAAAGGGGCTTTATGCATGAAGGCAAGTCATTTGTCCATGATTGCAATTTTTCTGGATGGCTGTGTGGATTGCAACTCAGCGACCTCTCACATGAATTGTCTCTATCTTTATTCGTTTTCTAGAAAAATCATCCAAGATGGCATTTTTGTACGATTTTTTTAAGGGTTTCCATCCTTTTGTTAAACGTGAGAGCAGCAGACCTTTAAAATCCAAATGTGAGAGGACACAGCTTATGGGTTTTTACTGTTAGGTGTCAGGTTTGCTCACTGTCCACACCTTAATGTTCATAAATAAGACACCACAGCCGTTTCTGTGTTATCCTTATGGCAGTGATACATTGTTTTAATTTACAGAGCAGTGACAAGATTTGAAAAATGCTTTTAATTTTCCACCACAATTATGACATTCTTTAATTCTCCTTTCAGACGTACAGCAGCGTTCAGCCAGAAGCACGTCAGACTCAACTTTTCATTCCCCTCAAAACACCATAAAGTATTAAACATCGACTATTTTAGAGCAGTCTGCTATGGATATGCTATAATTAGATTCCTATGCTTGAAAGGCCTGCAGGGTGTTGATCATTGTTATTTTATGAGGCATGTTTTTCTCACCAGTTTTAAAATTACCATTTTGTGCTAGCAGCCAAACAGGGACCCACAAAAATTTTTATAAGCATAAAAATGCTTTTATTTGAGCACCAATCACCCGAGGACTATATTACTCTTTTATTGTTTAATTACAGTAAGGAGAAAGGAAAATCATTTTCTTTCTGTTTTTCATGCTGAAGCATCATTTTGTAAAATTCACACATGCTTTTATACATGTTCCCTTTATGATGACCTAGAAATCAGGGTATTTTTTATAAAGAGAAGATTGACATGGAAGAATCAAAAAGCAACTGTCTCTTTACAAAAACTGGGTGATTGCACCCTCTGGTGGTAACCATACATATATATATGTAACGCCTAAAATGATTGCTTAGATTAGACAGACAGACAGACAAACGGGCGCATGCCAAGGTCAGATTCCACTGAGCATAAGATTCAGCTAAAACCTTTAACGCTGCTGTCATTCAGCACAAGAATGAATTCGGCACACTTCCAACTTTGTACATGGTGGCTTTGGTGTGGTAGACAAACAAAAGATTAAACTGCATTAACCTGTGATGAAACTGTCAGTCTTTCCCAGTTGGACTTTCAGCTCAGTGAATATTAAGAGCTTTTAAAACTTGCTCATGTAGGAAACTGATAATTACTCAAAGGATTACCAGAACAAGCTATAAACACGTCAAAATATATTCACACTTAAAGCCAATCACCAAAGAAACACACAGCTGGAGAGAATTTTAAAAAATTATTTATAATATGATACAAGGATATTTTGTGCAAGAGGTTGTTGGTGCTGTAAAACCTGTACATTATGAACAAAAGCATTTAAAACTTAAGAGAAACCTGAAAGCAGAGCATGGCTGCTGGGCCACGATTGTGTCAAATGGCTAACTGTCAAGAGACGAGCTGTATTATACAGTTTCCCCCTGTATACAATGGCTGTATAGGATTAGATTACATATTTATATAAAGTGCAGAAGAAATAAACACTTACAGTGAAAGCCTGAAGTGCTTTATGACTGAGTATAAACCCACCACCGCATGCGGAAAGCCCTGTCATCATGTGACCGGGTGGTCGGGCAAAAACGACCTAAAGACTTGCAGGGCAGTAATCACAAACTGTTCGCCATAGTTCAGCGGCAGAATATGCTGTATACTGTAATACAAAATGTTTTAATAGATTATCTATCTGTGCAATATACTGAATATTAAAAATATCACTATGAACAGGTTTGAAAAAGTTATCTGAAATTCCCCCTTTTGTCTTTTTTTTTTTTTTTTGACTGAAGCATAGCACCACAGGCTCTCATGTTTTCCCACCACTAGATATGAAATAACCTGAAATTCATTCTTATTTCAGAGGAATAAGACCATTTTTGACATTAAAGATATAAGAAAATATATGCACTGTTAGTGACTAGATTAAATGCTTTGTATATATATCTCATAACTCTGTTTTGTCACTATAATGTTTCATGGTTATAAAAAGCAAGTGAATTCAGCATCACAGTCGAGTCTCAAGAATACAGGAGAGCAAAGAGGCATCAAACGGTCCATCAGACTCTGTCCAGCACCTCTCCATGCCAAAACAACAGCAGCCAGGGATGTGGGTAGATTATCTAGGTCTGCTGGGAACCCTGTGCAAAGACAACAGGAGTTGTAGATACACAGCAGACTGGACCCATGTTTAAAACCATAAAAATGCAATGTCAGTGTGCAATGTGGAATCGGTTGTGAAATAGAAATCGGTGCGTGATATCTGATTTTGGTCCTTACCGAGTTGGTTCTTTTACGTTTCCAACAGTCTGGATTGAGCCTTTTCTGCTCTTCGGCCAGGGCCTTGGCCTCCATGGTGTACATCCTCCTCTCCTCGTTCTTCATCTTCTTCCACTTGTCACCCAGAATGACACTAATGGCTCTGGAGCGAAAGGTTAGAGACAAATCGAGATTCAGTTTTTCAGATTTTTGACATGCCAGAATGTGTCTTTGTTTTCCTTTTAACACCGTCCCGTTTGCTCCTTCTGTCCAGGATATAGAAAAAGCGGCCCGCATACGTTTGATTAAGAAGTGAAACTAAATGTCTTTAGAAAAAAAATGTAATTTAATTTAATCTAAACACTGTCAGCTGTCAGTGCTAAATCTGTGACAGAGTTTTAGAGTGGAACCCCAAGGTGTAGATTAGCCTCATCTACATCTAATGTTTCATGTCCACTCTAACTTTTGACCTAAGAAAATAAAAACAGCTACACTTGGTTTTACTATTGCTTTTTTAACAATTAAAGCTGGTAAGCCATCTGTGGGTGGAGAATAAAGCCTTAATTATAATGTGCTGGGAGACGTGTGTCTTCATACAGGGTTTGGGTTCCTAAATGAGAATAGAGTTTTAGTCCTTCTGGTTTTCTACGACTTGTTTACAGCTTGTCTACATATCAGAAATTCTAACCCACCACTGAATGAACAGCTTCTCTATCAGAAGCATGACCCACAGTGGCTCTGCTGTTTTGTTTTGTTTGTTTGTTTGTTTTGGGGGGAAAGTTTGGGTTTCTTGGAGTGTTATTTTATCCTTGCTGTCAGGGCTACAGTGGCCAATAAGGAATTATCTTTGTGTTCAACTACAAGGCAACCTCTAACACAAGTTGGCGTGGGAAGGGAGACACAAAGCGACCATAAAGCTGTGGGCATTTTGAATCATGTGAAACTGTTC
This sequence comes from Aulonocara stuartgranti, assembly GCF_965226115.1. NCBI lineage: Eukaryota > Metazoa > Chordata > Actinopteri > Cichliformes > Cichlidae > Aulonocara > Aulonocara stuartgranti. Next base: position 53,329,286 of record NC_138945.1, on the reverse strand, counting down.
CACATGTTCCTTCGTTGACCTGGGGTCACAATAACCCATTTGGCAAACAGGTCAAAGGGATACATTTTGATCCAAGGTCACAGAAAAATTCAAACTAAAGGTCTGATAAAAATTAAATAATTAAAAACATCTAACCAAAGAACATCTAACCATGACAGGGGGTTGGTTTATCAAGTCACTTAATGCTCACCTATGACTCATTCAAGCATTTAAAAAAAAAAAAATTTTTTTTAAAAAAATCCATCTTGAGCAAATCTGAAAGTCATGTCCCTGAAAAAAGTGCATCAAAGCTCTGGCTGTTAAGTTAATCCATCTATTGCTCAATGAAACCTCATCAGAAGTTATCTCAATTGCACTCAAGAGTCCATTATTAAGGAAGGGAAACAAGGAGGAAAGGCTGAGGTATGCCAAATCAGAAGTAGAAGTAAAGTGAAAATCAGTGAGAACAGGTCTGATGGATCCAAATGTAAAAGTTCAGGTTCAAATCATCGTCAATATGCACAGAGGAGGTAAAACGTAGAGTGTCTACAGCCACCTGTAAAGTATGGTGGAGGCTCTGTCATGGTTTGGTGCTGCATTTTAGCCAGTGCTATTGGAGATCTTGTCAAAACTGATAAAATTATGAAAGGTAATGACAGATTTTGATCACAATAGAACACGAACAGTCATGGTTTGGGCTCCCCAGAGCTCTGACCTCAACATTGTTGAAGCAGTGTGTGATCATCTTGAAAGAAAACAAAACAAAAGAAAACATGCAACATCCAAAAAAAGAGCCTTGAATGTCCTTCAAGAAGCCTGGAGAACTATTCCTAAAGAAATGACCAAAAAAAAAAAAAAAAAAAAAAAGAGTTCAGTCTGTATTGAAAAATAAAGATGTTGATACCAAATATTGGCTTTCAGCCTTGTTAGAATTGTACAGACTGAGTCTTTGCCTTACATAATCTATATATTTCCAACTATGTTTGCACGTTTCATGAAATTATTGCACTTTTTTCATATTTTCCTAGCAAAATATAGAAAAATTAGTGGTGGCACAAGACTTATGCACAGTGCTGTAACTGGGAATATCTGTAAGTATATTGTATTTCAGTGACATTTGCACACCTGTTGTCCTTTCCAGGATACATCTGTGTGTACTCCACCCTGTACTTCTTGGCAAAGAGCATGAAGGCATTCATTGGCCGCTTGCATTTCGTAGGTGTGGCACCACTGGCTATCCCTGAGTTGTGGCTCCTGTTCGATTTGCTACTGGAGGAGTGAGGGGAGCTGGAGCGCTCGAGTTTATCACAGTCTGGACTGACAGCACCCCCACTGGACAAGGAGGCCCTCCGTTGACGAGCCATGCTGCTCAGAACATACACCGCTGAGGAATCTAGTGGGGTAAAGTCATAGCTGCAGGAGACAGAAAGGAAGGATTCAATTAACCAATCAATAACCAGAACCTTCTTCTGGTGTGTGGAACAAACAGTATTTCTAAACAGCCAGGTTTCATGTGAAAATATTTACAACTACTTTGACTTATCATGTATCCAAGTGAATGTGAAACGACTGCAAAAAAATTACATGACCATCTAAAGAGCATACCTTCTGAAAGTGTCAAAGACGACTGAGTCATCACAGTTAATGGCATCTGGGTGGTTTGGCGGCAGGCACACATCACCCAGCTGCATCTCATAGCAAGGGATCCCATGGTGCACCACAGTAAGACTTGGATAAAAGGAAGACCACCCTGAAACAGGATATTATATATTAGTTTGATCCTAAAGGTGTTTACTGAAATGCAAAAACTAAATAGATTGGATTCAGCAAATTGTTTAAGTGGAAGATTCTAACAGCAAAGATCAATTTAAAAGGAAAGAACATGTGTTTTTGTACCTTTGTTTTTGACAAAAAAGGGGTGATCCAATCGGCATTCAGCTGTTAGCAGGCCTTCATCTTGTGAGCCCGGGTCAAAGGTCAGTTTCAGAACTGCCTGCCCAAAGGATAATGTCTCCTCGTGGTTCACCAGTTTAAGCCCATCAGAGCCATATCTCTGTAAAGGAAACATAAATGCAGATAAGAAATGTTTCTATTAACTGGAAAAACGTGCATGACAAATTCACTACCAGAGAAGAATTAGTGTAGATACAAATCAGTGTCCAACTGCTTAAAGACTCAGTACGCGAGACACCCACAGTGCTTAATGTAATAGACCACCTGTGATTAAATTTTTTTTTTTTTTAATTAAAAATTAAATTAATTAAAATTTTTTTTTTTTTTAATTAAAAAAAAAATTTAAAAACCAAATATTTTTAGAAATCTGTCAAAAACTAAAAATAACTGAATTCATGTTTTTATACCCAAACTTCAGCCACCACTGGAGAATTTAGAAATTACTCAAGCGTAATATTTGACCACTAAAGCTCATTTTTCTGTTCGGGAATGCAGTTAAATTTATTTTAATTAACAAATAATAATTTGCTTTAATATTATTAATATTTATTTATTATTTATTTATTTTGCAAAACCGGAAATTTGAAAATTTGTGGAGTAAAGACACTAAATTGATTAAACAGTTTGTACACACTGGTGGATCGACCATTACAGAAACATAAAAGATCATTTTAGTTATTACCAATACTGTTAATTTAGGACAGCTGTGGCATAAACCTTACTTGGGTGATAGTCTAATAAATTAGTTAATTACTTTACACCAACACACACATATATATATATATATATATATATATATATATATATAAAAACGACCATTGCTGCAAATCATTTGAGACTCATTTGTGCACACAGTTACTCAAATTTACTGTCAGTCACTTTCTATAAAGTACAAAGTAAACTACATATTATAAAGCACCTTATACAAGTGTCCACAATGATTTACTCATCTAGTCAGACTATCAGAATTTTTAAGACATACTAAAGGCACCATACGTTGCCATACCTTGAAAGAGGATGAGGATGGAGGCATGCTTTCATCATCTGAGTCATCATCCGAATCCCCGAGTTCATCAGCTTCCTGCCACTCCACATTTGGACCTCGATGGAAGCGCAGACGAGTCCCTGAATAGCAACAGAACAATGAAGCATGACAAATTAGCATAAGTGTGCTGATGTTGCAGAGAGGATGCTAGAAACTGGATGCAATGCTGCTGTTTGGACACCAGAGGTAAGAACTGGTCTTCTTTGCAATTTGTGCTAATCCTAGTGGAAGAAAATGTTAACAAAATCATCCTGAATGAATCTCTAGTTGTCCTCAGCACATTTTGAAGGATTTTCCTGCCTTCATCAAGTGATGACATTTGAAAAAAAAAAGTGAATTTTGCATTCATGTTTAAATATCAAGCAAACACTATGAGGAATTTTCAAGACAATTGTTTCAAGTACTTCAAACGTTCACCATTAACTCCAACATGTGTGACTGAATTGACTTCTAGGTGTGTGTGTGTATGCACTGACGGATGCATATGGTCATGTATTCTTATTTATGCACCTTTTAGGAAACAATGCCAGGCTGTGGAGGGCCAAGAGTGAGACCATGCCATGTCTTCATCATCAGAAAACGATGATGACATTGAGAAAACCCCAGACTCTGATTCACTGCTGGCCTGTTTTTGATAATTAAGAAAGACAAATTACAATCATATCAGCATTGAGACAGGTTGAAAATCCATGCTGAGTCTGTCAGAATGAATGATTATCAGGTTTTTGAGTGAGAATGTTAGAAATGAAAGGTTACCCTGACACGCCTGCGCTCCCTGAGGTGGCCTCTGGACGGGTTGGGTGCACTACTGGCTAACGGGGGCCGGGCATAGGAATGTAAACTATTGCTGTTGCCAAAGATGTGAACTGGAGATGATCTGAAAAACAGTGACAATGTCACAAACATCAGTAGTTAGTTTGTTACGCAAGTAGATATATTTGTCACACACTCAAATGCACTTATATGCAGCTTTATGTGATTCTTTTGTAATTAAAACAGATTTTGCTCAGTCTTGGTCATAATGTTGCATGTCCCAACTGCAGTTAAAAATCTGCACAATTTTAGGGGCTATTTTTGCTGTTGTTCTGCTAAACTGCTACTCTTAATCTTGTGAAATTACCCCCAGGTGTACTGGGGTGTACTGTTACTACATGTGTAAAGGCGTCTCTGTGTTTACATCACACATGCAGGCATTCCTTAAACATCTACAAACCTTTTGTGTGGGGCGTCCTTCAGTAGAGGGCTCTGAGGACTGGTGGCTATGTTGGCCAACTCGGCAAGCCAGTTGGTGCTAGGAGAGCAGCTGAGCTCCTGGTGAGACACTGCTCCAACTTGAAATAACCTCGGAGACCTCTGGTCCTCCTCCACCTCCTGCAGCTCTGGCATGTCGTCTAAGGAGATAATTCAGTACTTTTCATACGCATATCTGAAGGGTTCGGTTTGCTTAACTGCAGACTGCACATTCTTTTTGGCTAGTTTTACCATACTCCATGTGGCACCCAGGAGGGGAAGGCAGGTCCTCATTACACTTGAGCGGATCGAACGACTCGTCCATTTTCAAGATGTTCGGTTTCCTCTCTTTCAAAATAAAAAACGGGCTACTGTCCAGCTTACTCAGCATCCATCGTCATACTCTGACACATCATCTGGTTTTGGGCAAAACCAAAAGACAAAGTTAGAGCTAAAATGGAGCTACTGCTGTCATCTGAATCAGGGCTGTGCAATAACCAGTTGCACTTGAAGCCCTTGAGGCAACTGTTGTTGTAATTTTGCACTATATATAAATATATAAATAAAAATTTAGCTCCGTTGAATTGAAATATGAACTAAATCAAAATAAAGTCTTTGCAGTTATAAAGTTGCATGTATGTCTGCGTTTGTTTGTTTTTTTATGGTAATATGGTTTGAAAGAATAATCAACTGAAAGAAAAACACGACTATAACACCCATGAGCTATCAAAGATCATCACCACAGCAAAACAAAAACACCACAGTTAGTACTGAATCATTGCATATCACGTATGACATCAATATTACGGAAAAGGCACAAAGCCTTTGGGAACTCCTTTGTCTCTGAATCGACACAGCAAACCTCTGTGAATAGTCATGTGACTCCCTGCGTGGAGGCCTTGTTTATAAACTTAAAAGGGTTTGACGCATGCGTACCAGAGCTCATTCATTCATAACTGCGCAGCGAAAGCGAAAAATACCAGAAATTCGTCTTAAAAAGTGTCTTACCGACGGTGGAAAACATCGTTTTTGAAAACAAAAGTATGTGAGTGTCAATGACAAAGTAAAATATATCATTCTTATTGGGAATTTATATTGTGTTAATCGACAAACAATGTATGGAAAATCGTTAAAATATAAAGGTGACCGTGACTTCCTGAATTTAACACATTTAAATGAAAAACTGACGAACACTAACGGTCTGCCAACCGATCAAAGGCCGCAGGTTCGGAGACACCGTTGTTTCGACTTCGTAAGCAAGGATACACGAACAACATAATACCGTTCAGAAAACGCTTCAACAGTCTTATATTGTCGAAAAAGACGGTTGGGGACTCAGCCTGCTCTTTCTCCAACATTTAAATGCAGCAGTACTTTCCTTCGCTCAAACCTCGAAGCTCTGGGGTCTAACACTGTAAACAAAAGAATGTCAACAAGTTGAGGCATGACGCAACATCTTTGCCCCGTTCAAAATGAATGACACGAAAACCTATAGAAGCATTTTGACGGCATTTTCACACTATTCAAAGCATATTCTACTAATTTGAAGACTTGTTTTAATACAAACAACTGCTGTCGGATGGGTTTCTTGCAACAAAAACAACGAGCGTCACAACGGAGAAAAAAAAAGCCCCACTGTCGATCTCAATCTTTTAGTCGACGTCAAATTAACGCGTGACAACCTCGCTTAAACATTATACAATAATTGCAAAGACACGAGTCTCACGTGGACCGAGTTAAAAATTACTTTCAACCGTTTATTTCTTCGAAAAAACTCACCAACTTCCCACTTACCAGAGCTGTCGACATCAAGTAACTCTGTGGCATTCACTCGAGGGGAGGGATTGAATGGCTCCAGAGGAAGCTCCCCATTGGTGCGTAACAACGTCAACAAGACGAATTCGGATATTCTATTGGTTGATATGTTTGAGAAAAATAGGAGAGGTGTCCCCTAGTTTGTTGTTTATCCTCTCATTGGATAAAAGTACACGCCTGTTACTAGCCAGTAACAGCTGATTGGCAATAAAAGGAACAATACATGACTATTTTTTATCTGCAGTGTTGCAGTTACAGCAAGAATCACATGGACACATCGTTTTAAAGATTAAATTCTCTTTTTCGTAACGAAATAATCTCGTAGAAGATATGGGGACTGCCATGAATAATGAGTGGGTCAGTAAGAAACTGACTCTTTCATTCTTTTAACAAATACTAACCGGAAGCACAAATACAAAAAAAAAAAATCTTTATTGACATGAAAAGTGAAACATACAGTACTTTTAGCCAGTATTGTGGGTATGCCTTCAAAAATGACCAGTCCTACGGGGAAGGGTGGGGGATAAAATCTGCATGTTTAACCAGTTAAACCATGTAAGCTGCAGACAAAATACAGAAGACCTCAGTTACTTTAAAAAGAGAGAAGTAGTAAGAGAGAGGACCCACTTTAGATTCCTGTTGAGCGTAAAACTGTAGAAGTTGTTGGCAGAGGTAGACAGCAAATATGGATGTCATAATAATGTATGTTTCACCTATGCAAAAACAGTATTACCTAAATTTTACATTGAAACACAGAAAAATGAGTTGCCTTAAGATGTTGCCTGTAATGACTACTGTCTTGTTGGGCAACTTATGAAGTTTAAAGTGGGCCTATTATAATAACAGTAAATACTCCGTTTTAAAATTATACAGCAATGTGTTGTGTGTTGTTACAAAACTATCAGCTATCTCTCTGAACTTTGCTTTTTTGAAAAAAGAAAGAGCATAGTACTCAGCTAACTGCCACAAACACTTAGCAACAGTGATACGTGGTTTATGAGCATGTATTCCAGGGACTCCATCTTATGCTAAACAGGAATGTATTTTTGTAGAAATTTTAGGATACTGCCAAGTTTTTTTGTTTTTTCATAATCAAAATGTCAAAGATTTTATCCTTTACAAACCGTTTACCCTTTCTCAGGTTTGGGCCCTTTTGTACATGTGACGTTTGCTCGCACTTATCCAGTAAGAAATCAGCTTTGGCTTTTGACTTTGACACGCAATGTTTAGAAATTTACAAACGATATATATAATATTGTACGTGTGGCTATAACACTGTGGAGAAAATGTGAAAGTAAAAAAAAAAATGCTCAAATTACAAACAAGTAATGCACCCAACACCGACAAGTAAAATGCACACTTACATTTTTTTTTTTTTTTTGTAAGGTGAGTGTTGTGGAAAATGTAATTTAAACAAGCTTTAAGCAACTCTGCTTTGGCTTTACTTTTCGGCCATAACCTTCCGACAACGTGTGTTTTATATATCTGACGGTCAAATGGTTTATGTAGGTGGATATTCACATTTCTTGTAAGAAAATCTGTTTAAGTGGTTACAAGCCTTTTTCCATCCACCCATTTACAGTCCACTGCAGTCGCTTCATGCAGTCTGTTGCTCAATTTCAGGGCTACTTCCAAACAGGGTCACCAGCTGCTCCTCATAGTTAGCAATGTTTCTCTTCATGATGTCCATGCATGGGCCTAGCAATCTCTCAAAGGCTTGAACATCCATGACTGATAAAGAAGAAAACAGATACAGTCAGGACTTGGAGGTGAATTTGAAAAGGATGGTACAAAATAATATGTGTTTTACTGGGAGATGTGCATCTTTGGCGCGATATATGAACAAACGAGCACAAAACTGCACAAAATTTACCCAAGCATTTGACACTCCCCACAGCATAGGCAGATGCAGCTCTGGGTTTGTTTGTGACGAGAGCAAGCTCCCCAAAATACTGGCCCCTGGAGCATGTAGCGATGTCCACCTCCTCTTCTTCTTGGTCTGTTTTTGTCTAGCAGAGAAAAAGAAATGCGTACTCTAAGTTTCCAGAGATTTTTTTTTTTAATCAAAGGCTTGTCTAAAGGGTGGCGGTGCAAACTTACCCGACTTCTCTTCATAGTGATTCTAACCTGGCCAGATTCGACAATGTAGAAGCAATCCGCTAAATCACCCTATGACAAAAAGCAACACAGCAATTGCAAAGGAGCACAAAAACATGTAGAATTTAAAAAAAAAAAAGTCCAATAAAAGCAGATTGTACGAAGACATTATTCACCTGAGCAATGATCTGCTGCGAGTCGCTGTACACCCTGGTGGATAGCACGTCAACTACCTTCATTCTCTCTGACACCTGTGCATGAAACATATTTGGTTTGCAAATGTTTTACTGTAAATATGTAGTACACTGTGTAAATGCTGGAGGACAATGTTAATCTTGACCTCTAAAGATGTAAGCAGGGGTAGAGTTTCAATGAATGCCTCATACAGCTTCCTCTTCTTGGCATTGTTTTTCACTATGATCCTCCTGAATGTCAGACGATCCTGAAACAGATTTAAAATAAGGCTTCATTAAACACAATTTCTGATGACACTGACCCTGGGGTTAGACAAAAACTAACAATTCACACATTATAAAATATTATTCATAATAGTGCTATACAGTAATAAAAATAATAATAAACATAATGATGAAAAATCCCCAACCAAGAAGTCCAGACTGATCTCATGTTGTGTTGTGTTGTGTGCAGTGCCAACGTGGGACAGTTTCCAAATTCGTTATACTATTGCACCAGGTATGACTGTGCAATGACAATAAAGAGTTATCTTATCTATCTTATCAAATAGCTCACATAAAACAATAGTGTGCACTTATAGTTTGAATTTAAGAAAAGAAAAGAAACAGCACCATCCATGTGTCATTATGTGAATGAAATGAATGAAAGGACACCAAGCCTGAACACAAAGAAAGGAAAAATATCACAGACAGCATGGTCAACAAAGCTTGCAGTAACATACTGTGCTGCAGGAAACATATGTGACTGCAGAGGGCGCCCTATAGCTGACAAACCTTTTTCCCCTCACCCAAAGGCGCAAGCAAGGCTGGAACCTCATGGTTTAAAGGTTGCTAAAGTTGGACCCACTTCAAGTTCATATCCTATCGCTTGTTTACAAAATGAACAAGGGCCATAAATAAATTTTCGACTGTTTGACTGGATGCATTTTTTGGCAGCACTCTTCCTCCTTGACCTAAACCAATTGGTGGTCAAAAGGGGCTTCCTGTTTGAGATTAGAGACTCAAATAAAAACAACCTACAAGTCCTCAGGTGAGCACAGGACATGGCAGCAACCTACCCAGCTGCACTGAGAGGACTTAACTGAGACGTTACCCGCAGTTCAGCGATGGCTCTCATAGTCACTAATAAACAGCAGCTTCTCAGAAACAAGTCAGACTGCGACTGGATACTTAACTGGATGTTTTGCCAGTTTTCCTTAAGTAAAATAGCATCCATGCTGAAATGTAACAATAAAACGAACAGAGCCTGGAGGTAAAACAGCTGCTTTCGCCTTAATTTGTGTTCACCTAATGATGGTTTCCACACCGTCGCAGATAAACTCCCTGCTTACTTAAATCATGACAGCTGACAGCACAGCATGCTATAAAAACCCGATTAAGGATCCAACTGTGCCATTGCAGTGGGGTGCGGTGTAATGGTTTACTCACTAGGCACCAAAGGGCTCCAGGTGAAGTGGCGATTATTGTGGCCGCCCTGGGGGTGTTGTACATCAGCGCCAGTTCTCCAAAGCTGCCTCGGTTGTCATAGCAGCCCACCAACTTTTCCGTGCCATCAACCTTCACGAAAATGTTAAACGTGCCACTGAATGGAAAGGCAGCGGGGAAAAAATATCTTCAGTTAGCACAAAACAATGATTTCAGCAATTATTTAGCAACTGTGTTCACTTTTTCAAGTTAAATAACCAACTATGATGCGATTTGAAATTCACGAGCAAGTTAAACCCACCTTTCGATAACGTAGAAGTTGTCCCCGTCATCATCTTGATCAATGATATGTTCCCCTTCCGTGCAGAACTTCTCGAACATGGCATCCAGCACCTGAGACATCTCTTCCTGTCATGGGGGCGGGGACAGCAGTCAGACAGTGAAAGAATCATGCAGAATGCACTCAGAGTTTGTTTTCGAGTTTCCAAAACAAATAAATAAATAACTATCTCTAAAAAAAATTAGGCACGGTGTACTGGGCATGCAGCAAAAAAAAAAGAAGAAATTTACTGGCCTTGGGCCATGTTTCCCTTTGTTTAATTTAGGATATGGCAGGGCACAAACCAGAGAAGAGCTTATGGAATAATCCACTCACTGGATCCAAATTCTTGAACAGAAGAATGTCCCTACATGCTTCCTGTAGTCTCTGTCTCTGCTCGTCAGTTTTGGGGTGAGTGACCTAAAACAGATCACGAATCACACTTATAACCTCTGAACAGTTAAACCAGTTGTGTAAAAACAATAATCACTGGATGGATGCAGTTTACCCTTGGCTCTTTATCCTCATCATCTTCATCAGGATTGAATGCTTCAGCACACACTGCATGACACAAACACACGAATCACATTTACATTTCTCTTATTGATGAGCAGCAGCTATTTTGTCCATATAGTGTTTTCGACTCTGGGGCAGTTTTCTTGTTATTAGCGACAGTAGATGTTAAAGGTGTTTGTAAATAGAATTGTTAATTGATCCCTTATTAATTGCTTGTTTCTTCCCGTCCGCGAATTATAACGCTGAAGTATACTAGCATCTCTAGGGTCTCTGAGAGCTCACTTCCAGTGGAACTGTCTACCAGGTCTTTATTTGAAAAAGCTTCACTTTTTCTTTAAATGAACTTTTAGATGAATAACGACACCTTACATAACATCTGAAAAACAAATGTTCATCTTCAGGTGGCCCACGGCACAGACTTCATCCCAGTCAAACAAAAAAGGCAAATTCCAGGGATGATTCAGGACCAGTTCAGGCAATAAATCTTTCAATAAAAACAACTTTTCTCATCTTGAGTACAGGAATATGCGGTGATGGATGACAGCACTCTTACCACATTTCCTTCCTATATGTTAACAGAAAGATGGGGTAGTGGTATAAAAAACTTTCAACTTGACATAGGCTAACGTGGAATATGGTAAGTGACCAGCTTAATGTTAACTTAATTGAATCTGTTTTCATTTCATGTGCAAGATTTACGGTTTGCTAAGTAAAAGATGTTCGTTCCCCGTCTGAAGTGATAAGAGGTAAGGTAAATACCCAAGTTATTAATAAATAATTCTTTCCATTCAGAAAGGCAAACCAAGCAGCTATCCAAACACAACTAAGTTATGTGAAGCCGCAACTTTACTATTGCTACATTACTCACTGACGGGTTCGAGACAAAGTGGCTTCACAAGCTGTAACATATCAACACTATTACAATAAGTGGAAGACGGTAACAAAAGACAGATGGAAAAATACTTAAGTATCACTTGTACTGAAGCCAATCTGACGCAGCCTCGCTAGTCATGTGTCACAGAAGGCTTTATTTAATGTTTTCAGCTCAGACACTGTCCAGAGTTTCCCTCCTTGACACAACAGGAAGATGGTAACTCACCTGATGCTCTTCGGATGAATCTGTTTATCACAGGGGCTGGAGAAAAGAAAAAGAAAGATATATATCTGTATTTTTTTTTAAAGCATGTTAGATTTCACCATAAAAGATATCCATCCATCACAAACTGTTATTGCTAGTAAGATTTGAGGCCGTTGTATTTCATTATCTACAGCACAAGTGGAGCATTCTCATTAGGGTCTATATTCATCTGAGTAAAAACTGAATGGGGGACAGCTGCTTTGAAGTGGATTTTAGCCTTTGAATCAAATTTAAATGAGAAAAACAGTGCCAAGCTGCTACACAATAGGTCAGTATGAAATATACATTAGATAGGTCTCGTCCATTAATGGCCTGCCAGCCAGTGATGACTGGGGAATCTCATTGAAATATGGGAGGCATTAATGGTGGTTGGTTGGTTGGGGGGGGCACAACAATGACCCAAAACACAGACGTTTAACAACTGCATGCGAGGCATTTCTCCTTATGTAACCATTGCAGCCAGTCTTGCAGAAGCCACCACTCATTGGGATGCTGTGTCAGAGCTCTGGGTTGCTTCTGGCTGCACCTCATTACACTCTGGCAGCAGTCACTGTGTTAAATACTTCAGGAAATGTAGGCCTGTCGACAGCACATTGTGTACTACCTGCATCTATATAACAGCTAAAGCTATAGGCCTTTATATTTTACAAGCTTTGTCTTTTTTGGGGGGTACATATGAAGGGGAGGCCCACCGGGCCTGCACCTGAGACAGAAAACATTTAAACGGTCCAGATGTTTTTATGACTATCATAATTATTTATAAAGCAAAATAAGCCGCAGTGTGCAGGTGCTATTCTCTGAGCAGAAACGTGAAGAGCATAACACGTTCGTGAACCAGCATTGAGCCTCGGTGACCATATATGGCAAATGACAGAGCCGTTGTAAATGTATGGCGGCAGCATCAGCGCGCTCGATGTGGATTTTCATTCTCTCCCACGGCCATCCATCCATCCATACATGCTCACAATTCAAAGCAAAGCATCTCGAGTCAAGTTCAGCATCCCCCCATGACAGAAACACGCACGGTGAATGTGTTAGCCCACCTATGAATTCCTCGTCATCGTCGTCGTCCTCCTCTCCGTTTTCCGAATCGATCTGCATGGCTTCGTCAATGAAATTGACCGCTTTCCCAAGTCTCGGGGCCGAATTTTGGTCATTGCCAAATGAGGCCTCTTTGGTCTCGTTCTCCTTAAGCTGGGTGAAATACTGTAGCGCAAACTCGAGCAAGTCCCTGGGCTGATTCCTCAACACTTCCACGGTAAAGCTCTGTAACAGCTCCGTCAGTCCTTCAGGAATTTCTATACTCATTCCTGTTATCAGTCTATGGATGTGGACAAAACCGGTTTGCTGCGAATTTCAGTGATTCAAAAGCACCCAGATCAGGTTTTCTTCCCGTCGTGTTTTTTGGTTGGCTTTTTTTTTTAAAAGATGCCGAAATCAGCAGACGGGTGTGTAGTCAGACCACCCGCTCAGCAAGCCCTCCACAGCGGATCCTCTCTTTTTCTTGAATGAAAATGGCTCTGGATTTTTGGTCCGAACATCTTCTGCTGCTTCTGGCTAGGAAACCCACGCATGTGACCCAGGAATCCATGGCAACCACCTATCCAGAGATTGCGTACGAGCAGCAGCGGCGCAGAAACTGCAGTCAGTCGCAAAATACAAATGATGGGAAAGAGAAGCCCTGGGGAAGGCTCTTTCAGTCATAGATCGATTTTTCACTAACAGAGATTAGATCAAATATCCTGCGGTCTGGCATGTATGTTTGCCGTGGTTGTTCGCTCATACTTACCCTAAACGATTAAAAATATGATTAAATAAGAAGGGCAACATCGCATATTATTTAAAAAGAAAAAACAACAACAGCAGCAGACATAGCATAGCAAGCAGACATAGCAAGGATAAAGACAAAAAGGTACTGCCATGCAATGATAAACACTGAATCTGAGGGAAATGTACTATTAAAACCTAAGGCCTCTGTAAAGACCTACAAATCAATAAAGATTCGTTCTGTATTTTTATTTAGGCTTTCTTCTTTTTAAAGGCGCTAATAAGAAAAGATCGTTTATGATAGTTTAGAGAGTTTGGAGGCTCATTTCTTAGGGAGAAAATAATAATACATGTGCTGGATATTTTAATGTCACGGGACCTGTCAGAACACTTTGACCACGCCAGAATGAAGTTTCATTTCAGAATCAAACGTTCCCCCGTGATATCACGGACTTGTGTAGCTGAACATTTAGAAAAACGGCTCAGACAAAGAAAAAATAAGTCTAGGTCTCAAACTAAAGGCCATTAATCATAGACTTCATATGGGCATCTATCAAGAGATGAACTAATGATGCTTTTCTGTGGGTCACAATATGACTGAGCCACAAAAATGTACATCCATAATATGAGTTCAAATTTGGTTGACACTTTCTCATTCCAGAAACATTTGTAGGAGTGACATGAGTTCACAAGCCTGCAAAACTACATTCTGTCAAACAGCTAATCCAAAGAGCTTAGCAGAACAAGGGGAAGTAGAGCAAAACAAGGGGGTAAGGGTTAAACTGGAATGCAGAGCAAGTGGGAAGTCTGCCCACTTGCTGAGGTTGGGTGACCTCAGGTGAGTTTTAGTCATGGCATGTGGTGGCACTACTACTACAGTGTGAGAAATCCCCCCCAAAAAATCCCGTCTCATATTGTGTTGGAATTTCAAGGCTTCCAGCAGAGAGAAGGTTAGTTTGAGGGAACAGATAATAATTGTGCTAAAGGAGCACAGCTATTATCTGCCATGGTTATCATTCCACTGTGGCTCCACTATGACACCCCTCCCCCTGCTGTGGCCCATATCTGTCACCCTTTATTAAGAAAGGCGCAGCATTTTCTCACTCCGGCGAATGGGAGCATGTCGATGGAGCGACCTGTAATGCTCCACTGCTGCAGTTTAGCTGTTAGCTTTCAAACTCACTATTTCAGACCACTGTGAACTATAAGACACCCCCCCCCCCCCCCCACACACACACACACACACATCTGAATACAGCACAACGCCATCATTTCATACTGTAAGAGTCAGCTGCACAAACACACACACTGTGCGTCAGCCCTGTTCACTGAACCATAGATCCTGAAGACTGTTTCTACTTTAAGCTTCACAACAGACCAGTGGAGCTTGCATTGGTGTAATTGTTAACTACACTTAAACAGCGAATATATATATATATATATATATATATATATATATAAATAAATAAAGAAGATAAAAGAACACATAACTTCTAGCTACTCTTCATCAGACGTAGATTGGTTTTTTTAGGCCTGCAATTTTTTCTTTTGTTCTTCACTGGCATTCTTGCACGTGTATTTAAACTGAAGAAATGGGGGGAAACATGTCTTTTTGCAATACTTAAATAATACTTGCCAAGTGAAGTGGGGCGATATCAGCTTCGAAAGGGCTCCGTGTTTTTATTCTTTGGCTTTAACTCAAAAATGTAAAGCTGAAACCTCTTAAGTCAATTTAATGACGTAATGATTGAGTACGTCCTTCTTTAATTCATTGGCTGCTAGAACCCATTTTGAATGTATTAGTGCCACCTACTGGACATCCCACTACATTACAATGTATTGTTAAACTAGTTAAACAGTTGATGTTGCTTCCTGTTTCAAGTGCCATTAAGTTGCCGTCTTTCCTGAGTGTGTTGGAACAAATGTATTCCTTGGGTATTACTAAGGGTAAAATAAGCTTACTGTGTAAAATTAGATAATTAATTCAGTGGTGAAGCTGTTCCACATCCTTGTGGGTTTCATTGGTGCTTTCCTGTAAACCTTGAAAAGCCTGTGGTCTGCATGTTTAGGTCATTGTAACAGATTCTGAGATAAACCCACACAAGTAGATTTTATTAGATTTAGCATTTAGTGTACAATATTAATATAGTCAAAATCACTATATCCAACAATTAAGGCTAGGCACCTAGTTCTGCTCACGTTCATGACAGACAGACAGACAGACAGACAGACAGACAGACAGAAAGAAAGAAAGAAAGAAAGAAAGAAAAAAGGGCATGGCTCAATGAAGACATCCTGTACAAGATGCATCAGTCTTCATGACATTTTACCAGTAAGCCATCTCCCTGGGGTTGCTGTAGAGAAACCACAGGGGTGTCACCCTCAGTGCACTTAATTTTTTTTTTTTTTAATGCATCCTTCCTCATTAAATTTGCATAAATGTGCAACCGAAAAGAACAGTAAAGTATCCTAAGTGTAGAACAGCTCATGTCACCATGACTCTTTAATAAGAATAATAATAAGAATCACTTTATTTATCCCGAGGGAAATTCTTTTGTCATGTACATGCTCAAAGTAGCAGGAGAGACAGAGGAACAGATGAATAAGATATACAATATATACAATAAGAATAGTAGTATACAGTAATATACCGGTACAGTAGGATAGTGCAAGACATAGTATCAAATAACTCTAACGAAGTAATATATATAACTATAACCTGGAGAATAAAGAACTATCAGTGCAGGCGATTCTAGAAAGTGGCAGTATTGTGCAATAGAATGAAGGGAGTAGCAGCGTATGATGGGGGGATGAAACAAATATTCAATAAGGTACTGTTGGATAATATTGCACGGTCTGAAAGGTAACACAATAACGCTGGTAATAGTCTCAGGAAAATCACCTACAGAGTGAGGAAGAGTTATACAGTCTTATTGCCACCGGTAACGCGTTACTGTAATCCGATTACTTTTTTCAAGTAACGAGTAAAGTAAGGGATTACTATTGCAAAAACGGTAATTAGATTACAGTTACTTTCCCGTAGGAACGCTGCGTTACTAAAACCGTGATTTCTTTTTGTGAGAACGTCTCATGACATTGGTGACAACAGCTGTGTGCAGATCAACAACGGATCATATGAGTGCGGGAGAGAGTATGAACATGCCGTGTTTAAAGCGTGGAAGTACTGATCTTACTTTGAGTTTGATTCCATAAAAACTGACAAAAACATTAGTGTCCATTGTGCGTGGGAAGAAAACTTCTTTTTACACCGAAGAAAAACCCCTAAACTTCCAAGCAAGCACAGAGTGCGCTATGACATAATGGGAAACTCACGGAGAAACTAGCGGATTCTTCCACTGACCGCTGCGGCACACCTGCACCAGGGTAAACCTCCGCCTACATCACTCCTGCTTTACAGGTGAAAATAGAGCAAAAGGACCGCTAGTCTTTGATGTTATTTATTTTCTGCTGTCTTTTACTTGCATCTATTTGAAAGAGTGTAAACACAAAACATATTTTATTTTATGTGCTGGAATGTGCAGAAAATAGGTTTAAATATTAAACAAATTTCTTCCAGTCAGAGAATGTTGCATATAATTAAATTTTTGCTTGATGCATAAAGTTAAAAGATTAAAACTAATAAAACAAGTTTTAAAAGGGGACCTTTCCATTTGATTACATTTTGTATGATGGATTATGCAGAAAAAGTAGAATTGGGCTGAAAGATCTATCGCTTTTTCACCTATTCAGGTTGTAAATTGTGTTTTTAAAAAGTAACTAAGTAATTAATTACTTTTGAAAATAAGTAATCAGTAAAGTAACGGGATTACTTTTTTGGGGAAGTAATCAGTAATTAGTTACTGATTACTTTTTTCAAGTAACTTGACCAACACTGGCCACCGGTACAAAGGATTTACTGTGGCAGTCAGTTCTGCATTTCGGGGCAATGAGTCTTTTGCTGGGTTTGCTCCGATGGTCCATCATGGGGGTGTGCATGGGGTGACAGGGGTTGTCCATGATAGAAAGCTTTTTTTTTTTTTTTTTTTTAAAAAAGCATTCTCCTCTCAGACACATCCAGGTTCTCAAGTCTGACACCCAGGACAGAACCAGCCTTTTTAATCAGTTTGTTCAGCCTGTTGGCATCAGCTGTCTTCACCCCACTTCCCCAGCACACTGCTGCAAAGAACACTACGCTTTCCAACACCGAGTGATAGAACATGGTCAGCATTTTCCTACCAACATTGAAAGACCTGAGTCGCCTCAGTAGGAAAAGCCGACTCTGCCCTTTTTTGAAGATAGCATTGGCGTGCTTGGTCCAGTCCAGTTTACAGGCCAAGTGTACCCCCCCCCCCCCCCCCCAGGTACCGGTAGTCCTCAACGATCTCCACATCAGCCCCTCTGATGGTGACAGGGTTAGGAGGAGCCTGCTTCCTAATGTCCATAATCAGTTTTTTTCTTTGTGATGTTAAGTTGTAGGTGGTTTAGCTCACACCACTCGACACAGCTCTCCACCACACTCCTGTACTCCTCCTGTCCATCCCTGATTCAGCCCACAATGGCAGAGTCACCTACCAGTGGGGCGTCCACCTGCATTTCCATGAGCTTATTTACATCGCTTCAGTCTGAAAACAAACTGTAAAAAGTGTCATGGCACCCTATGCATGAGTAGATGTATTACACTGCAAGCTACAGCCAGACCGTACTTTTGATATGTTGGGATTAAGAGGACTGAAAAAAAGAATAGTAGCCAAGACCTGTCTGAAAGCAACTCTTTCAGTTTTGAATAAAACCAGAAACGATGCAAACATTTTTCCACGAAACATTTATTTGATCAATAGACAGGATCACATCTTTCCATAAACAGGTCAGTTAAATATTAACAAATTTACAGTCATGAGGAATGTAATACAAAAGAAACAAAAACAAATATTCGCTTTAAAAAACCCCAACCCAGGGACCCCACCCAAAATAATGTGACCACGGTGGCACTGAAACAGAGACTTAAGTCCATTTTCCAGCGCCACTGTTACACGCTCTTCCCTTCAGTGCTTCACAGTTCATCCTTGTCTTTTGTCTGCAAGCATGATTAGAGAAAGGTCAGAAGAGTAAACCACTTCAACATCTAGATTCTTAATTTTACATTGTCCTCAAGCAAGAGTGTGTGAAGTCTTCTTACCGTTTCTTCGTCATCATCCTCATCCACAGTCTCCTCTTTATCTTCAGAGTCATCTTCTGCTGGTCCTTCAGGCTCCTCCTCAGGTTCTTCTTCAATCTATAAAAGAGCCATGATTATTAAACATATCCTACAGTCTTAAAAATCACTGCACAAATACTTAACATTTTACAAAGAAGATTTAAAAAGCAGAGACAAGACTAAACTCAAAAAAGGCTCACTGCTGGAAGATGAATCATTAGTTCAGACACCAAGACATCTGCTATGCAAATTAGTACACCATACAAGAGCTGCAGTGACTTGCCTGTTCATCTAGTGGTACATTCAAGCTGAGTCGGAGCATGCGCTCTATTCTGTCTCCATAAGCTTTTGTATCAGCGAGCTGGTATCCTGAGCGCAGTGTGGCTGTCTCAAACAGAACCACAGCCAGATCTGATGCAGTCTGGTCCTCAGCATCAGTCTGGGGGGTGTGAGGAAAAGAAACTGTTCAACTATGTGCTCTGATTGGTCCATTTTAAGTTTATTCATGTAATGAACTACATTTACTAAGTAATTTGATGGTAGTCTTAGTAAAGGACCATTACTATAGTACAGATAGACAAAAATGACAGTGGTTAAACTCACATTGACTCTATTAAGCAACTGCTTGACAAGAGGATGTTTGGGGTTGAGTTCTAGTGTTTTCTTCTGGCTGGCGTAATAACTGGAAAGATTAAATGGAAATACAGATTTAGAACAAAGCAATAGCAGTGGGAGTAATAAATGCAAAGATGAGCCCAGGATTAACACTCACTTTGTGGAAATGTCCTTTCCTGTCTGGTAGGCCTGTGCCTTCATGATCCTCTCCATGTTCCCTGACCAGCCGTACTGGCTGGCAACCAAGGCGCAGGGTGAGTTGGTTAGCCTCTGAGAGAGAACAGCCTTCTCAATCTGTTGGGGAATAAAAAAGCAATGCATTAAATGTTGCAGACATAAATGAGCAGGTAGAGCCAAAATTAACTGCTTCTACAGCTGGCGCTCATGCCCCATTCTTTTAATGTCACAGAATTACCTTGTCCTTTAGAGCTTTGTCCTTCAGCCAAGTTGTGAGAGGTTCGAACTCCTTCTCCAGGGCCTCCCTCTTCTCCTTGGTCTTTTCACTCTCGTCAAATTTGACACCTTCCTTGGCCACGTTCTGGAAGCGTTTTCCATCAAACTCTGGCAGTGCCTGGATGCAGTACTCATCCACAGGCTCTGTCAGGTAGATGACCTCATAGCCCTTCTTCAGCAGCTTCTCAACAAAGGGAGAAGACTCAGCCTGTAGTGGATGGAAGAACAAGAGACATGAGAATTTCAGCTAGTGTAGGATAGTTTACACTTCTTTCTCCTGACCAATAAACACACATTCACTCACCTCTTTCCTGCTGGTGCCAGCCATGAAATAGATCTTATCCTGCTTCTCTTTCATGCGCTCCACATACTGTTCCAGGCTGGCCAGGTCTGTTTCACTGTTGGAGGTCTGGAAGCGCAGCAGCTTAGCGAGACGGGTCCTGTTGGAGTGATCCTCGATCACACCCAGCTTGATGTTTGTGCCAAACTCCTTCCAGAACTTATCGTTGTACTGTTCCTCTGCAATCTTCTTAATCATGTCCAGAGTCTTACGGACCAACTTCTTGCGGATAACCTGAAAAAGACAAAGTAGGTAATGACCATTTCATACTGCATTAAATCTAGCGTTAGTTATTCAGAATCTTTAATGTATGGTTTCATTTAACCATGTTCTAGTGCCCCCTGTTATTCCTGAAAGCACTTTATGATTTGCACTACATAAAAATTGCTTTGTTGCTTCATTATCCATTTTAATCAAAGGCTTCATTGGTTAATGATGACTAAATGATGGAATGGGAAGCGAACAGGGCTGCACGTTGAGCTCACCTTGAGCAGTTTGTGCTGCTGCAGAGTTTCTCTGGACACATTCAGAGGAAGGTCGTCAGAGTCGACCTAACAAAATAAAGTTTCCCTTAATCACAGTGCAGGTGATAATGTAGAGACCAAGCACATAACATTAGCATGAGACCAAATAAGAGTTAAAAATAACTCACCACTCCCTTGATGAAGTTCAGGTACTTGGGCATCATGTCATTGAAGTCGTCTGTGATGAAAACTCTCCTGACAAACAGCTGCGAATGGAAGGCATTTACTTTGAAACTCAGTTTTTGGGGAATTGCTGAAAAAGTTGAATAAATCTGATACCAAATATTGCTTAGAGTACACACCTTGATGTAATCGTTCTTCTTGGAGCCATACTCGTCAAACAGCCCACGGGGAGCTGAAGTGGGCACAAACAGGATGGACTTAAAAGTGACCTCACCCTCAGCTGTGAAGTGGATATGAGCCATAGGGTCATCATTGTCCTGTTGGAAGATGGGTAAAGTTTATAAAAATCAGACATTAGTATACCAGCCTATAGAGCCGGTTTGATAAAGTATGTGTGCCTACCTTTGAGAAGGTCTTGTAGAAAGCCTTGTACTCATCTTCCTCAACCTCCTTAGCAGGCCTCTGCCAGATGGGCTTGATATCATTCATCAGTTCCCAGTCCCACACAGTCTTCTCAACCTACACATCACACAATTATATAACTTTTGAAAAATATACATTTTAGATCAGACATATTTTCACAGACTTCTATTTGAGTAAAATAGTCCACAAATCTTAATGACTCAGTGGGACTTTAACCCACCATAAAAACTGTTAATGATCACACTCACACATAGTCTCAACCACCATTTCTTCATCAACATACCTTCTTTGTTTTTGGTTTGTCTTTGTCTTCTTCTTCCTCCTCTACTTCAGCCTCATCTTCAGAAGCCTCTTTCTCTGGTTCCTCTGCTGCCTCAGCATCTTCATCAATGGGCTCTTCAACCGTCTCAGTCTTGAATGTTAAAAGAAATTATGCAACCGTTTGTTCATTTCCATATTTGTCAGTTTCAGTCTGGAATTAAGTCTGACTCATAGTGTTGAAGGAAATGACAAAGTAGTCACCTTGCTGGCCCACACATAGATGGGGAAGTTGATGAACTGAGAGTATTTCTTGACAAGGTTCTTGATGGTCTCCAGCTCCAGGTAGTCTGAGGCCTCCTCCTTTAGGACAAGTCTGCAATTAAACAAAGACAAGATTAAATGTAAAATTCCAGGCTTTAACATTTCAGACTCATGTAGCAGCATGAAAATACTCTGCAGTTCTTCTTCAATAGAGGCTGTACATTAACAACACAGACATTAACTACGATTTCATAAGCTTTGACAAATAAAATGAGCCATGCATTGAAATTAATTTCACAAGAGCTGTTTAAAAAGATCAAGAAACCAAATCTGGTGTGGGCAAATGTTAGCACATAAATAACATACGTGATGGTGGTTCCTCTACCAAGTGTGTCCCCACGGGGGTCCTCAATGACAGAGAACTGATTTGAGTCAGACTCCCAGATGTGCTGTGTGTCATTGTTGTGCTTGGATGTCACAATGACCTTGTCAGCAACAAGGAAGGCAGAGTAGAAACCGACACCAAACTGTCCGATCAGCTCTGAGGTAGACTGTTCCTCTTCCTGCATCTCGGTCATCTTGTTAAGGAATTCGCTGGTGCCTGACTTGGCAATGGTTCCCAAGTTCTTTACTAGCTCCTCCTTGGTCATTCCAATACCAGTGTCAGTGATGTGCAGCATGTTCTTCTCCTTATCAGACTGGGGATAGAAATAATGAAATTCAATTAGTGGATGCACAGCTTTTCCATTAAAGGTGTCAGCATTCAGTAAGTTAATGCATACCTTTATTTTGATGGTCAGCTCTTCATTTGTGGCCATTGCATCCTCGTTGGTTAGGGACAACAAGCGGATCTTATCCAGAGCATCCGATGCATTGGAAATCAGCTCCCTAAGGAAGATCTGCAGCACAAAACAAAGTGATGAACTCTGTGAGAAATGTCTTAAATAAAAATATGTAGACACAGGTTTGAGTAAAGATTATTCCTGCCCACCTCCTTGTTCTTGTAGAGAGAGTTGATGATCAGCTTCATCATACGGTTAACTTCAGCCTGAAAGGCATGTTTTTCAGACTTTTCCCTGAGTTCCTTAATCTGAGCTGCATTCAAACCATCCAACTGGATTGCCTCCTCCTCTCTGAAGGCAGACAGATGCAAATACAAACAGGGTAAGAGAGGAGAACGACAGCAAATCTTTGCTGCCAAACAAATCTGTTGTCCTTTCAGATAAGACTGAAGATGAAAGCAAGATACATACAACTTCCTATTATTACAGGCAACTTTACAGTAAAACTTACACACCTCTGCCTCCACTGTAACGCCAAAGTGGCCCTGAGCACTTGTACACAAGCTTTATCTTCTTGACCTTGTTCTGCTAAGATTTAGTGGACTTTTCCCTGATACAGTAACTGCAGTTTTCTAGAAAGATATATGGACTTACGGAAAGTAACACCTACCTCTGCACCACTTCATCGTCTGTTCTGGAGCCATCCCTGCTTTTACCCAAGTCCTCCTCTACTGTCCCGTCAACGTCAAATTCATCATCTGCCTTTACAGCAGCTGTCAAGGGAGAAGTTGCTCGATTAAAATTCATTATCAATTACCGGGAACATGTGGTAATTTTAGACTCATTACGTTTTTAAAGCACTGTGCAAACACATGCTCACAGTCACCAAATTAATTAAGACGTAACGTCTGACCGTGTCAGCCTTTTAATCATTATTTAAACGTGCATGTATGCAACAGTGGAGGTTAGCTAACATGAGACAGCTTCAACACAGGTGGTGTTTCTGCTAGAAAGTTCTGGAAAGGCAAGGAGATTAACGGACACTGGCGTTACTCTAAAATAACAGGTAAATTAAATACGCTCTCCGTTGCTTTGACACCTGCAAGCCTTTTAAAGTCAAGTACAGAGAGAACGTACAAACTCCACAGTGAATGAAAAGAAAAGCAAAAACCAAGTTAGTGCTAGCATACGGGCTAAAGGTAGCTAAAATAATGAATAATTAAAAAAATACCACTACTCACCAAATGCTAAGAGTGCAAAAAGAAGCCCTATCACCCAGACTCGTTTCATTGTGAGATGCTTCCTGACTGACTGCCTGACGACTTGAGCCTTCAGTTGCTGAGACAATAGCCGGGAGATCAGCGCATGCAGCACTGGCTTTTACAACGAGGAATGACTAGCTGTCTCTCCCACCAAAAGAGTCCCTCGCCTTACCCCGTGACTACCGACCAATGGCTGTGCACCACGCACGACCGTCGACCAATCACAATACAGTCTACGGTACATGTTGTCCAATCAGTTTCTTCAACATATGCCTAGACCCGAAAATCGTGGCTGGACACCATTGGCTAGGAATGAATAATCAGCACATCACTTCCTAAAATTTACCTTTCATTGTAGGGAAAACATCACTGACAGCACTTCCAGTTAAAGTTCCAGAGCCAAGGAACACACTTAGGATTAATAATAGAAAGACGGCGAGTGTTTGGTTTATGGCTCCAAGGCCGTTTCAGTCTCTACAAAAGTAAATGATGCAATATTTCTTGCTGTGTATATGGCGCGTTATTCTGGAATTTTGCATTCCCTTTCCTTTAAATGACTGGATGCATCGTAATGCTGTGGAAGCATAAATTATAATGAATGAGTCTATTTCAAGTTAGTCACCGAATCTAATCCACTTGGTGGCGCTATATAGTTAGCAAGCTGAAATGGCAAATGCTAATGTTTCAGGAACTAGTTCTAAGTGTTCTCCCGCAGATCAGGATATCATTATTGTGCTGCTTGCTCAGTTTGTTTTGTATCAGGGGTGTTAGCGATCGTGTCAGCAGCGACATTTAATGTGAATCTTATTTTAAAAAAATGACAACCATCGTCAATACTGAACATCTCAAATGTATTACACTTGACTGTCTGACCAGTGTCAGCTCCTATTAAGTGTGATGTTTCTCCAAATGTGAATGGAAAAAAGATCAGAATTAACAATTTAAAGATAAATAATAAAATACTGGGCTAGTACTTTTTTGTTATAAGGTCAATAGTTTGATTTACTACATTACAGTAAGTCATAGTTCTATCTTAAAAATGATTTTTCCAGTCTAATACAATTTTCATAAAGCATCTTTTAAACAACAAAGATTACCGAAGTTCTGTACACAAAAAGGTGGATTACATAATAAAATACAAGATATACACATGTGCGCACATGCCCACACACATCAACCTAAAAGGACTGCAAAAAAACACAAAACAGCCTTAATGCCTTCAACTCTTATGCTGGGTCAAAGCAAAAGAAGAAAAGCTCGTTTCAAAGGTGGACTCAAACAAATGTTGCGCTTATGGCTGAGATAGCTTGATTCAAACATACAATGCAACATCAAAAATCAATTGTAAAATACACAGGAACCAGTGAAGGGAGGTCAGGACAGGGGGAATATGCTCCATTTTATGGGTTCTATTAAGAAGGTGAGGAGCTGCATTTTCTTTTTTTTAAGCAGAATTCATTTGTTTATCCAATTTTAAGTCATAATCCTTCTGCTTACCCAATCCAAGATCATAATCCACAATTCAATGTGAACCTACACAGGAAAAACATGCAAACTCCACACAGAAAGGTCTCAGCTGGCTGGTGGATTCAAACTCTGGACCTTCTTGCGTTTAAGTGTCAGTGGTAACTACTACGCTGCTATATCATTATTAGTCTCTATTAGTCTTAGTCTCTGTTCACAACGATTGATTAATTTAGAAAGCACAGTGGATTCTAAATCAGACAATCAATATGTGCTTGAAGTGCACACTTTCATCTTTAATCCACTGTGTTTAACAAACCCTTTGCAGACACTGTTTAGAAATTACAGCACTTTTTATGCATAGTGCCCCATTTTCAGGAGCTTCATGGCAAGGTGAGGCCTGTTCCCTCATTACTCCATGACAAATCAAGGAGATCTGCAGTTCATTCCAAGTGCTGAACTTGTATTTGGTTACTCTTCACTGGAAATCTCAATATGAGTTCCAAAGAGATATTGATGCAAGTGAAAAAACAACAACAATCATTACACTAAAACCCAAATACATCCATCAGAGAGATAGCAAAACCTTCAGGAGTGGCCAGATCAATGAACTGATACCTTCTTAAAAAGAAATACACTGGCGAGTTCAGCAAAACCAAAAGACCTGAAAGACCACAAAATAAAGTGGATGATCACAGACTTCTTTCCTTGGATAACTTTGATGAAAGGTTGAGTCTTTTCATTTGAAAAGCTCTCATACGTATGTGAGATACTTAATATCTATCTGAAAATGTTAAATGTTTGGACCGAGAGATTTTGCATTTTCTTTTCCTTTTTTGGTATCAACTAATGAGGCAGACTAATTATGTGATTGGTTTGGTAAGAGCATCCCAGAGAGGAATGATAAGTTATCAATTAAGGAATAGCTTTCCACTTACATTAATATAGAGTAAACTGAACCAGACAATGTTTGTTGTCTTTGGATATAAACCTTGAATTTGGAAAAATTAGCAAAGTCCCAGAGTATCTAGTGATATAAGACTCTAAGCCTGTTCACATGGGATTTCACAATTTCTGCTATGTAGCTAGTCCATCTAGCTAATATTAGATAGATGTGATGTCATCTGCTAAAAAAGTAAGAAGCACATACTGTATTAGCCTAATAGCTATATTGTGAGCTATCTGGAGGTGAAATAATGACTTTTGGTGTTGCACTGATCAAAAGTCTTGAGCCTTCTCTCCACCTCTGCATAGGAGGTGAAAGTTTTAGTAGCGTTTGCATGCATATGTGCATGTCATACTTTCAGTCTGTAAACACGATAGTGCCAAAGGTTTTGAATGAATTATGATAAAACTTTGTAGGGGTGTAGATGATGTCATGTTCACAATCCATTAAAATGTAGCTCACATCCACCAAGGTCTTCAAGGTCAGCTTAAGAATTAATTTATCAAAAATCATCCTGTCATGTCACATTTTACCTCTGACCTCTCCCTCAAGATCAGTAGATTATTCCGGAGGTCAAATTGATATAGAGCTACTGCAGTTGTTAGTTGGTTAGATATACGGGGCAGCAAGGTGGCATGGTGGTGGCACTGTTGCCTCGCAGCAAGCCTGAGTTCATTTCCACCATCAGGCCGGGGCCTTTCTGTGTGGAGTTTGCTTATTCTCCACGTGTTTGCGTGGGTTCTCTCCGGGTACTGCAACACACGTACACACCTGCTAAGTAGTGTTGACGGTGAGTATTACACCAACTCATCTTGACAATGCTGTACAAGCATACAGCGAATGAGTGCTGATCTTTATCCACTAAGCGGCACTATTTAGCTACTGACTTAAAATATACACCTTATAGTAAACACAAATGATAGAAAAAACACTGGTGCAAGTTTCTCCCACGAATGTGCATATTATTCTACTGCTTGCTCATTCTGTTTACATGTTTATGTGGGCAGCGGAACAAACAGAAGCTAAAAGACACACAACTCTTTCTGATAATCCTCGTCCCAAAAGGATAGATAGATAGATAGATAGATAGATAGATAGATAGATAGATAGATAGATAGATAGATAGATAGATAGATTGATTGATTTGATTCAGCATTCAGTCTTTTATTGCTCTCATATTTTATTGGATTTCTACTCTCTAATAACACATTTACTACGTGTTGGCTACCTGTGATCCCAAATGATGGAAGGGCAGTAAGGAGCAAGCATAAAGTATTAGAAATATGCATCTTATATGCATTTATAAATATATTCAGGCTATGGGAGGCACTGAACGTCAAACGCACGAGCTCCTGATTGGCTGGCTGGTCGTAACCTTACCAAACAGGGAAGTGACGTAAGAGCAACTACACAGCGACAGTTTCTGTTTTTGCCGAGGGAGCCCGTTGCCGCATGCAGTCGGCTGGGGAGTACACCGCAACCTCCGCACGGTCCGCCACGCTCTGAACAAAGCTATGGCGCCCTGGTCTTTGCCGCTCTGTTCTCTTCTGAAACACACGGACTGTCTGCAGAAGGCCAATATTTTTTGTAATGTCGTACAGGGGTTACACCACCACTACCATCCGGTAAGGTCTCGGTTATGGAAACGGAATTTCAGAGCGGTGTCCCAGGGAGTTGGTCAGCTACTCTCCCACGAGCCCAGAGCCGGAAAGTGCGCAGCATCTGTTTGTAGCAGCTCCTTAGACGGTCAGAACACGACAGAGAGGCTGTGGTCTGTTTACGATGAGACCAAAAGACAAACTGGAGGTAAGGTCACTGTTCACAGTGAGGCGGCTCCTCATTAATAATTACAGCCCTGCCCTAAATACAAAGCTGCTGTTTCTTTATAACTCTGTCATGGCTTGTGTTTCCTGCTGACTAACTACATCTCGCCATTGCTCTATATTAATAGCTTCTCAGACAGCAGACTCTAAATGTGGAAAATAGGTTGTACCTGTAACTTGATTTATTTGTGTATCACTGATGCTAACAAATCCCCAATGTCTACATTTCGGAACCTTAAAACCTGCATGTTTTTATTTATTGCATTACTGATTAATGATCTTTTTTAAAGGTCAGAATTTGTTGGGAAGTTGACATTGAAGGGTTAAATCAACGCTGTGCTGATGTTTGACTGAGGTGTTCTTTTACACACCTTTTGTCCACTCCTGAATGAGAGTAACCTTGGGAGTTGGTGTGATTAGCACTGTTGCCTCACAGCAAGAAGCTTCCCGGTTTCCTCCACATGTTTTAGCTTCCTTCCACATTCCAAAGACATTCATGTCAGGTGAGTTGGTGACTCTAAACTGGCCATGGATGTGCGATAGATAAAATATTTTAGGTGCATAGAATCAAGAGCTGTATGAATGCATCCCCCCCCCCCCCCTTTTCTAATGTATTAGTTTTTACATGTTTGTCCCAATTACATATTTTCAGATCCTCAAAAACTTATATTCACTTCTTCCGATTACTATAAATGATTTTAATAATGCTATAAATAAAATAGACGTGACAGTCAATGTAGGCAATATACTTATTAATTATAGATGAAATATATACAATAATGCAAGAATTTATTATAAATATTTTTTAAAAACACAGATGTTAATAATTGCTGTACATGTGTCTGTGCAAAGTTTTGCTGAGATTGGCCCACTTGTTAAGAAAGAGGTAGGATATATACAGATACATTCCTCATCTGTATTATTGTTTATATTTCTGAATTCAAATAAGCTGAAGAAAGCTCTTGTGTTTTTATTTTTCTTCTCAGATCTGATCTCCGTTATAACTGCCAACTCTGTCGACCCAGACACTATTTTTGCCAACAATGAGATGAGTCTGCGAGACATAGAGATCTACGGGTTCGACTACGACTACACTCTGGCATTCTACTCCAGCCATCTCCACACTCTCATCTTCAACATAGCACGGGACATCCTCGTCACTAACCACCGGGTGTGTGTTGTGAATGATTCTACAACCTGACACTACTGATTAAGTCACCCCTCCGCTCCACCATAACTGGTTGCCCACACATGGCCACCCATCCCTGAGCCCGGTTCTGTCCGGCTTCTTCCTTTGAAAAGGGAGTTTTTTTCTTTCCACTGTCACCAAATGCTTACTCGTATGGGTCATCTGATTGTTTGGGTTTAGGGTCTTTACCAAACAATCCAAAGCGTCTTGAGGCGGTGGTTGTTGTGCATTGGCTAAAAACAAAGCAAGTTAATTTATGTAACATATTCTTAAAGGTTGTCAGTGTGCTAAGGTCTAAAAGAAGCTACAACCCTGTTTAAGCTCCATGTGCAAAAGTACATTTACCTTTGTGGGTAATTTATGTTGCTCATTGGTTTTAAGTAAACCTAATGCTTTTCTTGTCACTAAATGTAAACCTTTGTTTTTTTTAAAGTATCCAGAGGGCCTGCGAAAGTACGAATACATTCCAAGTTTTGCTGTAAGAGGACTTCACTATGACGTCCAAAAGGTGAGAGTGGAGCTTCCATTGTCTTAAACTGTTTAGACAATCTAAGAACGATGTGAGGACCATCGGTATGATGATTATATTTAATCATTTTTAGGCATTACTGATGAAGATAGATGCTTTTCACTATATCCAGTTGGGAACTGTATACAGGTATGTGTGCACTTTGTTAATTCCATGTCTGAGTAGTGACCATTTATATGACGATACAAATGACATGCTGTTTAGGAATTTACATTGTTTAATGTTTTTGATTCAGAGGTCTTCATCCAGTTCCTGACGAAGAAGTAATTGCCATGTATGAAGGCTGCCATGTTCCTCTGGAGATCATGAGTGACTTCTATGGCAAGGTGATCAGCACTTCCACACTGTCATGTCTCCACACAGATACTGTAACAAACATAATAATTATGATAATGACTAGGGCTGGGCTATATCATACCGTTCACGGTAATACCGGTATAATGTTGGGCAATGATAGGAAAATGAAATATCGCGACAGAATATGGGTAAAACGGGCATGCGCCGTGCCTTTGCTTACATATGAACATGGCGGCGACGCAGAATGAGAAGAGCGAAAGCGGATCGTTGAATGAAACGGATGAACCAGAATTGGTTTGTAAAAATGCTGCAACTTCAGTGGTGTGGAACTGGTTTGGCTTTCATCCGTCAGATACACAACAAAACACTATTTTTGGTAGAGCATGCTAGCGGGCCGTCGTTATTACCGTGTTTTTTGGAAAATACGGCACACTTAAAATCAATCCTTTGATTTTTCTGAAAATCGACAGGGCCCCTTATAATCCCGTGTACCTTGTTTATGAATTCTGGTTGTGTTTACTGACCTCGAAATGATTTTATGTCGTACACGGCGCTCGAGAGTCTGTCAAATGTTTCAGTACGACTTTGCTAAGCTACAAAGCCGCACAGCTTGATGGATTGTCGGAGCATTACGGTTATCGTAGGCAGGAGCCTCGCGGAGTGATACGTACTGTGCTTCAACATAATATTACCGTATTGTATGTGTATAACCTCTTTTTAAGTTTTGTGGATATTATACATGGTTATGCTGAGGATATGTCGGCCAGTTTTCACTGGAAATGCCTTTTGGTTAAACTGTCAGCAAGGAATTTGCATTTGCACTGTTAATTTTTTATATAACTTTAATGCACTTAAAACAGCTGCTTGTTTAAGTGAAAATACATTGATGGGTTTTTTTTGCAATTATAAAGTTGAGGAGTTGTAAAGTGTTTTGTCTAGTGTCAATTATATCATCAGTTATATCGTTATCGCAGATTTTCAAATGTATATCGTGATAAATATTTTTGGTCATATCGCCCTGCTCTAATAATGCAGAGTTCACATGGCCATACGATGAAACAGTTCATGGACATATTCTCCCTGCCTGAGATGACCCTTCTGTCGTGTGTCAACGACTTCTTCATGAGGCACAACATCGACTATGAGCCAGTCCATCTCTACAAAGATGTAAAGGTCAGCTGTCTTGTTATCGCTGTACCTTGTTTTAATGCAATGATTTAACAGCACTCTCTTTTTCCTGATTGGATCTCGAAAAAGGCCAGTGTGTGTGTGATGAGAATAAATCCAGCCACATGTTCATGACTGTAACTGTATTTACATGTTTCCAGGGAGCGCTGTGGTACTCCAGCCATTCGGTTCCATCTTATATTTAGATCTGAAAAGCAATGTCTAATTTTAGTCAAGCATGCTCGCTTGCAGCCATGTGCGTCTGTTCTCTGGTGGCTCCACGACTTCACAGGGAGACCGGCGAAAAATCTGATCTGCGTTCTCCCTTTGAGGCCAACTGTCATGGTGGGCTTCTCAGTTCTGTGTCACACTGTAGGGTATTTGTCAGATCGCTGTCTTTAAAAAGTTCTCACACTGACTCTCTGTTCCGCTAATGCTTCTCATGTTTGCTCAAGGACACCCCCTTCCTCCTTTTTTTAATTACTTTCAAGCCCATTTTATTATTTTTTTACTTCTTTTGTGCATCAAACAATCTTTGTATATGTTAAACATCCTAAGTTTTCCCTGAGGGGATCAGGATTTCAGGGGAAAGTTTACTCGCACACTCATTGATTCAAACACTTTCTCAGTGTGTCACCAAAGAAACTAAACTCTGGGGCTTTCTTTCTTGATATTCATTTGTATTCACAGATGCACTTGCTTTGTGCTTCTAAGTCAACTGTTTATATTCACAGCAAAGTTGCTATTGGACCTGAATGTTAACATAGCGTCGCTGAAGTTATAACTTGTGGCTAAGGGCTGTTTACTTTTCTTCACAGGAAGCTATTAGAGATGTTCATGTCAAGGGCATAATGTACCGAGCTGTGGAGGCGGATATTGGTAATTTTACTTTGATTTATATTACTTAGTTTGAACTAATGAAAGAAACGATATGGCCACATCTGAATAGTTGCCAAGAAATAAAAACACAATTTAGGCTTAATGAAGCTGTGATTTACAATTAAAAGCATAGGGTTTCTTTTCCCCCTCTCTCTTTTCAGAGAAGTACATTTGCTATGGTGAGCAAAGCCACGCTGTGCTGAAGAAGCTGTCAGCGCAAGGAAAAAAGATGTTCCTCATTACCAATAGCCCTTTTGACTTTGTGTAAGTGAGAGCAAACAGAGTGCAAGTATTTGTTGACGTGATTAATTAAAAATGTCGTGTATTGGTGTACTAATGTTTAATTGGTGCCGCTTTATAATGCCCCAAGTTTTATGGATGGGCAAACACACATCAGCAGGCTGGTGTTTGTAATTCATTGTAAATCATTCACTGTGAAGCCTTTTGAAGTGTCTTTTTTTCCAGAAATATAACAAGCTTGTGCGTATCCAACCTCGAAAGGTTGAAAAATCACTGAAATTATGTCTTTGATATAATATTTTGTTACACTGAGTTATCAGGATGGGCCTGATGTGTGCTACAATGTGCACGATCTCGTGTTTTTATTAATGTCGTAATTGGAAGAATGGGCTTCATAACTGTGTTAGTAAATGTGTAAATGTTAAAATGAGATGTTGATATTTTAATTAACAGGCAATCTAAGTTGTGCCCAGCTGGGTTTGGATTTGACTGTCCTCCATTTTTATGAATTAACAGGTGGACCAATTTGCAAGTTTAACTGAGTTTACGCTAGCCTAGTGCTGCATTGACATGCTAACCCTAAGCTTAGTGATATTGCACCCTCATAACGAGCTCTAAGGCGTTGCTGACAAAGTAAAAAGCGGAATCTTTGTTTGCTGCAGGGATCGAGGAATGAACTTCATCGTAGGAAAAGACTGGAGGGACTTGTTTGATGTTGTCATTGTTCAAGCTGATAAACCTAGTTTCTTTAATGACAGGAGGAAGTAAGTAATATGCTTCTCATACTATCTTCATGTTATGTTTTAGGGCACTTAAATAACACATGCCAGTGTGGCTACATTGTGTTGATCGTTGTATAAAAATGTGCATCGCTTTACTAAATATCCAATTTGCCGTTTTGTTTTAGACCTTTCAGGCGAGTGACAGACAAAGGTGTGCTGCTGTGGGACAGAATTCACAGGCTGGAAAAAGGGCAGATCTATAAACAGGTACTGTGCTCATTTAACAATTCTAATAAATCCCACTGGATACACTGCATGATGAAACAAATGGTTAATCTTTCTTTCTGTATGACTTTGGTATTCAGGGAAACCTTTATGAATTCCTCAGGCTGACCGGCTGGAGAGGATCCAAAGTACTCTACTTTGGAGATCACATCTACAGCGACTTGGCAGTAAGTTGCATATTTATAACAAAGCATTAAAACTACACCAAGGCCTGCAGTGTTAAAAATTATTGTACTATGAATACAAACAAAGAGTGGAACCCCGCTTTGACCATGCAGTGCTTTGATAATGCTCCATTTAGTGTGTTTTCCCAGAACTCAAAGGTCTCAGGCTGGATTATTCTTTACAACAATCTAAGTCTTACCTGTTCTGGAAGAAGACAACAGGGTTTGAAATATACAACTAAATGCACTGAAGCCTAGTTACTTAGACGCTGCATTGGGTTTGGCTGATAAATTAAAGGGAGACTTTTTAATAAGAGCACAGCATCAGGTCAGTTAAACTTTGGGGTATTGATCTGGTCAGTTAAGTAGCAGAGGGGGTTGTTAATAGGTTTTAGTTGCTTTCATGTTAATTACATTAACAACAGGTGCACTAGTGGAGCAACAATAAATCTACCCCCAAAACAGGAATGGTATTACAGGTGGAGGCCACAGAGATTTTTTTCCCTCCTCATATTTTCTGTCTGTTTTTCACTAGTTTTGCAGTAGTCCCACTCCTCCTCCTCCTGCTCCTCCTCCTCCTCCAAGTCCTCCAGTCATACATGCAATTTCCATAAGGTTTACTGTGTCTCCCAGCACAGTCTCAGGAGCATGGAGGAGATTCCAGGAGACAGGCAGTTACTCTAAGAGGGCCAGACAGGGCTGTAGATCTGTTTTTGCACAAAAGAGCAGATACAGAGGAACAGGATGAGAATGCCAGAGCTGCAAAATGACCTCCAGCAAGCCATTGGTGTGAATCTGACCAGACAAGTAGAAACAGACTCCATGAGAGTGGCTTGAGGACTCAATTGGCATTTGCCATAGAATACCAGAAGGGCACCCTGTGCTTTTCACAGATGAGGTTCACCCTGAGCACCTGACAGACATAAAAGGGTCTGGTTTGGGCTTTATAATTGTGGAGAACGTTATGCTGCCTCTAATATTGTTCGGCATGACTGGTTTGGTGGTGGGTCAGTGAGGTCTGGGGAGGTATATCCATTGAGGCAGGGACAGATCTCTACAGGCTAGCCGACGGCACCATGATTCCCATTAGCTATCAGGATGAAATCCCTGGACCCATTGTGAGAACCTACTCTGATGCAGTGGGTGCTGGGTTCCTCCTGGTACATGACAATGCCTCATGTGTGAGAGTATGCAGGCATTTCCTGGAGGATTACATAATTGATACCACTGACTGACCTCAATGTTCAGCTGATCTGAATCCAGCAGAACACCTCTGGGACATTATGTTTTAGTCC
This sequence comes from Aulonocara stuartgranti, assembly GCF_965226115.1. NCBI lineage: Eukaryota > Metazoa > Chordata > Actinopteri > Cichliformes > Cichlidae > Aulonocara > Aulonocara stuartgranti. The sequence goes on along the minus strand of NC_138945.1, from coordinate 53,294,570 downwards.
ATCCAACGCAGCCAGATTGAACGTTAACTGTCCAGGAGTTCAGTAATGCCCTTGTTCAGATCTGGGAGATTCCCCAACCGTTGTCTCATTAGAAGCATGGCCCAATGTTGTCAGGCATGCATGTAACCACATGGGCACCATACAAACTACTGAGTGTAGATTGATCATTTTGATTTTCATCAAATGATCTGGCTTCCTTTCATTCCTAACACATTACACAGTAGGTATCAGTACAGATATCCAGTAGGATTTTTTCCCCCCATTGACATTTGATGTGTTTTTAAAGTGATCACTTAAGTTTGTATGACACACCTGCTGTAAAGATAGATAGATAGAACTTTATTAATCCCTCGGGTAGGTTCCTCCGGGAAATTCACTCATGAGTAGCACAGCACATCACCACCTCTTATCTTTTCATGCCTGTAACTCAGGAACTGGCAACAGCTTGGACAAAGCAGGTTACATATATGTATAAACTTGATTAGCAGTAAAAGCTGATTATGAGAGGTAGATTTTATATCGTTGGCATGATGCCTTGCAGGTGGCAGGCAGCCAGGAGTCAGTTATGTCGTCTTGCTTGTTTAGAGAGATGGAAGCTGGTATTTTGTAGTTTACACTAGTCACAGCTTACACTCAGGCTGTCTGGCTGTGGAATGACCTCATTGCTGCAAGTGGGCACAGAGTAGAAACATTTCTGAGTTTCCTCTTTTTAATTACTCAAGTCCAAAACATGTTCCCGCTTTGGATGTGTTGCAGATGGCATTTTCAGAGGTCATGTTCCTCTTAACTAGCAGATGAAATTGTTATAGTTTAGTTCTGGTTATCTGTCTTTACTTAGACATACTACCGTAAGTACTGAAACACTGTGTGTTCTGTGTTTATTATTGTTTAATCAGAATCAGAATCGTGTTTATTGGCCAAATATGTGCAGACACATACAGGGAATTTGGTTCCGGTAGATGGTGGCTCTCAAGCACAAGCACAGCAATGTAACACACACACACACACACACACACACACACACACACACACACACACACACACACACACACACACACAAAGCTGTGTAAACCAACTATAAATAACTAATCTAAACTTATATACATAAAATACAGAAATGAAATGAGGTGGAATGAATACTACAGAATGTACATAAGGTGCAGTTTCAGTCTGGCAGTGGGAGCAGTGTGACAGGTCAACTGTTAAGAAGGGAGATGGCGAGGGGAAAGAAACTTTTCCTATGTCGGGTGGTCCAGGTCTGCAGGCTTCTGTACCGTCTGCCAGAGGGCAGCAGATCAAAAAGTCTGTGTGCAGGGTGTGAGGGGTCTGTGATGATTTTCCCTGCCCGTTTCCTGGTTCTTGAGAGGTACAGATCCTGGATGGAGGGCAAGGGGGCACCGATGATCCTTTCTGCTGCCCGTACAGTCCGCTGCAGTCTGCTCCTGTCCTGTTTAGTGGCTGCACCATACCAGACAGTGATGGAGGAGCACACGACAGACTCAAATGATTTATTTCCTCCATACCCTGTGCTAAAGATTCACGGCTCAAGCCCCAGACTGAAGGAGTATATTTCTAAATTATTGGCCTATCATGATCATGAAGATGGATCTACTGATCTTTTGTTCAACAGGATCTAACACTGAAACATGGCTGGAGGACGGGTGCCATCATTCCTGAGCTGAGGAAGGAGATTAAGATCATGAATACACCAGAGTACGTCCACATGATGACCTGGTTACAGTCACTGACTGGACTTATTGAACAGATGCAGGTCAGAAACCTAGTATATCATCCCTCCTCTTAGTCTTTTATTTGTATTATTATTGTTATTGTACTTTATAAACTTTAATTTCATTCTTAAAGTTTTTTTGGTTCACATTTATGCACTGCTCTCTAACAGGTGCACAGGGATCCAACGTCTCGAGCTGTGGTCGAGGAGTGGATCAAAGAAAGAGAAGCCATGAAGTAATAACAAAATGTTTTATTTATCTAAAACCATTTTGGATAATTTTTAGAGATATTGTGGAATCGATCTAACCATATCTCGATGGTTGTGTTTTCATATATTACAGGCCTCATACCAAGGACATCTTCAATGCTCAGTTTGGAAGTCTCTTTCGAACATACCACAACCCCACTTACTTCTCACGCCGACTCTCGCGCTTCGCTGACATCTACATGGCCTCCATCAGCTGCCTGCTCAACTACGACTTCCAGCACACCTTTTTCCCTCGCCGTACTCCTCTGCAGCACGAAGCCTCCTACTGGCCCGAGCACGGTTCTGCCGGTTTAGGTGCCTCCTCTCCAGCTCCACAGGACCAAAGCAGAGTGTGATTAGCAACAGAAAACCACCGTAAAAAGCAAAACGCAGAGGCTGAATGATCTCAATCATTCGTTCATTTATTTAATTTTATTTTCTTCAGCATGCCACATTTTGAAGTGAGCTCCAATGGTGACAGTTGATGTAAACTGTTTATGAAATTTGTGCTTTAAATTAGTAATTTATGTCCTTGTAAAACAACAAGTCTTAAGATGAGTAGTTTATGTTTGACAGAATTGTTTAATTAAACGAATAGATGATTTTATGCAGTACAAACAACAGGGGGCAGTCACGCACCGTTTTAGTTTTCTCCTATTTCGAGCTGTGAATTGCACACAAATCATCTATGCCTTTTATGTCCTTTGCATCTGTGGGTGTAATGGATATTTACAGTTACATTACAGACTGCGTTGCCTTAATCCCTTTGTTTACGTTACTGCAGTATTTACTTTTTGCAACACCCTGATATAACTTTGTTGCAATTAGCTTTTTCAGAAAAACATTTGCCAGCCACAATCTCCGTTGATATCATTATTTGCTGCACATTGTCAAGCAAACTGCACTTTGATGTTCTGAGACGTTTAATAGTTTTAGGAGTTCTCACACAGCACAGCCTGTATGTGTCATTTTAGCACGTGAGAAATGTTCAATTTTCTCAGGAGAAAAAAAAAATTGAACATCATCGCTATATTTAGCATGAATGTTGCTTTTTGATGTGTGAAGGAAGCTGCGTTTTGGGTTTGTTAGGTTTGACACTTTTGTAGGAGATGAGTAAAATGTTTTGTGCTGTAACCGTGGCTATATTTTATTTATATATATATATATATGCTGGAGTTTTTAAAAAAGGAATATCAAAGGGAAAATTACAGTGGCCACAACCATGACCTCATAGTCTTGGTCTGTAGTTTAAATGATGTGTTTATGAAGTGTTTACTTACGGTCTATTTCATTATTTATTAAACTGGAAATGGCCTGATCCTAACCCAGTGATTATGTCGTCATTTAAAAGGGCATGATCTGATCTGCCGACTTAATTAGCACGTATGTGTTCACTGAATGAGTAATCCATTCATTCTTTGCTTATGTTATTGGTATTATTACCTATACAAACAACAAAAGGTTTCATAGTTGAAATTTAATTTTCAGGACTAATTGCACCGGTGTTAATAACCACTCGAGTTTCTAATTACAGTTATAGCAGAGGGTTTATTGGGATTAATCCCCCACCCAAATCGTGTTACTGACTAATTTACCGTATTGCATCTGGGGCTTTAACTGTTAGGCAGGTGCAGGCTCTGGGATCTTAGAAAGAAAAAAAAAAAAAGCCTAGTGCTTTGACAGGGATCAAAAATGATCAAACCAATGATATTGGCTCCTGAGCTGAGGAGAGAGTATCTGGGGGTTCAGTCCCTGACCTCATAGATGCTTCATTAAGGCTGGATAGTTTGGGCACCATGGACACTAACAGCACACCTCTGAGCTCCAGCTCTCCATTCCCTTCCATCCAAACTGAGGTGGTGACCGTACCACCAACCATCTTCCCTCATGTGGGCTACAGCATCCTTTCTTTCCTCATGTTCATCAACACGGTGCTATCAGTGTTTAACAACAGTGTGGTCATAGCCGTGATGCTGAGGAATTCGGCTCTCCTACAGCCAATGAACGTTTTGATCCTCAGCCTCGCTGTGTCTGACCTCATGATAGGCCTTTGTGGCTCCCTGGTGGTCACCATCACAAACTACCAAGGCTCCTATTTTATTGGACACACAGCCTGTGTGCTCCAGGGATTTTCAGTCAATTACTTTGGTAAGTTTAGTTGTTATATGCGGTGTTTTTGTATGTGTGTGTTTCTGGAGTTCAGACTTTCTGTCTGTCTTACTGCCTTTGCTCCATAAAATCACATTATATTCTACCATTCTTATGCAGGTGACACTCAGTTGTATCTATCATTTTACTCTGATGATGTAAATTCTGTTCTCAAACTAATGAGCTGCATTGATTGCCGTATGCCTTGAAACTTTTTACAACTGGACAGGGACAAGACAGAAATACTTGTAGTTTCTTATTTATTATCCCTGTCTCTGAAACACAGTGAGCAGTGAGCTGAGTCAGGGACCTTGGCATTATTTTGGACAGTGATCTCAGTTTTGATAATTACTCATTTAACCAGAACTGCTTTCTAGCACTCAAAAATATATTAAAAGTTGGAAAATTCTTATCTCAAACTGACTTTGAGAAACTGGTTCATGCTGTCATATCAAGGATGTTCGAATATTATAACGCTGTGTTTTCAGGACACTCCAAATCATCAGTAGAATTACTTCAACTCATTAAAAACGCAGCAACCAGAATTCTTAAAGGTATGAAGGACAATGATACCCCACTATTGAAGGCACTGCACTGGCTCCCAGTACAGCATGGAATTACCTTTTAAATCTTTTTAATAGATCACAAAGCTCTTAATGGTTTGAACACCCCCAGTACATCTCTGACTTGCTCACTGTTTATGACCGAGTCAGACCTCTCTGGTGATCAGGTGTAGATCTTGACGTTCCTAGAATCAGATCCAAATATGCTGATGGTGCTTCTTTTAGATACTGTTGTCCTGCTCTTTGGAACAAGCTGCCTGCTGACCTGAGATCAGTTACATCTGTGGCAACATTCAAAAATAGACTCAAAACCTTTTTTGTTCAAACAGACCTACACACAGAGGTTTATATGTTTGTTTCTTCTGTTAAGCACATTGAGTTTACACATAATAAAATGTAGTGTATGAATCCAGTTGCCACTGTCATTCTGTCACAGTGAGACATACTAATTAAAATTACTAATGCTTTAGATTTCAGTGCCAAATCACAACAACAGTTGCCCAGGGAGCTTCATATTATAAGGTAAAGACCCTTACAATAATCGAGAGAAAATTATCCTTGTAAGCAAGCATTTAACAGTGGAAAGGAAAAACTCAATTTTAACAGGAAGAAACCTCCAGAAGAACCAGACTTAGGGAGGAGCCTGAAAGCTGAAGGCTCTGCTTCCCATTCTGCTTTTAAATATCCTGGGAACCAAGAAACATTAGAAAATCTTACATTTTTGGAGCATCTTTTTTAGCATTTCAAGAAATGACTTTTGTTTCTTTTGTGTTTTATGAATGTTTTCTTTGCATGTAGAGTTTAGTCACGTGTCAGATTTATCAGATATCTTCTTCATGACACCCGAGCATACTCAAAAATCATTGGAGTTGATAACTCTATAAAAGAAAAGAAATCCGAGTATGCCTTGAACTGTCTAAATGTCAGTTATGTTTTCTTGTTGTTGTCTTGTCTAGGTTTGGTGTCTCTCTGCACTCTTACTCTTCTTGCCTATGAGCGATACAATGTGGTATGCAAGCCAAAAGCTGGTTTAAAGATGAAGATGCGGAGAAGCATCTTTGGCTTGCTGTTTGTCTGGATCTTCTGCTTGTTTTGGGCTGTGGCGCCATTATTTGGCTGGAGCTCCTACGGACCTGAGGGGGTCCAGACATCCTGCTCACTGGCCTGGGAAGAGAGATCATGGAGCAACTACAGCTATCTCATTTTCTACACACTCCTCTGCTTCATTATTCCAGTTGCAATCATCATCTACTGCTACTTTAAACTGCTGAAATCCATGAATAAGGTGGGTGTGTAATAGCTTTTGCTTATTCATTACACCATTTAAGCAACATTTAAAATTCATGCATCTATCTATGTTTGCTTGCAGTCTACCGCATGCATAGTAAAACAAGTAATTAGCTTTTAATGTGGCCCAACGTTGCTCTCTTCTAGCTGAACAGGAGTGTGGAGCTACAAGGTGGGCGTTCCAGCCAGAAAGAGAATGATCATGCCATCAGTATGGTGTTGGCTATGGTAGTAGCATTTTTTGCCTGCTGGCTGCCCTACACAGCATTGTCATTGGTGGTAGTTATAGATCCAGAGCTGCACATTCCTCCTCTAGTTGCCACCATGCCAATGTACTTTGCCAAGACGAGTCCAATCTACAACCCCATCATCTACTTCCTTTCCAACAAACAGGTAAAAGCACACAGGTACTGTAGAACTGAGATAAAATCTTGATTGTGAACAAAGATTGAAGAAACACTGTTTGTGAAATTATTGCTCATATTTCCTGACAGTTCTTGTTCTTGGTTGTTGTTTTTTTCCTATCAGTTCCGTGATTGTGCTCTGGAGGTGCTGTCTTGTGGCCGTTACATTCCTCATGGGTCCACCAGTGTCAGCATCCGCATGCACTCTGTGAACAAGGGGAGCTGGCTGTCCTCCTTTGGCAGAAGCGTCAACACACACAGCAAGGTGTTGCCTCTGTGACAAAAAAAAGCTGTCATGGTTGTCAGCGTTCACTGGTGCCTCATCAAGAAGACAGACCAGGACACCTACAGACTCGAGTCTGTCACAGAGGTACCAACGTTGTTAGAGAACAGAATCAGCTCAGAGGCTGACAGGGATATTCAGAAGGTTGGACAAAAAAACGGGAAACTTCACCACAATAAAATGCTGTAATGCAACCCAATACCATGTAAATGTTGTGTTATTTTTTTGTTTTAAATGTATTTTCCTGACTAGAATATTATATTGCGTGGTTATTTTGTAGTCTCTTCTTTTGATCTGTAACATTTTACTAACAAAACCAGTGATGATTTTTACTTATGAATTGAAGGAGATATATAACAAACAGAAATACACTACATAAAAAATGTATGTGGTTTTCAATTTCTTTCCATTTTTAAACACACTAGGATGGTTAAACACACCCAGATTGCAGAGAAAGACTGCGGGAAACTGAAATCCTAGACTTTTTTTCTTTTCTTTTTTTTGCATAAATTTAATGCAGTGGCTCTTTTTCTACTCATTTTACTCATATAAGACGTCATTTCCTATTTTTCTTCCTAATATTGTTGAACTGTTGGGTAATGAATTGTTAATTCATGCATATAGTAGACTGTGTGACCCTTTTTTACATTAGGAGGACTGTTCTGGGAATAGGTGATCTGTTTTTATGGAAACTATACAGCACACCATCCTCCTGTGTGATAGCATTATGCAACAACAACAAAAAAATTTGAATTAAAGTCAACAGTAGCCAGCTCCGTGGTCTAATCAATACTGACAGCTTGGTCAAATAATTTTATTTGTTTTTGGATTATGCAATAAGTCCTTCCTTTTCCCAACTCTCACACTTTCCAAACGTCTGCTGCACAAAAACATTGCTCCGGCATTATTTCTTTGTCGAGCGCCTTTGTGAATACACAATGTACTCGGTAAAATTATTATTTTTTATTCTAGGGAAATAGCAAAGAAAAAATAATATGCTTAAATCAGTTTTTCTCTACCCACAAAATCGCATTACGAAAACATGAGAAATTTCGGTGCACTTGTTAAGCAAGCTTGCTGCACAGCTCACCTTGTGCATGTTTTAACAATGAGTAGTCAGTCAGGCAGTAAAAGACTTTCATTTTACTTGGTTAGCCTGCTCTGTGGTCTGGCAATTTTGCATTTGTATTATTTTGTGCTTTTTCGTCTGTGTAGACAGTTCAAAGGGGCATTAGGCGGTTCAGAGAAGGGTAACATAATAACATCTCTGGGTCTGATTCAAAGGCAGGACATCGTGTCCCACGTGACACGTTCCTGAAGCAACGATGAGTCACGAAGAGAAAAATGCATTGCTGATTAACGATGGAGTAAAAGCACCCAGTTGAGGAGAATTTTTTTTTCACTCTTGAGTTGGTGCTAACAAACAGGATAATTAATTTAAATCAATCACTGTAACAATCCATCATTAGTTTTACTCAAAAATTACTATGTGACAAGTCAAACTTCAGCTTTGAGCAGCTGGACCGTTCCGTCTGTGAGCAGCAGATCAGTTTTTCAGTGGTCCTAGTCAATGAAATCCAGCCACTCAGTCTCAGGCTTCAGGAACAGCCACAAGCACGGCGAAAGAGCTAGTTTCCCCTTTGGCGCACTGTAGTTATAAAACTGTAGCAGTATTTTTAAATTAAATCTACACGTCACATTACATCACATTACACTGTGCACAGCTGAGTGATATCTTTCAGGTAATTGTTTAGTGCTCTGCTACAATATTTTACATTGTCTTTTTTTTTGTCTGTATGTAAGCTTTGTTATATTAGTGTGAATCTGTTTCACTCTCTTGCTCACATTGTTCCCACCCACCTGTTTGGTGCGCTGTAAATATTGCAGATGGGCATCTGCTTCGGAATAAAGTGTTTTTGATCTTTTATCTTGTGGTTATAAGCTGCACATTGTCTTTGGCGTCCAGATATTGTCAGATGTGCGATAACTGATTTTGTTCTTTTCCAGAACTTCTGATTTGATTCCATATGTTACTGGAAGATATTTGATCAGCCTAATATGTTAGATGATCAAAAGCAAAATGCATTATATATTAATCTAATCCCAGATTTGGTGTAGTCCATAGCTTGCATATTTGAAGCAAAGAGCATTTCACACTTTATCTCCAAACAGGATTACACAGTGTCGTGCAATAATCCTGCAGCATTGCTCGCTTTATATCCTGAGCCAATTCAAGAACTCCCAAGTCATCCATCTGGCATGCTTAATGCAAAGCTTTTAACCTTTGTGGTGCACTGTATTAATATGACACGGACAGCTGTTCAGTTCGCACATATGCGCACAGTATCCTGTGCATTACAGTGCCATGCCGTCATCATCGCCGCATTATAGATTTGAACCCCTGCCTGTTTTTTTTTGTGTTTTTTTTGCAGTTATATCAGGATTGAGACAATGGTGACGTAATTGCTATTTAATTAACAGCCATCGTTTCCCCCCAGTTGTCTCTGCTGTGAATACACTGCAGAGCTTTTAATGAATGTGAACACTGAGGACTCCCAGGTGACCCGCCGGTGCTGTCGAGTGATAATGAAAAGGGCGGATTCTTTGGCGCAAATTGTCTGAGCTACAGGTTTACCAGTTAATATTATTCATTCAGTGGCGATAAGGGACGCAGGCTTGACGTGCGTTTGGTCAGCGTGGAAAGAGTGATGATAAAGAACTAAATATGTTGGCTCTTTGAATCCAGAGATGAGAGGCGAGCCCACACCTGCACTAGACTCTGGGAACAATACAGCCTTGGAGGAATACGTTGAAATCGCATTTGTGCTGGCGAACAGCTTTATTCTCTCCAGCACTTCTGTTGTGGGGGCTGCGGCAAATGTTTTTGTCATACTGGCGGTGTATCGGCAAAAGTCCCTGCAAACTTCCAATAACGCGCTGGTGGTCAGTCTGGCTGTTATAGACTTTCTGAGATGTGTAATCGATTGCCCGGTTCTCTTAACCATTGTTGTGAGTGTGTATCGAAACAGAAAAGTGGACAGTTTCATCTGTGATGTACAAATGGCCTCTTTTTCATTCAGCTGCTGTATCCAGTTGTTAACACTGGCGTGCATAAGTGCAGAGAGATACCAGGCCATTGCACAGCCCTTCAAAGCCAATCAAAGGAAAAGGCGAATTAAGGCGCTGATTCCTCTCACATGGACCTTCGCTATTCTGGTGTCTGCTTTTTGTGTGATATTTTTGAGGGACTCACCTTTGCATATGAAATGCCAACGACAACAGAGAGAAACGTTATTCTCTTTTGACAAATTTGGGCTTTACATGCTATTCCCACTGTGGGCAGCGTGTTTTGGTGTCATCATTGGATTCTACGCTCGCATATTTGCCCTGGTGAGATCACACAGCCGTAAAATATTTGACAAAGGTACTTTTACTCTTGCTACAAAAGACAAAAATGAAGAGAAGCCGGAGACAGAAAAAGCCGCAGTGGTGGAAAATGAATGTGGAAGATTTGAGCAAAACCCCACTTTGAGCTTAGGCAATGCTCAGACACAAGCTGAATCAAATTCACCCAAAGAAAAATCAGTACAATCTGTCTCCATCAATTCAGAGGATAAGAAAGAATTTAAAGATACAGTGAAGATGAGCAATGCAGAAACAAAACAAGCTCGGCCCCTTCCAGTACAGGCTACAGTGCTTACTGAGAAAAAACCTTTAAAAACAGAGCAGTCAAACCCCCATGTCATGAAGGTTGAAGTGAATCTGTCAAATGGAGATGCTGATTCAAATGTTAAGAGCTTAACCACAAAGCGGGCGTCAGTCAGTTTCAACACACAGGAACAGTCCAAAGACAGACTGAAGTCTGAAGAAGAATCCAAAGAAAACAGCCTCCTGCAGCCCCCATCATTGCCTGCACCAAATGTAAATTCTCAGTCTACTACTATCTTACTGACAGAGCCTGACCAAGCCCTAAACAACAATGAAGGAGAAACACTGACTGTTGCCTCACAGGCTCAGGTGACCGCTTCACCTCCAGTCTCAAGCAATGTCCCCGAAACAGAAGCAATGCAACTCCCTGCAGCGGTAGAAGGGGCTGTTTGCATGATGCCTTCAAAAGCAAGTAAAGAGAGAGCAAACAAAAAGAAAGAGGGCAAAATGGCTAAACGTGCTGGCTATATAATTCTAACCTTCCTCTTATTCTGGTTACCACTGATCACAACGATCCTGGTGAATTACTTGGTTCACAAAAACACAAACTCACAGGTAAGTGCCTGCAGAAATAGGCTTGTGATTTCTCTCTATTATTGCAGGGTCGTTACCTTACAATACAAAACACGTCGGAGGGGGGGGGGGCTGTTGCTGTGATTTAGTGCTATGTAAATGAAATGGGATTCACATGAAAATCTCTGTTGTGTTATACAAAGTTAATCTAAAGATCTCTTAATTCTTAAAATTGCCTATTGTTTTTCAGATAATTATCATTGAAGACATGGAGGTCCTGTCAGTGTCTGTTGCCTGCATCACGTCACTAAGTGACCCAATCATATACGCTGCAGTAAACCCTCAGTTTTCTTCAGAATTTTATCGGCTGAAAAACAGGATGAAGTCCATATTTCATAAGAAAAGATAGACTTTCCACCCCTATAAACATCTTTTAAGTGGCTCTAGACCCAATGACTGTATTCATATTCGCTGTGCAAGTGAATATAGAATTTAATAACGTTTGTCTAGTCATTGTCCAAATATTAACTAAATTAAATCCCAGTTGTCAAAGTGGGATTTTTCTTTTTTTTTATTTGGGTATAAGAAGCTTATTATTTTATATGCCGCTGCGTTATCTTAGATTTTATGCAGGCTGACTTCTCAGCAGTTACTAAACACTGCAGAGCAGAGGCAGTGCATGCTGTGAGAAGCTGCCTGGACTAACGCAATCAGCTCTGCAGGGGGGGTCGGTGCTGCGCTCTCTGTCAAACAATCACAGAGGCCTGCAGTCTGCCTCCAGAGACCCTGCAGCCGCGACCCACCGCTGGGCCAGTCAGGTCTTCACATGTCCTCCAGCAGCACCTAATTATTATGCCATCCTGTTATAAAAGATGCTCTTTGAGTGGTCGTGAAAAAAACATTATCAGATCTACCTAATTATTTTCTTTCTTTTTTTGTAAGAAAAGAAAAGACATGGGTCATTTAATGGATGTTTCCATAGAGCTACAGTATTTATTCTATCCACTGCACCAAATGCACAATGTGTGTGATCATTTGTCCCCTTTTCCCTTGCCGCTTACATATGTGGTCCGTGACAAGACTTGTGTTTCATTAAAAGCAGAATTTACATCATGACATACCAGGCTCACTTGTTTCCTTCCCACCAATCTCGTTTTTACTGACAAACCAACAAGAAGCAGAGACATACTTTAATAAAACAGAATTCGGCAATGAGAGCATGCAAATCCTTAATTCAACCAGTTAACAGACAGAAAGAGAATGCCAACAAGTGTCAACTAAATCTAGAAATAAGAGAGGAGCCAGCTTCAAATGCGGTTGAGAAAGTCCTAACTGAGATATTTACAACATGAAAAGTGTACAAAATGGCCCTTTGACACAGTAAACTCCACTGAGGCTTGCTTTTGAATATCATAAGAATTGGTAAGTCATTGGGATTGATGCTCAAAACTCTCTCATATAGTTTTCAGTCCAAATACCACGTGTCCACATTAGGGTTAGTATTAGTTAAGTGCCGCCGAGAACATTGACTTATGTTTCTACCTTGTGACCTAACTAATATATACCCTGTATAGTTCTCAGTATCAATTATTAACTAATGACAGCGGCTGTCACACAGATCCATATCAGGATGTCAAATATGTAAGCTAACACAGAATTCGTCATTTGACTTTCACTTTGCACATTTCACAAACATGGTCAGGATGCGTAGTATATTTTACTCGTCATCGAGCGATGTTTTTCAACTAGTTAATGAGTCAGTTAATGAATATTCACAACAGTTATCCATTCTGGTGGATGTACGATTTTTGGAATTTACAACAGTGAGGGGAGCGTTAGAAAACATGTCATTGAAGGGGGTTGGGGTTCAAAACAATCGATGTAACAAGCAGTGAGTGAAACGAATGTCCCGCGATGTGTAAAGGAGACTGATTTAATATTCACAAAGATCGCCTTCAGGCAATGAATATGTGTGCTTTGTCATCAGAGGCCATCGAGAATGACCTTTAAACATCCGCATTTCCTCCTTAAATCATAGACAACAAATATGACTACATTACATAATCAAAAATAAAGTTGTTTTTCTTTTTTCCTCAGTATTTTTAGGCAACGACGATGACCACGCGTTCCTCGCCCTCTTCCTTGCTCTTGCTGTGCTTGATGGAGCAAGATCTGCTGGTTCACTTCCAAGGCAGCTGTCCACATCATACTAATACCATGCAGAGTTTGACATCAGATGAGATAACAACTTCAAAAAAACCCTCGGCCTCTGTTAATCTTATAATCCTTCTTAGATTATGGCAGGTTGATGCTCGGTGGTCCCTCTCCTCAGCATCTGGTGCTTCTTGAGACCAGTTAGCCGACCAGATAGGCGTGACATCTACAAGGCAGATACTCGGACAATGTTGCTCTGAGAGTATGCTGTGGTGGTGGAGCCGTCCCCGTCTGATGAAGTCACCACCGGGGCAGATAAGCTGACCATGGAGGGAGTGATGTAAGGTTCATCACATTTCAAGGGCACGGTCTCGTCGAGTTTAGCGTTCAGGCTGGCGCGACTGTGAAAGAAAACAAAGGAATTAAAAGAGGCTGAAAGGTCTGAGCTTGCAAAATGTACACGGCACAAACCTGTTATTTAATATGTTCTTGTACAACGTATACACGAGTGAGGATTGTATACAGGCATGAATACACGCCCTCTTTATGAAGTGGTTCATCCTGTGATGCGTATGCTGTAAAAATCCTACATTTTTAATTTACTGTCCGAGAACAGTCCTTTATTGTAAATACTGAAATGATGTTCCACACACGGTAGACGTTTTCAGAGCAATAGCACCAGACTACTCCACCCAGTTTGGAATCGCAGATTCTTTTTTTTTTTGACCTTCTGAAGTAACAAGAACTGCAGATCATTTATATTGTACTTGCCTATGGGAATGGGTTTGCTCAGGGGAATCTGCTGCCACCCGTTGTAATGAAGAGGAAGGGTATTTAATTTGTGGTACTCACAGGGGGGGAGAAAAAAGACCTGTTACTCTGCATAATCCACTGAATGTGCTTTCAACAGTTTTCATGAGACCAATTAGGCAGGAAGCAGTTCCAGTGAAAAACAGTGAGGATTATTCCGAGATAACAGGAATACTGTGCTGGGATAACAGCATTAACTACAGCACGTTAGTGCGTTTATGTCAATACAACCTACATACTGTATATATGCCAGCTGTACTGTCGATCTTTTTTTTCTTTCCTTGTGCTTGTAGCTGCTTGTTCATTTGTTGCTCTTTGCTGTTGCTGCATATCTCCACATTTATTGAGGAGGGAAGAGGTGACATCACTTGTAGATGTATGATCAAATCAAAAAACACACAAGTCATTCATTTAATTTCTCAGCATCCTAAAAAGCACTGTGAAGTCAGAGAGACTACATACCTGTTAGCCACTGGCCTCTCTCTTATCTGTATGGTGCTGAGCTCCTGGTTATTTGTGCTGGGCAGGCTGAAGCTGCTCTTCTTTCTATGGCGTCGAGAGCAGCATGAGCCCAGGCCGTGCGGAGACGAGGACACGGAGGAGGTCCGGGAGCCGGACTTGTTCATTACGGAGACCTCCATGCAGTTTGCCTGAAAGGTCTGCTCGTCCACAAACTCGTGATTCTGGAGAAGGAAAAAAAATTGGATTCAGTGTTGCTTATGAATCACTCTATTACATCGATGATTGGCTCTGCTCAATGATGAGTAAAGATGTTTCACAGTAAAGCCTAAACAGACTGAACAGAATCCACTGCAAAATTGTTTAATAATTGGAAAATGAATCATCAAGGGAATAGAAATATATTGGCCCAGATGTCCATATTAAGTGCCATCTGTGAGAACATTCACAACTGTTATTGCTGTGAAAAACGAGCAGAACTTGAAGGTCAGCCTTCAAGTGTGTTTCGGGCCCCGCCAGCAGGTGGCAGAGAGCGGCTGTGCAAGATCTGATGCCGTGCCTTGAATCTTATAGCTCACCTCTGTCACTCTTGGTCTGCTCGCTGTCTGTTATCTATAATGCACACTGTAAAAGACCTGATGTAAACCTTTTCATCGCCACGGGAATAGTGTGAAACCATTTTTTGGAGCTTTTCCCAGATGAGAGGCAAGCCGGTTAATAGGAGAGGGATCATCTCATGACATGAAAAACTGATTCACTCCCTGCATACGTCTGTTTGCAGAGTTTAGATCTGCACGAGTGTAAACCTCATGTCAGAGCAAAGAATAAAAGAGGCCCCTGCATCTCTAAATTATTGATACAGTAAAATGAAGTACGCCGGTTTGTTTAGATGAAATAATCCTTGTGGATGGCAGAGCCACGGTATCTTTAGCATGTCGCTGGCTCGGGGACTCAACATTTCCCAGCCCCATTTAAAGCTATTTTTAACTTAGCTGAACAGGAAATAGATTGTACAGTCTGAGCATAGATGAAAAAAAAAGTCACTTTGTTTCTATTTGCAACTCACTGTAACAGGTTGGAACTACTGATGATACAGCGCAGACTGTAGGAGTAATGCAATGAAAGGAGCTTTTTTCCCCCCCACAGAGAGCTATTTTAAACCGTGTGAAGTCTGTTACCAAGATAGTAAAAAATGAAAAGTACCAAAGCTTTCATCTTCCAATCGACATGGCTTTAAGGTCTTCTAAGATTTTTTTTGTCTGTTTTTTTTACCGTGGTCTTTTCCAGGCAGTGCAGCAGATGATGATGCTGGCTCTCGAAAGGAGGGCTGGGGGCCTTCCCCACCAGGGCTTGTCCTGCCTCCTTGGAAGCCTTGATAGAGTTAAAAGAGAAAAACAAAACAAAACAAAGAGAAAACCACAGCAGTGTAGATGAGCAGGGTTACATTCTGCTAGTAGACAGTCAACAGCAAGTAGCTCGGCGATGTAGTGGCGAGGACGCAAAAGCACCGAGAGTTGAAATGCTGATCTGTAGCATGGCAGCCAGTCCACTGAACCTAGTGACACGGCGACGTTTTAGGGGTGGGTGCACAGAAACTGCGACTAATCGCAGCGTCTTTACGCTGAGAACACTGGTTTTCTTATTCTTTCACAAATTTGATGATAAGAAGCAGGAAAAGTCCAATTCGAGGTGAAATCGCTTTCAATGCGGCAGCAGTGGCACACCTAGACACAGATCAAACACAGCGTACCAAACACAGCAACAGCATTCTGCACCATAATGTCACCACACATATGAGACACACTTTATGAAGCTTTGCGCGGCTCTGGGATGGACGGTATGCTGTATTAGTCTGCACTACAACCTGGGATGCTCTAGAAAATACGCACAAAACACACAGCAGATCCAAAAAAACACCCCCCCCCCCTCCCCCTTCAAAAAAACCCCTCCCCAAATCAAACAGCAACAAAAAACAAACCAAAACAGAGTTTAGAGGAGATGTGGGCTGAGCGGACAGCCTCCACAGGTGACATACTGTCATGTAAGCCTTTGTCTCCCTCCTTCCCCTCCAAACCCTGTTGGACAGACATGCAGAGCTTGGTTAATGAGTAAGTGTGAGTGTAATGGCTGAGGCTCCACCAGAAGGCAAGTATGCCTGCCTGGTCCTCCTGCTGCATGGACAGAGAGAGGGAGTGTTGACAAGGAATGTCAATGCTGCAGCTGAGAGGGTTGATGTAAGAGAGGACGATCACACTGAAGCACTGGAATGACAGCAGCCCCTGTGTTACAGCATGAAAAGCTTCCCCGTGTGTGTGTGTGTGTGTGTGTGTGTGTATAGTGTGTGGTGGCATGCCCCCCCACCCCCGACCACCCTACCCACACCCCTGAGCAGAGTGACATGCAAGCATCAGCGAGGCCCCGGTCAGTCAGCCCCCACCCCCCACCCTCAAGCCGCTGCTTGGCCCCCAATCCGGTTTACCTCCTCCAGTGAGTCGATCAGGAGCCCATTTTGTTTGTAGCGCATATAGGCATTAGTGCCTCGAATCTTCACAGCACGGATTCTAGCGAGGCGAGTTTTCTGTTTGAACAAACAGACCTCTGTTTTAGCCTCTGACAGTTTGTCCGTCACACTAATTGGCTACGTCTTCCTCCACCACCCCTCCTCCCCACCCCGCCCTCTCCACCCGCCCCGGCAGCCGCAGTATTTAGTGGAGAAAGGGTATGCCCAAATCTACGATTAGGAAGTTCTGCCTTAGCAAACACTTTTAGAAAGAAATGCACATATTGCTATCGAAAAAGCTGCTGACACAATACTCTGAAGATCATTTGTTCTGTCATTGTCATTCGCTCTTTTATTTCCCTCGTTCCCCTCCCACCCCGAAATATACTTAAGCAAGTCAATACACACATACGCTCAATAGACACACAATACGCAGAAGCACAATAAAAGATTAATATTCTGGAAGATAGCGTTTGCCCTGTCATTCTGTTACATGCGGATAAGACAGGGACAGAGAAGAGGGGGAGAAAAAAGAGGGCAGATAGAAGCAAAATAAAGACAGATAGGGGGAAAAGGAAGACAGTGGCAAAGGAACGGGGAAGGCGGGGAGCCAATACCCTCTGTGCTCGTCGTTTCTCTGCCCGCTGGCTTTGGTGGTAGATACGGCTGAAGTTTGACACTATGACAGGGACAGGCAAGGCAATGACCAGCACCCCACTCAGAGAGCATATGGACCCAAACACCTTCCCTACGATTGTTTTTGGCACCATGTCACCGTACCTGAAACACACACAAAACAGATAAGAGTGAGCACACTGGGTAGGAACACAAACAGGGAAAATCTTCCACTCAGGAGGTTTATTTAGCATGTCAAGTTGTTGCGTGTGCCTAACGGTATTTTTAATAGTCTTGAAGATAGTTACGGTGACCTTGGGATATTTCACACCTTCAAATAAAAAGTCACACATTTGAAGTGGGCGAAGAATAAATAGGACTCCCTCTGATGTCACCTCTCCCCGGCCTAGTTTCTACACGCCATTGCGATGTTCCTCTTTTAAAACACTGTTTCATATATAATTACACACCTGCTGGCATCGGCTAATGCTTTCACGTCGTGACCAAATGCGCTACATATCCTCCGTGACCTCTGTTAGCCAAACAGCTTGTGAAAGATACAGCGAGTAGTATCACGTTGAGTAAAAGCAAAAAGGGGAAGGGAGCAGTGTGATGCCGAACCCCGGAGAGATCGATTAAGTCTGTGGTCCTCGGCGACAGCCACCGGTGTGTTTTGTTCTTATTCCCACATTAAAATGGAATATGGAGACGCAAAGGGAACCCAAAAATTCAACACAAGGAGAAAAGAGCTTTTCTGGCACACATGCATGACACTGATGAGGAATGTTTCATGGTATACCTGAGCACAATTAAAGCATGTCATTTTTCAATGGTGAACAGGCTGCATTCAACAGATTAAAGGCTGCGCTTCTGTCAGGTTGGACTGACTCATCCCCAGTCCCATCAAATTAACGTGCCTGTCTTCTGCTAGAAAGCCAAATCCGTCTCTGTTCAAGGCAAACCTGAAATCAAACTGTTTTCGTCACCTCGTTTTCTTTACTTTAGCAGGCACCCTCAGCACCACTTACTACGGTAAGCACTAAAACCAAGGATACCAAACTGAAGAAGAGAGACACTTCCTGACTTTCCCTGAAACTTTGTTGTCTTTTCACCTGTTTTATAAAAGACATAGTTTTGGAGATACTAGGCCATTATATGCTCCTATTTTGATGACAAAATTTGATTTAATGCCAACATGTGCAACAAAGGTAATTCAGGTCATTCATAAACACTGTTATAAAATGATATCGCAAAATGTAAAAAATTTGCAATACAATCCCAGGCATGTCTGAAAGCAAGAGACATGCCTGAGGCTAATATGTTCACGAGCTTTTGAAAAACTGCCACAGTGAAGGTTTTAAAAACCTCAGTTTCTATTTTTAACATGTGGTCGAATAAAACGTGGATTTTGTCTCACAATGTTAAAGGTGTGCAGCTTTATTTCCTTTTTTGATGTTGGACTGTGCGCCGTGTTGAGCCTGGGTTATGCTTGATTGCGGACACGGACACAGATAGCTGGACGGCCGAGTTGTAGTTCTTATTATACTTCTTTAAAGTCCACTGCCTGGGCGCGTGCGTAGTTGGTGCACTGTTATCTAAATTATCTGCGCTGTCACAAAATTTGGACAACCTCATACTCAATGTTTGATGATGAAATTTATGTTATGGGGCCCAAGCAGAAATCGTGTGCACGGAAAGTAGAAATCTCGCTTTATTGTTTGTGGACTTTTAATTGGCCAATATTTCTTTACGGTTAAGGTTATATTACCACTTGTTCTTTTGGTATGCATGAGATAATTTTTTGCATGTGGACGGCGACTTTTTTCATAACGAATTTGGAAAAAAGTCCCCGTTGCCTGAAGCCTAAAATGGGAGCTACTTTAACAACCTCTAACAAAATCACAGTGCTTTGTAAAACACGCTAGAAAACTGTCTCCACTAAATGTGGAAACGATAAATTCAATTCACCTCATGAGGCACAAACACGCCGTCTATTACAACCAGGCTACAAGGAGGAGATGCTAGCAGCTGGTGATGTGCAAAACACATGTAAACAAATGACTCCACCGAGCTTCGGGAGAGGACTTGCTAGTTTCACTCCATGTGACGGGAAGAGCAAATGGTGGACGGAAATTACTGATGCGATTACAGGTGGATAAACAGGGTGGTTAAAAAGCTGGATCTAAGATACAACATCCCAGGTAGGAAACATCTTTCAGTTTTATAAGGCGACAATATTGTGCAGCTACTGAGAAGTTATTTATACTTGAATTTTCCTGGGAAAATGCTACCTTTGCATTTGACTTGCAATAGATTCACACTTCAAACTAGGTAATGTGTCATCAGTGAAAATGTGTCCTCATTGTAAAGTTTCTTCAAACATTGTGATATAAGGTTGAGGCTATAATGGCTGCCCCTAGCACTCAGGAGGAAATGCTGGAAAAAGATGGAGGTATTCCTTCTCAAAAAAGGCCAAATCAGATCATTTTTGTGTTTGCTGGGTGGTTAAACAAGCTGTAGCCCCTGCTACTATATACACATTTCAATATGGATTTTTGTATGGACGATGGATTTTATGTAAATAACATTTTTCTAGTGCTTTACCAGCTCACTGCTAGTTTATTACAAATGCATCCAATGTAGTATATTATATATGAATTTATGTTTTTTTTCCTCATTCATTTATGACATGTGTGGGTTGCATAGACTACCAGATAGTCCCCCCTGGGACAATAAAGACAATTCAATCCAATTCAAACATTTAGCTGCAAACACAGTGACATCCTGTAGCCACATGCACATCTGATTACTTTTCAAGATTATTACTTTATCAAATAGAAAATCCCGATGTCTCCAAGGCAATTAACAGATCCAGGGAAAAAATCTGCAAATTCATTCGTATGAGCATAATCTGCATATTCACAAGCGGCTCTGTGCTGACATGCTAGGCCACCAGCAGCACTGGGACTTAAAATGAATGATTCAGGGCACGTATGTTTTCCGTGTCATCTAAACAACTCTCCGTGTGCTGCAGAGGACCGGCAATTCACATGTTCGCAGGTGGGTGAGATGAATGAGTGAGACCCTAATGCGCAAATGACCTGAGTAGACCATTACCTCCCGAGAGTAAGATGAATGCAGGTAGGAAGGAACATCAGCATTGCTCAGTGGCTGTGACAGTAGTCCGTCTCTCAAGTGAGGCAGGGTAATGTGAATGTATCGCTACACGGGAGGTTGACTATTTCATAAATGAAGTTGTCTAATGCCCACAGACGTCTGCTTGAGTCATTAGCTTCAGGTTTCCATCATGTTGGGCCCAACAGTCTGGGCTTTTACAGAGCTCGGGCGGAAAGATGTAAAAGTGGACATTTTAATATCACGCTTGATGGGACTTCATGTACAACAGTTTGCTTTCAAGTTGACTAATCTCGCACAGATGTCATTAGTTTTGCAGTTCATTACAGGTCAAGTCATTTTCCTATCTAATGGCAGACAATGACTGAAAGCAGGTGTCAATTATAGGTTCTGGATGTGCTGCTGAAAGCCTATTAAGAGATCCATAAAAAAATGGAAGACAGCATTCCCTCGCATGTACTTTACTGCGGCGAGTGGAGTGATGCAGGCACGTCTGTTGTGGAATACAGTGTGTTGCAGTGACTGTCTTCTTTTGGAAGGAAAGCCTAGCAGCGAGCAGATGAGAAAGGAAAGCAGCAAGCGCACTCTGGAGAGAAACAGTAACAGTGATGGATTGTTCATAAGGGAAAGCTGAGATACACAAAGCCTCGTGGATGATGGCAGAGGTAGGAATTAACAGCAGCTGCAGATTAAAGTAATGTTCCTACTTTGTTCTTGTTGTCTCTAAGTACCAGGTACTCACATTTGCTACCCCTGCTACCCTAAGCTGACACGGGTGAGACACAAAGACGGATGACCGGATTCTTATCCTCACTGCAGAGGATGAAGAGGAATGTCGAGATGACTGAATATCAATTCCCCACTTCCACCCACCTAAAACCATACTGTGCTCGCGCTGGCGCCGGCCTTTAAAAACAACGCATTCTGTAGAATTGTCCGACAGCGAGATGACAGCATTGCAGATGAAGCTCGGCGCGCCGAGAGAGAGTGAAACCGCGGGGTTGCCTCAGACTGTAGGAGAAATGTCAGACTCAAAGGAATATTTGAATTCTAGAAACGGGGGGATGAATGTCCTCACCTGGCTTTGGATAATAGACCAATCAAACATTCATGAGTCCCTGTATCAACCTGCGTGGCAGAGTTTGTGCAGTTGACCTTAAAAGCAGTGCGGTATTCCATCAGGGGTGCTCTGAGACACTTCTGTACATGACCTCACCGCCTCACAGCTAGCGCCAACACCTAAAAACAGGGACACGCTTGGACACACAGGAACTGACACACAGTCAAAACAGACGCTTGTTTGTGTGTATATGTGTGTGCGTAGGGCCTTTAATTTGACATATAGTTAAACCAATCCTCCTTCCTAAAAAAGCAATCTTGTTCCTTGATTGTCTTCCAGAACCCTGTGTCTGAAATCTGACTGCCATCTGGTTAGTGGGAAGTGAAAAAAAAAAGATATCTGGATGACATTGCAGACACGTCATTTGTTTATTTCTCTTTTCAGAGACAAGGCAGGTTCGTTTTTTCCCCCTAAAGATTAAACTAAATGAAATGAACCTTTTCAGGTAATAAACTATGCCTAAATGGCCTTTTCTGGTCATTTGTACCACTCTGTCTGCTGCACACAAATAGGGTTTAGTGGCTGATAGAAATTACAAATCCCTACTTTAAGCGAGCATAAGCTCAGGTTTCTGAAATAAGCACAGAGGCCTGAAGTAATCACACTGCTGTCCCAACAACTCACATTCCAGTTGTGATTACTGCCAACAGCTTACCAGTGCTGACAATTAGGATTCAAGGAGGGCTGCGGCAGATCTTTCAGAGGCTTCGTCAACAGCATCGAAGACCAGTCGCCCAGCGGCGCCTCTGTCGCGGTCTTCCTACCCTCCTTTTTGTGGATTTTAGTACGAAACTAGCTCACACACTGCACAAGTGACTATAGTAAAGTGCATTAATCAAAGCAAAGTGAATATCTAACGTTCAAAAAGCCTCACAGTGTTCGCCTGTGCCGATAAGCGATCAAGGTCAAGGTGTTCAAAGGAAGAAGAATCCTATGATTAAGATAGTGAAACTGCTGGACTGTGAGGTGACATCCTATTAAATCCTTCATGGTAAAGACATTAAATCTCACTTTCATCAAACCACACTTTGATCTACTCCAATTTGATATTTCAGTGAGAAGCAGTGGAATGAAACTAATTTAATTATTAACCGTTTTGATTCATCAGCTGATTAGAATACAGATGAGTTAAGCACACTGTCCTTATCTTGTGCGCCATCTATGCATGTTGTTTTATAGCAATAATTACAAAGGGACCTGCAATCTGAAAATCTGAATCTCAAATTAATTTCGGTCTCATTTTCTTCCCTGAGACTGATTTAACTTCACATCCCACTCAGCATTTGTCTTTTATGCTCGGAAAGTCACAATGAGCTTACTGTGCTAAAACAAGGCTTTCATATATTATAAAAAAAAAAGGACTTTTATCAAGCAATTATGTGCAGGTGAGCCACTTTTACTCTACATTTTCTTAGACTGGTAAACTCCCACCGTGCATTGTGAATCAAGTCTCCTCAACACGTCTTTGATCATTCTGGGAATGCACAATTTTCTGTTTGACCTTCACCGAACATCTCATGGCGCACCGACTCCCCATCATGCTTCCAGAGGTAATTCACTGGCTCCGTTTCACAGTTCAGTGGTTTCTACAGTGCAGACAAGCCCTCCAAACCTGTGAGACCAAATCCTGTCAATTATAGTGAAACTCTGATACTGTCACCGACTGTACCAATCAGAAGTTGATAATGACAGCGAGAGGCAATAAAACTGTGCGGGGACAACGGGACAGTGGCAAGGTCAGGAAGTATTAGGCGCTCTTGAAGTGAAGACATCTCTTGTGGGCAGTGCTGTGAAACGTACCACAGAGATTAAAGTGTCAGAGTGGACGCAACATTAAAATCTTCTCTAAGGACTTAACACAGACTCTTCCAGATATTAGCCTGACCAGCTGAAACAGTCTCCATTTCTTTTACAAGTCATGACAAGGAGCAAATGGAGCAATGCTGCACAACAATACTGCTCTCTGTACCTTCTCCATGAGGCTGAAAGAGCACAATATTCATCCGTGCTGACAGTTAAATAATAGATGTTACCCCCCCCACCCACCCACCCCCCACAACAAAAAGAAAAAAGTAATTTTCCTCCAGAACTCTATCATACTATGAACTACGAATCGAGAATTTGAGGAAAATAGATTACACTGCCTGGATGTCATACAAGGCATATGAACATGAGTGACAAGAGGATATAGATTCTCTGACATTGTATTTGTGAAGACTGCAAGATTCATGGGTTACTGAGAGGTTGTAAGGGTGCTTATGTCATATTAAGAGCCTTCATTAAATGTTTGTTTCTAAAAACACAAATGAGCTGACCAGTCGGCCATTCTTTTATGTGCCAGTAGGTAGTAAATCTGACCATGTAGTAAGAAAATCGAAGCTGGATAGACATTCTTGTATGTACAGATATACAAGGGCAAGTGAAGGTAGCAGAATGAAAGAAAACTCCCTCTCTCTCGCGCTCATAAATTTATATCATTGATGCACCAAATGTGCATCTGTTTCGTGTTTAAAATAAATTAAAAATATTAAGGACATTTTGTATTTATCTATTTCCACCACGAACAGACTGCAAAACAGTACAAATTAAATCTTTGTAATTGCCAGATAGACTGGCACAATCTTTGGAGGCTCGCACTCAATACACGCTAGCACACCTACAGTATGTACCACTGCAATGCTGGGAGACACACCACAAGGGTTCAACAGTCTGACACACAATAAATGAACATGATCTCCAGCATGATCCCTGAACACAACATATCATTCCTGATGTTCTGCACCGCATCTCTGGCAAGAGGCCGGGAGCACAACATTCAAAATGCTCCCTCTCCTGGGTTTGGACACCAAAGACTGATGGGATTAAGAGTGTGTGGGCTGATAGGACTCTGCTCTGATGCTATCCCTCAGATATACATCATTATAGAGAGGGGAATCCCACAGGCACTGGGATTAGCCCGCTAGATTTTCACTGCAGGTGATAAGGGAAAGAAGGAGAGGCTGGCAGAACTACACAACATAATGGGGAGAAGGAAGCACAGATAGGGGAGGACCAGAGGACCGCACTGCCTGGTGTTATGCATGCGGTAGGAAAAACAGGGTGCTCAGGTATGAGTAACTGCAAACAATAGCTACAGGGAAGGACAACTTTGTGATAGGTGCCTGTCGCAGTCTCTGCAGGCAGTAATGCAAAGGCTGCATTGTTCTGGCTGTTTGCTGAAATGCAGGGAAAAAAATCAAATTTAAAAAAAAGAAGTGTGGAGCAGATGCGCGAGATCATTTTTTATGATTTTCACAACCCAGCTGAGATCCGGTCTCTGCAGATTTGTGAAAGCTGACGAGTGGAGCCAAAGGTTGGGATGTGAAGTTTGTGGGAGCAAGAATGTGTGGCTGCGTGCCAGTCAGTGTTAACGCATAGTAAATGAAAGCTTTTGTGGTGCTGCAGTGTCTATATAACTTTGATCCTCCAGCTGAATGTTCACCTCAGAGTCTCAGGAACCACACAGACCTAATAAAGAGCGGCAAAATTCCTCTCTTTGAACCACGAAGACACAGATAAACCATATAAAATAATCCCTCACGTATGGCTCTGGCAAAGGCACCTCAGCTCTCTCTCTCGCTCACATATCAAACATGTATTCCCTCACCCCTGCAAATCCCAGCTTAACCCTCACCCTGCAAAACCAGGCAGCTAGTTATCACCGCGGCTTTGACATTAGCATGCACGCCCTCTCTCATTTGGGAGATCTTCTTAAGAGTCAGGGATGATAAAAAGCTTTCCTCTTTACCGCTCTTCCGCTCCTGACTTTGACTCACCCTTCCTCTGCCTGGACCTGCCTGCCTCTAACTATGAGTTGGAGATGAAACGCTTCATTCACTTTCTTTTTCTCCTCCTTTTCTATTATCATGCAGTGCTAGCACAGCCCTGCTTGACATTTTTCTTTTCTTCTGCTCCTCTCCAGTCTCCAGTCTACACCTGCTGACACTTGAGAAACAAGCGCAGTACTATGCAAAAAAGCGCCCTTTTCCCCCCATTACTGTATATGCCGAGTCACCTCTAGGCCCACTTGAGCTCCTTATGGTCATAATTACAACCATTTCCTTGTGCCAATTGCTTTCGATAACTAAATGAAAGGCTGTTTTGTATTATTAAAAGTTTTAAGAGGGTTGAGTGTTGACCTGGACCAAGAAAAATAGCATGCCACCGTGTAAATATGAGAATTATGATTTGTGGCTATTAAAGCGAGGCCTGAGAGATGCTTTAATCAGTCTGGACATGATGAAACCAAGGTAAGCCAACTCAAACATTGCTCAGAATCTTAATTTGTCATTGCATGTTTATATTTCTGCCCATCCGCCTTACATCATTCCAGAAAGCCAAGGGCTAAAAATATATTCCACAACGTCGGTATAATACTTTGATAATGCAATTACACTCCTTCGTGACTGAATGGGGAGGGCAAAGGAACATGAAAGACTGGGCTGAAAGCACGAAGGGGCGACAGAGCTATGGATTATAAGGGAACGTGATAATAAAAATGAAATCATCAGACACTCAAGCGATTATGCTAATGAACTCGTTCTGTATTCATCGTAGGTTAATCTGAATGCTGGCAAAAGAGCAGTGGCATTTTCTTGAACGCCGAAAGCTTTCATTGAACTGGCAGCAAGTTACCTCACCTCCGGAATCTAAATGCCGGAGGCAGGGTTAAAGGTGAAAACTGAATTTCTTAAGATGATCAATTAAGGAAAAACTAGCAGTAATGACAGCGGTTGCTGTGTTCGTGGCATTCGCCGCATTAATACTTGTGTTTTTTCCAGTCTAAAGTAGAAAAAAAAGTACACTTCAAAGTAAGATGTGGCTCTTAAAGGCAAAATGCACCAAAACCAGCTTTCCTTAAACTGAAACACAATAAACACCAAAACCAGTGGCGATGCTCAGCTAGTATTGACCAGACGAGATTTCAAAGGGAACCTTGTGACCTTTGTTGTCTGGTCAGGTGATGAAGCGGAGAAAAAAACGTGAAAGGTCTTGTGGATTAGTGCCTCTGTGTTGGAAAGGGGAACTGGTCCAGGAGCCTCATCACGCTGACAGCAGATTAGTGCTCCGCGGCGCCGCCAGAGCAGACGGCACAAGATTAACTTTGATGTGCGATTCCACGCAGAGCAGCCGCTGGATATCAGCTTCCTCCACCAAATGGCCCCTTTTGCCCTGACTTTGCAGAGTGTGCATTCACAAGCTACGTTATCTAAAAAAATCTGCTCATTTAACAGGAGAGTACAGCGTCACCAGGCAGAGGTAAAGATGTATAGCTCTTTTTTGGGCTATATGTCCCTTTAGGTCTGCATTTACAAGTTTCATTATGTATCAATTCATCACTTTAAAGGGTAGGGGGGGGGGTTTGGGGTTTTTTAGATGACATAAGGGTACTCCATCAATTTTCCAGACAAAGATCAGTTTTATAAGGAGGAGAGCTACTTGTAAAAACAGCTGTGTAATTTTTTCTGTGGATCTCAAAGGAGGTTTATCTGGTGTATATATAACCCCTGACTATGTCACAGCAGTGTCATCAGGGTTATCTGTACTATAAGATAAAGCCAGAGTAGAATGGGGTTTGAAAGGTTTAATGAAACAGTCGCCCGTCGAATGCCTCACAACTGCACATGTAATACAAAAACGAGTAGGCCATTAATTCAGCAGCTGTTTAAACTATTGAATTAAAAAAACAAATTGGAAATGCCCGTCACAATATAGCAGAGCTGAAGGTGATGTGGCGATCCACCATTTCAAACTCAAAGGTTATTCGATTTCCAATTACAGAAGACAAATAAAAGCTGCCCATTTGAGAAGCTGACATCCAAAGTAGTCAGCTGACGTATCAATTGATTCATCGTTATGACAAATGATGAAAATTGTGGTGTTAAAAGCTCCAGACAAGCTAACCAATGGACTGGCTTAAAGGGTTACTCATGAATCAAGTCGAAAAATGAATTTTGGTCTTTAGCTGCGGGCATGTTAACGTCATAACAAATGGTTAAAAGAAAAAGACTGAAGGTAGGCAAAATAAATAAATAACACGAAAAAAGTTGCAGGATAATACGTGTTGAGGAAGAGAATCAATTGTCCTCAGGCTTTAAAAAAAAGTTCTGTATTCTGTTTGAGCTGCAACTTTAAATTGTCTGTATCAGCTTTTTGCACCAAACAGCTGCAGCCTCTCATATATCGGTTCACTTCCTGTATACACAAGACTATACATACATTCAGGATGCTTTGTAAGTAGTTACAGTACTCAGGGCGTAAATGGCCTGTGCCAATGGAGCATTGTCTTTGAAATAAATATCAAGGTAGAAAAATACAGCTGTTAAAAATTATATATGTATATATAAATATAGGAGCAGTCGCCAGTTCAAAGGGACACTTCAAAATCTCACAGTAAAAGTGAGAGGAATAGCCGAGGTTGGAATGAGACGGAAAGAGTGGCGAAGCGTAAAAATGTACTGAGCGCGCTCTCTCCCAGAGAGTGTGGACGGCAGCCAGACCAGCGACAGCAGCGAGCCCAGATAACAGCGAGTACCAAGGAAGCAGCGAGAACCTGCAGGGAAGAATTGGGAAGAGCTGAAGCTCTCCTAACAGCTGCAGACTGGCCCCCGGGGCAGAGCAGAGCTACTAGCTGCGGCCCTATCTACCATCGCCCCACCTGCACCACGCTACATCACGCACATGGGGACATCATTACTTTTTCCATTTCACTCCTCGAGACTTCTCCTGTCAAATCAAAAAATGACATGAAAAGTAATAACTCGGGGGCCGTGGCGACAACAACAACACAAGCAAAAGGTCATTTTGCCAGTGAAAATTGGTCTTGCATCCACACAATCTATCAGTCATCAACAGGTTTATTGCGATGTCTGCATTAACAGCAGGGGTGGCTAAAAGCCAGAATTAAACCGACCTAGGCCCAACGCGTGCTTGATGACACAACTCCCATTATTTATAACTTCGGCATCTTTGCCAGCGCTGAGGACGAGCTTCCTGGTGAATAATGATGTTCAAACTTGGAGGACAAGGCAGATAAAGGCACAGCTTTGGCCCCCACCACAGACAGCACATTCAAATGTACCGTTAACAAACGTGACTGAATGAAGGTTATTCGTTTTAATCACACCACAGCACGCCCTTCCTTCTACTATCCCAGGGGGGTTGCTATATTTAAGCACTTTTTCATTCTTTCTCCTTTTTTTGGTCTTGGCTAATGGCAAGGCAATTGCTATGTGGGATGTTTGCCCTTGAAGAATCAGACAACATAAGGAGACATTTATACATATTGTAGATGTGGCGCGAGCAAACTGTATCATATTCGGTGGCTACTTTTTTGACTGTGTCATGTTAAGAAATCAAATCCCAGCCTCGTTATCCTTTATTTCTCTTTTTTTTTGTGATGTTTTCCCTCCGACACGTGTTGGTTTTAATACCTGTGCTGAAAGAAAAGCTGTCTGTCCCGGGAGAGAAAGAGCAGGGACATTCATCTCTCATTTTTCCCACTTTCTAATTGGACTTCTCCATCTGTTGAGGTCTACAAATTGTCTTCTGGGGATGCTTTAGCTAAACCATCCTATCAAACACGCAAATACAGGAGGGACGCTCTTCTTGGAGCTCTGCCATAGCAGGCACTGAAAGAGTTGTGTGTGTGTGTGTGTGTGTGTGTGTGTGTGTGTGTGTGTGTGTGTGTGTGTGTGTGTGTGTGTGTGTGTATAAACCTGTATGATGTATGATCAGTCCAGCAGCATACTGCCTGGAGATAAGTAGATCTACGTGTTGCGCTGAACTCTGATTGGAAGCTGGCAGAGTTGGCTTCTTGGGAAATTAATCTATCTAGCACGCAGCAGATCTGTCAGTAACAAGTGACATACTTTAATAAGAATTATTTCACCAGATGACAATGTGGATGGGTGCCTGAAAAACGGCGTCAGTAGTATTGACTGTTTGTCACATATGCATCTAATAAATGTTTCTCCTCTGCAGTCCCAGAAGAGGTTGAGCAAACAGAATCTAAATCTGAAGAATAGGCAAAACTTTTTTGGGGGCGGTGGGTGGATTCTTTTCCAATTCTCACTCGGAGCCGTTAATGATATGGGAAATTGTGTTCCTCATGCTTGTCACTCTTTACATCCCATTGACTGGGAGTTGAATACTCAGGAGCGAGCAGTGGAACGTGTGACAGTGTATTTGTGGTGATGATTACAGCCCATTAACTTTGATGGATGCCATTTCATAGAAAAGACGATGGGAGTTGAAACAACAGCAGCGCAGCTTGTTTTCTGTCTCTGACATATGTGCGCAAAAATCTCGGGGAAAGAAACTGCAGTTAAATCCATGTAAAATGGAATTTTTGGATTCAAAATGAGACCGTGTTTCCTTTGGAGGTTACTGAATGTCACATCTGACACTTTGATGCTGGATCAGTTTACGTGAAAGCTCGGGTATGATTGTCCTGCGACCTCCAGAGGACAGTCTACCACAGATTTCACCATATAATACATTGCCAGTGAAAATACTGTGAGACGCATATGTGTGCAATTAAATAAGGCTGAGCTGGTTCTGGAATTGACTGCAGTGTCTGCCTTTATTAAGGTTAACTATCTGGGCAGCTTTTTTTTCCTCTGCACAACTCACTTTGCCTTTTGGCCTCAGTCAAAGTGAGATACATTCCATTTGTCTGTGTTGGTTGTGTAAAGATAAGAGAGTGTATGCCAGAAATCTAACTCTTAAGCTCCTTCGTGGGATTACAGACAATTGGCTAAGAGGAAAATACAAATAATCATCAACTGTTTACGATTTCCCACTAATACCTTTGAAAAAGGAAAAAAAAAAAGATGAAAATCCCCCACATGGAAATGCAGTCCTTAACTGAGATACTCCTGTGTAGGACACCTGCAACAAGATTCACAGGCAGGAAATCCTCTAGATGGGAGCTGGACCCACACTGCAGTAACACCCAGACAAGCAGAACAATCTACAGTAGCTACCGTCTATCCCTTTTCAAATAGCGCTTTCGAGTATTGTTGTTTTTACATCCAAGAAATCCAACCAGCAAAACATCAGAAGGCACTGATAGGCAAGATAGGATTGGAATTTCTCTCCCTCTCTCCTTTTGGACCTTTAATATGTCTGCCTTGTTTGACCTTATTAGTTTTCTGCCTAGCGTCCCCTGTGAGGCATGTAATCACTAAAATAGGGGCTTAAACTGTGGGCTAAGAATCAAGCTTTTTTTCCCCCCAATGATTAAGAAGTACTCTGTTCTTCTACACAGAAATACTTTGTTTGAACTACATGTTCAGAGGATAACACAAAGTCGTCCTTTTCAAAAGATCTGTATAATTCTATCTATTATATGGATAACATAATGCACCCAGTTAAGCAAAAAGTGTCAGCCTAAGCCGCTGTGCTCACGCACCTCTAACCGACAGTGTTTTCTCTGAATCACTGCCCAAAAATCATTCATTAGACACATCCAAGTGATAGATGGTTATGCATCTGTGGACTTGATATTAACTGGGCAATAATAAGTTTTTTGGGCAGACAACGATCAGCGATCACTTTCACCGCCGATTTCTTTCTCCAGAAGTCGATGAATTCGCCCCAAGTTGTTCTGTGCTGTAGCAGGTGACACATTATCAGGGGAACACAGACATCCCGCATGGGTGCTTTAAGTAATGCTCAGCACAGTGATTCAGTAAAATGTGAATTAATCAAGGAGATAGCCAGAGAAAATACAGCTGAATACATTTCTCTAACAAGATATCCTGTAACACTGATGTCAAAGCAATCAGACGTGAAACTCCTTCAGTGTGATATTTGAGAAAATTAAGGGGTCTTAGTATTGAATAGTTATAGTTATATATTTTAACAAAACAAAGTAACAGGGTGTAATTGGATTACAAAAATCGGAATACTTCTACAGCAACACAAGCACTGTGAGGCTGTAGTCAAACATATGGTTGCTTTGAACAGACTACGTGCTCAAACCTGCAGTACCAACATGCTGGTGTTAAGTAATGTCACCGTTTTACAGTAGCATGTCAGGACGCTCATATCTGGATATTGCAGCTATTTTTCTTTTCATTTCATCATAAAACTTTATTGATCCTGAAGGAAATGCATCAGTGTTGGTCAACGGTTCACACACACAATAAAATAAAGTGTTTGCTCTATAAAAAAGACGAGAATAAATCAAATAATAAGTCAAAAATATCTTAATTAAAAATACACTCGCTCATCCTTAAGGTCCATTAGGTCCACAAGGTGCTCCTGCACTTTTCTAATCCTTCCCCCTGGTAAAGTAATGGGAAAGTCCACTTTTGAAACAGTTCATGGATTTCTGTATTAGATTTCAAATCCCTCCATACATGTGCTAGAAAATAAATGTAGGGATGAGTTTGCAACACACAATTCCAATGTCATTTCCTTTTTTTGGAACACCTTTCAAAAGTAATTTCTTGTAGAAATACAGTGGTGCACGAGAGTTTTATTTTTGTTGGGGTGGTACAAATGTTGTTTTTCATGCACTTTGCTACTAAAGTTTTGTTATTTCTCTGATATAGTGAGGAGCAATCATAAGAGTTTTTATAAGTTTCAACAAAATCTTTTAGTGGCAAACAAAAGCAAGATTTTGATTGTGGCAGTGGTGCCTCTGCCAAAGCTTTTGGCCACGATGCACTTCCTTTCACTGCAATTCTTCATTGTGTTCATTAAACAGTTTGTGTGTCATTAGTTCAGTTGGACTGTGTTTTTTGTGTTGTGAAAATAAATGATCAGAATTCACAGCAAAAGCAGATTAATTTTAAAGCCAATTCCCAAACTTTTTCTTGCAACTGTAGATGTGACTAAAGTGGCGCACTGACTTACAGATCAGCTTTGCCATTCATGAAGCCATGCCAGTAAATTGGCTTAAACAACTTCTGCTTCTAGCTGTTTATACAGAAACCTGGAAGGAAAATACTATGCTTTATCACAGTGGGACAGTAAATTACGCTCAATACACACAAGAGACTGACACTGATATGTGCTGCTTTCCGCCGGTCGTGTAGCTGCTCTGAGTTTACGGTGGGTGGGCACAATGAACCAGCATCGCCGGTTCCCTCTGTGAAGATTTAATGCTCGGTTCTCGAGAATGTGACAGCAAAGAGTTGATTTAACACTCTTTCTGCAGACCGTAGTTTGTGGTAATTTAATTGTGTCGCAGCGTTGTGTGTGACTGAAATGTTGATGAGCTAAAACAACACCTTTCTGAGACATTAAAAAAAAAAAAATCACACAATGAAACACTATAATAGTCACAAGCTGATCCTTATTGCAGGCCTATTGCGCCGGGATCATTCAGACTGCCTTTATTTACTGCCTCAGGATTTTAGCTCTACAATATCTCATCAAAATGTTAAAATTATAGAAGAATACTAATGAAACCTGTACACAATTGTTCTTTAAAGATTTTTGAGCGTGCATTCGCTCAGCTGAAGCTCCGAACCTGACGTAAAGTGATGGCGCTGCAAAATCGCAACCTAATATGTCATCAATCCACGTTGGACAGGAAGGAGATAGTCACAGAAGGATAAAACGGTGAAGATTTGGTGACACCACCGTGCATGAGAAATTCGTTTGAGGTGAAAGGGAAACATATAGGCCCAGAGCTCATGCCCTGTTTAGTTTCTGTTTGACCAAATGGCCTACATTAGGTGATATATTTAGCTATTTATAGTAGCTGGGGCAGGCAGGAAACAGCTGCCATGTGTCAGGGTGACAGGCTGACATCCCTCATCTCAGCAGGACCTCCCTGCCAGGCAGACAGGAGGAAGCTCTTTATACCTAAACTGAAATAGGACATAGCCTCTTATCATTCATGCTGCATACAGAAACTAATAATCTATGGAGCCTGTGGCAAAGACTCAACAATGAAACTGGGTTAACAGTGGCTAGCATGGGCAGCTCGATTCAAAGCCAGACTCGTGAGCTTTGCACAGCTCTGTTTTCTTTCTGTTTTTTCTTTTTTTCTTACAGAGAACACTGTGGATTTCATTCAAGCCGGATCAGTATTGATCACGAGGAGCTTTTATTGTGGCATCTTGGCGGCGTAAACTGGCACAAGATTCCTCAGTTCTGATGAAATAATGTGTTGATTCACAAGCGCTGGAAGAAACGTTCAGACTGACAAACGGGCAGAATCAATATTCACGACTTCGCTCGAATCTGCAGGCGTTCAGGTATTACGGATGGCTGTAAACAAAGTTTCCATTAATGTGCTAGCGTCAAGGTCTTATTGTTTTCTCGAAAAACTCATGAAAACCCATGCCTTACGTTTGTTTGGGGAACATGAAAGTCCATATTGATTTCAGCTTTTTTGCAAAACGCATGGCATTAAATGGCGTTAACATAACATACTGCTGTACAATAAAAGTCTGACACAGCCAAATGAATGTATGCCGTGTAGCTTTTAAAAGTAGATACTTTAAAAACTGGGGTAGGTGTCAAGGTAATGTGCTTCTCTCATTTCAGCCTAGTTAATGTTTTGCTGAGAGGCTTTAAAACCAGGCTTTCTTTTTAAAACCTTATCTACAGTGAAATCCTATCGCTCTTCAAACGAAGTGTCAGAAAAAGCACGAAAGCAAAGCACGACTTTGAATGCTTTTTTGTTTCTGTTTCATTCACGCAACAGACTGATTGTTGCTGTTAGCTATAATCTCTGAATCTCTGCTGATCACAGATGTAGGCTTGTTAGCTGAGGGGTATTTCTGATAAAGAGACAAATGTCAGGGGGAGGGAGATTCGCACTCTGGCATTACAAAAGCTGGCACCATTTCAAGATATTATGTTTGCTGTGCTGTCCCCAACGCTCGAGAGAAATAGTGGGTGCAAAGAGCAACACATTTCTCCCAAGCTCCTCACAGAGACGGGCGAGCCTATCGTTGCCATCGTCTGCGAAACTCTTCCGCCCCACGCCCGTGCTGCGACGTCGGATTTTGAGGTCAAGAAGGGTGCGAGGGCTGGTTCGGTCTTGAAAAAGCAGTATGATGATTGCTAGTTCCACATTTATTGTAGTGACGGTGGCATCTAAAAATTTAAGAAATAAAAAAAGGTGACATTTTCTCCCTCAAACTACTCCATGTTGCATGCCAATATGGGCGCTGTGCAGTGTTCACATAGGAACAGTGGGCATTAAAAATGTTGCAGCTCACCATGAAAACAAACACAGCTTGTACTTTGTATGCTGATTAGTTTGAGAGCTACACAAAGGTAATAAGTGCAAGGGCATTGGCTTGCATATGTAAAACTCAACAGTTTATTATCAGTGACTTTTTTTTCCCCCTCCGCAATGTTAATGTGACCATGTGGCTCATACCAATTAATTCCTTTGTTGTTTCAACACCATATTGAGCTGATAATGAGTTTGTTGACCTCATGGTGAAACCCACACCATGAAATTTTAAACAAGTAAGTGGTACTCGCTGTTTTTCTCCAGGGAAACTTTTTAGTTGCTGTTCTTGTAGCTATAAAAAGGGGTCTGTGCAATGTGTGAACAGTTTTGGTGTAGCAAGCAACGACGCTACACTTAAAGCATGGTTTGGTTGATTGGCAAGAATCACTTGATTAGCTCTGAATCATGATTATGTTAGATAAGCACTCAGCTTAGGTAAAAATAACTATTTTGGTAAGGTACCTAAATGATTGCAGTAAAAAAAAAAAATTCTCTCACTTTTTTAGTGCTACTTGCTGAAATTATCGATGCTGTCACTGTTATTCGGAGGACAGTGTCAAATAAGAAAACTGCTTCCACTCAGTAGTTGTTTGCTGTAACCAGCTCCTGTCAAGGTTGCTCATTAAGAACATATATGGGTCATATCTTTCTTCAAACACAAGCAAACGATGCTGCAAAGAAACACAACAGAATATGACAACACACACACAAAAAGTAAAACTACCTCGTCTAGTGTATCAATACATCATCATCAGCAGGATCAATAACGCACAGGCCGGTTGTTCCTTTATTGCTGTGCTTGCACATGGCAGTCGCTTTGCTGGTTCATAAAAGTCACGCAATATTATTTTCTTGTTTATCATTAAAATTGTCTCGCACTTTAGCGCACGTGTAGTTATTTTATTAATAAAGAACTGAAAAAAATAAATGAGCAACGTCGGAGATGGTGAAGATATCCTCAGAAAATATATTAGCCTCATAAATCATGACAAGTGGTCCTCTGCTACATATATTACCTCCGTGAATATTACCACCTTTATAATGAAAGGCCTCTAATTGATATGGGTGATTCTGGGATTATCGCAATAATAATGCATTGCACACCCTCTGTGTGTTGTGCTGAATACATTTTTATTGATCTTGATATGATAACTGAATTGATCTAATGCTAAGCTCTTTGTAAAATATATGATTAAACCTAAGAATCTATTTAGAGTACGTTGTACGTTTCAACAAAGTGATGAGGAGGCATTATGTGCGTCTGCATGGCAGACAAGCCATTTTCATCTGTATGTAAATGCTGAGTATGTAAATAAGCCATGCAGCACCACAGAGGGAAATAGCTGTTGGGCTTGGATTTATCATTTGCAAACTGTTTGATCCTCTGATCTTGTGGCACATATACACATCCGATGTCTTTTTACAACATATCAAATTTCAAGATCATACACAATCACATAACAGGCGATATTTCCTCGTTTCATTCATTCACTCAGGCTGGATCGGGGTTTCTTGGCTGTTAAGATCGGGTGGGAGTGGAATCAGGCATAACAAATGCTTTCTAGCAACAATGGAATCTAGGTGATGTTTTTTTTCTCACATATCTCCTTATTTCCTAATGCAATGATGCCGCATTCATACGGTGCAACTTTAATCTTGTTCTGAAAAATTCCATTAATCTCGTACGTTGCTCACAATACAAAAGAAGAAATGCTGAGGAGTTGCAAAAAGAAAAGAAAAAAAAAGACACTGGTGCCATATTTTATATCCTCGCACTGCCTTACCAAGGCCCAAGTGCAGAACATGCTAGTCGATTTCCCTGCTTAGTGCAGCACATTGAAAGTGAATTAATGAAAATCCCCCCTCGTGGAATGAGTGTTATTGGGGCTGCCTCGAAGATGGGCTGTCAAAGAAATCGAATCAAATGGGGGGGACAGCCATTTTGTCCTTGCCATATAGATTATTTATCAATCTGACCATCTGCAGTGACGCATGCCTGCTTTTAGAGTCAGTTCACATACACAGTAACCTGACATCAACCTACCAGCTGGCCATAATCTGTTTTTCAGTTCAGGGTTGACTGACCGCAAATGCATTTTCTTTCTGACGCTGGATTTTTTTTTTCAGTGAAATATATATAATTGAAAACTCATTTAACACCCAAATAACCAAATAGAAACATCTACCTTTCAAAGCACAGGAGTATGATGTAATAAATATGCAATATGTGAATGGCCTTAAGATTTTAATCAATCATTCCACTTCAAACCTTCAAAGCACCCTTTTAAATCTCTAACTGCCAAAGTGAAACTGTTTGAGCAAACAAAGAGGAGAAAGAAAATGCAGGGGCTTGCGTGTTTTCAATTTAGCACTTTTTTTTAATGGATTCCTTCTTTCACAATGATCTTAATCTCCTCTGAAGAAAGCTGTCTGGTACCCTCCCCTCGCTTCCACTCCTCCATTTCGCAGTCATTTGCATGGGCAGAAAGGAGCTCGCACAGAACACATTTCAGTGCCAGGTTCCTCTCATTAAGTCACCTGTCACTTCAGGACTATTATACCAGCCTCGTATTAGCGTCACCTCTCCTCCCCAATAAAGCACCTGGAGGACCGCCGTGAGCCCACAGGCTGACGGCGGCCTACACATTTCACATTAGCCACTTCTGTTTTACACGGCGCCACATCACGTCGCTCAAAATGGATTGCTGATTTTCATAATGTGCATAACATACACAATGGCAAGTGGTGTAATTTATTCTACTGAACACAAAAATTACACCAATTGCGCTACATAATCAAACGCACCAAATGTTCTCGCTGACTGCCGAGCTCAGAAGGGGGAAAAAAAAGAATTAGAGGAAAAAAAAGAGTGAAAATTCTCTGCATTGGCTGCCAGGGGCACGGCAACTTATCCAACCGCATGAGGACTATATCATCAAGAATGCGTTTGTTATCTCTTGGGTACAGATACAGTAAAAGGCCCTCCAGATTGTTCCTGCACGTTTCAATTACATTTGACATGCGGTGAAGGGTTTCGACTTCAAAAAGCTTCGCTCTCTGCACCACGCTAAACCGTGAAGCTGATGCTTTGCGTTGTAGTTTTCGATCGCCAGGGGGCTGAGGTGTCAGAACTGGCAAGCATGATAATGGTTATACTTCTGCTGGCTTATGGGCCCTACAGTGACCCTCGTGTCTGTTAACCTTGCTTTCTCTGTCTTATAAATCCTATCCTGAGAGGTTTATAGGGCTCACTTGTCAAGCCGTTCCGGTTGTATTTGGTGGGTGGAGCTGCAGCACAGACAAACGGCATAGGTGATAAATTCTGCATCTGTTGAGTGACTATAGCGTACACGCGTATTTGTTACACCGCAGGACAATTTACATAGTAAATGTCACAACAAATCAGTAATTATAATGACCATTCCTCCTAGGCATCTTGGCGGGCAACGAGTACATTTCAATATATGGAAACTGTGTGTGGGCTTGCGTGTTTGAGTCAGAAGCTCGAGCCTATCGTGTCTATCAAAGGTAATGTTTGCCAGTGTCCAGAGGAACGTGTCTAGGTTTAGCCTACGCCAGACTAAGCCCTGTCCTCCCCACTCCTCTTCCCCTGTGGGTTGCGCTTGGCTTCCACCGTTTTCACAGCTGCTCTCAGCAGTGCACTCCATTACACCTTAAATCACTTAAAAGATCTGAAGCACCAAAAACTCCCTCTGCAGCTAATTCACCCTGACCATGTGGATCATCCAGAGAAAATAAGAGCAGGAAAACACTGCAATGTCTGATTCCAGCCTAATAAAGTGCAATACCAGCTTAAATGAACAATATTAAATCAAGACACTAAATTATACCCTCAGACTCACTTGCCGTTATCAAAGATACCGCAAAGCTGCAGATAAAAATCTCATATTTTACACCCAGTTCTTGAAGTTCACGGCAGAAGCAGATTCCTCTTTGTTGGATATCCGAAAGCAGCCACGGAGATTAGGCTCAATAAAGAAGGAGGGATAAGTGGGTCTTGTCCTGTGTTTGGTGGCACAGGGGAGTAGACACACAGAGGCATGACACGCAGCTGCACAGTGCTATTGATTCTCCGCTGGTCTCCAGGCACCCTTCCCTTTCATTCAGGCTGCCTGCCAAGTGCCTCTGAACAGGAGCCCCTGCTCTCCCAATGTCTGCACGTCTGCTTAAGCACAATCAATGGGCCATCAGCAGGGGAGAGAACGCACACCACAGTCTTTACTTCCACGGGGTGCAAGTGAGGGGAAATTGAAAATATATGTAGTGGAAAGGCATCATGATACCATGCAGGCATAAAGCATCATTGACTAACAGAATGAAATCAAATGCTTTCAAAGGCTTCAAATGGAGGTTCCAGCCAGTAGTGCACCCGCTAGTCTCTAAATAGCTTATTTGCCAGCGAATGAAAAGACAACCCCATTCATATGGGTCTAAATACCTATTTGTCAGACGTGGATCAATTTTTCTCCATGCTGAGCTCTGATACATACCATCAGAATACCTCATTTCCCCTGATCAGATAAGCATCTGAAGGTGATTGGAGAAGAATATAGCAGATGCTTTTCTTACATCGCTGTATCAGTAGACATGACTCTGGTTTGTAGGCTTGTATGAGA
Organism: Aulonocara stuartgranti; assembly: GCF_965226115.1. NCBI lineage: Eukaryota > Metazoa > Chordata > Actinopteri > Cichliformes > Cichlidae > Aulonocara > Aulonocara stuartgranti. Next base: position 53,255,007 of record NC_138945.1, on the reverse strand, counting down.
TGTGTTTTTTCAGAAGCACGCCTTTAAAGACAAGGATGGATCGTGAGAAGGGGCTGACTTTGTCTTACACTGATGAGTATTCAGCCTCTCCAGCAGTGGTCCACTATGCAGCATTCTGCAGCACTGTAAGGCTTCGGTTCAGGTTGCGAATCTGTCAGCCGGGCTGTCATGGATCACAATGGAGTGACAAAGATGTCCCCATTACCAAGGACATTTCAGTTTTGTTCTCTCGCGGCAAAAAACATCTTTTTCAAATCCATCTAGAGCAACACAAAGACTCCGAGCTGAATGCAGCAATATCTTTGTTTCTCCCCAAAGATAAATAATGAACCCTCTTACACAACTCATCCTTCACCCGCGCTTTGAATCCAAATGGAAAGCACGGCCGATGCAGCATTGTGTACGAGGTGGCTCGCTTCAATCACCAGATCATGCCCATTACTAATTATGCTCTCATTGGTCATTTCGAGGGTGAGTGGTAGTTCGACTGATATTGAGTGAGCACAGAGGGAAGAGTTGTATGCCATTAAGAAGACAGAAAATCCACTAACTCAGTGTCACCCGCAGCATGAGCACAGATAGAGGGAAATGTCACCGTTTAATTATATAACAATTACAATAATGATAATAATAACAAAATATGCTGCCTGCAGAGCTGAGGGGTACTCAGGTGCTGAGTGGCTGCATCAATGCAGATGTGAAGGAAGACAAAAACAAGAGGGATTATTCCCCCCCCCAATCAGGTTGTGCGCAATGTGGAGATCCCTGTGTCAGTTCAAACCAACAGTAATAATGATAGTAGTACAAGAAGGAATACATTTTGAACTTAATATTCTCAGGACTGTGCCTTACATAGCTCCAGCTTATGCACTGCTGCAGACACACACACAAGTACACACTGCCAGAAGCAATTTGTTTTTGTAGTGTTTGCTTTGCGATGTTGTGATTTTGAAATTAAAACCCGGGCCCTAATTTCTGTGTCATCAGCGAAGAGGAGGACTAACACTGGCTAAGCGGCTGTGCTCAACCTCATACGAGCAGCAGCAGCGAGTGCTGAAGCAACCGGTATACGTTGTTGTGTTTTTCCTTTAGTGTGATTGCGATTCCCCCGTTGCTTAAACTCCGCATTACCTTTTTTGTTGATTTTTGTTTTGTTTTGTTATGCGAGCAGGCATCAGGTCAAACATATCGACGGTGACAAAAGTTTGCAACACACAGAGGTGGTCCGAAAGCGCATCACCAAAGAAGACTGGGAATAATGCTCATAACAACAATAATAATAATAATAACAGCAAGCCACACAGTGCAGCTGAGCGCGCTCATCAATACAAATTAATTTGATGTAATCGTCCAACCCGAGTTTAATTATTCTATGCTACATCAGCACGTGGTTGCGACCGGCGGTGTTCGCGAGCATGAAATTGGCATTCAAATATTTACTGCACCTTGTTGAAACGGAGAGAGGGGAGCTAAGAGAGGGTGAATGAGAGGCGGAGAGGAGGCGGTGCAGGGAGAGGAGAGGTGTGTGTGTGTGTGTGTGTGTCCCCTATACGTTGCTTTGCCTTTAATTTGGCCTGTTAATGCGGTATGTGGGAGCGTGGTCAGTGAGCTGTAGTTTGTTTGCTCCTATAGCTCGACAATAAAAGCGCCTTTTTTAAAGACACTGCGGTAACCTTTGGAAAGGCATTCGGTAACGACCCTCAGAAACGGGCAGGGACGGTAGCTTACCCTCAGAATGATAAGAGGTGCTTGTGAGGGGCAGGCTCGCTGATTGGGGAGCGAATCGACCACGGAAGCTTCTATAAAGCACACTGCTCCTGCTCTCTGATTGGCTGAGCATTAATACGTTCAATGACCCACACCTGTGGCCCAGCTACAATTTTCTAAAATATTTTTATGCAAATTAAGATCTACTAGCTAATTGTAAGTGCTCGTTGAGAACACTACTACATAATAATTGTTTAATTGTTGGTATTATTGCAGTAATATTAATTTTGAATTTTTTCATTGTTGTGTGTTATGTGTGTTTATCGACACAGTAACAAAGCCGAGCTGGTGAGTTGTGGTGTGTCTCGAGCGCTTGAAGGTTTTTTTTGTTTGTTTGTTTGTTTCTTTTGTTTTTTAATGGACTTTTGCAGCCACCTACCCCAGTGTTGTCATGGTGACAATGGTGTACCAAAAGGCTGCGGGGATACTGGTGAACTTGCTGGCCGTGGAGCCTTTCTCCGCATAAAACATAACCGTGGCAAAGATAATGATGGCCATGGTGAGCGAAAAGAGGAGGAAGCCCAGCTCGGAGGCGCAGCTCTTCAAGGTGTAGCCCAAGATGCGCAGCCCAGCGGAGTGCCGGGAGAACTTGAAAATCCGAAAAACCCGGAAGACTCTGAGGGTGACGAAAGCACCGCTCACCTGGTCGTTGTCGGTCATCACCAGGCCGATGTAGTAAGGCATGATGGCGACCACGTCGATGACGCTCATCACACTTTTCATGAACTTGTACCGGCTGGGCGCCGCGATTAATCGGAGGAGGTACTCGACCGTGAAGATCATGACGCACGCGGTGTCCAAACAAAAGAAGGCTAGAGCGTAACGGTCTCCACAGGAAATCTCCTTTGACCTGTTGGGCAAAGACCCACAGGGAACCGTCTCCACCACGTTGGCCATCACTGATATGGCAATGAAGAACCCCGTGACATAGTAGAAGACCAGAGCCAAGGTGCTGGTGTGGGGGTTTTCAAAAGCCCGCCACAGGTACTCCCGGAACGTCAGGTTGACTGGCGTGACGTCATTGTTCATGTCCATCTCCTCGTCATCCTGAAGCCTCTCCGCGTTTTCGCGCCTTCGGTCTTTGTACTCCTCGTAGCAGCAGTCCCCGATGATCTCGGGAATAATACCAAAGAACGCGAGCTCCTCGTCGTACGCGGATATGCATTCTTGGCGCGGATAGTGTAGTTTCCCCGTGCGGTAGAAATTGAGGATGTGTCTGAAGATGTCAGGGTCGCGGTCGAAAAAGTATTCGTTCGTCTCCTCGTGGAAAAAGAAGTCTCTCTCTGTGCTCCCCAGCAAAGTGTCCGGGTACCTCTCCAAAGTGGTTCGCCACGTTTGAAACTTGGTCCCACTCACGTTGAGGATAATAAGTCCGTCCTGGGCTTTCCTCTTGTCTTGAGGAGGCATGGGCATCGGGGTGCTCGCCACGGGCATCCATCCTATGGCCGCTGCTCGGGCGAAGGGAAGCCATGCCGCTACACCTGCTGCCATGCTGACCTGTAGTTTCTTTTTTAAAACGACCCTGCTCCGGTTATCACAGTGCTACGGCTCGGAGATGAATTGCATCTGCAGGAAGAACAGATAGGGACAGTGACGGTTATAGGCTTGTGGAGCAGAATGTGATAAGAAAACGCATGAGCCCATTTACTTTTACTGATACTCTATGGTGTTATGCGCAGTATCACTCTCCACAGCCTTATCAACAGTGTAACTGTTCAGTTATGGAAGCCCACTTTGCGGCAGAATATGAATTAGATTTCGATCATCATCCATCAATAAAAGCAGGCGTGTTTCTTCTTCTTTTACCCCCGGTCTCAGCAAAAAAAAAAGGGAAAAAAAGAGTAAGAGAAAAGGGGAAAAACACCCACCTTAAAGAAGGTTTCTCTTTAAACTGCATCCACGGCGAGTTCAATAAATACCTATCATAGGAAGAGAATACTTGCGATTCCGCCACCCATCTATGTGTCACTGCACCCAGACGAGAAGGGGGGGAAACAGTAGAAAAACGTTGCATCAACAAGTTAAACAATTCAAGCGCCAGTGTTTCAACAGAGCGGTCATCTGTCCAGGCGCGAGCCTTTCTTTTTTTCTCTTCTTGACATCCGCAAGGCTCATGTGCACAGGCTTTTCCTCCCGTTGCAGCTACTCCTCAATAAACTCCTGTTCCTTTCGTCGACTGCAAGACCATCCTCCCCCTTCCTCACCAACAAGCCCCGACTGTGGAGAGAGGAGAGAAAATCGTATGCAGAGAGAGGAGTGGTCCTATATCTGCACCCAGAAATTCCTCTGCTGCTTCACTGTGGGGGGAACTAATCAATGCGTAATGGTGGTCTCAGTAGGCGGCATCGCCAAAACCTCAAGTTAACGCTTTTGTTTGTGTGTTTTTCCTCTCGTTGCACACCAGGGACTTACTCTCAGCCGTATATTACTCCGCTCTAATATTATGCATATTGTATAATGTCGCCAATATAATGACATGTCTTAGATAGGGTGGTTTGTTTTCTATGGAGGTCGTAATGAACATCGGCTTTATGTCGACGCATTAACGCACATATAGTTCCTCAAGGCGCATTTTTTAAATGTACTCGTGTATTATTATTTTTTTTACCAATTTAGAGGGAAAAAAGTAAACCTGACACCACTCTAGCTTAAAGGAACACGTGAGTGCGCGCATACTCGAAATTTTCTGACTGTAATCTTCAGCCTGAGTTTGTTTAATTTTTTTCTACATAAAAACAAACATCCGATCTCAGATCTGCAACAAATCCTGATAAATACGGTTTCCTGGACTTGCACTGTTGTGTAATGCTGTTGAACAGAGTTACACAGCTTAAAAGGTCAACATCATTGGGCTACACCGCTCTACTGACATTTTCCAAAATAACCTTAATCAATTATATGTCTGGCGTGCTCTATAACGTAACAACACTGGCTTTCCAAGGGAATCGAGACAGCTGTGTCCACTGTGTAACACGTGTTTAGACTCAGGCCATGTTTGGCTGTGAAAACAGCAATTTGGGACATAAAGAGCACGTTCCCAGTAAGGATTTAGCTCCCGTTTTAGCCAGTTTTGTTTTTCAGCACCGCGGACAGCACCCGTGTTGTCCGCTTCTCGTGCAGACGCCTGCGTGCAGGTTACAGATTACAGGCGTGTTTTGCCCTGCAGTCACATAATTGTAGAGCTTCTCCAGCTTCAGCCAAACGGTCATGCTTAAGTAAACGCGGCTCCTTGGAAATGGACGGTCAGTGCAGATATGTGGATTCACTCACTTTGGCAAATTTACTGCAGCTGTTGCTCTTATGTAAAGTACTGTAATTTGTAGCAAATGAATAGGAAGGGGCTCCCTTTCTTGCCAAAGGACAGTTTGGCACTATAAATGGCTCCTGATGGACACATTAGATGTTGCACCAGTTTGACCTGTGGCCTTTTACTTTCCAGATCTTCAGCCAGTGCACTACATTCACACCCAGCCTCTGTTCCCCTCTGGCACCATGCCGGGTTTTTGTAGGATGAATGCACAAGACTGTCAGAAGTCCCATTAGTGTATGCTGAGCATGTCAGAACACACTCGGTGTTCAGTTTGAGCCATCGGGCCCAGGGGCTATGTATTCATCAGGGCATTTAAATATTCCAGCGGTTGCCAAATGGCACCAAACACAGGCTGAGGTGGTTGCCAGACTAGCTGCAAGCTTGTCACATCTCACATAGCATCAGTGTTTTAGTTTAAAAGGAGGTAAATGTGGTTGTTTAGTATCTACATATGGTATAATTTAGACTGCACACGGCATTTATCAGAATTTCTGCCATTTAATAGTTGCTTTATGAAATGAATACACGATGAAGCAAATTAACAGCTTGGGTTTTCCTTTTTTTGCCTTTTGTTCTTTATATTTCTGCTTGCATTCAGTTTGTAAAATCAGTCATCCCAAGATATTCCAACAAGTGAATCCACCATTCAACCATATGTTCTTTTTGAAAGAACAGTACGAACCTGTCATTTTGCACAGTTTCAGTCTGTAACATGATAGGAGGGTCAGAACGACATCATCCAAAGTGCCAACGTGCAGCACTTTATGAGCACACTAATTTTCAAGAAGCTCCAAGGTCATTTCAGATGGCTGGTGTTGACACAGAGCTGTGCAGATTATTTAATTACAATGTCTGTGTGTTTATGGATTTAGTCTTTGAATCATGTAATTAGCATTTGTCCTTAACAAGGTTGAAAACATTATCCTGGTGTTTTTGTGGTATTTTGTTTGGACGTCGGGTCATAAATGGAAATCTTTGATGTGGACTTGAAATGAATGCATGTATATTTTTAAAACAGTCTGTAGTATTAATCATAATAATAATGATGATGATGATGATGCATATAATTACACTCTTGTTCTGACTATCTAGATTGTGCTTCCTGACATTTTGATGTTGTACTACTGAAGTGACTCGGAGGCTTTAAGGATTAGGTTGTGTAACAGAATAAATTCTGTAAACGGTTCCTTAAGTGTCGTAACCCAAAGGCACGAACCCAAAACAAACACACACTGTCTGATAAACCCTTAGACATTCATGTGGGCTTACACACACGCGCACAAACATACACAGCTATATTTTTTTGGATTTGATCCATTGACAGTAGCAGTCTGCCCGCTGTAGTACACTGATGCAGCCCACACTGCAGCCTGTTTTCTGTATTCCATATTTAGTTGGGTCCAGCTCAGTGATTGAGATGATTAAACAGATGAGTCCCCTTCACTGGATATGCGCCAGGACTTGTTAAGGAAAAAGCCAAGAGGGCAGCCACCATTTGATTCGGGTCATCAATAGAGAAACTCCAAATATTTGAAACTATTGAGGCAGTCTCAGAAGTTTAGGCCAGAAATAACTAGTGAGCACGATGAATCATCTGCAGTACAAATACTCACAGCAATGCCTACACCGCCTTTAAGGAGAACCCCATAGGCGAACACTCTCCAAAGGCTTTGATGGAAGGACAGTGGGCTAGTTTAACCTGATAATAAACTTTACATTTATAGACTTCTTCAATGAGATGCGGGTCCATGACAAGCAGTATAAAGGTAATAAATAAAAAACAAAAGGATGAGCTGTAAAAAAAAAAAAAATCCCAGTTAGAGAGAAAATGTCAGAGGAGACTTAAACAGGCAAACTGCACGTGTAGTACCCCATTTCGGGCTTGGCGATGCCCGGGCACGTTTTATGAAATGCTGCTAAATGAAGTCATAATTTGTCATCATGACCTCTGAGCACAATGACACGCTGATATCCTCAGGTGAACAGCCCACAGTCACACCGCCCATCTCCCACCACGTCATCTCCCTCAGCTGCCTCTGCCTTTTCCTTGGCTCTAATGAGTTATTGACCCCCTGCGGATGTGTAAAATAGAACAGGTCTTTTTGTCTTTTTATTGCAAATGCCAGCTGGTGTGTTAGTATCTGCATCCGTGCGTGCGCGCATGCGTGTAAGCGCACATTCATGTGTGAAGCTATTTATATGCGTGTTCATGTGCTCCAGTAAGGAAGGGAGTTGCCCAGAGTGGGAGGCTGATGCTTGAGGACTTTATGACTAGTTTCATCCCTGTCAGGATTGTTGGGATAATCTGTAATTTAACAACTGCTGGTTGTCAAGAAGCTGCAAATAGGACATACAGGGTATGTGCGCTTCAAAGTACCTGTATTGTGTCATTACAAGCATATCATTATTTTTGTTTTATTTATTTTCTTGACTTGACACTGCTGACATAACTAAAACAATGAAACTAACAGCACTGGGGAAAAAACATACATTTGCTGTTTACAAATCTACTCATTAATTCAATTTATCATTTCTATTCAGGACTTTCTGCTCGGAATCAACGAGAAGGGGACAAGCGTTTCGCCCACTGGCGCATTTTTAATTGTTTTCACCCAACTCTTTCTCACTGCGTCTACAGGGAAAGTGGCTCTTGTCATCTGGTGAAGAGGTGTAGAAGGCATTGCAAGGGGAACGGAGGTGTCTGTCACTGTGAGTGCTTGTGCCTATAGCTAAAACAATATGCTGCAGCATGTCTGGGGCTCTGAGAAGTGGAGTACATCACTGCACCATCAGCTGTGTGAGTCCCTTAACTACTAATGCACAAGGGCGCATCAGCTGGAAAATGTAAAGCGTGGCCGTGAGACTGAACTGAACCGTACTTTCCCTTACCTTGGCTTGTCTGTTCAACCTTTTTAGAATCTCTTTTGGCCTTGCAACGGCACAGAGGAATGCATTATGTGTATGTCTCTCAGTGTGTAATTAAAAACCAAAGCCAGCATGGTGCCCAACTGGCAAACCCTTGTCGAAACAGTAATTCTTTGCAAGGGCATTGAGTTGTTTACCCGCCTCATCTGTTGATTGCGTTCCCCATTGCAGAGGTGCTGAGCAGATGCTCTGTGTGGATCTAAACACAAGGCTTTTAACAGGTTCTCACTGTCTGTGTGTGCAGACGCAGCCTCCAAACGAAAAAGAGCTCTTTTCAAATGTGGCAAGTGTTAAAACCTTTATGTTCCAGCTGCTTCTCTGGAATGAAGTGATGGTGAAGAAAGGACTTGAATTAAGAAGCTTAGAATCAGATCACACATTCATCAGCACACTGTTCCTCACGTGTGTGCTCGAACTGGAGCACAGGGGATAGCAGTTGGAAAAAAGGGGAAAAAAGATCGACTCTCCTTCAGTATAGAAGTCATATTTGTTTGGCAGATGTGAGGTACCATTTCTCCGGATCATGATTGCATTGCCATTTCACTTGATTGATACGTAAATGTCACTGGCTTTAATAGTTCTGCCTCAGACAAAGGTATTCTTTTTTTATTCTCCTTTCCTTTCTTCTGTCTTTCTTTTAGATTATCTGGGTGACCATCCTCCCTTTAAGTAATAGGATACATTTCTTTCCCTTGATTTTGAGGATTCAGCTCAAATCCAGAGTGACTCGAGTTCGAGTATCATGCTAGGAAAAGCTTTAATTCCTAGATTACCATCGCCATCATTACAAGGAACCGACAGTGCGACAAAGGGTCAGGAGGGGATCAGACTCTGTGGAAGGGTTGTTTATTTGGGCAGTGGCAGTGTGGGCTTCTCCTGACGTCATTTGTCGGGACTTGGCATTGGTTGGCCTGACCAGTGACATTTGCTTTCCCACCATGTGGCCCCTGTACTTTGAGGCCAGATGGCAGATGATGCCTCCGAAGCAGACGACACACAAACACCCAAGCGAGTGTATCCACACACACACACACATGCACGCACATGCGCATGCACACACATATGTGCACAGACAGACATGCATTTACATAAGCAAGCACACACACATGCACATAGACTGCTCACAATCAAGTCTCCCTTCTCTCAGCAGAGGGGGGGGGGGGCAACAGATCGATTTGTCACCCAAAATAATTTATAAAGTCCTGATAGAATGCCAGAAAGTAAACTTGGGGAAAAGTGGATGTATTATGATTGGAGCCGGGTAGATCGATGCTTTCCTCTCTCTGTGAGGCTCAGCTTGTTTGTTCAAGGTGAAATATCATCATGAAGGCACAGCTCACAGCTCTTACACCTCCCCCTTTATGTGCACTGCAAAATTTGTTCTTCGTTCGCTCTCTGTCTCATGTCCCCTTCTTTTTTTTTCTGCTTTTATCCATACCTTTGTCCCACATGAAGAAACGGTCAGTCATCTGTGAACAGCATACAGTGGAACCACCGAACAGGGATTTGTCATTGAACCAGGTATCTGGTGATTTTGTCCAGGGAGACAAATGTTGATAGGCACGCTGTACTTGAGCGTCGTTGTTGAACGCACATAAGCGTGGCCTATTAACCCGCAGACAGGAGGCAAATCAATTTACTAGCTCTGAAAGTTTTATCAATCATAAGCATCGCGGCTCGGAGGAAGACGGAATGAAGAAGGGCTTTCTCTAAGTACATCATATCAGTAAACTGCGATAAGCATCAGCACTTTAATCTGAAGCTTCTTTGAGCCGCTTTTGTCAAATGATTTCTGCCTTACTAGAAACCGCACAAACCACAGTCGCAGAAAATTATATGGACGGAGGGATGATGACAAGGAGCGCGCATGGTGATTAATCCTCAAGAAAAGCCAATTGTGAGCTGCTTTTCTTAGCTTCTTTAATTATTTCTAATTTGTCTTCCTGCCGCATGTTGTGTAACTTCCGAGGCTATAAATGAACAATTCTTTTTCAGCGAGAAATTGATTCCGAGTTCACAATTTGTGGAGGTTTATTTTTAACCTATAAAGCACAGTGTGAACTGGTAGCATCATTATGAGGTCACAGAGGAGGGTATTGGTAAGGTAACAAATCAAGCAGAGGAACGGAGCTGCACACTGGAGGGGAAAACAATTCATTGCTTTCCACTAACTTTGTATTGCATATAGGTTCCTTCTTGTCGATTCTTTCTGCTAGCATAAGAAAACCTAAAAAAAAAAGGCCTTTAAGTCTCAGCCTGATGGGATGCACTTGCAGCAGTGTAAAGAACCCCAGCTAAGCAGGTGAACTGAAAAACCGAGCGTTTCAGGAGACAATAGTGGATAGCAGCAATGAGATGTGAGGCATCAGCAGGAAAAATGGGAAAACTGTGGGATCTGAATGCTCAGTATGTCTACGTGTGCTGCAAGCAATTTGTCAGTGAAATGTCCTGGCATCATGCAAGTTGTATGAAAGTGGAATTTAAATCATTTAGAAAGGTATGAGTAACATAATTTGTGCCCTAGAAAACTACAGTAGTTTCCTGTAACACATAGCTACATTTTTTTTAACCTCTAGCCAGTTAAAGGGTTTTTGTTTGTGTTTCAGACCTCAGTTGCATATTGTAGTGGTGCCTGTTTTACACTCCAGTGGGTGTGGTTTGGTGGCAGGAAGCACTCTGTCATTATAAGAGCTGAACTGTAATGTCAGTAGATGACCTGGGTGCAATTTGTTGGGGGTGGGCAGCTATGAATCAGCTCATCTCACTTTTGTTTCATAAAATTATGTATTTATTTAGTTATTCATTTTAAGCTTCAACCTCTCAGATTCTCACCTTTTTTTCAGGGATGATGGTGATGATGCCTAGCAACAAGAGATTACAGGTTCTGGCTATGATTTTCGAACAACAAGGTGAAAACTCCAACAATGAGAGCACCATTCAGTCATCCACCCATTCACACACTGGTGATGGCAAGCTACATTGTAGCCACAGCCGCCCTGACAGAGGCGAGGCTGCCGGACACTGGCGCCACCGGGCCCTCTGACCACCACCAGTAGGCAACGGGTGAAGTGTCTTGCCCAAGGACACAACGACCGAGACTGTCCAAGCCGGGGCTCGAACCGGCAACCTTCCAATTACAAGATGAACTGCCAACTCTTGAGCCACGATCGCTCATATCATATATATATTCTTGAATGCCAGGCAATTTGATGAATACAGTGAGTACATGTATCAGTTGATAAATAGGTGAAGGATGTTCTTAATCTGTGCTAACAATTGTTCATTGATCTAAAGTCCTGAGCCACTCAACTCTTTATATTTTGTAAGAAAATGGGAAATAGGTGGAGTGATTTATTAAACCTACAGAGAAATAGTCTGCAAGGCAGATTCTAATGGTCTTGAAAGTCAATATTTGTATAACCACCTATATTATTTAACATAGCCTGAACTCTTAGGCCTCCCTTCTATAAGTAGTCTTCAGGAATCCTTCTCCATGGCTTCAAAGCTCTTCTTTGGCTGCCCTTCTGTTCTGATCCCACTCTGCTTCAGCATGTCATACTAGGGGTTAGCATTGGTGCACGAAGCAGGCTCTGATGAGAGTTAACATCTCTATTTACAGTCAAGTAATAAAGCACAGATAAAGTGGTGGGGGTAGTGGGATTGGACTGGCATTAAGGTTGCACACACAGGAGCTCTGCAGAGAAGAAGACACAAAGTTGCTTAAATGGAGACTGTGTCTTTTTTGTCTTACTTGTAGGAGAGGTGAGCTTGAGCCCCTGGTGCAGCTCTTGAGCGGTGGGTCTCCAACAGAAGTGGAAAAAGTACAAATATTCTATACTTAAGTAGAAGTACTGATACTAGTGTTAAAAAAAAACTCCAGTAAAAGTCAAAGTACTGATGAAACTTATTTACTCAAGTAAAAGTAAACAAGTACTGGCTCTTAAATGTACGCAAAAGTTAAAGTAGCTCTTTGGTTTATACCTGCTGTTTTTGTGAAAAGCTCACTGAACCGTGTGCTATAGTAATGTAATAATAATATAATATTAGTAGATGGGAATACAAACTTTGTTTTAGTCTAAATTTTAATAGATGTACTCAACTTCAGTCAGTTAGTAGGAGCATGAACAGCAAAGAAGAAGGAAAATGTAGACGGGGGGCTTTGCTCTAAACTGGAAAATGAGTATGAACAGGGTCAAAGTGGTTAAAGTTAGGCACATGGGGAAGCCCTACAATCAGTTGTAGTGGCTCAGCATGGGGAAAAGAATTACAACAGAATCATTTATATTGAGAGCTATAGTGAATTTTTTTAATGTACAGACTGCGATTAGCTGATTTGGGCTACTGCTGCTCTGAGGTTTACTGCTCTTTGTGGATTTACACAAACTAACCCTTTTATCCTGCATTAAACTGCAGAGTATTTTGTCACATGCATAATGTCACATGTACAGACCCAATATCTGATTTAAAAACATGAGGCGTTACTTGTAGGAGTTAAATTTTCAGTTTATCAGATACCACTGAGGAGTCCTTTTAACATCTTTCTTATCTTTCTCCATCTCTGAGTGAAGTTAGCATCTTTCTTTTCTCTCCCTGTCAAAAACAGCAGCTGGACCTTTAGCTAGCAACACAAACTGCAAACAAACACTTTGTGTGTTTGCTGATGTTTCTTTAAACTGATAGAAATGCTGCATTTAAATTTAGCTGCCACTTTAAAAATGTTACTCCCTTTATGCTCATCTTCTGTAGGGCTAGCTAGAAGCTCAAGTACCTCAGCAACTTATGGACATCTGGACTCGTTCCAGTGTTGTGCCAAAATAAATAAATAAATAAATACATAAATATGTCCCACTTTAACCCCAGACTATGGGACACGGTGCCTCTTCCATCCGTTTTTATGCAACATCCGCTGATAATATATGAACAGGACTGTCTTTCATGTGTTACTGTTTAGGCTCAAATCAGTTTGATGTTTGAAGGCGTGCGGTGACATGAAATAATAACTCTCCTCAACTCCTCAACAATAACTCTCCTTACTCTTTTTTCAGTAATAAGAGAACAAGACAATTAATTGAAAGGAACAGAGAGGCTAAGAGTTAGCTGTTGAAAAATACTTGTTACGGGATCAGAGTCGGTGGTGAGGAACCAAGGCAGCCTTCTGCTTCAAGATAACCTCCACACGATGAGCTGATCTGGAGCAGGTGCAGAAAGGACTGGAAACTCCACCCAAGGACGACTAATATCAGTGAAATTAAACTTAGTGTCAAAACCTCACCTTGCAGCACCACAACCTTCGGGCTCCAGGGAGGCCAATCTCTGACTAATAGTCTTCCATTTTTGTGTTTTTCTGTCCAGCTGGGTTTTTTCTGTATTGGCAGTGTGTTTGATTTCATTGTCATGTTTTAAAAAAAAATCACACATAAATTGTGTACCAGAGGCTCCGATGACTGCAGCAAAGCCAGACTGCAAGCCAGAACCCCGTATGTCTGATTTATGTATAGAGTGGATGTATATCACCAAATTATTTTAAATGTGGGGTTGTGGATGCATTACTATCACTTAGGGGGCTAATGGTACACTTGATATGATAAAGACACTACAATATCTATCTATCTATCTATCTATCTATCTATCTATCTATCTATCTATCTATATATATATATATATATATAAACAATCAGATGATCCCTTTTAACAGGAAAACACAGAACCAGGCTCAGAGGTAGCCATCTCCCACAACTGGTTGAGGGTGAGGGGAAAGATAAGAGAGAAATGGGAGGCAGGACAAAAGACCCACTACTGAAGGGAGAGCCAGAGTTTAATAATTACTAATGATTAATGCAATAGCGGTGTATATCCCTGTAGGGAGTGAAAAGATGTGATGTGAAGAAATGCTCAGTGCATCATCAGAAGCCCCCCAGCAGCCTCAGTCTACTGCAGCATACTCAAGGGATGGTTCAGGGTCATCTGATCCAACCCTAATTATAAATTTTAAGCCTAATATTTAAAATAAAGAGGGTGTCAGTCTCCTGAATCCAAACTGGGAGCTGGATCCACAGAAGAGGGGCCCAGAAGCTGAAAGCTCTGCCTCCCATTCTACTTTTAGGAGCTCTAGGAACTACACGTAAGCCTGGAGTGTGAGAGGAAAGTGCTTTGCTGGGATAATAAGGTAGTATGAACTTTTTAAAGATATGATGGGGCCTGAAATTAAATTAAATTTTGGATTTAACAAGAAGCTAGTGAAGAGAAGCTAATGTGGTAAAAATATAGTCTGTCTTACTGGTCCTTGTTAGTACTCTCTCTCCAGTGTTTTGGATTAAGTGGAGGCTTTTCAAGGAGCTTTTAGAGTAGCCTGATAATAATGAATTAAAATAGTTAAGCCTAGAAGTAATAAATGCATGAACTAGTTTTTCAGTATCACTCTGAGAAAGGACGCTTCTAATTTTACAGATGGAAAAAGCAGCCCTACATATTTACTTATGCACGTTGAAGGATATATCCTGATCAACAATGACTCCCACATTCCTCATGGTGTTATTGGAGGCCAAGGTAATGCCATCCAAAGTATCTGTTTAGAAAACACGCTTTTAAGATTTTTAAGGCAGGGTATATGACCCCAGTTTTATCTAAATTAAAAAGTAGAACACTAGAGGTGATCTAGACCAGCAGTCCCCAACCCCCGGACCACGGACCAGTACTTGAGGCTTGGGCGTGAAATTTATGGTTTTCAGGGTTTTTATTGGTTTTCATCATTATTTTTTTTAATCGTTAACTCGGTTTCTCTGGGTCTTTTGCCCTGTGTTATGAATAAATCTTTATTTTTTTGGTACTGGTACTGGTTTTATTTTGTTGTATTTATCCGCGACACCTTAAAGACCGGTCCGTGAAAATATTGTCGGATATAAACTGATCCGTGGCACAAAAAAGGTTGGGGACCGCTGATCTAGACCTTATGCCTGTAGTTTAATTAATTAGCATCATGTGGCTTTTTGGATGCTTATCATCTACGAAGCAATGACAATATATACAGAGTTTTTTAATAATATTATCTTGGTAAATGCATTGAGGAAATCAATGACTGGTTGTGCCACAATTTTCTCCAGCTAAACAAAAACAAAACTGAGGTAATAGTCTTTGGCGCCAAAGAAAAACGATTACAGGTCACCAGAGAACTTCAATCTATACATCTAAAAACCACAAACCAGGCGAGAAATTTGGGTGTAGTGATGGATGCAGACCTAAACTTAGAAAAACACATTAAGACAATAACAAAGTCAGCTTACTATCACCTCAAGAATATTTCAAGGATAAAAGATCTGATGTCTCAACAGGACCTGGAAAAACTAGTCCATGCATTCATCTTTAGTAGGCTTGATTACTGTAACAGCATCTTTACAGGTCTACCTAAAAAATCAGTCAGACAACTACAGCTCATTCAGAACTCTGCTGCTCGAGTCCTCACTAAGACCAAAAAAGTGGACCACATCAGTCCAGCTCTGAGGTCCTTACACTGGCTGCCTGTCCGTCAGAGGATAGACTTTAAAGTTCTGATGCTGGCCTATAAAGCTCTGAATGGTTTAGGACCAAAATACATCAATGACCTCCTGACCCAGTATGAACCATCCAGATCCCTCAGGTCATCTGGATCCGGTCTTTTATCAGTTCCCAGAGTCAGAACCAGACACGGAGAAGCTGCATTCAGCTTTTATGCTCCTTATATCTGGAACAAACTCCCAGAAAGCCTCAGATCAGCTGAAACACTCAGTTTATTTAAATCCAGGTTGAAGACTCACCTGTTCTCAGCTGCATTTGAATAAAGCACCAAATCCACACTTTAAGCTTAAATTTCAAAACTTACATTTAACTACTGATTTTATCTACTGTTCTGATTTTATCTGTTTTGATTTTATATACTGTTGTTTGTTTGTTTGTTTGTTTGTTAATTAGTTAGTTAGTTTATTTGCTTGTTTTATTCAATTTTAAATCATGCTTTTTATTTGTTCTTGTTTCTAATGTCTCTGTAAAGCACTTTGAATCACCTTGTTGTTGAATTGTGCTATACAAATAAACTTGCCTTGCCTTGCCTTGCCTAAAGAGAGTATGTATAATGTGAAAAGTATTGGTCCCGACACAGAACCTTGTGGAACTCCATGAATAATTTTTCTGGGCGACAAAGGCTTAAATTATATTAGGTTTATATGCACAAATCAAAATCTGTCAGATATACTCTGTAGTAAAATTTTGTGATTAATTGAACATTGTACTGAGGTCTAACAGGACAGAGATGAGTTCATTGTCAAAAGCTATAAGAAGATCATTCATAACCAGGGGTGCACATAAGTGGTCCGCAGGTGTGCACGCGCTATCAAAATAAAAGACGTGAACCCGATAAGAAGTTGTAACACGTGTTTGCGTACATATAAAAGGCACTGTTTTTGTCCGCTAGAGTGGGATTTTTACGGCATATTCTGCGCCACATCTCTGTGTGTTCATTATTTGTTTGAAGCCAGCTCACCTCCTGCAACCACTTCTCCGAGAATACACACTTCTTCTTCTTTTCTTTGGAGGTGGAGGAACACCAAAGTAATTGCTTAAAGGAGCTTGCTTCTCCGACATCTTTAAGAGTTCTAAACAAATGTCTGTCCTCCTCTAGAAAATCTTATGTACGCAAACGCGCGTTGCTGCTTCTTATCTGGTGCGCGTCTTTTCTTTGACAGCGCATGCGCACCTGCGGACCACTTATGTGCACCCCTGGTCGTAACCTTCACTTGTGCTGTTTTTCTACTGCTATAATGGATTCAGATCCTGACTGAAACCCTTCAAATAAACCATGCCTCAACTGATTATCCAGCAGTTTCACAACTACCCTTTCAAGGAATTCAGCATTTTGAAAAGAGATAATGAAAAATTAATTAAAAGATTGATAGCACTCATATCTCATTTTTTAATAGAATGATACAGCCTGCAGCAGGTTTGCATACCTTAGCATAAATACTAGCTAGACCGTCATTGTTCAAACATCACAAAGTCTGCCTAGAATTTTACACCATATTTGTTTATCTGTCGAAAAAGGACAAAATTTAAGAAGAGACTGTTTGTCATACCATGTAGAGGTATGTACCACTTTCTTTCCTATTTTCACTCTTGGTGCAGAACTAAGTTAGCCAAATGTGGGATGGGTAGATATGACAGCCATGGTAATCTTCTCATCTTACTCTCAGCAAGAAGGTAGGCAAGTGTGTTCCCACAAATGTTTATTTATTTATTTATTTATTCATGTGAAGCATCAGAGTTAGATATAGTTATATACCACTGAGCGAACCTTCTAATCGGCATCTTTAGCAAACAGTGTGTATAGAGTAACAGGGAAAAGACCAGTATGGGTATATGTCATAAACTCAATAAAACTCAATTGAAATTCCATTGAAGACACGATTGTCTTACCCTTTAAAGAAAATCTGTACATGGAACAGCTTGATACAAAGATAATGATGTATTTCAGTCTTGCAGAAAGAGCAATATAACAACTGAATGGGTGAGCTGCAATGAATAACGAGATAACCTGCCTATTAAAGATAAAGCGGAGGTGTTGAGGTCGTCAGCTCCTGAGCAGCTGCTATTGGATGGCAGTTCAATTTAAGAGGGGGTGGACCGTCCGTTGAGAGTTTTGTAATTAATCAAAGTCCCCCTTTAAACTCAACTATTTCACATTCAATTTTATCTGTTCGTCTCCCACGTGCAAAGCCCTTGTGTGATGTGAGCCCATATCTTAATTACTCTCAGATCACTGATACCCCCCCACACACACTCACAGTATCTCTTGAAGAGACAGAAAATCATTTTACAGCTGAGCAGATAAGTCCCCGTGCTCCCTTTAACAGTCGTCGTGTCCCCCCCGCTTCCCTCACCACCACCACCCCTCGCCGAAGCGCATCTGACAGTGTTTTAATGACAGACAGACAGCGAAGGGCCTTGTTCTGATAATTCCTCAGCTACATATTCAGAATACCCCCAACCCCTCCTTGCATTTGTGATGGATTTCAAATGGAGCCCTTGCAAAAATATTATAATTTCAAAGCAGACATACATCGTTAACATGTTATTAATGGCAGAGGCTGGTGGAAGTTGGCTGCTACTGTACAAGTTTTTCAAGTTGAGTGAAAGATCATTATGGAATGTGTGTTTGAGCATGGAGCATGGATTTTTGAGCGTTTACTGAAGATGTGTCCGGCGTTATTATTGACCTACTCCAGGGCCACAAATCACTGAGTAGAATTCGGTGTCATGTTCTGCTTAATGCACCATTTTATCACGTTTTGTAAGGGGGGGGGGGGCATTTTATGTTTTATGCTGAGCCGCCACCTCTAGGTCAGCATCAGTTCTAGCTTAGTCACCCAAAGAGTTAAAACTTAGGCATGGTTGGATGGTTGGATGTTTCTTCTTCTTCCATTTTTTTGTGGTGATGCCTTTAACTTTCATATCATGATCATAGGAACCCTGTCATAACTTCATCACTGAGTGCTTTCATTTATCTTTCACAGGGAATCAAATATTTGGACACATCCATGAGCTACTGCTGTAGAAAGTAATTGAAGAGGGATGTTTCTGTTCATGAATATCTAAATGGAACAACGTTTGGACAGAGAGCATTACTGAAATCACATGAAAACATTGCCAGAGTTGGACTCTTGCTCACAGTGCACACAGTGAAGTGCCTGGAGCTGCTTGTCAGATGTTACGATGGCAAGGAGCACATACAGACTTTAGAATGACACAGCGGGTGCCTTTTGATGCTGAAATAATTCTAAAACCTTCATTCTATAAATAAAGCTGCCACATTAAGACGCAACATTTTGATACGCTAAGACATTGGTATCTTTTTTTTTCCTACAGAAGGGAAAAAAGTGCCCGAGGGCAACGCTGAGGCTTTGAGAGCAGCTCAGGGGCTACGCTACAACTCAAGCATGTGGTTAAATTAACCAAGAGGCTGAAACAAACACAAGGTGAACGACACAAACTGAACTGCTGATATTAAATATATTTCCACTTTCTGATCTGCCTGAGCGGCACCATAAAAGCACTTCCATTTCATCCTGCCTCGGTGTGCCTCGCGTCTAA
Source organism: Aulonocara stuartgranti (assembly GCF_965226115.1). Taxonomy (NCBI): domain Eukaryota; kingdom Metazoa; phylum Chordata; class Actinopteri; order Cichliformes; family Cichlidae; genus Aulonocara; species Aulonocara stuartgranti. Next base: position 53,235,890 of record NC_138945.1, on the reverse strand, counting down.
ATTAGAGTGGTAAAAACCCCATTTTATTACAATTTAACTTTCTCATTATGGTTGAGTTCACCACCAGGTGTATAAACATCATTAGATCAACTTTTGCTGCATAAAGCAACACAAATATTCACCTGCAGCGGCTTGGTTTTTTTCCCCCACTGGCGGATGAATCAGCATGCCGTTGTCTAATCACCTCCTTTCGCTCTTCCAGCTTGTTACTGGCTAATCATGCTCATTTAAATAGCTCACATGTGTAATTACTGCTGTCAAGCAGTCCCAGACCTAACAGGTCAGCTTGCTCAGAGGGCCAAGCCCATTATGGAGACGTTAAGTTATGATCATAGCTATAGACCAGCTGTAGTAATACAGCCCAGGGGAACAAATGCCAGCGTCTCTCACTGGGAAAATAAAGTGTTTGTTTAACATAAAACAAGGTGCTTGTATGGTGTGTGTGTGTGTGTGTGTGTTGCTTTGATTAGCATAAATGACCATAACTCATTTATGGCTCATCAGTGGTTGCTGTTTTCTAATCAGACCATTTAGGTAAAAATCACCAGGCTCTAGTAATGAAAGCGGTGACTTTGTGCTTCTGTTTTTCTTCCAACAGCAAATACAGTTCAGTTTTGTTGGTCAGAACAAAAGACGATGATGATGAAGAGTTGATTGGTTTTATTTTTCCAAGGTTGTGTGAGGTGGGCTAGAGCCTAGTCACATATTGGGAAGTGTCTGCAAATACCGTACGAAAGGTTGTTCTTATTTAGGATGCGGAGAGTGACACTCTGAGGATTAGCCGCAGCTTTTTCCGTATGGCAAAAGCACTCTCAGGACACCTTCAAGTTTTTCTCACTTTTCTTTTACTCTCTTGCCACACTCCCAGGAGGTGAAAGAAATAAGCCCTGAACTGCTGGAGGAGAGGAAGAATGGGAAGTGAGAACATGGTGAACACAAATTCACAAGGTGTTTCACTGAGACGTGGGTGTGTGTGTTAGCTGCATGTATGGGAATACACAGGCAGACATCTGGGGATCTACTGGTTCCTGCAGGCGATAAAATAATGTTAAAAAGCAGTGCAGATCTGCAGCTGACTGAACCAGTGTTATGGCTGCTTTATGAGCTGTGCCCATCCAATCAGAGCTCTAATTAAGCAAGAACAGTGGTGGTGGAAATGGCGAGGATGTATTGTTTACCAGAGCCTCAAGACTGCACTGTGTGAATGCTGCAGCACCATGTTGACACGGCCGTTTTATTATGAGCAAATAGCTCCGATTTTTTTTCCTTTCTTTTTTTTTTTTTCCTAGCGTCTTCTCTGCTTTAAAGACTCTTGGTGAGGTACACCCAGGAGGCTGTACATTCTATTTCATTTCCATTTGAAAAACAGCGCAGTGGAAATGACAAATGCATGAGGCCTATCGAGAAGCCTTCAGGGCAGTAATGTAAATAACAGAAATTAATCATCTTCTCCAAAGAGAGAGAAACACGCCTCACAGTCACAACAAAGGTCACAAATCTGGCCTATGCCTTCACATCTTCCAAACAAGAAATGACAGACTTCTGACACGCCACTAATGCTTGAACGTGTGGTCCGTTTGTGTGTGTGTTTCCACAGCGTGTGTTTTCATGCGTGTGTGCAATCGTCTTCCTGTGCATGCCTTATTTTTGATTGCGCGTGCGCATTTTCGAGCTCGCCTTTGAATTTGTTTCGTTTATTTGTGTGCGAGTGTCAGGTTGTGCACGTGCATCTGCGTCCGCACACACCTCTGTTGTCTGCGCGAGCGAGTGTTTGGTCGCACATTCTCAGAATACCTTTTTCTCCGAGGCTGAACCATCTACTTTTAGCTGACAGCAAATAGTTGAGCAGAACCAATTTAATCTTGTTTTTCAGTCCAGGATGACATGCAGGGGAATAAAGCAGTGAAGCTTGTCCTAACTCTCCTGGTGGAGGCAGCCACTGCAGGCAGACATTCACTGAGGAATAGATGGTAATTGCAATGTGTTGATTTGAACTTTATAGGCATCATGGGAAGCTATGGCAACGCAGTGTAGTATTACTTTATACTGGGCAGAGACACTCTTCAGCCCTCTTATACTTAGTGTAACAGCTGCTGGGGAAACTAATTTGCAGCTCGGGAAAATACTACCTGACAGATCGATTCACCAGTTGTGCCCACAATTAATGGACGACTCACTCTCGTGGAAAAAAGAAAGAAAGAAAATAAATTCCTCCGGGTAGCTTTGGCACAGGGGAAAGGTGGCATAAATGCTGCTCTCCTACAACTCATAAATGTCACAATTAAAACAAACCACAAGCTCTGTGTGCATTACAAAGCCTCTCAAGGGACAACTTGACATTTGGACAATCAAGTCAAGTTTCTCATCGCGAAGAAAGTCGGCTTTTTATGTACCCTGGCGAGAGCTTGTGCGTCGCAGCGTTACTGCACTCATTTGGAAAAAAGGAGGCAATTGCGTCGGAAATAAAGCGCAGGAGAATGTTGCACATATATTCATAGCACCAAGAGCAAACCGAAATAGGCTTTTTCAATGACAGCGATCTATACATAGAGCTGGTCTGTGCTGAAGTGTTGGCGGTGAAGAGCACACACCAGCTGTCAGTGTGAGGAAAGAGAAGAAAATAGCTTTCATCGCAGAGGGGAGAGGACTGTCGGGCCACTCGGAGGCAGAAACTGAATCAGTCATACATTTTCAAATAAATTCACATGGGAAGAAGAAGGGAATGTGCAGGAATTCAGAGTGCTACGTAACGCAACCTGATCTGCTGATGATCCCCGGGAGGAATCTGCAGATGAACCGAGTGGAGCCACAAACAACAAATCCTTTGAACTCCTGGAGTCCAAACCAGATTAACAGTGGCTGTGCACCAAAAACAGTCAATGAAATTTTAAAAGCAAAGCCTCCCTGATTGTTTTACATAACACCGGGGTAGCTGCGTTTGTGTGTCGACTCCGTCTTGACTTCCTCCGTTCGCAATGGCTGAAGCTGCAGCTTATTCTTGCCCTGTTGCTTCTGTTTTTGTTGATGGACAAAATTATGGGATTTGACTAAGAGGATTAAAATGACAGCAGTTAATGAGACACAGCTGGGACTGGATCACAACACACAAACTGTATCGCACCCCCTCACACTAACCCCCCCAGCACCACCATAAATATAGACAAACACACACACACACACACATAATTTGGGCATGTACATCAGCGCGCGCACACATATTTGAGCTCCCTCTTATTTTCTTCACCTAAAGACCCAACGACAAGCTGCCAATCACTTTCACATAATTCTTATTACACAGGGTTTATTATCCCTGTCAAATGAACCAGATTAATTATGTCTTTTCTGATGGATTTGAAGTATTTAGCCTAACAGGGCACACTGGGAATAATAGCGTAATTGTAAGCTCTCCCTAACCCCCTCCCCTGTCATGTTAAAAAAAAAAAAAAAAACACAACAAACAAACAAAAATGCTCCATTAAATGTTCGTTACAGAGAAAGGGGCAATATATGCACATGACAATGAGACTCCGGATGTTGCAAATGAAATTCAAGGTTGAGCCACATCTCATTACCCACTTGATCCATATTATAATGTCTTATAAAGTCTTCCACCATGACAGGATAAAAAGGAGAGGCTGGCATCGGCAAGACAACATTTTATTGCTTTGTTGTGATGTAGAATTAATGCCCGCCCGGCAGAATTGATAGTGACATATTATAATCTTGTAAAGTTGATACGTGCTAGCAAACAGCTGTCTGTTTGCACATAAAGCAGAGCTTAAGCAACACTGGGGTTATGTTTCAGTTCGCACTACAAGTGCAGTTGGTGTTTCCTCGGCACGCAGCCAGCAGCAGTAAATTCGGGAGCTGTAAAACTAAAGCAGTGAGCTGAAAGACGTCAAGAGGGTCCGGCGCTCTGAATGGAAACAACAGAATCAGATGATAATTTTCTGTGGGCTTCTTTGTCTTTAAGAGTGGCTCATTTCTCACTTCATAAAGTCATCCAACCCACTGTTAATTATTAAGGGTTTAAAAGCAAATGATCCACATAATCCAGAAGTATTTTTTAAAATGAAGACAACGGGGTTGTGACAGGCATAGTTGATACTCATACCCAAATAAGATGTCTGTCTTTACTCGTGGATTAGAATGTAAGAGTTAGCAGTCAGGGGAAAGCCTACATGTTTAAAGTAACTGTGTGTAAAATCTCACCACTAGATGTCAGTAGATTGCACATTTTAAGTGCGTAATTCTTTCGAGGCTTCCAGGTTTAAACCTAGATCGTTAGTGAATAAACTCTCGTACATTGTGAGAATGTAATCAAGCTGTTTATCAGAGTTAGCTGACATAATGTTAGCTTAAAACCAGCCGGGTTGTTGTCAGCTCTTCAGAGGTATTGGGGTCACATGTCTAATCTGCTGGCAATAAATATTTATGCACGTTTTAATGTCCTAGAGCAGCGGTCCCCAACCCCCGGTCCGTGAGTCGTTTGGTACCGGGTCGCGAGAGTTGAGGCTCAGGTGTGAAATGTATGGTTTTCAGGGTTTTTATCGGTTTTCAGCGTTATTTTGTTAACGTTTTTTATCGTTAACTCGGTTTTCCTGGGTGTTTTCACGTGTGTTATGAATAAATCTTCTTTTTTTCGGTACTAGTTTTATTTTGTTGTATTTATCCGCGACACCTTAAAGGCCGGTCCGTGAAAATAAGTGAAAATAAGGAAGTTCAAGTTGTTTCTTTCACATCTGTGGTGAAGGGAAACCCATCTCTGACGATTAAACAAGCTCTTTCATAGCTTGAATCTGAAGCTAAAACATACATAAAAATTTGCACATGAACACTTACGAGTTCTCTTGTCCTCTGCCTTTGGCGTACTAAATGTGTGACTGGTCTCTCTCGGCCCCTGTATTCAAGATGGTGGGACAACATGGCAGCTTCCACAAACTGGCGCTCGCTCCTGTGTATAATGGTTTAATTGCACGTTTATGAGAACGTGCGAGTTCGTTAGAATACATAATCACCCACTAATTAATGTGTATTCATGAGTACAACATTGTTTTTTCTATTAAGTAAACTCAAAATAACAACTGAGGGTGCCTTTAAGGGTTTATGTTTACTCATCTTTAATTGAATTTAAACACTTTATTTTGTTAAATCACCACTTCTGCTGTACATGAATAAATATCTGTAATCTGCATGGTTGCGCTCTCTGCCTGTAGGCACAACAATGTCTCTGTGGTATGTAAATGTCACCATGTGATATTCAGTGCAGCAATTATAATATCCTATTTATGGAATAGCTTTCGTGACAATATTAAGGATTGATTTTCTGTGATGATCATTGTCATGATTACATCTGCCCCCAGATTTCCAGAAAGTCAATATTTTCATTCTTCTGCCTTCATCAGTCCACTGTCGAGTAGTGAAATCTACTGAATCGTTCTGATGAAGATGGGGGAAGGGCACGAAATGTATTCCGCTACGTGACGTCTTTATGAGCAGCCCGTAGCATACTAAAGACAACACGCTTAATTAAATTCATGGGGGACTTTGATGGGCATACATGACAGTAATGTGGCCTGGACCATCTCGATAATGTAATATGCATGTTAATAAAGAGGCCTCTAGTTTAAAGTTTTAAAATAATGTAAGCAACACGCTATTAAGCATGGCCCGGAGCATGTCAGCGAGAAGCTGCACTGCATGCTTTTTGGTGGCTGCCCTATGCTTTTGTGTGTGTGGGTGTGTGGGTGGGTGTTTTAATCTATGTGACTTTGATGCATTATATTGCATTTTCTCTTACAGCAGTCAAAAAAGACATTACCTGTGCGAGTTTGCTGCGGCGTGTTATTTCAGATCCCTCTTATCTTTCAGTCTTACAGAAAGCCCACCATGAGGTTCAGGCTGTTTTGTGGTACAGTGAAAAAAGGGGTGACTGTAGAATAATGAAACTTTGATATAACTAGTTGTGGTTCATGTTTTGAAGCGATGCTGCGCTGGTCAGTCGCATACAAAAGATAAAATGAAAAGTAGGGCTTTAAATCAGAGGGAGCTCACAGCGTTAAGGCTGTGGCCGCGAATTCTGGTTACATGGTGTGATGTGGGACCAGGATTGAGCCAGCCAGATCAGAGGGATAACCCATTGCTTCGCAGTTTTCCTGTGGTCAAGCCTGCATGACGGGCATGACATCTCACCGTGCAGTGCTGTCTGCTTGTATTAGCATTCAGCAATTAATTTGAGCACTTGTTTAGACTGTACACAGTGAATCTGCTTCAAATATTTGAAATCATGTCGCCCCTTGAAAGCTCAAGGGCCGCGGTATTATTTAGCTTGGCCCGATGCTGTGATGAATAAGTGAATTTCTGCAAGTGTGCTCAGAATGCTATTATGCTAATATTAACAGACAAGCCATCTGCAAGGAGTGTCGAGTAGGATATGCTTCTTCTTTTTTTCCCTTCAGAACTATTTCTGCTTATTGGAACATAGATTTAACCACCTGTGCGCATATGTTAATACAGCATTTTCAAAAAAATCTGCGCCTGTGACCGAACAAAGTGTTCCGTAATAGGAAATGGGATACTCACTGAAATGCAAAAGACAGCACAGGTGGTGCCCAATGACCCACAGGCCCCTATCATCTCCAGGTTTAAAGCCGATTGAGACCAATGACTTTGACTCTTACAGTAAGAGGGAACAAAAAGTTATGCTTCCATTTGGAATCAGCCTGAGTTTCAGCCCACACACAGGGCACGCTTCAGTGGTCTGAGAAATTACAGGATACCACCCCTTCCAATTTCACCATCACTGGACCGGGCTGTTGCAGGCTTCTGAAACAATTACCCCAAGGGGACCAGAGCAACCTTGTTTATACCTCATTGAGCAGCCACAGTTCCAATTTAGCACAGGTAATTACAACATCGTTATCTTCTCCTAAATCTTCACCAAAGGTGCTATCACAGAAAGCTACCTTTGGCTCAGCTCGCCATTTGGACAGTGATCGAAACAAACACAGCATCAGTATGCCCAGGCATTTCTTGGACGGGCTTATGTTCGTTCTCCAGGTGTCGGTGACCCAGCGCAGCCTGCTCACCCAAAACACATCAGTCACACTAACACACATCTGTCGTACCGGTCCAACCCACTCCATCACAGCACACGGCTGGTCTCTCTCCTTGAATGTCCCACCCCGCTTGGAGAGGACAAACAAATCTTCTGATTTGCCTCTAATCTGCAGTCTACCCTCAGCAAGGGCTGCCGTCAAATCGCACATCAAGGACAAGCCCTCCGCAGGGGGGCTATCCATTAGCACAGCATCCTGCATTCACCATAGTGCGATGGGGACAGGGCAGAGGGATACGCTCCAATTAGAGATGGAGACATGGGGACTTTGCCCCTGACATGTCCCTGCTGCTCCACAAAAGAAGTGTGAACACACCTTTCTCAGAGGAAAAAGGACGCTTTTTCTCCCTGTCATTTCTCCTGCCTCGGGCTGTTGCTGTTCATACACCTCATGAAGCTAAACCATTTCACATCACGCTGTTTCTTTTCGTGTGCGTGGTGCTGCCTGCCTGTTCGAGTCTGCTCTGTTCGAGCATGAATGACTGGCCAAGCTTATATGTATGTGTGTATATGGCAGAAATGTGTGCCTCTTGCTTTGTGTGAAAATGCTTTCTTAGGGTGGGAGGTCTTTGGTATGCATCTCTCGTTGGAGGCTTCCATCAACAGAAATCCATCCCTCTCTATAGTGCAGCAACTATTCAGCAACTGGTTTGAGGGCTTGGACCAGCTTCATGCTTTACGCATTTGCATGCTGCATGAACACAATCTGCTGACGCCCATTGGGAACTCCGTCCATCCATTTGCATTGTTTTTACACCCCTACACGAAGCTAACCAATTTGCAGCCATAGTCCGTCTTGATTTTTAATCGGCTTACGTGTAAGAGACACAGACAAAAGCAGAGCGACAACAGGCTAATGAATATTTCATCTATATGAATAAAACACATCGCGGTCCTGATTCAACTACAGGAGAGCATACCTTTCACTGGTCCCGCGTGTGCCTGTGTGTTTGAAAGGAGAACGTTGAGCGCTCAGATATGAATGAGTTTTTGCGTTAAAAGCAACTCCAAATCCTAACTTTCCAGTGGCCCTCAAAGTCCAGATCTACACAAACAGAGAAAATCCAGCATATTTGGTTGATTATGCAGTGTATCAACTATGCATGAAGCAATTACACAGCAGAATCTTCAGGCTTGGATGGAAATTGAATGGATGCATTGCTACAACAATCCCTCTCTCTCTCTCCCTACATGTTCATTCATTAACCCGGCCGGGCAACCATTTGTTTGTGCAAACACTCGTTTAGCTGTTTGTTTGCTGGTTCATTTCCCCTTTTTTTTTCATTATTTGCTCCGAGAGATGTCAATGTCTTGTGACCCAATCCTCCGGGATTTCCATCTGAGTTGAGGAGACAGCCGGCATTGACAGATAGAGGTCAAAGGTAGAAGATGCAGGCCTGGGGACAAGGCTCTCAGTGACAGAGGAAGGAAGATGAGAAATAAACTGCAGAAGCTTAGATTGATAGGAGTTTAAGGAGCGGGAGGAAAAATTAAACTCGGGGGAGGCGGGGAGGGAAGGAAGAAAGGGAGGGTGGGAAAGGCTGGATCAGAGTAGATGGAAAAGAGAGAAGAGAACAGGAGTCAGCATGATAGGGGCACGCTGGAGAATGAGTTTTTTGCCCCGAGAGCACCATCTTCAAAAGCTTTTGGGGGCATGCCTTTACACAATTTTACTTTTAACATAATCCAGACTTATGTGTTTGTCGGTAAGTGTGTGTGTGTGTGTGAGAGAGAGAGAGAGAGGGAGAAGCATCTCGATGCAGAAACCCCCCCCCCTCATCTTCCAATAGTCGAACACCAGTGCTATCTTTGACGGTAAAGTTATGCACTGCATTAGGATGCTCTCAATGACCTAGAACAGCGATTTGATTGCTTCATCTGCAGTCAGTTTTTTTAGGTTGTCTTTAATGTACTTTTGTTTGTCTGCTTCTCTGTTTTTGTGTCTTTATGTGTGTGTGTGTGTGTGTGTGTGTGTGTGTGTGTGTGTGTGTGTGTGTGTGTGTGTGTGTGTGTGTCTGTCTGTCTGTGGGCCTGTCTTCCTTTCTTCCATCTGGATTCTTTTAATCCCATTCTCTTACTCTAATCCATCTTTCTCAGCCTCTTCCTCCCACACTCTCTTCCCCTCTCTTTGCCCTCTCCTCTTCCTCCCCCCTATGCTTGTACCCCCCCGCCCCCCTTCCTCTTTTTTTCTATGCTGCTGGATCGCTGCACCCAATTCACTTGGCATCCACTCGAGATAAACATGTTGTGGTGGACAGACGCCTGGGTCCCGGTCCGGAGGAGCGGTACGGGGAGGACAGACTGACGTGGGTGGGCCCTGCCCCAGTCCCAGCGTCAGCAGAGACAGCAGCGGGCAGCGTCAGCCACTCGGCCAGATGGTCTCGAGTCGAGTTCTCGCCACTGTTCATCAGATGCACCCACGCGCTCTGTCTTGCCTCGCCATGGCCCCCAGCATCATGTCACAGTGGAACCAGAGAAAATTAGCACCTAATTATAGGCTCCTCTCTGTGAAGAATGGTATTGGTTCAGGTGAACTGTGTCACCGTGTGGAGGCTACTTGGCTGACTCACTGTCGTACCAAGGCCCACAGACCACACACAATTCATGGAGAGGCACACACACACACATACACACAAGCGAAAGGGTAGACCTCCCTCCTTGCTGGTTGGTTTGCGCCCCACCATGAGGACGCCACAACAGAATCCACTTGTGTTCCATCTCTGATCCAACAGGATTAATTACACAAACAACAGAAGCCGTTTCCCCCTGCTTTCTACGCTCCGCGGGCTTCCTCGTGTTGAGCATGGTGTAGTCAATCTTTACTGGGAACAATGGAGATTGCATTATGGTGTATTTTCTGGAGATATGAATACAGATGTGAGCTTGCCTATGCTGCCATCTTGTGATTGCATCTGGACAAGTACAGGATGCAAACAAGGTGAACTCGAAGAGAAACCCTTTATTATTTATTTGACGCAACACTGTATCGTGATATCGAGTTAAAGGTAAATGAAGACCTTTAGGAGAGTCGATTTTAAATGTTGGTTGCACAGTCTGAAGTTTGCCGGGAAGAAAGTTTTCAGCTCTCAAATATCTAAAGGGCAGCTACTCAGCTGAGAGCTGCGGTGATCGAAAAGAAAAATCCTGACAGCTGCTCAGACAGAGGAACCAGCAGTGGTCAGAAAATAGCTGCATGATGAAACTATGGAAATGTAAAACGTAAGAGATGCCTCTTGCAGAGCCCGCGAAGCATCTGCCAGCACAGCGTGAAATCAAATAAACCAAATCATTTTCATCTGGAAAGTTAGCAATTAAATCTTTATTAGGTCTGCAAAGACTTACCAAAAAAAAAAAGGTTAATATAACAAAAAAAAGTCAATTTTGTCATTCTTAAATCATACAAAACCATACTGTATCACACTCTAAACACTGTTACTCTAGCATCTGTTTAACATTCGTGTACTTGTGCCATTTGGGGGTCGCTCAAGGACTTCTGAACCACAGTGCTGCCCCCACACCCGTCTGAATGTGGATGCATACCTGTGAGTGTACACGCACACATCATCTGAAGTTTAAACAATAATTTGGCACAATAGCTTCTCTGCCATCAGTAATTCTGTAAGCAAATGTCCTTGCAGGTTTTCTTGCATGTTTAGTAGATTGTGATCCCTGCTGAAGAGCAAACAGCGGTGCCGGAAATGAAGCACTGAATGATGCATGCACATGAGGAGGAAAGCGTGGAGGGTCAAAAGGGATGGAGTCTTTTTGTCACTGTTGCTGTTGTTTTTATGGTACAGCCACTTTGTACGGGCTTCCTGGCACGTTATCGTCGCCCCATTTAACAATGACGGTGTAACTGCCCTTGTCCTTCACGGTATAGGTGACGTTATAGAGCTTGTTGCCCATGTGCTTGACGTAGACCTCCTCACAGGGAGCATGGGGTCCGTGCACGCCCACCATCAGCATGTTGGTACCTGGATGGAGCGGCAAGAGGGAGATTTAATGATAGTGGTCTACAAAAGCTGGTGGTTGTGCAAGTTTAAATATTCTTTTATTCAGCCAATGAAAAGAAAATGTATGATGTCAGAGAGGTTTCCTAAAATGACAAAGTAACAGAGAAATATTCCTCGTTTCTGCAGTTCATCATGACCTCTGTGATCACATTGTCTTGTGTTTTTTATACATTTTTATACTCTTTTCAGGAAATTAGACTTTATGTTTCTTGCGTAGCATTAAATATGCAAATATAGTTTGCAGCTGTCTGCCGAAAGAAAATGAGCAATTTAACATTTACCAGCCATCTATGATGATGATGTTAACAAATTATTTGGTTGAGCCCGAAATAAGTGAGGGAGGTAGTGTAAAAAAATATAGAGAGCTTTGATTGTATCAGAATTTTAGGTTTTTATGATGATTTATTAATGTATTAATCCCTGACTCTCTTCCACAGTTTGTCTTTTGTCTTTTCTTCCTCCCTTCACTAGCAGCCGGTCACAGCATATGGATGCCCCTCTCTGAGCCTGGTTCTGCCGAAGGTTTCTTCCTGTTAAAAGGCAGTTTTTCCTTCCCACTGTCACCAAGTGCTTGCTCATAGGCAGGTGACCTGATTGTTGGGTTTTCACCTTAAAATATAAAACACCTTGAGGCAACTGTTTTGGGGAATTGAAACTAAATTTGGACTTTTATATTGTGAAATATGTAAATCCAGATCCCACTCATTCACTGCATAAAAAACCTGAGATTACTGAGGTCATAGCAGCTTAAAACTACGTGTTAACATACGGTTACAGTGTGAATCATTTAATAAACCTCACTTTGGTGTCTGTATATACCAGTGCTCAAATCCTGCTTTTTTTCTGTATTCACGCAAAATATGTTCGATCTCTATCGCCTCACCTGCTGTGCTGCAGTCGACAGTAAAATTGTTTTTCTGCCCAACCAAAGCCTTGGACAGCCCTGTTCCACGACAAACCACCTTGCTAGCATCTGACGTCATTTTGGATGAGGTGGTAGAAGAGGAGGAGCTGTAAGCACCACCCACTTTGGATGTTTTGGTAACCGTTTCGACCAAGACGGAGGAGGTCTCGTGGAGGCTGTGTCCCCCAGAAAGCCTCGGGCCTGCGGGAGAGAGAAAAAGAGAAAGAGAAAGAGAAAAAAAAAGTTATCTCCAGCCATCATGGCTTAATCCAGACATTACATAACACACTGGGTATTGACAAAGATATGAGGGAGGAAAAGCTGCTGTTTATAGGGAGAGTTTTTCCTCAACGGAAACATTCAAGGAAGCCCAAATTGGAAAAGATTTTATACCACTTTCAAATAAAGTGAACTTTCAGGGACTCTTGGGAGTTGTTTTCAAACTTGAAAGCATTTTTATGTAACACTAATAAAAAAAAATGGGAATGTTTTTTTTCCGTCAGCCAGTGACAGGAATATATTGCTGCAGTGCAAGAGAAAAACAGCTTTTATCTAAGATGAACACGGAGAAGCACACACGTGGAAGACGTGACATTTTCATTACTTCTGCACTTTTCAGAGATGCACTTATCTCTCAATCGAAGACCTATCATGCAGATATATACTGTCAAGCACACCTGTTATTTTGGCTTTGAAAGGGCTGCCCACTATGTGCTGTGGCCCGCCGTATTTGATGGTGATGAGATAGTTGCCGGGTGCCATGGGTGTATAGGTGATCTTATAGCCTTCAGGACACTCCCGACAGTCCATCTTGACCTTGGACGGCCCGTCGATGTTGACCGACAGAGTGCCGGAGCCTGCGTTACAGGTTTTGACCACAAACTCTGAGGGTACACCTGTGAGAAGAAAGATGCAGATGTTTGAAGGGCTTCCCCCTTGTTGCAATTGTGCAAGAATATTAACAATAGCAGGAGCACATGGTGGTGAATGGCAGTGAAATGCACCTGTGGTTCCCCCTTGCAGTCCAGGGCCATGTGCAGTCACCATGCCAGGGTCTCCAATAAGCCCTGGATCTCCCACTCGCACTTTGAATGGGCTCCCAGGAATGTGGCATCCATTGAACTTGACATCTATGGAGTGAACTCCGTTCTCTCGTGGAATGAAGCGGATTGCACTCTTGTCTAAAAACACAAGAGGAGACATTTCTGCTCTTATGCTCACAGATGACGCGTTGAAATGAAAAAACCTGAGTTATCTCTGTTGTGCAGCCTACTTAATGCTAAAAGCTGAGGGTGGTGCATACCGCTGTCAAGCTCTGTGACATAGCATTCCTCAGAAGAGCCAGAGGGGGTGTGGACTTTGGCATCAACCACACCTCGGGCGCTGTTGCGCTGCACCATGAAAGATGCCTCTTGGTTCACCTTCAAGTCTTTCTCCTGCAAAAGACAGGTAATAATAGGATCACAAAATGTGTGTGTGTGTGTGTGTGTGTGTGTGTGTGTGTGTGTGTGTGTGTGTGTGTGTGTGTGTGTGTGTGTGTGCGTGCGGCCCACACATTTAGGGACACAATGTGTGTGACTCATCATGCCTGAACGAGAATAGATAGAGCATTTGCGTGTGAGAGGCAGAAAAGGTCAAAGATTACAGCGAGGCGTTTAGCGTTTTTTGCCCCACAGATGGACAAGAGGTCCTAGCAGACAGAGATAGCGTGACATTTTAAATGCTGCTGTTGCACTTTACCTGCCTTTTTCATTTTCTAGTGCGAGAAAAAGTGCTCTGAAGTGGCATTTCAGTTAACTAAAAATACATGGTTTTAGCATCGTTGGCAGCTGTTACGGAGACTATGAAAGCAAATAAAACAACATCTGTCTGCCACTGACACCGATATCGTGAGCTGTCAGAGGTATCTTTATCTTCAGCTCACAATTTGCTTTCTTGCTTTCACTCAGACGGAAACACAATCACAGCAGAGCAACTGAGTGCTCACATAGCACAGCTTGTGATGCCCCACATTACAGAGGGACAGTTAATCCAGCCCTTCATCACTGGCCAGCATCGCAGTATTATATTCATGGGTACTGCTCCAGCGCTGGCATTCAATTACACTTCAAGGGCAAAGTGCTTTTAGAAAGATCTGCAACCAATCGCACATTATGTCACATGCCATCTGCTATTCTACCTTGATATTCTGTGATTGCGTATCTATTTTGTCTGTGATAGCTGCTGAGACAAATAATTAATGTGACTATTGACAGCTGCGTATGTGTGTGTGGAAGTGTGCATATGTGTGCGAGAGCTAACCTGAAGGCTTGTGACAGTGAGCCTGCGGGCCTCGTCTGACAGTGTAGCAATCGGAACGATGAAGGGGCTGTCAGGGATGTGCTCGTTGTTGAACTTGATTGACACCTCGTAGTCACCTGGGGAGGCAGACAGGTTATTTACTTCCACCATCAAATGAAGTGGAGGAGGCTCACAGGAATTACTGAATAGCTTAGCAGCTCAGAAACAAACACACACACACACACACACACACACACACGAGTCGCACTGCTAAAACATGCATGAGGAAAATACCACGGCTGTGTGTGATAGAAGTTCTACCTGGTTCTTTCACTATATAGGAGACACCGCAGGAACCATCTTTTCTGTCCTCAAATGAGATTTCAGCCTTGCTGGGCCCCTCCACGGCAATGGACAGGCCACCAGCACCTGCCTCTCTGGTCCAGATACTAAATTCAGCTAAAGATGATAAAGTAAAGGAGAATGTTAATCTTAAGGAAGAAGAATGTCAAAACACAGTCATTCCCGTTAACAGCATGGCTGTTTACAAACAGGAAACTCACAAGGCGCTCCAGCAACGCCTCTCTCCAGCCCGGGACCGCCTGCGCGGACCTTGTGTGCTCCACCCTCCCCCATGGGACCCACGGTGAACTGGAAGGGGCTACCGGGGACGTGCTGGCCTCTGTACTTGACGTTGACTGTGTGGGGTCCGATTTCCTGAGGGATGAAGCGCACACTGTAGGTGCTGCTGCCTCCATCCACGATGTCGGCGTCCACTGTTTTCCCACTGGGGCTGGTCACCTGAGCTGTCATGGCCTGGGAACCACTCTCAACTGGTAAAACGTCAGATCAGAAACAATCCAGGATATATATAATAGGCATAGAGTACATCGGTGATTTAGCAGGCAGCTAAAGCTGGATTCAGAGCTAGACTCACCCTCAGGTCTGGCAGTGATGCCGGCGAAGCTGCTGAGACTCTCTCTGCCTAGAAAGTCTCCAAAAACATCTCTGAATGGGCTTCCTCTTCCTCCCACCTGAGTGCTCTCCTCCACTCGTACTTCCCTCTTGGTCTCTCCACCGCGGATTTTGCTGATCTCTGTGCGTTCGGTGCGGGTGTAAGTGTGGCTGCTGCGAGTGAATGTCCTCGTTAGCCTCTCCTGAGCTGAAACCATCTGGAACCAGTTTCCTAGAGCAAGGAAGAAGCAGTGAGAGTATAAATGTAAAAATACCGTAGCTTCATTTATTTAAAATCGCTCCCCTTTGTTCCTCTGCTCTCTAACCATTTCTAACTGGCTTCTGTGCTCACCTGGGATCTTAAGGTTAAGACCGCATGTGCTTCCCACTGACGCAATGGATGAGGCCTGTCTCTTCCTAGTAATACTCTCCTTGATCCTTCCCTCTCCGGTCACCTTCACTGTGAAAGGACTTCCTGGAAAGAACACGCACACACACATATGCAGATTTAATTCATTTTAAGATAAAAAAATATCCTCTTTTTTTCCCAAAGTAAAAGATTCTAACCTGGGATGTGCTTTTCTGCAAACTTGATGTTAACAGTGTAACTTCCAGGCTCTGTTGGGCAGTAGGTCACCCTGCAAGTCCCATCCTCCACATCTTCACAGTTGATGTCCACTTTGCTCGGACCCTCAATTGACAGTGCCAGACCTCCGTAACCTAGGCAACAGATTTGACTGTTTATTTGCTTCTTTTTTGTAAAACTATGTCTGTGTGTCATGTACCATTTAAAAAGCATACCTGCATTCCTAGTATCCACAAAGAATTCAGCCATTTCAAAAGTGTGTGCCTCCACCAGGCCTTTACCGAAAGCCTTCACCCTGCTGGCCTCACCAATCTCTGACTGGCCAACCATGATTTTGAAAGGACTGTTGGCCACATGCATGCCATTCTTCCTAACGCTCACTTCATGCTCACCAACCTCCTTAGGAGTGAAAGAGATGCCTGTGGGCATAAAAAGAAGGGTCAGAGGAAAGAAATTCAATGCGACCAACCTGGGAAAAAAAGCCTAAATCCATCAGGTGAATCTTATCAATCTTCTACTCTTCTTAGTCTTTGTGTAACAGGAAAATTAATATCCCACCGAGGTGTCTGTTGGGCAGTCTCTTAAGTAGGCACGGCTCTTCGTTGCCAGATGGGGCTCTGATACTGGCAGTCAGAGAGCTCAGATCAGTTTCTGCGATCTTTAGGGACACATCGGCCGCTGTGCCGACATTCAGCTGGGATGTTCTGGTTATGGAGTCATCCCCTTAATTAAAAAAAGAGATGATTTAGATCTTTGTCGAGCCATAAATGCAAGTGATAGTTTAAAGATTCAATATATATATCTATGTGTATAGTGTATACATATTATAATGTACTTCCTTACCAGTGATCTTGGCAGTAAAGGGACTGCCAGGAATGTGCTTGTTGTCAAATTTGACAATGATATTGTAGTCTCCGGGTGCTGTGGGCAGGTAGGACACAGTGCAGGTGCCGTCTTTGTTGTCCTTGCAGGTGATCTCAGCCTTGGAGGGGCCCTCCACTGCTAGCGACAGACCACCTGAAAGGGACACAAAAAAAAAACTTCCGCTATGTATTTTTTCTTTCCAGTTGTCTCATAAATATCACTAAAAAAAAAGCGTATGTTCTGCTACCTTCTCCTGCATTCTTCGTGACCACTGTGAAAGTGGCAGCCTTGTTGACCATGCCATAACTCAGACCTGGGCCATAAGCAGTCACCACTCCACTGTTCACTGCATCCACAAAGAACTGCAGAGGGCTTCCTAAAGAGTGCATAACCATCAGCAACCAGTGATTAATACTGCATTTTATATTTTTAAATCTGGAGCAAAATTAATCAATAGCACTAAATTCCGATCCATCCATCCAACATGGTGTGCTGCTGACCTGGTATGTGGTTTCCATCATATTTGATGTCCATTTCGTGCAGGCCTTTCTCCGTGGGCTGGTACTTAATAGTGATTGTGCCATCCTTATTGTCAGTGATGTGTGGGCGAGCAGTCTTGCCAGAAGGCATCCGCACTTCACCTGCAGAGGCAAGACGGTTAAATGTCAGTGACCTAAAAAATAAGATATTTTGTGGGCATGTGTGTGCAGACTTTTTGTGTGTGTTTGTCACACCTGTGATTTCGCCTTGCTGTGGTGTGAAGGGGACGAGAAAGTTAACGGGACGGAAGAGAGGATCCACAGTATCCCGGGGAACGACTGGCTCATTTGTGGCCTGTCAAGGAGCAAGAAAAAATGAACTGTTGGTTTCATTCGACTGAATGTCAGTTTAAAAGCACACAGAACTGTGGCAGCTAGCGAATAATCCTTTACTCACCATCACATGGAAGGGGCTTTTAGGGATGTTTTGTCCCCCAAAGCGGATGGTAATTACATATTTCCCAGGTTCAGGTGCTGTATAGTAAATGTCAAAGGTGCCATCGTGGTTTTCCACCACATCCATGTCCACCTCCATCCCCTGTGGGGTCAGAACCTTGCAGGTCACCTTGCCTTTCCCAGCAGCCTTGGCATCCACTGTTATAACTGTATCCTCAGAGGTCTGCAGCTTTTGCAGACTTGCTGTTAAGGACAGAGAGGAAAGAAGGATAAGTGGTAAAATGTGCTGCATTGATTCCTGTAAAGTCTTCCAGCAGTGCAGTGCAGATATAAAAGCAAAGCTTTGGATACTCACACACGCCGTGTCCTCCAATAGAAACTGCGGAAATAAAAAAAGAGCATGATGGTTAAAAAAACATGAACATTAAATTAAAATTGCTGATAATATTGTTATTTATCATAAGTATTTTCCTACCTGTGACGCGACATTTGCTGGCATCTCCTGTGGGCAGAGACTGGATACGGTATGGGGAGTAAGGGATCTCATCTCCTCCATATTTAATGGTGATAGTGTAGGGGCCAGTAGAGTCAGGCACATAGGAGACCGTGTATGTGCCATCCCTGTTGTCCTGGATGGTTGCATTCTTTGGCTTTCCCTCTGGGTCCTGTGACCAGACATTTCATGTTATTTTACATAGTGTCTTATTGTTTAGAAAATACTGTGTAATAGGAAGGAAAACCTACCAGAATCTGCACAGTGAGCAGTCCCTCTCCAGCGTCACGAGCATCAATGGTGAACTCAACAGGCAAGCTAGCGGGCACACCTTTGGTATCGAGACCAGGGCCACTGGCACGTACTTTACTGGCGTCGTGCCCAGGCTGAGACATTACCTTGAATGGACTGTTGGCAAGGCCAGTAGCAAATATAATTACATTTTCAGTGTGACAAAAAGGTAGAAATGGGACACAAAAATGTGTTTAGCGCTTCTAAATCCAGACACAAAGAGCAGAGATTTAAACAAGACATCAAAACAAATTGCCTGGATTACTCTTATACTCAGACTCTACCTGTGTGGGACTTCCTGGTCAGCATATTTGACTGCTACAGTGTACGGGCCATCCTGGGCTGGAGTGTAGTGAACTGTGTGGGTTCCATCACCGTTATTCTTCACACCAACAGGCTCCACGGTCCCTAGAAATAAAGACATGCCACATAATTACTGCTATTTGTCACTCACTTGGTGCATTAATGACAATTTTTCTTATTAATAGAGCCCATTCACACCTGTTGGGCCATAGAGTTTGACATCCAGTGGGGCCTGTCCAGCCTTGGTGCAATCCACAGTGAAAGTCTGAGGAACATGGGCTCTCACTCCAGCGCCCAGACCTGGACCTGAGCACTTTACTTTGCTGGGATCCACGGGATCCTTAACTGGCACACGGAACGGACTGCCGGGGATCGGGTGACCTCCGTAGTTAATATTCACATCGTAGTCTCCAGGAGTGAAGGGCACATACTCCACACTGCAGCTGCCATCTTTGTTGTCCTTGCAGGATATTTTTGCCTCTGAGGCTCCTTCGATGGTCAGACCCAAGCCTCCTGTACCAGCACCCCTGTGACAGAAGCAGACAATTTAAAAAATGTTCACACTGGGGTTCTAATATACTCTCTCTCTGTGTTTTATCCACAAAATACAGAAAAAGAAAAACATTTTAAAGAACATGCAAATATTCTTTATATTCTTTTGTCTTATATGTGGTTCAGCAGTACCTGGTCTCCACGGTGAAACAGTTTGGTTTGTTGGTTATTCCTCCCTCCAGACCCGGTCCAAAGGCACGGACCCGGGTTGGATCACATCCCTCCACCACAGACACTCTGAAGGGACTCTTAGGCACCGGCGCGTCATTATACAGCACTTCAATCAGATGCATCCCTACACACAAACGAATACATCACTTACAGGTCTGACGCCAAACCTCTGTGTCTGCTTGTTTTTAACACAAGAATATATATATATATATATATATATATATATATATATATATATATATATATATATATATATATATATATATATTCTGTTACTGCTTCTTAAATTATGGGCCAGACAAATTCCCTTTTAGGTAGGTAAACATCTGTTTATTTATAAAAGACACTATCAAAAGCGCAGACGCTCGGGTGAATGTACAAGGCGTTACATCTGTTCCCTATTCATTATTCTGTTACAACATTTTTCTGACAGAGCCCTCTCAGTAGGCCTACACACCAGATTCCCAGCCACACTGCTGTGATATTAGAGCATGTCTGGTGGTAGAGAAGTGCTCTGTGATATCTTTGCTTTGTGCTATAGGTCTCTATTAATATCCCCTGTCATTCCCCTGCTGTACTGCTGTGTGCAGGCAGCCTTCAGCACACATACATACCTGGTTAAGAGCTTCTGTGCGCACTATTTATAAAACAGAGCCTGTCTGACTCTCTGCTTCCCTGCTCTCTGCCCCTCACATCATTGCACCACTGCATCATTCTGTATTTATACCCCCCTCTCTCTCTCACTCGCTCTTTCTTTTCCATCTCTTTAGCTTTATTCCCAAATGGCGCCCAATGCAAGCAACTGTTAGCGATTTTTTTCTGTCTGTATGAACTCTTTCACATGCCCTGTCCATGTAAAATCCTCCATTTATCTGCATCGGGTCAAATCTGGACATTTTTCACCACAGTTTATGTATGATCTAACATAATGACTGCTCCTACCATCCTCGAACGCCGTATATTCCACTCTGTAGGTGCCGTCTCCCTTGTCAGTAATGTAGGTGTCTGTATTGGTGCCAGAGGGGTTGATAATGTCAACCTTCACGTGATTTCCTCCAACCTTGTTGAGGGCGCGCGCATCCACAATGAAGTGGGTTGTGACTTCTCTGAGAACACCTAGAGAAGAAAATAGGCCTTCAGGTGCTGAGATATTAGATATCTTTACTAATACTTATTTCTGGGCAGTTGGCATATATGTTAAGGCGGTAACGACCAATAAAACAAACCTTTATGTCTATAATGTAATGCAGTGATTTATTTTGAGGTGATTTTGTCATGTGTACCTCTGGGCTCCACTCCAGGCCCGTAGACGTGAACACCCGTGGTGTCAACAGAGGGCTCGACCTGCAGGACCTTTGGAAAGTGGGGAATCACGTTTCCGCCGTACTTGATCGTGATGGTGTGTGTGCCGTGGAAGGGTGGGATGTATGTGACAGAAAAGGTGCCTTCAGCCGTTTTCTGGATGTGCACTTCCGCCTTAACCCCAGTCTCTGACACAATCTCGATAGTGAGCTCGCCGTCGCCTGCTCTGGTACAGTCCACAGTAAAGGTCGCTGGTTCACCCGCCTTGGCCCTCTCTAGACCGGGCCCACTAGCCGTCACCTTGCTGGGGTCAAAGGCTGGGCGGACTGCAGCTTTGAAGGGAGAGCCTGGAATGTGCTGCTCTGCAAACAGGATGTTGATGGCGTACTCGCCGGGCTCAGTGGGCAGGTATGCGACTGAGCATGTGCCGTCACCGTTGTCTTGGCACTCAATTTTTGCCTCGCAGGGACCTTCCACCGTGAGGCCGAGCCCACCTGCACCAGCTCCTTTTGTGTCAATAGTGAATGGAGCTGGTTTACCCACAACCCCTCCCTTCAGACCTGGGCCGAAGGCTCGCACCTGTGATGCAACAGTCAAGTTAGTTTGCGGGAGATGGTAGAGAAACATGTCTTCATACATAGTGCAGAAATCTATACAATTTTCATGATCTTTTACCTTTGATGGATCAGCAGGCATTACTGCTTCAACCCCAAAAGGGCTTCCCATCACAGGGTTCCCATCATAGCTGACATCAACCTTGTACTGCCCCTCTTCTGGGGGAATATACTTCACACTGTGAACGCCTTTGGCTTTGTCTGATTCCAGCTTGCACGGGATTGGTCGGCCAGAGGGCGAGGTCATCTTCACACCTACGTTGCCCTGCCCACCAGCGTCCTTTGTGTTAACTGTGAACTCCTGATCCTTTCCAACCTCCACTTCTGCATGAAAGAGCACAATAAATTTACATAAAACATGTAATTATACAGTTAACTGGACTATAGATGTGTGATGGGTTATAACTTACTGGTATCTAATCCCTCCACTTTCACTTTTCCAATATCCATAGCTGGCGACACTGTGATGTGGAAAGGGCTCTTGGGAATGGGATCTCCTCCGTGAGTCACGGATATTGTCATGTTGCCCTAAAAAATAAATAAAAAAATTTAAAAAACACCAGAAGAAGAATGAGTATTTAATAATGCATGGCACTACTGTGAATAATTCCTTTTCTAATCTAACTGGACATCGAGCAGAGGTCCGCTGTACCTGTTGAAGAGCCGTGTACTTGACAGTGTAGGAGTAATCGTGGTTATCGATGATCTCAAAGTCACGAACTGCCTCTCCTGGGCCTGACGCAGCAAAATGCACCTCAGGCTTGGCCTTGCCAGCTCCCTTTGTGTAGATATTGAAGTGGGTTGGAGTGCCCACCTCCACACCTGAAACGCACATGCGTCTTGTCAAATTGTTCTATTACTTTGTATCAAAGCTAGAGCATTAAAGCAATGTAACGGAAGTGGTTGCGAATGTAAATACCTATACAGTGTAGATGTCACGAAAGCTCACCTGTCTTGTTGAGGCCAGGCCCTTCTGCTCTCACCTTTCCAGCATCGTGGGAAGGATCCACTTTCACTTTGAACGGACTTACTGGAATTTCCTGGGGAATACAATTACCAAGTAATGAAAATGAAAACTACTGATAATTTTACGGCCCGGCCCCCTCAGCTCAGGCAAAAACTGTTTTCTTACCTGATCTGCAAACAGCACCATGATGGTATATCGGCCTGGACCGGGTGGAGTGTACTTGACAGTGAAGGTGTCATTGTCATTCTTGATGATGTCAAAGTCGATGTCAGCCTCGGCAGGCCCAACCACCCCCGGGGCGCATTTTATTCCAATGCTGATGTCCCCTAACGGTGCATAACAATGAGCACAGTTCACAAAGGTTATTTAAAAGTTGAGCGTGTGAATATATTGAAGCAGTCACTCAACTCCTCTGGCTTTATTTATAAAATACTGTCATCCATTTCAAATAAATTCAGCTTCACAGATTCACTTATTCTTCTCTTTCTGTGCTCTACATTTTTTTTACATTTGCATGGTGCAGCACTAGTTTCTTTAGGGTCGACTAAACTTAGGAGTGTTTTTGTAACCACCCACATCATCTCCTTGTTCAGGCTCACCTTGCCCAGCCTCACTGCAGTCCACAGTGAAATATGTTGGCTCGTTAGCCTTGAGCCCCGTCTTCTCTACTCCGGGCCCATAGACCTTGACTCTGTCTGGATGAGAACCCTCTCCAACCAGCACCTAATGAATTCACAGTGTACTTGAAGCAGATGCAATTGATTGAAGTACAACCACTGCAGTCCTCTTATTTTGTCTATATCTGGTGAAGTATCATCCTATTAAATAGACTTAATTTCGAGAGCGGTATAAAGTCATGTGTGCGCGCGTGTGTGTGTGTGTACATCTACAAGTCTCTTACCCTGAAGGGGCTGCTGGGCACATTGACCTCGCCCCAGGTGATGATGATGGTGTGTTTAATGGGCTTGACAGGAGTGTATACACAGTGAAATGTGCCATCTCCCCTGTCAGTGATCTTGATGTCTATGGTGGAGCCTTCAGCATCCTTAGTGGATACAAAATCTTGTCAGGTCTGGCTTGTACACCCCACATGAATATAAGTGACCCACTCCTATGAATGCAAAACAAGGATTCCAGGCCATACCTGTGCGTAGATCTTGAGTTGACCCTTCCCAGCCATGCGGGCGTCAACAGTGAATTCGGCCGGTTTGTTCACAATGACACCAGTCGGCTTCAGGCCTGGACCATAAGCTTTCACCTTGAAATACATTATTTGGGATGCAGTTGAAGATCTCGGCGATGTGATTTGTACTTTCTCAGTTTATAAGTGATATCAGCTAGAATTACCTTTTCAGGGAAAGCATCATTGGCTGCGGGCAGAATGTGAGCCATGAAGGGGCTGTCCTTGATGTCTTCATCGTCACAAATGACATGGACAGCATAGTCACCGGGCTCGGTGGGCCAGTAGCGTACGTCACAGGAGCCATCGCCCTTATCATCACACTCAATTTTAGCTTGTGATGGGCCTTCAATCGAGAAGCCTGAGAAAAATGAAGCATTCACACATATAAAGCTCAGATTTAAAGCACTGAAGAATGGTATTACTTTTCTTTCATAAGAGCTTGCATAACCTGCACACATCTTACCCAGCGTTCCAACTTCAGTGCCAATGGCCTCTACCACAAAGTCAGCAGATTTTCCCACCATGCCAGTCTTCAGACCAGGACCCCAGGCCCTCACCTTCTGAAAACCTGCCTCCGCACCCACCTGAACTTCGAAAGGGCTGCGGCACACAAGAAGAAAAAGAAGTATACACAATATTACCTGGCACAAATGTGATCGCGCATTATTAATGAATCGCTGAAGGCAACAATAGGACCCTACCTGCGTGGGATGGGCTGGCCTCCCCAGGTGATGGTGATTGTGTATTTACCAGGTTTAAGGGGGTAATATTCACACTCATACACGCCGTTCCCCACATCTCGCACTTTCACTTGCTCCTCTGCTCCAGCTGAAAAGGAATAATATCAGCTCAGACGCATTTTATGCATTTCGTTTTGTTGTTTAGTGCCGTATCGTACGCGTATGTGAATGCAGACAAAGGGCCCAAACAAAGGAAATCATTCTAAAAATGCACGAGGAGGAGTGATGCAGAGAACAGAGCTGTCTGACTCACTTGGTCCTTTGACTGAGACGCTCAGTGCACCGCTGCCGGCTCCCTTGGTGAAAACTTTGAAGTCTGCAACCTCCTTTACTCTCACACCTGTAGGCTGAAGCCCTCTGCCAGTAGCTCTGCAAGCGTTTGGGTTTATGGCTGAAAGGAATAACAACAAGTGTGAGAAAAATATTCAGCAGCAAAAAAAAGCAGAGTAGCCAAGAGCTGATTGCAGCAATGTTAGTAGCAAATTCCAATTGAAGTGTTGAAGTGGGATTCCACAAATGTTGACAGACTGAACCTGTAAATGAGAATGATGCTTTCTGCAGCACAAATTTCAGTGCAGTGCTGCACAAAATATTGACACATTACGGGGCATCAAGGAAGCATCCGGCAACATTTCAGTCAGTCACTCTGAAATGTTGAGGGCAGGCTTTGAATGGAATACTGGCTGAGGCAAATGCAGCCATGATGAAAACAAACATGTCGACAGCACAAGCACAGATATT
Source organism: Aulonocara stuartgranti (assembly GCF_965226115.1). Lineage (NCBI taxonomy): Eukaryota > Metazoa > Chordata > Actinopteri > Cichliformes > Cichlidae > Aulonocara > Aulonocara stuartgranti. Next base: position 53,210,880 of record NC_138945.1, on the reverse strand, counting down.
TTAAGAGAGAGGAGCAAAGACAGGCAGGAAGTGGCTGAAATTCTAACTGGGAAAAACTGCAAACTATGTGTACAACACTGCATTTCCTCTCTCTCTCTCTCTCTCTCTCTCTTCTCTCTGAACATGACTAAATCACCAAGCTTCAGGACACGGGACGATAGAGCAGGCGACCAAGCATGGCATAAAGCCACGGCACCAAAAACTCAGAGGAAAGCACAGAGGGGCATCTGCAGGGCCTGGCGCACAGGATTGCACTGTGTCAATCTGGCTAGGCAAGAGGCACAAGCTCCTCCAATGAGACAATACTAACTTGGACGGTCAGGTTTTTGGGGAGGAGCCCCCGTCGCACCCTTCGCTCCAGGAGGGGTGCGCACTGACTGAGGAGTTATCGGCAGTGGTGCTCCCTTGGGAGGAGCAACAGTTGGAGCTAGAAATGACAAATAGGAAGGATTATGGACTTTACAGGGTGGCTGTTTCCAGGATAAATAAAGTTGACTGCAGACTGTGATGGATTGATCACCGCGACACTTACAGCACGGTAAGAAATCAGATTTGTGTGACACTAATTTACAACACAGACAGATGGCTCACCCTCTGCGATGTTGACAGTAAAAGGGCTCTTGGGGATCTCCTGGCCTGCGAAGAGCACATGAATCTTGTGAGGGCCCTCCAGAACAGGACGATAGGTGCAACGGAAAACACTGTCCCCTTTGTTTTCCAGGATGAGCTCCACCGTGTCCTTTTTGCCTTGAGGATCGACGATGACCACACTGACATCGCCATTACCAGCACCTACGTTTGCCAGAAAACCATTGATTATTGGAGGACTGTTGTTTTCTATATGATTTCAGTAAGCAGTGGGTGTTTTTTTCATGCTTACCAGCTGTGTAGATGTCAAAGTATGTGGGTTTGTTTGCCACATTGCCTGTGGGCTCCAGACCTGGTCCCCTGGCCTGGACTTTGCTCGGGTCCCCTAAAGCTTTTGCCACATTCACTGTGTACGGGCTCTTGTCAATGTCCTGGCCTGCAAACAACACTTTCACCTAATGTTGAAGGAAAAAACAAGACAAATTGAATACAGAGTCCGTTTTATCCTGTCGTGACCGTGTTTATAGTTAAAACACATAATAAATATTGCCAGTGGGCTCTCACCTTGTGAACTCCCTCAACTTTAGGAACATAGGTGACAGTGTAGGTTCTGTTTTTGTCATTGTTGGGTTTTACTTTTGCCTGAAGAACAAAAAAGTCAAAGTGAGAGACATTTAGTCAAAGATGAGCCAATTTTTTTGTGTTGTTGCAATGGTCACAATGTAATATTCATAAACTGTATATAAAAGCTGGCCATATCTTCAATTTCTGAAAAGTGACACCAATGTGTCTGCCTTCAACCAGCGCTCTTTCTGATTACTAGAGGTGGGAATACCCATACAACCCACGGTACTCAGCATATTGCAGTTATTAGTATTTTGCAATGGATGATTAGGATAACGGTTAAAGCTAAGTGTGTCCAGTGTTTGTTGTGTGCATTCGAGCTGATTCAATGTAAGTTTACTCAGCTCGCATCATCTCAGGATGGTGGTGTATGAGATGAGCCCTCTTGCTCACTGTATTTCCAGGGAACTTAAATGTATTTGATAAAATATCGAGTTTTTTATCGACACAAAGTTGCCAGACAAAATATTTTTCCCTGCCCCTACGACCTACTGTTCTGTCTGCTATGAGTCCATATTCAATTCAGTTCAATTTTATATACACCACAACAGTTTCCTTAAAGTGCTTTATATTGTAAGGTGGAAACCTCAACATTCAGACAACCCTCTATGAGCAAGCCCTTAGCGACACTGGCTGGAGTGAGGGAAGGGAGACGGGACAAGGACAGGACAGGATATGGGTGAAGTCACTGTAGCTACACCCATCTTTTATATACAGTCTATAGTCAGATTAGGCATCTACAGAGTTAGAAAATCTTGCCTTTCCAGAACTGAGAGGCATGACAGGCTTTACACTTCTCCTTGATTAATCACGCTTACTGCCTGCTGCTAATGCTTGTTAGTGATTTCCACGTACGTGTGTATAATACTGGCTGTCGTGTGTTATTCCATTTGACAGTTTCACCTAACTACACCAGGAACATCGTTCCTAATTTGCTTTGGCATGTTGACAGTTGTATACAGACAAGCAGTAGAAAAAATCTCACAGAAGTGACAGAACTTCCACGGAAAACTAAAAATATTTCCCATCTATGTTTTTCTGCTGGGATGCAGCTTTTGTTTTGGTCCATTATGATGAGACGCAGCAGTAGTCATACACAACACCCATTTTTTTGGTTTCAAACCAATGCCCCAGTGTCACCTGGATTAGGTCATTTCTGGGCTGACAAAGTGAGGTCTAAATTTAGCATTAGGGTTAATAATTCAATAATTTGACTGATAATGGCACTAAAGAAAATGTAAACCTACAGTTTGGTACCCTGTACCTTTTTCCTGAGGGCATCATCTCATACTCGTTATGAAGGATGTGATTTTTGTCCTTAGTAATTTTCAGAGCCTGCTTTATCACTGACTCTTCAAATACCTCCTGGAGGGATGATGAAGGGGGCATGCCAACTATCTTTCCAGCCCTTTAATCAAATTTTGAATTTGGGGCTCTGAGCTTGACGAGCTTGCCAAACAACCCTTGGGTATCATGTATGACTCGCCTCCTCTTTGTGTCCCTCTGGATCCTCCACGTAGACCAGGACTTCACCACTGCCAGCTTCCAGAGTTTCCACAGTGAACACAGCTGGTTGCAGTACCTTGTTTCCATGAGGCTCAATGCCTGTGATATAAATATAGAAACATGAGGCATGTTTTTTCTTTCTCATCAGAGCAAACAAATAGGCCCCTCTAGATTACAATTATCCAATTAATATAAAGCATTGAGCTTACATTGCTGTGCAAGGCAGGCAAATGCAGTGAGAGTACAGAAAATAAATTTTTTAATGCAATCGGATAAAATATGAGTTTCTTTCACAAAAGCTTGGGGCAATGCAACACTTACAGACAACCAAATGCAACAAAGTGATGCACCACCAAAAAAGAAGTATTAAAAGGTTTCCCTGAGGGAACACACTTGTGTTACTGCTAAATTATCTATACAGTAACAGTACCTAGCATCACTGTTTTCAAGACTGAGAAGGTGAACATTCATTATTCATGTCATAGTACTTGTACGAACTGTTGTGAGCTGTTCATTCATTCATGTTGGGATGCCCACCTGGTCCATAGGCTTTGGCCTTGTTTGGAAAAAGCTGTCTGGGCTTGAGAGGAGCTCCAGGCTTCAGTTTTGCCTTAGGGAACTGAGACAGGTAGGTCATCACCGAGTGCTCGTCCACATCTGGGTCGACAATTTCCTCGGGGGCAATCACCTGAAGCGTAGAAATCGGCCAGCGTTAAAGCGGTTAGTCACACAAACTGGCTGACCTTTTCTGTGGGAAAAATTTGGTGTTCATTAAAAAACTGTTTTCAATTACAGACGACACGGTTTCGCTTTTAAGCAAAGACCACGATGACAGCTGTGACCATAAAAAGACAGCACGGCTTTATTTATGTCTTAATTAAACATACTGTCTTTTTTGCAACAAGGGTTTTGGGTTACTCTTTATACACATTTGCCTTATTAAGTATAGTGCAGTGGGATTTAATGAGGATTAAAACTTATTTATTCCCTTCACCCCTGCTCCTCTCCACCCCTTTAGCACTTGTTTGCCTGTCTATCACACACTGGCACAAAGCCCTGCGCCACACTGGTTATATTTAACCTCAGGACAGCAGGGTTAAGGATTGTTGCCCTCAATAAGCCAGCAAGGGGGGGATTTATTCTGAGCCAGACCTCTCCCACATCTCCTTAACAACACCACAATGGAATCCAGCCCCCAGCCCTGCAACGCCATGACATACAGCCCCTGGCTATCTCACCAATGCTAAGCCTCATGGAGAGTAACTAACCCTGTGCCTTAGACAAACAAGTAAACAACGCGCACGGTGCACATTTCAATACGGAGACTGGGTCTTACAGACGGGACTGAAAATATCGCACACTTCACATTGTTATTCTGATGAACGCAGGCATATTTACACCTCAGTTTCAGAGGCTGGCTCGGAAGGTGTTAAGAAATCTCACACCTCCACAAATTCACAAAATGAAACTCCTACACACTCACTTACTAAGAGCTACAATAAACTAAATGGAAATATTAGACCTGAGCTGGGTAATAAATATTTCATGGCATCCTCCAGCATAATCTCCCTGGAAAAAACTTTGGTCTCTTTATAGTTCTGTTGTTTTTCCCCCCACTTCAGTGTTGCCTTCCATGTGTATGAGATCTGTTTGCATTTGCAAATTAGGCTTCGGTTTAATCTGCCAGTAGTTGGTTTGTTCTCTCTGAACCTATGTCCCATGAGTATAGCTAAGTTGCCAATCAGAAAACTGAAGAAACACTCTTGCTTTTCATGTTGCATTGTTTCATGAGATCAGCCCCACCCAGCTGAGCTGCAGTACACTCAAAGGCAGTTTGTTACTGGCGTCTATCATGCATCTTACCTGTGGCACACCCAGCCAGTCATCAGCCTGTTGCATGGCTTCTCTGGCATTCTGCACAGGCTTGTTTGGGTCCCAGTCTGCCCAATCCGGACACAAACCTGACAGGACGCAAAAAGGCAATTTAGCTCTGGAATGACTGACGTAGGCGGTGTTAAACTGCACATGGTATAATAGGGCCATTTGGGTTGTCACTACTATCTCTCCAACACCTCTAACTACAACAGCGACTGACCTTACCCGCACTTCTGCTCTACAATCTCTCAGGACTGTTCAAAAGAAACAGCTTCGACAGACGCAGTGGCTAGCCTGCTCTGTGCCGCTAATGCCTAAATTGGATTAGTGTTGGCAATGGAGTGGCCACTCACTCAAAAGGCCCACGCAGGCACACCACAGAATACCATTATCCAATTAGTATGGACAAAGAACTATTGTATTAACAGGGTTGAGTTTACATGTGTCTAAAAGCAAGTTTTTTTCACCACAACGCAAAATAAACCTTTATAAAAATGTCACGTGAGAGATGTCAGGGAGTTCCTGCCACCATGCTACGCTTGATGCTTTTAAGCCATGCCGTAAAGGCCATTTTAACACCAAAGGAGAAAAGAGCATCTATGCTTTAGTTGTATGAAAACTGGACAGTAACAGAAACTGTAGCTAACTGCATGTCAAACAGGATATCCTGTTGTTCAAGGTCAAGGTAACTAATGAACCAGCTCCTTGTACTTTGGGACGTGAAGTGGAAGCAGAGCCTCTGTGTTTTGGTTTTTCAGAACAGAGCTAGTTTCATCAGCTACCCTGCTGTATTTCGCTGACAGGACCTTGTATGGTCAGGGTTGCAGCACAGTGTTTGAAAGATGCGTCTCCCCAGATCAATGGCTCATGTAAACACAGTTAAACATGGTGTTGTACACTTCTCTTGCTACTCCTCCACCTTTCGCTCTGTAAAGCACAGCTAGAAGTGGGTTCTCTAGTGTTCATTGCTGGACACAGAAGCCTTAACTGGCAGAGATTCACATTGCGGCCTTGTGGTCTTTGGATCTGTGGCTTAGGCACCTCCCTGTGACAGATTATTCTGCATTTTGATGCAGGGCCAAGCATCCCCCTTGACAGAAGAGGAGGAATGATGCCCAAATTTGGGGGTGTTGTGTAGCAGCAAAGCTATAAACACTAAAGCTGGGCCTGGGCCTCAGGGCCTGATACAGTGAGGTTGAAGGCTTCAGTGACTGTGGGACAGCTGGCGGGGACATCCTCCGGTCATCAGCAACCTCTCTGCAACCCCATGACACTACCTGTTCTCCAGAGACAGATTACACTGGCTGACGTCTGAATCTGAAACGAGATGCGTGTTTGTGTGTGTGTGTGTGAGTGTTAGACAGAGAAAGAGTAAGAGAAACCAGGCCCCGATTTCTAAATGAGGAGACGAATTCTCCTGAGGAAGTGATAGCGTTTCAAATGGGCACATGCCCGACCTCAAATTCCACTAAGAAAAACTGCCACGCAACAAGCCTGTCAACAGACGCTGTGCATATTCTGACTCAGCGCTTGCACGACCTGACCTGTAGAGTCAGTCGATGCCACTACAAGCTTCTTACCAGGGGCACAGTTGTCAACCAGAGCTCCCAGGGCTTTGCCATCCCGCCAGTCACGGTTGAAATTGTTGATTGGCAGCTGAGGCACCTTGTTCTGTATCCAGCCCAACAAGCGCTGCTTCGGGGTCAGCTTTTTGGCCTCCTCGTCGTCCTCGTCATCCCACATGGGCATGGAGATGGAGTAGTGGAGGATGAGAGTCCAGATAAGACCCAGGATCAGCTTTAGATTCCCATCCACAATGGCTTTGCTATCTGTAGTTGGACAACAGTGACAGCGGAGTTCATGAGGATTTAGAACTTGCTAAAAAAAATCAACACGATAAACTTTCAATCTCTGTTTTCATGCTTATGGGCCATCCTGATAAGATACTAGATAGATTTTAGGATAGTAAGATGTAAGCATAAGTGTAATCTGTCACATAGTGCTCCCCTGGCATTCTGCAGAGTTGACCAGGCTATTTTGGGTAAAAATATAAACAATGATGATTGACTGCTGAGAAGACAAGAATCTAATGCTCTTCCCTGTCCCCCACCACTCACCCCAACCCCCAAGTCCCTTTCTCTCAGACAGCTGTCTGGCTGAGGACCCCTGACAATCTGTCATCCAGTCACAATGGTAGTCTGAAGATAGTGACAGCTGAGGATATGTGGAAACGGATCCCTCTCTGCATAAATACCACTTGGATTTCAATTACCTCCTGAACTTGTTGCGCGAGAGTGCGATAAATCAAATAGATGGAGATTAGATTCATTGACAGTTAGCGTGCGGCTCATTTCCTGAAGTTCATGACGGGAAAGTTTGTCAAATAGCTCCCGATAACATCCACTCTAATTTTCGAACTTCATCCATTTAAGCCAAATAACCTCCGACGAGAGGCAGGACTTTAATGTGTAATCGACTAATCTCATTTGATACACCCCACTTAATTCACCGAGGCTTTAATAACGAGGCGCCTCTGATGCCAGTTGTTTATCACAAGAGCGTTTTATTGAGACTCTTCTAACTTTTCATAGATCTGCACCCCCCGACCCCCCTCTCCCCCCCCCTGTCAGAAGGCAGTGTTTGATGTGTCGCTGTCTGACTGACAGAAGCAGGTGGCACAATGTGGCACAGTGTGGTTTTGATCCCGCTGTGTCCGGCACCAGCGTGGTCAAAGAGACAGCCATCAAATGGCATCTAGTTACACATGGTGACACATGAGCATCTAAGCCCGAGGTGATTTGTTTTTTTATGTTATTTTATATTTTTCTTTGTGTCTCTGGGTCACTGTAATGAGGCTGAGACATTATCTCGAGACGGCTGCAGTAACCCCATAGCGCTGCATGAAGGGAGATGGTGCTAGGAAGCAAAATGCCAGGGCTGTTATTATCACGCCCTGTTTCTGTCAAAGCAGTCTGACCTAAAGTGTGTCTGTACAGCTGCGACAACTGTGCCAGACACACACAACCATATTAACTCCTAGACACAATATTCAGGACATGTACTCTGCTAGACTTTGAGGTAATGCCTGTGATTGCGGCCTGTTCTTCCCTGTGATGAACAGAACTCCTGTGATTTGAGAGATGAGTGTTTTTTCCCCCGGTGTCATCGCGCACACCCGTAGTGCTCTTTCATTTGGACACGCTGTGGCCTTCACAGTCCAACGGCCAAAGCTTCAGATATGCCAGGAATTTCACTCAAGTGTGTGGCAAGGATCATTAGACACCAGAGCACAGAAATGTAATAAATACTCTCATTTATAAAACACAGGGTTGTCTACTGTCAGTATGGTGAAGCCATATGTCATCTTAGTTTTCATTTAGACCTAAAATTCTCCTCCCTGTTTGTTAAATATCTTTAAGAGGTGGCTTTCTGTTCACTCTGCTGGAGAAAAGTCTTTCTATTATGACCCTGTCGACGTGACAAAAACATCCACAAATCCACAACAATTTATTGTACCTTCAGCTCTCTGCAGCACTGTCTGATCCTCAAATCCCACCACAGTTAATCCTCACCTCACATACGTTGCTGATGGCTCTGGATAGAAATTGGCTATCAGTAGAGAGCCTCTGTGAGTTCTTTCTGAACCTTGACCTGACGGAGACAGCTGCCTGTGTGTCCGTGTGTGTAGCTGCTGTCCGCATGTATGAAGTGTGTCATTCTCATTAGCGCAGTCCTACTGAATTTCCAGCCCGTAATTTACCACACTGCTGCAGTGCGAGTAAGCAAAAGTAACAGTGTTGAGGCGCCGGGTTTTGGCCCTGGCACAAGTTAATGACCTCAGTGGCACCTCCACAATAATTTTCCAGTGAGCTGGTGACCTCTCTCAGCACTGCCTTCAAGGGGCCTGCAAAAGCCATGTTATTGCTGACTGACACCTGGCCTGATAACATACCAAAATAGAGTGTGTTTGCCATGGTCCTCTGTATGTTTTAGGATCTATGCGACATAAATTTCTTTTTCATAACTTGTTCCTAAGTAATAGTGGCCTGTTAGGGTTTTAGGACAACAGTGAACTTTCCAAACAGCTAATAGAGCCCAAGGCTGGCTTACCTATTGAGACCAGTTTGATATGCTCTCTGTCCAGGAACTCTAGTGCCACAGAAACATTTTCCAGTTTCATCTGACGGAAGTTGGGTCTGTTGTGGTGCTTTCTGTACATTTTCTTCTGGCTCAAAACTTCCAAGAGCGAAATGAGCTTCAGCCCATCACTAAAATCCTTCTGCAAGTCGGTGACGGTCTTGTTAACGCACTTGAGGTGCTCGTTGCACCACCTGGTGAAGGTGTTCTGCTGGATCTTCTTCCACGGCGCGTCCTCGGCCAAGTCCTTCTCCGTGGCGGGCATCTCGTCCTCCTCCTCTTCCCCGAAATCAGTGGCCTGGTAGTACTGCGGGGGCAGCTGGTCGTCGCCGTAGTTGGTGCTCATCATGATGGCTTTTTCCGCGTCCACTTTTATACCTCGGTGACACTTGTGTGTTGAATTGTGCGCAAAAAAAGAAAAAAACTTTAGCGGCTCGGTGGCAAGCGCGCTCTCGCGGAGGAAAGTTCAAACTCGGATGAGTTACACACAAAAAAAAGCAGCTTAGAGATTTTTCGGATGTACGTGCGAAGAAGCCTCTGGTGTCAGTGATGGATTAAATGATCCGAATCACAACGTGCAAGACAGCTGGTCGTCTGTTTTGTTTTTTAATTGGCACCCTCCTGATAAGTCGTCCCTTTTAATATGGCCCACGGGGGGAAAGAATGTCGCTTTTTCAAGTTTCGTGGCAGGTGAGCTGGAACAGCACCGTTAAGAGTTCCCTCTGTTTTAACTTGAAAGTCGGGTGAGGAGAGAGATGGGTTTATAAAGGACCCCCCGGGCCACGTCACCCAGCGTCTGTGATCATAGTCTATTTGCTAATCCACGCGGATAACGGGAGTCGGTTTACGGGGAAGATGGGCCAGTGATTGGTCAGACATTAGGCAGCGCAACAGTTGTGGCATGCTGCTTATTTTTAGGCGCTCCTATTTGGGCTGTTGAGGGGGGGACGGCTGGGGCTTGCCGATTGTTGTGAATGTGTTATGCAGCTCGGGGTCCAAGTGGCTGAACCACTGAACTAAGAAAAGAAAATGAAACGTGCCCTTCGTGTCTCAATGGCTCTTTTTTTTTCTAACGATACAGAAAAGTAGGGCTTTACATCCTGAAAGTCCCTCATTGTGGCCTGGGACAAAACATCTTAAAGGATGAGGTCACAGAGGTGAAGATGAAGTCGCTGCATTACGTGGGGTTGACTGCTATCTGCCACCACTGAGTGAAATACATCTGTGTGCAGGCAAGCAAAGCTCAGAAAAGCTCGTGAGATGATGGTTTTGAGTTATTGTCTCTCTCAGCTTTCAAATTTCAAATTTTAAAAGCCAACCCCTTTGTGGGTCAAGGTTATCCAGCTACATGAGTAGAGTTTCATCTCCAGCTCTGATCAGTGACAGCACGATATCAGCACCTGATGAACAGTGTGTTTGTGAGAGAGAGAGTGGGAGTGTGTGTGTGGACAGCATCAGCTCACTGAAAAATTGATTATCTGTATTCTAAATGAGTAGGTCAGAATAAACACCAGGCTTGCAGCGGCTTCAAGGATTGTGGTGGTGCTGTGACTCAGCACTGACATGGCAGTGACACCAGATGCCAGCACCAGCCTTGATGAAGTAGTGGGAGGTAAGTATAACTGTGACACATGCAGATGGCATTTACAAGATACTCAGTATGGACACAGCACGGGGTGCCCATGGTGATCTCCCACCTGCTAGTAAGATACCTTTTAACACTGTTGTTCCACTCAACAACGACGTGTTCCAGCGCTTCATATAAATGACATATGTTGTGAAGTTACTGTAAATTTGACATTTTCCTGCAGCTGAAAGAGTCAGAGCCTGTCAGGACCTCTCAGGGCTGACCACGAAGCACACCAAAGTGAGTTTGTTTCTTTCTGAACAGAGGATTTCTCTCCTTTATGATGGAAGCAAGGTGTCCCTGAGACACTGGAGTGTTACTTTACTCTGCTAAATCTATGGTGGACCATAGCACTGCAGGAGAAATGCACATTCTTTTAAGCTTCATCCAGAATATTGTCCAGAAAAGTTGTGTCAGTGGGTTTTACACAGGCACAGTGAACTGATACTTCAACTACAATCTTTAAAAAAAAAAAATAAATTATATATATTCGCACAAATTACAACATCACTGAATATTTACACAGAATCAAATCATAATATAATAATTTTTTAAAATACAATTAAATAATGAATCAGAATTTACAGAAAAAACAGAGCACTATTCTACATTTTAATCACTAAAAACATTGCAAATATTCAAATTCTACAATGGTATTTCTTTAATTTGTTGGTATAAAGTGTCTTATTTTTGTCCAACTCCAGCTCCCATCTTTATAAGGAACTATAAAGAATGGTGAATAACTAAACTCAAGCAAGAACCGTAACACGGAGCAAGATCTGTTGACCTGGACTCTGTTGAGTTGGCATTATATCTCCACCAGATTGCCCATGGCTGCTATCACAGTCAGCGGTCTACCTTTTTTAATTAGCTTTTCCCTGTTAGTCTGTCAGGTGAATATATTAAATATTTAATAAGGGATTTGGGGTGAATTTGCAGGACAGATAGGCCTGAGGCCAAAGGCCAGCTGATTAAATTTTGCTGGATCTGACACTTCTTTAGCCCTAACTCTGAGCCAGAGCAAAATAGAAACCTGGTTCACAATCCGAAGTGAAATATTTTGAAACTTGGAAAAGTAATTTCATGTGAACCAAAAGTGAAAGACAGCCGTGCAGTGAAGGGTTTTACCGGCACTAGTTTTCTATAGAGCTGCACATGTAGGCTACTTTTAGATAATTGGATGCACTCAAACTCAGTAAACCATGAGCTGTGGCAGTGGAGTTATGAGTGTAACCTCTGTGCCATCTGTAAGGAAGCCATGTCTGTCAGCTTATGTCACGCCGTTGGAAGGAAGTTTATTAATATCCATACAACCCATGTAATGTGACGCCACCAGGGAGACTGCTCTTACTCAGGCTGGACTTATGTTTTCATGAATGGGATTCCGTAAGACCTTTATACCTTATGACTGATGCCGAGTGAGGCCACCACCCAGGAAAAAATAAAGCTCTCAGACATCATGTGGGTCGGGTATATTTATTTTCTCAAGTCGTGTACAGTGCAAAATAGACCTCCGTGTAACAAAATAGCCACAACTATATTGAAAACAACAATGCTATCCAAATGTAAAGCAGTAAGCCGAGAAACACTGCAGTTACAGAAGCTCGTGAAACTATGATAAAAGTCAGTATTCATGAAGGAAACTCAGAGTGAGTGACACATGAATCAAATCAGACAGTATTCTATACTAATGCAAGTAATGGGAATTCCATTTCTATTGTACGATTGATCCAACAGACACTGACAACATTTGCAGTCCAGCGGCACATTTTCTGTTTTCTTGTGCATATGCAGAAATAAAACTTGTCAGGCATTGCTAATGAAGGTTGAGGCTTCAGAAAAAACTTCCAATACGTTTCAGAAACTCAACAGGTTTTAAGAAACAGGAGTTGCACTTTCTGGCACCTACGGTCAACTGCAATCTAAACGCATGCAACGGCTACACCACCTCTAGACACGGAGGTACTGAAAATGGTAAGCGATGCTATCAATCCTCCTGAATGACATCACCATAAATAATGAACATTAAAATGACATATATTTCGGCTATCAAATATACGATGCTCTTTCAAAATAGAGTAGACTTTCTACAAAGCTAGTACAAATGGATTTAAGAAATATCTCTCCCATAGTACTATATGTCACATCTATATACATGAAATACAAAGAATCCACATAAACAACATAAATTATATATTTGTGCTTCTATGTTTTTCTAGCATGCCGTTTTCAGTTCTAAAAGATTTTTCACCAAGAAAATAACATATATCACAAATGTAAACAGAGTCCTGCCATAGATACATAAGTTTTTCCTAACTGATGCTTAGCCTAACTCGTTCTGACACTTTCTTATTTACATATTTTGGACCCATAACTGCGTCTGTAATGCCTTCGGAAATAGCTGTGCTCGCTCATTTCACTGCATCAGTGTTATAATCTGTCAATATCTGGATATCAACTGGTAGTAATCAGACCTGCAGGGGTTTTTCCCCCCATAAAGCATGTAGTAGGTAAAGCTGAAGGTCGACATTCTCACACTGTGTACCTTGAACAATCTGCAGTCGCCTAAAAAAATCACTAACAAAACACTCAAAAGCCAGTTTAAAGCCTTACAGAGGAAAACGAACATGAATTCCTTCACAATGACATTAGCATTAGCTTAAAGTATACGAAACAATGACTACATAGACCCTCCCCACCAGGATTTGCTCCTAACGCTGCTTTATTATGTTGGTACATAACAAGAAATCATATTGTTGGGGTATTTCAAAGTGAAGTGGCTCTGCATTAACCTCCTGGTGTGTTGGTTCATTGATAAATTAAGGGGAATGTGAAGAGGGGCTGACCACAATCAGCCTTCTCATGCTTGCAGACTTTGTAATGAAGGCTGTCTAATATCTAACTTAAGGGCAAAATAACACAATAATAGATATGATAGACTGCTAATTCATGAAGACTTGTTAACTTTTGTTCATGCATATATTGCATTGTTTTTTTGGCGGGTGGGTGGGGGGTCAGTAACTGATTGTTAACAATTCTTTCTGCTATGTACACTTTTGGGGGTTTCAGCGCATTACTCCAAATCAAATGCTTGTCCTTATGATCAGAGACACCTATTAACAACAGTTTAAATAGTAAATAAATAAATAATGGTTAAATAAACTAAAACCAATTTAGTACATCCTACTGAAAAACATAATTTGTCACATTGTTAAAAGAGAAAAAAAAAATCATATTCACTGGCACAGAAGAGGAATGACACAGCACTAGCATACATTTAAAGGACAGTCCTTGTGTGCACTGTCTGCAGGTCAGCTCATTGTCGTCTTCAGCCTTGAGTGATGCCGGGCGCATCTTTCTCAGCCTGTGCGTGCATGTAGTACCGTCTCGTTAGAGATAAAGGTTTCCCCGTAGGTGTTTCTACTACAAAGTTGTCACTTCTATCACATTTAGATCATTCCGGGTGACTCGATATAGACATGGCAGGAGACGTGAGGGCTGGTCTGAAGCAGACGTCCGTCCCGTGCGGTTGTTACCCATCCAGTCAGAATCGGACGAGAGCTCTCAATAAGCTAGTCATCACTAGAAGCACAGCTGTGGCTGCAGTGATAGTCACAATGGAGCTCCAACCTACCTCACTCCCCTGAGGGAAGACACGAAAAGAAGAGTGTCAGGAGTCAGCAGAGGTTAACTGTCACCAATAGATACAAACTAGATGTCTTATAGAAAGAATAGTTCCACGTTTAGGGAAATGGGCACAATTGCTTCTCTCAGAGATTGAGATGGAAAAAAAAAAGGAGATTGAGATGAGAAGATTGTTACTGATTTAATGTCAGTGCAAACAAATCAGGGGGTAATTGGTTAGGGAAACACCAACTCACACCTCCAAAGCTCACTATTTACAAACCACATTTTAAAATAAATACTAATTTAAGCTAAATATCATTTGGCTGTAGTTTCACATTTGACACAAATAAATGGTAACAATCTTCTCATTTAAATCTTGGCAAGAAAGCGGTAAATCATATTTCCCAATAAAATGGTTGAGCTTTTTCTTTACATTATTCATTCAGTGAAGCTCAAAGATTTCTTGTTTTTCAGTTTTGCCAAACTGCCCACCCGTCCCATGTTGACCTTTCATAAATGGTCCACAGTGGTTCATATTATCTGTTTTTCAGTGTGTTTCAGATTTTAAAGGCCGTATTTGGAATTTCTTCAGTTTATATTCTCCCATAACAACTAAACACAAAGATTCCTGACAAATAAAGGATTAGTTCACCAAAATAACAGAAAAACATATTTACTTCTGACTGTATGGACTAAAAGCACTAGGCTATCAACACTTTACATCTACAGGAGCTGCTCGGCCATGGAAACCCATCCCACGAAGCTCCTGGTGCAGTTTATGTGCTGACATTAATGCCAGAGGAGGTTTGGAGCTCTGCAGTTATTGAGTCAGCAGAGTGTTGTTGACCCTGCTCTGTAACTTTACATGTCTAACAGTAGACGCTCTTTAGATTGGCCCATTTTTTCACAAATGTTTGTAAAGCCAGACTGCATTGCTCGATTAGCTTTGCAATGCAACTGAAAACACCTGATTCCCAACATAACGAGGTGTGGACATGCTTGTATTCTTTAAATTTCATCTTTGATACCTCCAAAGATCATTCGTCAGCTGTGTGGTTTATTAGCCATGCACTATCATTCCGTGGACTGTTGTTATATTACACAATTTATGAATAAAGGAGAGTAGTTTTAAGTAGTTTTTCGAGCCCTGCCATCTTTAGTACAGTGGCTAAGACAGACAGCGCCATTTCACCTAATCACTTTTTATGTAGTACTCCTTGCAAGTTCGTTTTAATTTCAAGATCCCAAATATCCAAATATATATATTTACACATGACCATTTAACATTTGTATATGTTTATTTTTATCACCTCATTTTCATTATGTCTTTTTCCTCCTCCACCATTGCACTTTCTCCTCCCTTATTTCCACATCTTGCTCTTCCTCTTCCTTCTCTCAGCTGAAGTCAGGACTCTAACACATAAAAACCTGCTTATTTATTATTGACCCAATTACGTATTGTCAGCAAATTAGACGTGCAACCCTCCCATCTCCAGACAGCTCACAGCGAGCCAGCTAAACACTTTGAAACTCCAGGATTTCAAAGCTGACCTTGAAAGAAATTTCATGAAACTATAATGAGTAAGATATCATATGAAAGGGCATGGAGAGAGCTGTACAACATGTTTCATTTTTTCAATGACGGCTTAATGTTTTGCAAATGACACGCCGCAAGAATATATCTTAAAAAAAGTTTTTACAGCTTAAAAGCCAAAGATTTCAGCCAGTTCTGCTCCAATCATCTGGGTAAAGATAATAAAATGCACAATTTTAATATGTAATGCTTCCTTGTCTGAGGTCAAACATCAGAGTTGTTGTTATAAAAGCAGGCTGATGTCAGCATGTTGTAATAAGACATCATAAAACCTTAAAGTTTTAGTATAGCCCTTGCATTCTGGGGGAGGGGGGATTACGCTCTCTGAGTGCTCTTGTTTTTCTTTCGTTTAGCATATTATTGAAATTTTTTTCTGTGTAATTTAGGTGAACTAATCCATAGCATATTTTGCGAGAACCATAAGTAGCATTACGCTTCAGACAGATATAAGCTCCTCCCATACCTTGCTCTCTGGGACGCCAGCTCCGACAACCAGCACCAGACCACAGCCACAATTACAATCATTCCTATGAAGGGGATGGAGAGAACAGCGTGCTCAGACGGATGGATGAATCTCTGAGGAGGGAACAGAAACAAACACAAGGACCATGGCAATGAAGGGGATGAATGAATGATGGAGCGACGTAGCCAAATAATAAAACAAACAGATAAGGATGTGTGACAACGGCACAAATGGACCACCACTACACTACACAAATCACTCAATTCTAAGTGTGAAATGGCCTGTGGCTGTGATATACGGGGGGAAGGACTGTGATGGAGTGATTTAATATTTCCTATTAAACAAACAATGCATAACTTTACGGTGACATAAACATCAACTCAGTGTGAGTATGCGTGAGCAGTCCTGTGTGGCATTTCCTGGCTGCGTGTGATATCATGCTAGCAAAAGAAAAGAAAAAGAAGGAAAGGCACGCAGGATGGACTTAGCATATGAAGGTTTATTAGTCTCTCTATCCTCATTTTGAAGTTAAATTGTTCGTAAGTCGTAAGAAATTTGTCGTCAAACAGGCTGAGAGGTCATGGACATTCAGAGAACAAGGACAGCATCAGAGACAGGCACGGGTAGACAGTTTGACACGATGTGGAGACATCTCATCATGGCTGTTGCAGACAAAACACAGTTCTGTTTTCACTGGATGATTTCAACCATCGCAAGCATATGATCCAAATTCTGAGGTTTTGTTTAGATTTTTCACTGAGTTTTTATGCGCTCTTTTTAAAACTTGATAATACTCGACTTTCAGAGTAGCGACTGTCTTTGCATGGCAATGCAGGTGAAAGCACAGACTGTTCTACCGTCAGTGCATTCTAATTCCTCGGGAGCTTTGCAATGGAAATCACAACCTATGCTTTCATTCAGTGGCACCTGGAAGGCTGAGAGGTCATGAAAAATACATTGAACTGAGAAGTTATAACTCATAGTTCAATGTACAAACCATGCTGGATGCTTTCAAGTACTTATTATGTAAGAATGGTCGCGCTTTAAATGAATATGGCATGAATTGTGTTCATTTTCATTTCATTTCATTTAGATTTTTCATATGTAACTTTATTAGAAGGAAGAGAAACCAGTCTGGTATTAAATAAAAAGTCTAAACAAGAAAAAAAAAGCAGCTTAATTACATTTACTGTTTTAAAAAGATCTCAAGTCTGCTTATATGCTTCAGTGGTATAAAGTGCATTAGCTCCAAGGCGCCTGAATGCGTTTTATTAGAGATTTTGTGTTTTTGTCAAACAACAGTATTTAAGCATTGCTCTAACTGAGCAGTCAGGACACAGACACAGTGGGGGGAACGTTCCCCAGCCCAAAGCACACAGTAAATACTGATATGGGCTGACAGGCCAGGTCAGCTCATATCAACACATGTATCGCTGCAGTATGGGACACATAAAAAAGTGGGCTCAACAGACACAGGATACAGTGAGGAGCAATGTGAGGTTCGTTATGTGTTAGTAGATAGTGTGACTGCAAACAACAACAACAAAAACAACTTTACATTTTCTTCATTGTGTAACTGGAATATTGCTTTTAGAATAAATTCATATCATTTAAAAACAAGTTCAGAAAGCGATGATAAATATCTACTAAATATATTATTAGTAATCGCAGAAAGCTGTGCAGCTTTTCAATCAGTTGCTCTGCTGATGCCGGCGCTATACTTTTATTATAGTTTGTCCCGTGATGGGCTTGAGCTCTGCGGTTCCTCACCTGCGTCCCCCCCGACAGCTTCTCCAGCTCTGCCTTGCAGCGCTGCAGCTCCTCCTCCAGCTCTGCCCTCTCCCTCTGACTGCTGTCATACAGTACCTGCAACTCCTGCAGCTCCATCTTCAGACCCTCACACTGGAGGACACAGAGGCCAAAAGAATCAGAAGAATAACGTGTACCAAATCTGTGCCACTTTCTAGCAAAGCAGGGCACTGTACCTCTCTCTGAACTTGTGAGGCCTTCTCCTCAGCCTGTTTCAGCTGGTCTCTCAGCGAGAAGATCTCCCCGATCCCTCCGGTCCAGCTCGTCGGCGTCATCGGCTTCCCATCGAATGAGATGTTCTTCTGGATGGAGGCGTCCACCAGACGACAGTTCTCAGACTGGGCCATGGTCATGTAGCTCTCTGTCATGACCTCATCTGAGCCGGTCTCCATCTCCTTTCCCTCTGTGCCCTCCCCCGCGTCTTCCTCTTTCAGCGACAGGTAGACGCTAGAGCTGCGAGATCAAAAAGCGGCTTCAAATTAACCGGCTTCTACCATTTTTTTTATTTCTTATTGTAAAAACGGGAGGATGGGAGGATGTGTTAACCCTTAGAAGAAATGTTGATATCAAATGGTGACACTGTTTTGTCAACCTGCTTGTCAGCTACACATACATTTAAACCTGAAGTTAAAATATTTACACCCTATAGCACAGTAACAACTATTCTTTTCAATTTCCCAGTAAATGGCCAGACAATATTGGCAAATGCTCATCATATAGAACAACCTTACAATTCAAAGGCATTCTTAATTCTTAATTGCTTATGTGTAATCCCTCATATCATGCTACAACTTTACTGAAGTGCTTAAACAGGTGGTCGGTGCTGTGATGGGAGCTAGTGATACCAGAGGGTATCCCCTCCAGCTGATCCAGTGAGCACAGCTGACGAGCGAGCAGTCGTTGACCTCTCACCATGTCCTCTGTCTTTGCAGCAGCTGCAGCCTCTCGGAGAGCCGTCTGTTGTCCTCCTTCAGGGTCTGACACTCCTCCCTCAGCATACGGCACTCCTCCTTTAGCAGGTCAACGTCACCTGTCGGAGCAAGAAGGGCACATATGAGGATGTTTAAAACGACATTGTATACTCCTACACATCTTTATAGTACAGACAGTGTAAAACGTAAATTTTAGTCATCCGCTCTCTTGTCAGAGCACGAGAAGCTTTGGAACAATCTCATATCTGTCTGCTGAAGATGAAGCGACAGCCAGCAGCTGGTTAGCTTAGCCTGGATTGGCAGCAGGATGACACATCCATGCCAGCTCTGTCTCACTGGTATCAAAATCCGACTGGCAGTTCCTTTAAGGCTTACAAATGTTTTAGTAAGTGCAAGAACTGAAGCAGAAAAGCCATTTTCACCAATAATGTTTGTGCATTTTGGGTGATGTTCCCCCCACCCTCGGTCCCACCCAGCTCCAGACCCCAGCGGTGACATCATGCGCTGGAAGTGTGGGTCCCTCCCTGTCGTGACCTCATGTCCCTGGTATTCTGAATATACACACACATGTCACTCCCTTTTCAACTCCCAGCAATCCTATTTTGTAGCATTTACTGAACCCGCCAGTGACAGATGTTCTTGACTGCAGTTTACTAACATGCTGTGAGGGAACGAGACCATCCTCGTGCAAAGACTGATCACAGGCTTTTTGTGCTAAACTTAAAAGCTTGAAGAAAGAAGAAAACTTTATTTTTAAGCTTGTGAAGATGTTTTCACCTCTAATCCAAGAGGCTTCAGTAAGAGTCCCAGGTATTTAACCCCTACTGGGGGTTGTTCCTGTGAGAGGTGGTCATTGACCTACTACTTCTCATGTCCTACGTCACATGAGTTAAGATGGAGAAAAAAGGTGGATTTAATGCCTAGTAGGGTTAAATTCACAAACTTAAAGATGACCAGTCGCCTTTTTTTCTCAAGTTTGTAAGACTACAATGACTTGGGTAACTAAGAACCTAATAAGACACACGTGATGCAACGTCACTTCTTCTCTGACATCTGTCCCCCCCCCCTTTTCCTCATCCCTCACCCTCTCTCCTCTCGGCCTCCCTGCGCTGGCTCTTCATGCTGATTTCGGCCCTGAGCGTGGTTATCTCCAGCTCGTACTCCTGGGTTTCTTCACTTAGGCGCTGGAGCTCGGCCCGCCGGCGACACAGCTCTTCCTGCAGTGAGGCGATGTCGTTCTCCCTCTCCGCCGCTGCCTCCTCAGCGGCCTGCTGGAGCAGGAGCACCTCCTCCTGAGCCGTGCGCAGCTCCTCCTGGGCCTCGGCCAGCTCGCTCTCCTTCTCTTCCTCCAGGCTGTACATCTCCTCCTGCACAGAGCGCAGCTGGGCTGTGGCAAGCGGGGGAAGAGGAAGAGGAGGAGGAGGAGAACGTTAGGTTTTCTTTATGGCAGATGTGTGGGTGAGACTGCAGTGTCAGTATGGGTGTATATGTATGATCTCACCTGAGGCTTTGCAGTAGTGGGCCTGTGTGTGTTTGTGTGTGTAGGTGGTTAGTGTGCACTTGCATACGCCTGTGTGTGTGTGTCTGTGCGGGTGCTGTTTGAAAGAGGAGCTGATGTAACTGATGGTAACTGGCATGCTTTTTATTCAGGGTCAGGTTGGGATTATTAGTTTAGTCATTTCAGGAATGGAGAGTTTTCTCCACCTCGCAACTTAAAAAAAAAAAATTTCCCTTCTGATTTTCTGTCTTTGAGAACAAAAAATCTGCATAAGTGGTAGCATGAAACAGAAGTCAAGCTAATAAATTAGCAGCTTAAAGATCAAAATCTGCAGAGACCTTAAGCACTGAGGGATGTAAAACTTTTGATTTTTTTAATCCAAGGGGAAAAAATGACACAAAATGTTATTTTAGAGATCTTTAGGCATATTGTGTTGATACCTTGCAGATTCTGGATCTGCCGTGTGAATGCCTCAGCCTGATGGGCACTTGCCAGACGCTCATCCTCCAACAGACCTGAAGAGGAGAGACGGGGAGTCAGGAGTGTGTAGTGAGATAAGAGGGAAAAAGTGCAGCAGGCCAAAAGAAGAAAGATGACAACTTGATAAGCTGTTCAACCTTGAGGCATGACTGGATGACACAAGCAGCTTTGTATGTCTGCTTCTGTTAAAAGCAATGAACAGTACGTGAGCAGACCGTCAATATTACTTAGCAGGATTTTTCTTTCTGGTATGCGAGTTCCTAATGATCCTTTTCATTGGAAAATTCTCTTCTAAACTTAACAGATAGCAGTAGAAAAATAACACAGAGTGTTTTGGCTGCCAGTTTCACAGCTTTTGGTTTGCTGCTATTTTTGAATTTCTGTTTATTTTTGGTCCCTATCAGTATGTCTCATGCCAAATGTTTTCTGCCACATACTTCAGGCAGATTCACTGATGGCTTTTATATAGCAGCAAGAGGAGCTAGAAGGATAGCGAGAGCGTATTCTTAAATCAAATCATATGTCCATTCAATTCAGTTTTATTTACATGGCACCAAACCACAACAACTGGCTCAAGGTGCTTTAAATTCTAAGGTCAAGGCCCTAAAATAATAGAGATAAAACTCCAAAAATCAGACGACCCCCTATGAGCAAGCACATGGTGACAGTGGGGATGAAAAACTCCCTTTTAACAGGAAGAAACCTCCTTTATGTTAATTGGGTTAATTACCCATGGGGTAATGTAAGCTGAATGGTGAGATGTCTCTATGTGTTAGTCCTGCGACAAACTGGCGATCTGTCCAGGGTGTACCCGGCCTCTCGCCCTATGGTAGCTGGGATAGGCTCCATCCAATCCACAATAAAGATAATGGAAGATAATGGATCGATGGCTAAATTATAAACACTTAGAGTGAATTAAGATAGTTGTAAAAAAACATGCACACACACAAAGTACTTTCACAAGTACAATTTAATTGTAAAAAAAGGGTTTTTTTTAATCAGTATTTGGTGCACCTTTCATTAGTACAACTTCTTCTATACATTTTTGGAAACAAGTGGGTTGCTCCAAGTGTTTTGGAAAAGTTGCCACATTCCTTAATTGCTTGTGTCTCTTTGTGTAATCCCAGGGTGACTCCATGTTGCTAAGATCAGGGTCTCTGTGGGGGCTGTACCATCTGCTGGAGGACGCCTTAGCCTTCTTGTGGCTTGTGTACTTAATGGCAGTGAGTTATCTACAGATCAAATTTCAGATCAAATGCCTTCTTCGTTGTGTTGTGTCCTGCATAAGAACCTAAACATGTAAAGTGCCTGTTATGCCCACTGACTTCAGGCTGCTGCTTGGAAGAGTGTTTCAGGTCTATCTGCGGCACCCCTCCAGGCGCCTGATCACCAACACCTGCGGTCTGTAATATGAAGCAAGACCAACAGACCCGGGGTATATTTTCATACCCCAACGTTTGGGTTCCTGCTATGCAGTCACGCAAAAGGTGGCTATCAACCCTGAGTTTTCCAATCTATTCACATAAAAAGGCATTGGCAGAAGGTGACCAGTCTGCTGGCAGCACGCAGGAATATTTTACAAAATAAGAGCAAACTATAAAATTAGAAAACTCATCATACACGCCAAATGCACAGTTGCTGCAGCCAAAGGAGAGGTGTGTGAGTGTGTGTGATAGGAAAAGTGCTGTACTAGCATGTGTATGCGCTTTAAGTGATTTGGTGGTCAGCAAGACTGGAAAAGCGTGAGACGGCCTGAATAAAATCTATTTAAAGCCGGGAGGAAAGTTGGAAAAAATGTGCACGGGAAGATCTGACTAAAAATACGTCTGAATTCACTCGCTGCCTAAATGTGAGTAGCTGCTTCTTTTCTGTATAAGCCAGTTTTAGCCTTACTATTTAAGCAGCAACCCGGTTGCATTAAATGGTGTGAGAGTAAATATAAACACATAATTCAACCTGGTAAGGCTTGCTTGCAAATTTTATATAAGGTCAACGAGTACAAGTTTGAAAATAGGGTAGGTAGGTATAGCGTAAGTTGCCTGGCAATATACTTCATTATGAATGATCCTTGTAATACAGAAAAATCAGTTAAACCCTGAAATTCTTTACTGACTCTTATTCCTGCTTGATAGTGCTGGTCTCTGAAGTCCATGTGATTATCACTGGGGCTGGATAACTCTCATGTCTCAAATGTCTCAAAATCTCATTTGGAGATTTTGAGACATTGTCTGTCTGTTTTTTGATCACCTGCTGCTTCACTGTTTCGCTTTCCTTATGTCCTGTTCAGTGACTGAAAGAAGTCTTTGATTCAATTTAGCTTTAACAATATAACATGTTTTGTGTTTAAACAGGGAGCTTAGCATTGTGACATTTTGTTCGGTTAAACTATCATACCAAATGGAAAAGACTGTGATAAGCCAACTTTAAGCTTGAAATGAGGAGCAAGCCAGTCACTGGCTAAAGCTAAGATAAGGGCTGGCCTCTTCTTAGAGGGTTGGGGTCACTTAGGTCTCATCTATCTGCACTGGGCCTCTCTCAGCAGAGGGTGACTTCTTAAAAAAGACAGATAACCGCTGACTACACAGGAAGCCCTCCATAACAGGCCATTGTGCCATTTCACCAAACTCACCAGTCGCTTCCCAGAATGTTCTCACCAAGCTCATGAAATTCATAAACAATCTACTTGCTGAACATCAGCTGTTCAGTATCACCTCACAGTGCCACTTGCATGGATGTAGAATCTCACTTTTTTATTTTCATAATGTTTAAGCTACAGTTAGTAGATTGTTATCAATATTATTTATAACTTTTTCCATTTTAAATTTGGTTTTTAACGCCCTCAGATTAATCCATTCATCAAGCTACATCATTACTGGTGTGGGCGTAGAAACCCGAAACCGAGACAACCGCATCTGCATGCATCAGCTGCCAACGCACCGAACAGCTGACTGTTCCCAGAGGGTCTCGACCAATACTGAATTCTGGTTGAGGTCTAGGACACTCCGTCTAGAAACTTCCCGCAGTGTGAGCGCAGTTGTCTGAGGAATGGTTCCTCCCGCTGCCAGACAAACTGCTGAGCTCACCATGCTATGTCTCTAAGAATAACACACTGTTAAATGCACACACTCATAAACGCACACACACTGAGCTCAGTGTAACCTCATACCCAAGGCCTTAGTCACTGCTAGTGTCTCTGAGCATTATGCTCATCATTTCTAAGGTATGAGCTTATGCTCTTCTTAATGACTATGAGCAACAGACTGTCTGTAACCACATATAAACAGTTCGCCTTCTATATATGTATCTAACAAAATTTCACAAGGATGCCTCAGGTACAAAGTTAAGAGAGGGTTTTTTCTACTGATCAGTGTAGAAATAGGGGAAAAAATAGTGCAAACATTTATGTAAAAGTACTCTGAAGAAAATTCAGGCTGAGATTGTAACAGGAATTTTATAATCATGTGTCTTACAGCACAAATGGAGTTTTTTTCACAGCAAGGGAAAGGCCAAAAACAAGGTTAGTTAAAAATGTTAGGTAGCGTTTTTAGCTCACAGAAAATTTAGCCGCAATTAAATGAAAGGTTTTTTTTTTCTTTTTCAACTTTGCTTGTTGGTCTTAGCTATTTCCATTATTTTTCTTTTCCACTCACTGAATATGCATGCGTTGGAAATGTAACGAATGAAAGCCCAGGGTTATTGCTTTTGTAAATGCGATTTAGGAGCGGCGCTGGCAAACAATTTGCAGATTTGAAAAATGATGGTTAATTGTAAAATGTAGATTCATTTCTAAGCAAAGCGCTTGGTGTAGCATTGCTTTTTGCAAAGCTGTCCCAGAATTAAAAGAAGGAAAAATTATTTTATGAAGAGAAATCGGCGAAAGAGGCCCAGCTATTTGTGTTTTATTACCTACGTGTGTTCAAATGTGACGTGCTTTTTATTCAGCTTTTGTTACCGATTCCAGTTGTGACTGAACATGACAGATAGAAATGTTAGAACGGGGACTATCATGGCAGTCAGCATATTCTATAAATGCCAGAAAAAATGTTACAAAATTAATGCATGTTGATGGATGATTAGTGCATTTGCATTGATTTTTATGGGAGATGCTTTAATGTTAATGTTAATAAATTAATAGTTAAAGGTATTAAATAATGAACATACATATTACAGTTAAGGGATACAGTCCTAGAGGTATTCAAGGCTAGAGTTCTCACCTTGCAGCTCGTGGAAGCTCTCCTGATGTTTGTTGGAGGTCTCTCTGGCCTCCTCCAGCTCCAGCAGCAGCTGCAGCACCTGCGCCCTGAGCTCCTCCAGCTCCTGCTCCTCAGTCAGCGACTCTTGCTCCTTCTTCCTCTTCTCCTCCCCTTCACCTTCCTCCTCTTTCAGTTTCTTTTCTTCCCCCTCTTCCTCCTGAGATCTCTCCTGGTCCATCTCCTCTTTCTCGTTGTTCTCCTCCAGGACTCCTCGCTCCTTGGCGGTTATCTCGTTGTCCATATTGGGGCTGCTCTCGGCTTTCAGATCACAGGGGTCATCTGGTAGAGAGATGGCAGACATTACGAGAAGGAAAAGGGATGGAGAGCCTTACAGGTGACAAACCCATCTGTCATCGCCTAAAAACTCAGTCACGCTTGGCTGCAGAGCAAATGGTCTCTTCTCCCCCGAATCAACAGCACCATCTTGTGATTAAAGTGGCACCGACTTCTTTGTACATCACATCCTGTTCACTCTGATTTAAGCGTAGCTGTTCAATCCCACAATATAACTGAAAATCCTCTTTTGTGATTAACTCTAAGACGCAATCCTTTTTCTTGAGCGATTCCACTGATTAAAGGAAGAAAATCACACGTGCCTTAAAATGTCAGAATTTTGTAATAAGCAGATGTTAATGTAGCAGCATTCACACGCAACATATTTCTCTTTATTCACCGCATTTCAAGCTTCGTTGTGTTTATGGCACACGCATCCTTGTATCCGCACTGTGGATTTAAATGTTTGGCCAGCAGGTGGAGCAGGTTAGCTGACACAATGCGGAAACAGAAGTGGGGAGGTGAAGCAATCGCTATGACTCACCACTCAGCAATGCACCTCAAAGTCCACAACAACAGAGCTACCACTCATAGTAAGAGAGATGTGACACACAGCTCTTTCACGTGCTCTTGTGTCACATTTTTGCCTTCTTCTTAAAAGATTTCGCTCAGTAATAAGCTCAGGCCCAATCAGAAGCTCTAAAACCAAAAATGAGACATTATATATGAGGCAGACCAATAAGAGTGAACTTGATTTTGCATTACAGTTCTTTGTCTCGCTGCAGCTACTGAGACAAAGTCAGAGCAGTTCAGAAGAGAAGGCATCCCCGGCAGTTCTTCTAGCATTACACACACACGCAAACACACACTGACCTAATATCCTTTCACTCTCACTTCTCAACAGCATGCCCTCCTGGGTCAAGTCCTTCTCAGAAATAAATCAATATGTAGTACTGCGCATTCATGTCTGAGTGGTCTCCAAGTGGCCAAAAATTGCTGTTTGTACTCAGAAAGCAATGTGAGGATGGGAGAGGGGGAATAGTGTTCACTGAGGGACAGAAGATGGAGAGACGTGATGAGAAAAAAGAAGAAGGCTGCAGCAGGGGACGGAATAAAGCATTAACTAAAGATCTACCCTAATTAAGAGCGATGCTCACCGGTGTAATCTCGGCTCTGGGGATGCTTCCGGTTCTTGTGCTAATTATTTTTTCTTTCTTTTTCTCTGCTCGCTAGATGTAACCGTGTACATCACAGCATATATTATCATGCATCTGTGACAGCCTTATTCCTTCCTGTCTCATAATGATGTTAATTTAAACAATGCGGCCCCTGAGAGGCATGCGAGAGGTTTCATGAGCGCAGGGCTATTTTGTCATTAAACTTTGATGCTGGTGTAACGAGTTAGTCATAAAGAAAGAGAGAGACGGAGCTCTGTGGCGGGGAGTTTTAGCCGGAGCTGCTTGTATAGCCAGGGGCGGCTAAAGGCCATCAAGAGACAAAAGGCTTCCCACTGAATATCACTCACATCCAAATCTCTTACAGGATATGTTGAGCTCATGGTAGGCAACTCCAAAAGGCTTTGGATCAAGTGTTTTCTTTTGTAAATGTCTATTCTGTATAGACGGTCATTATTGTCCTCACTTTAAAAAAAACACTTTTTA
Organism: Aulonocara stuartgranti; assembly: GCF_965226115.1. Classification (NCBI taxonomy): domain Eukaryota; kingdom Metazoa; phylum Chordata; class Actinopteri; order Cichliformes; family Cichlidae; genus Aulonocara; species Aulonocara stuartgranti. Next base: position 53,183,933 of record NC_138945.1, on the reverse strand, counting down.
GGTATATTTAGGAGAAAGAGTCTGGCTTTGCATGATGCATCGTGTGCCAACCCTTACCACCACCTTTCACCTTTCTACTCATCGTATCGCTCTTAAAAGAAGCTTAATCTTCTCACCTTGTGGGTGAATATCGAGCACATTATGCAGCCAAATCAGCTGCAGTGACACCTGTGCTCACTCCACTGTGCTTGATTTTTTCTTTTAGTCACGCTGGGATTGCATTAGACATGGACGCCGCGCACATACAAGAGCAGGCGACGGACAGCGGTGTCATCTCAGGAGCAGTGCAACAGCTCCGGGGAGAGGACGCCTTTTATCTATGCACAACACATTCTTTCATAATCACACTGCAGCACAGCACTCTGAGTATGTTGGTATACACACTGTGCCACTTTAGAAGAGAGGCAACAGGCAGAGCCAAGTAGTCTTTGTCAGCATCTCAAAAAGGCTGCCTGAGATTTAATTCAAACATTTAATGTGTCAACACCAGCCTTTTTGTTTTGCTTCTGATTTGGCATTCTGCGATGGAGCGTGGAGCATAATGAAAATTGCACTTTGCAAAATTGAAGAGCAGAGCGGGGATTTTTAGCCAGCAGAGGGGTGGGTGAGGGACGGGCAGCGAAATCTGAAGCTCAGCCTCGCAGTCTAATTAAGTAGACAGGAATTTACTGGAAAAAACAGCATTTATGCGCTCACCTTTTTTTTTTACAGTCTTTATCTTTAATGATACCGCTTCATGCAATCAGGTGTAATATAATAGGAAATGTGGAGCAAAGTGCTTTCGAGAGAATAGTCTCTCCCTATTGCTGCTAGTTAAATGAATTGACTGCTAGTTAGGTAGTTAGGAACATCTGGAGTCAAATCAGCCAATAAAAGAAACGACTGCTCGCTGAAAGGCGGCGCTGGAGGAGGCTGTCTACGGGTGTCGTGTCCTGGGTGTGTTGAGACTGAGCAAACAGGTGTGTGCTGCGGTGTCAGTGGTTCATTTGTGCATATGCCTCAAGAGTTTGCATTTGCATATGAATACACGCCAAGAGTGACCACTTCTCTTTGGTTTTGCATGTGTGTAAATACATAGAATATGAGCACGCATACATGTGTAGTGAGATCCCCACTTCTGATGAGTCTATATACACAACATACTGTATTTATGATCATATATGTCTGTGATCTGCTGTGTGTGTGTGTGTGTGTGTGTGTGTGTGTGTGTGTGTGTGTGTGTGTGTGTGTGTGTGTGTGTGTGTGACGGATGTACGTGTAGGAGGCCATGCATAATGCACAACACCCCCTCCTACCCCAGCTTTGAAATCAGCCCTGCTCTGATGTTGTAGCTTTTTCCCTGCACTGGCACACTTCCTCAGCAACACATAATACAGAGGAGGGAGGGGGAGCTGAAATAACAAGGAGCCACCGTAGGAGCATATGTGAAAGGGAGACGGGGAAAAAACAATTAGAGACACACAAGGAAGGAGAAAGATTTACGACGTTAACCCCACGCATCTCCACATCCACCATGCACCCTTGGTCAGCACACCAACAACCCAGAGCTTCAACATATAGAGAATCACCATGGTGATAAAGCTGTATTTTGGTCCACTGCTTTGCTTTCCATAGAAACCTTTCCTTTACCCCCCCAGAGAAGAGTCTGTGCAACTGTATCAGGTGCACTGTCACGAAGCCCACACGGTGAGGTCACCATCATATGAGATGCACTGCTTTCAAGCTGCGTGGAGACTCCAGATGAGCAGCAAGCGTCAGAGGTGGAGGTCTTGTGAGGTTAAAGTGAGTTTATCTCTTTCCCTTGCTCTCTCTCTGTACTGCACTTCAGAGGCTGAAAAGTCCAGGGAGAGTGAGGAACAACAGCAGCAGGAGAAGAAAAGAAAGTTGAAGCGACTTAATCAGCCGTTCTGTTATTTAAATGGAAAATTCGTATTTGCGCTTTCAAAGGGGAATAAGGGAAAGTGGGTCAATGGAATAGAAAAGCATCGCAGGATGTGCTATAATTTGGCCTCATTAGATGAGTACGCACAAAATCTGTGTCAGTGTGTGCATGCTGTAGGTGATTTATTCAGGGAATGTGTGTTTTTGGGGGGGGGGGTTTTCAATACGAATCTGTGGTGGTGCAGTGTGTGCATAAGCTTGTTGCATAGCTATTCCATTAGGGGTTTGAATAGCATCAGAAGAAGAACGGAAAACAAGTCATGCAGTTATAACCCATTTCATCACAAATGAACCCTCCCCCCAAACCACCACCCCCAGCAAAGCAATCACTATGGAAAGCTTTTTTTTAATCACTTAGGTCTTATTTTGAAAAATAGGGGATACCACAGCTCACTGTGTATCTGCCAAAATTCAAAAAAGATAAATCCAGAGCACGAGGAAGGGTGCGCTAATGATAGGTTGACAATGCCAAGCATTTCTGCGAGGGAAACAAAAAGTTAAAGCCATGGGGGCGGGAGGGGGGCTGAAAGAAGGAGCTGCGGGAGTTCATGAACCTTCTCCATTCACTTGAAAGTTTTAAGAATTTTTCCATTATACAGCCGAGTAAGAGTAAAGCACACATGGCACACTCGGTTTAGCCAGGGACCTGCAGAGTGCCTTAAGAGCCCTTTTTCCCCCCTATTTTTTTAAATGAAGCACTTAAGTCTGGTGAGAGAGACCAGAGAAGTGGGTGGGGGGAACATGTGACAGTGAGAAACAGGGATCAGGGATGCTTGAGGACAGAAAAGCATGCGAGATTTGTTTTCGTTTGTTGTTCTTGGCTTTTTGGTTTTTTGGTTTTCTCAAAGGTCTAAGCAGCTCCCACATCTACAAAGTTTGTCCAAGGCAGCAACTTTGCTGTTTATTAGTTCCGGAGAGCTGAGAGAAATTCTGTTTGTGTATCTTTGGGGAGTATCACTGCTGATGTGAATTTTTGCAGCATGAGGGCACAACACTGGAGAGAAGATGAGGGAATGGAGGGAAAGAACAGGAGAGAAATGCTGCGTGGGCTGACGCGCTGGCAGGTGCAAAAGGTTTGTGTGTGTGTGTGTGTGTGTGTGTGTGTGTGTGTGTGTGTGTGTGTGTGTGTGTGTGTGTGTGTGTGTGTGTGTTGGAGGGTGCGTGGGTGCTGAAGAGAGCAAAGGATTCCATCTGAAAGAGGGGGACGAGATACTGAGTGGGAAAAGCTGAGAGAAGGATGGAGAGAGAAGTGTTCGGCAGCTCGTGCAAGTAGGAGGGAGGAACAATATGGTGGCCAGTGGCGGCATCGTATGCAGACACCTTGTAAATGTCAGATGTGCCTGTGATCTTGCTCGGCGGCAGCATGTGTTTGCACAGGAGCATCTGCAATCTCTGTTGGTAGATGTGGCAAGGCAGCGTAGAATTAATCCTCAGCAAAAGTGCAAAAACCAGAGAAATGCTGTTGATTTTTAATAAAATTGCTTTTTTGAAGAACCCAGACTTATGCTGAGAGTTAGGGCTGACCTCAGCCAGGGCACAATAAATGCACTTAAATCCCTTTAGATCCCCCAAAGGTACATAATTCAAAACTATATCACTTATCAACTCAGCTCAATCCACTTTCTAGGTCTTTTTATTCTCCAGAAGTCAGCCCTGACACCACCATAAGCTCAGTGTTGGCCGTCACGAGCACTGAATTCCCAGCTTTAAAAACATGCCTCAGGTTGTGATGAAAGGAAAAAAAATAAAAGAGTCCCTGGAGTTAAGAGGCTAGATAACAGGAACAAGCTTGTTAGGTAAGGAAGGATTTCTCCTGAGACAGCATCCGCGTTACGGCGATCAGGCTTCAGCACAACAAATGTAATAAACAAAACTGCTCACAAATGCAAGTGGTTCGATAAGTCTACGGGCATCTATGGTGAGCATATTAAAAGAAATGAGCCACCCAGTCCTTGCTCCTGAAAGTTCACTTTTAGGACATTAACAGAGGAAAAGGAAACCTGACTCTGAGCAAACTGCTGACCTGTGTATGTGTCTGTTTCTCCGAGCCCCTCCACACCAATAAACATCCTCCTTCCAGCGTCCACACACACACACACACAGGGCCACTCTATCTGCAAAACACATACTCCTTCCTCATTGAGAATCATGGAAAGAGAGAGAGAAATACCACACATTTTCTCTGCATAGTTGAACAGTACTAATTCTATCTGAGGCGAAAACATAAAATAAAGATGCATTGTGTTCGCTGTCATGCAGCAACTTTCAGTGGAATGAAGTTACCAAGCAAGCCTAAGTGCAGCTGCTCATCTGCTCCAAGCCACTATGTGCACTAAAACAACGTCTCATTCCTCCGCAGATGATAATCTGCGTAAAACATGAGAGAGATTCAATCTTTAACAAAAATAACACCCAGCTCTGCATGACTCCAGATTCCATCAGTTCTCCATCGGGATAACATATGCAACAAATTCAACAGTGCTAAACGCTAGGCCTAAATTATTTCCTGCCTTTGGCTGCCAGCAAATCGTTACCTGGCAGCGTGTCGCCTCCATCAAACGTCCACAGATGCCGTATCTTACCGTGCTGTCCACTCACTCACTCACTCAGTCTGTCAGCTCGACTGCAGCTCTTTAGAAACACGCTCCCACAGTAAACACCTCGACACCAGACCACCCTTCTCCCGTTCCACATCCTGCCCACTTTACATCACTCACTTTTAGAGAGCATGCTCTTTCTTTGAAAAAAAGAAAAAGAAAAGAGAGAGAGAGATAAACATTAACCATCTACCTTTTCCCCGGCTGATCGCTGTCTATATAATCTGTAGTGAAAAAAAACACCGCCACACGGCTGTATCCAGCTACGCGGAGTCGCAGATGAACACACACTGACAACACAGCAGCACACAGACCTGTGGAGTCCAAAGCCTCCTCTATGAGTGGAGGTAAACGCAGTCCATCCATAGCCCCCCTGTCGCTGCTGCGAAGAGGGAGAGACGGAGGAAGAGTGGGCGAGAGAGGGTCAGAGGGTCCGCACGCCCACCTCAGCGGCCGCTGCTGCTGCGCGGAGAGGAGAGGAGGGAGACAAACACACGGAAAGTACTGATCGCGTGTCAAGTACTCGTACAGCACGCGCGCGCGCGCAGGCTTCGAATCTCACAAACTTGGCACACGCAAACACACGCGCGCATGCACACACAAACCGCCCGTACCTCGGGAGAGTTTGGGAAAGATCCCGGGAGCTGAAGGCTGGGCTCTGGAGCGTGGGAGAGATGCCGAGAGGGAAGAAGAGGGGAGGAGCGGAGCGCAGGGAAAGATGCTGTTTTCCAGATGGCAAGCTCCGTCTCCCTGCCCTCTCTCTCTCTCTGTCTTTCACATGCTCTCTCTCCCTTCAGGCTCTGTTTACTATGTTTGCACTCCTTTTTTTCTGCACCATCCTTCTCACCAATGCCTCCACTTGTGCCCCTTTTGCATTTGCTGACTTTTTACATTTGTTTACGGATTCACGATCATCGAGGCTGGGACGCAGATCTACGCACAGACGCGGACAACAATGATCACCAAGGCCCCCTTTTTTCAAAAGTCTTTTCACAGGTCCAAATGTGTGTGGTGATGCTTTAGACTAGCTTGCTAAATGTTAGCTTTAGTTGGAATCTTGGTGATTCATTTTTAGAAGCCCTAATAACAGGTAGTGTGAAAGGCATCACTGGCAATGCATTAAAAGTAGTTCAGACAATCACAGAACCAAGATATATGCAAATCCTACTTATAATAAAACACCGACCCGTGCTTCCCTTTTTTGTGCACACATTTACACTCACATACACTCTCTCTGTCTCTCTCAATTACTTGAGCATATTTTGGCCGTGGCCCCAAAGCCAAATGAATTTACCTATAATGAGATCCAGAATCCAGACAGGCTGTTGCAGTGGAGGCTGACAGCTAGCGTCGCAGATTACTGATCATTTCCCCTCCATTGTTCATTTCCTCCCCTCCCCTTGCTGACTCTCTCTCTCTCGCTCGCTGCTAATGAACAGTGTCACTTATGCTATAAATATATACATCATCTCAACCATAACACCACTCGCTCAATTTTCATCACAACTTTCACACACAAAGCTTTTTTTGTCTCTCCGTCTGTCTTTCAGCCCCCCACCACCACCCATACACACAGTTTCTCTCTCTCTCACACACACACACACACACACACTTTCTCACACTCAGTTTCAGCTGCCATCACATCTGGCAACTTCTGTGCAGTAAGGAGCCAGAGATTTGAGGTGTGGCGTGAAAGCCTGAAAATATGTCAGCAGACAGAGAGAGAGAGAAAAAGAAGAGGAAAGGAATGGGGGGCCAGGCTTAACCGTTCCCTGGCCCAGGAGGGGGATATTTCTAACACTGCACTGTCAGGAACCAGGAAGTGCTTTGCAGACAGAAGATGCACACACAACGTTTGACACATGCACTCTCATGTGCAATCTGGCAGCATCTGAAAGAGGAAATGTGTTTAAAAAAGGCACAAAAAACTGTAGCGGAACGGAAATAGAAGGAAGCAGAAAACCCGTGTCTGAGTAGCAGCATGTTCCTGTTGTTTGTATCTGTAATGAACAGCAAGTGATTTCTGAGAGGTCGACAACACAAAACAAGGGATAGGAAGAAAAAAAACAAAAACTGGAAAAGACCGATGTCTCCTTGTAAGCACTTCCTTTACTTCCTTGTGCAGCTTTTCTCGGGCAGCCTTAATCCTCAGACAAGGAGCCTGAGCAGGGAGACATCTTTCAGCTCTTAAGTCATCCCACAGTCTCCTCACCACACACAATAACACCCCCCACACAGACACACACACATACACAGGAAGGGAGAGCTGTGGAAAGCGCAGGCTGACAACACATGACAGGGTGTTGATAATGAGCTGACAATGTCTGGCTTCAATCCACGAATGTCACTCTAGTGTGGCAGAAGCAGCCGGGCTGCAAAGTAGAAGTGCCAAAGAGGAAATGCAGATACTGTCAAACCTTGGTCAAAATATTTTTAGTAGAAAGTTGAACCAGATCGATGTCATGTACCTGCCTCACCACAGGCCCCACAGACTCAGCCATGAAGCTGCAGTGAGGATAGCGCTGACTGCTGCACTGTTAGAGGCTTAAAAATCACTCAGAAATGTTGTTTGGTGGGAAATCGCGAGCATTTTATTGCAGCAAATGTCTCTACGAGTGCCTGTTGATCAAGATCTGGTCGTCCTGCAGTGAAACTGTTAGAGATGAGTTGTTTGTTCTGCTGCAGAGAGCAGTCCCACAGAGTGTGAGGTCACATGAAGGGAATCTGTCCAATCTGCTCAGACTGTGGTCTTTGTCTTGTCCAGATTCAACAAGTTACTGTGCCCACAGCCACAGTGCAGACGTCAGGAATGCGAGCCTATATTTGGCATGAAGCAAAAGAACAGATACGCACAAACATGCACACACACATGTCCAGAAGCCCCTTATTTCTTACTATTCCTCATATGCGGCATCACATTAAGCATCTTGCATTAGTGTAGCGACTGAATACGAGCGTTGACAAAGGATTTACATAAAAACGTGCATAACAACATGAAGAATTCATGCAATGACTGAGAGTATGTCTCACTACCAACTCATTTGATTTGCTGCAAAATTTCCATAAACATACGTACACAGCTGTGGACCCCAGAGAAAAAAATCCTACTGTTTTCAGCTATTAACATTTGTGATTTGTAATGACGTGCGTCTGTAACCTTTGTACCCCCCCTCCACACAACCGTGAGGCTGTAGCATAAAAGAGGTCCTTAACTGGTGGACATTCCTTAATAGATTACGCACTAAGTACTGCCCTGTTTAACAGTCACTAATTTTATTTGTCAGCTGGGTGCTGCAAAATACAGAGAGGTGATTAGTGGTGAAGCTAGAAAATAAAGACAAACCACATGTTATTGAAAATCTGCTAATGCTTCCATTGGATGCTTCTGTACCTTTAAAACCAGCTTTAGAGGTGGCCTGGTAAATAACATTAAACTCTGGGCAGATCTGGGGCATGTAGATGTTTTTCACCAGCGCTGTAAGCTGAAACACTGTGTACCGCAATGCACCGAGCACTAGAGGACTACACTGTAAAATTTAATGAGCTGGCTTTACTTTAAAAAAAGGAAAATGCAAAATTGATGACTCAAAGAAAAAGTAACCTCAACTTAAGAGGAGTAAGTTATACTTACTTAACAGGGTACCAAGGATAGTATAGAGCCACAATTTGAAGTTAAAACTGTATTTTAAAAAGTCTATAGAGTTGTATTTTTTATAACTTTAGTGAATATTTTGGCAATAAATTCAGAAAATGTCACTATAAATGGTTATTATATTTATTAGTCAAGTCAAGAGTACTCGTGCACAATATTTACATTAAGTGTTATAAGATGTGGATCCAATTCCGTGTTACACGCATAAGCCTCATACGCTACACAGTCATAGGATTGCTGATTTTATTAGTATGCATAAGAGCCTTTCACTCCATCCAGTGCATCACTCCAGAAATCTCAGACATGGTGGTCCGTTGCCAGCGAAGCCTTTACACTGTTCTTGCCCACACAAACGCTTGGCACCACATCACACATCTGGTGAAATAATCATCACAATGTCAACAATAACAGTCTGATGAGTCTAGACTTGCAGAAGTATTAAAAACAAATCAAGCACACATTATAAAATTAATTACGTATGCACAAATACTCCTCAGCATTTGGGCAAGAAGTGCAAATAAGAAATTTCAGTTAAAATGCACTCATTTATTTAAAGTAAAGACATTGTTTGGAGTTACAGGGTGGGAGTCAAAATGGGTCCAAAGCACATTTTTAACAGCAGTTAAATCACAAACCAAAATAAACCTAACACAGACGCAGCTGCGCCGAGAAGAGCTATCACAAGTGTCATGCCGACCTTAAAAGGAACTTTGCAAGCATTGATGGCAAATTAAAAACACACTATCAAAAAAACACTTTTTTGTTGTTTTCACAGATCTAGCAACTGCCCAACAGCTTGTTAAATTTCTCAAAAATGATCATAATGACCAACTGCTGGTCCTGTGGCACTGGTCAACCAGCAGAAACCTCACTACAGCCATTGAGCTGGCATAAATTGCTTGCGGATACACCAGAGGGATCAACAGGACGTATAATTACTCTGCAATGACAGTGTATCATTGTCATTGTCTGCAGGCCGTGTAATGGAACCTCAGAGCCATAAAAGACAGTGATTCACCCCCACAATCGACTTTACACCACTGGGCTGCCAGCCTTTAACTCCAAGCATCACTGTGGCGCTCTATGGTTGCTTAGCAACTAAAGGAAATTGGAGGTGCCTTTGAATTAGGGCATTTTAAGAGGAGATTTATATGAAGACCTTGATGATAAATGCCTCCATAAATCTGGAACTTTCTATTTCTATGACTTAATCGCTGGAGGTTCTAATTCTGGTTTTAGACACTGCAGCATCACGGGGGCTGCAGATCTCACGCTGGCTCTATTATGAGACTGTGGCTCGTTTCCAGATGCAGGCTACATTTTCATGTTATAGTGCAAAAGCAGAGGAAGGGAACATGGCCTGTTTCCATGACACCATAAACAGGAAATAGGAAGGGCCCAGTGCTGCCAGAGCAGTCTACGTAAATCACCGAAGAAGTTAGCAGAGAGGTCAGAACTTTCCCATAATTTCAGTCAATGCACGAACGACACCAGAGGATTTCTGAAGAGTAGCGCCTCCACCCTTGGCTTCAAATGGAGGTCCGATGGGCCTGTAGCCCAAAAAGTGTTGCATTTGGGGATTTTTGTTTTCAGCATTTATTTTCAATGAAATGAGCTGGAGCATGGGATTTCTAGCTCTAGCCACCTGATAGTGGTTTACATATGCTCCCAACTTTAGGTGTAGTTTGGAAATGAGTGCAATCAAGAAAGTATGTTCCATCCTAAATCCCTGACAGACCAATCACCACAGACATACATTTGATGGGTGCTCTTTTTATGTGTAAAACAGGCTATACTAAGGACCCTTAAAATAATGTTTTTCTTTTGATTTGAACCAGATTTACACAATCACTTAAGCCTTCAGCTCTCTTCACTCAAATTAATTGAGGCCTACGTCGGCAATGCCCTCTATAAACTCCAGCCTATGTTTTTATTTATGGGATTATTTGGAAGTGAACGGACTCTACGCACTCAACCCACATTTTTATAAAACGCACGTAAACAAAAAGACAGCGGTACTTATAGCTAATTCTATCTACACACTTCCCACTCTGTTTTCCCGCAAGTGAAAAAAAGTGTCCCTCTCACTCCTCCTCCTCACTAGAGGAGAAAGCAGGAGTGAAGCTGCGGCAGTCCTTTTTGGCGGCCTCCTCCAGGTCCTGTCCCCTGCAGTCACCATGCCAACCTATGTGAGGAGGAGTCTTAGCTGCGGGCCCAAAGAGACTTGATGAGGTCCTGTGATAATTAGCACCTCATTATGGAGCCCAGTGAATAGGCCAGCGGGCTCCAGGAGCCACAAGGGACAGAACAATGGAAAAAAACACACACACACAAGACAGAGGCTCACATCAAAGGGAAGCGCCCACTTTTTAGACCACGTAATAAAGAGGAGAAGGAAGATTGGGGAGGAAAATATTGCTCTCGATTCATACCTAAAAATATAGCTCATAATCCCAGTTTTTAAGCTTCCGCGTGTGGGTGGTTGGGTGTACGTGTGTGTGTGCTTGTGTGTTAGGATCTCTGCGTCACTCCAATCTGAATTTTCCCCCCTCCGGAGGCCTTAGTTGCTCCTCAAATGCATGAAACATAGTCAGTCCTCCCACTCTCTCTCACACACACACACACTCAGAGACAGAGAGAGACTTATGCATAAGCAAGTCACCATTTCAGTGTTGAACTTCAGTGAGAACCAGAGCCAGAGGGACCCCGGTTAAGCAACATGTCCATCATCAGCATTCCTGTTCCTGTGTCTCACTATGTGTCTGTATCTCTGCTTGGCAGGCAGGCGCTAATCACACAGACATTACCATGCACATGCTGAGCCAGGTGAACCGTATTGCACTGCATCTGAGTTTAACCACGCACTGGGCTTCATTTCGGGTGTATTGTGTCAAACACTGAACATCCTTTAAATACTAATACATTGCTACTGTTTCACAAACTTAAACTTAAAAAACAAACAAACAGTAGTCTTGGCATATTGCAAAAGCAAAGCCCATAAAGTAAGCACTAAATCTGTTCTTCCCTCTTAACTGTGCAGTGTTTCCTGTACCTCTGACTGCCACACAAACCCCCAAAAGCAGAATATTTTCACACCTATGATTAACAGTTGTCAAGCGGTTCTTTTCATCAGGCGCTTTTCCCGTTTCACTCAAACACACCTTTCGTGATTGTGCCCAGCGAGCTTAATGTTAACTTCATCAGTCCACTCCACTTCTTTTTCTAAATGAGTCTGGCTTAATCAGCTGTTGCTTTGCAGACGTCAGATTGTTGACGATGATTCATCCATATATAGAATGTGTTTGTCCTATAAAGTTGCAATGTTTAACAGAGCACCACTCAACACTTCCTGGAGACTTTTTTCAGTGATATGTGGGGGCACGGGGGGGGGGGGGGGGGGGGGGTCCTTTCAAATGCCTTTTTCCTCCTTCCTTGTCCATGACATCTCAGGAAGAGGACATTGCGAGCTACATTTTATTTGCTTAGCCTAATTTTCAGCTGCTCGGTGAGTTGTCATGGTAAGTAAGTGTTATCACAAGGTTTTAATTTACACTTTACCATTAGGTCCGGAAATGTTTGGACAGTGAGAAAATTGCGATTTTGTCTCTCTGTTCCAGCACAGTAGAATTTAAACGAATCAGTCAAGTGCACTTTCATCTTTAATTTGAGGTGCTGAAAAAAAGAATGTGTCATTGACTACTGAAGTATTTTTATTAAACAGGTTGAATTAAAAAAAACAAAAAGGTCCCAAGGAGAGCAGGAACATTAGAAGTAGCCTAATTAACAGTTTTTGGTTCTGGGAAAAAAAAACAGAAAATGCTTTGGTTGGTTTGACAGGATTAAAAGCCCCAGTCTGCTGAACAATGGTGGATAATCACAGATTTCTTTCTGTAGCAAAGAAAATCTCTCTCAGACCATCTAGCCAAGCAAAGAGCACTTACACTTTCACAAAAAAATAAGAGTCACATTAGACTTCATCAAAAAAAATAATACTTTGATGATCATTCACTGTGATGATGTGGCAGGAGACAAAATCATCTGGATGACTTCCACAGAGCTTCATGTTCATTCAAAGTTAAGTGAATAAACAAAATCTGGTTGGAAAGAATATTTCAGAGGTATTGTAGCTTTACAGTGATGTGATTTTCTATCGGGCCTGATTGATATCGCTGTAATGTGCTCATTCATTAAACTGAAGGCATCTATGATCATCAGCCCCATGGGTGCTAAAATCCACACGGATGGGAGTCACACCGCTCATTTATGGAGAAGCATCTCAAATGGCCTCCACAGTCAGCAGATCCCAATCCAATAGACCATCATTGGGATGTGGTGGAACAGGAGATTTGGATGCAGGAATAATGGCATCAGTTGTGTGATGCTGTGATTACAATATGAACCACAATCTCTGAGGAATGTTTCCAAAGAATTAACCCAAAAGAAGGGACAACCTGGCGCTAGCCCAGTGTACCTAATAAAGTGTGATTGTACAGGGTAAACTGTAAATTTCAGAACAGGGCACTACTTCTCCACACTGGTTTGAATATTACTGTTTCAATGAATCTTTGTAGTTTATATATTTGTTTGAAGTGATGGCTTTTTTCTTTCTTTTTCTTTTTGACTGAATCTATCATTTAGATTAAAGAAAAAAGAATAAACGTGTATAGTACTGCCATGCAGACTGTGTAATGCTCTGCCCCGTTCTTGCCTACGTTCATGTCAAAAGTGCAGCACTACCACCCCCTAGTGGTGATGAAGGAGATAGTGTTTAGTAGAAGAGCCATGCAAATACTTGGACTGCTTGAATTAGGTTTATTTATCCCATAAGAAAATAAGATAATGAGAAATAAAAATCAGTATTATTAACAAGGACTACACTGATACTTTTCCGCTGATATAAATATCTTACTCAGATGGCGTTTTACCGAACTTTGTTGTTTTATAACAGCAGTCCACATTTACAGAATGACACCAAATACAACAAAAATATCACAGTCACTCAACACCAATTCCATCAACAAGTTGATTTAAAAAGGTTTAATTTAACAGAAATGGTTAGACGAAGGCACATGATGCATAATAATACAACTGATTGATCAGATAGTGCACCAGAGATGAAAACAGCATGTAAACCAGATTTGAGTTCTGCTTGTAAAACTTCCTTTAAACATGTCAAAACGGGAACAAACAAACAAACAAAACAAAACAAAAAATCATACAGTCAATAAAACAGAAAGATGACGACAAATATAAATGCAAAGCTGATTATTGTGGCAGACAGACATTAAAAGTGGTCCACGGCTTTATGTGGAATTCTTGTAGGCAACGTTTACAAGACAAAATGAAATAACACAACTGTAAGTCCAAGAGAAAAAAATATATAGGCTTGTAGTTTTTCACTGAGAGCTTTTCGCCTGCATCCTCTCTGCTGCGAGTAGTGAAGGCTTTTTTTGTTGTTTTTTTGCTCTTTTAAGAAGGGAATTGCATTTTTCCTCAGAAAAAGGCATTGTATCACAGTATACCCCATCATCTCTCTGTCACATTATTAGTAAACGTCCAACATGAAAGTGGAAGTAGGGAAAACACAAAGCCTAAGACATTATTTACTGTATATACAGTGAACCAAGTGAGCGGCTGTGCTGTGTGTCTATGCTAGAGAGCTGGTGTGTGCTGATATTACACTACTAGCATGCGCTAATGCAGATGGATTGATTTTTTTTTGCCCTTGAGAGAAGAGACAGCTGGTCTTGTCAGAGCTCAGCAGTGACTTCCGTGGTTATGGATCTCTCGTGCTAACATTAGTGTTGTTTTCCTTCCTTCCAGCTCCCTGTCACTGATGTAAAATCGCCCACTCCTAAAAGAGTAATTGTTAAAAACAAACTGTGCTCTTGGAAATCAAATATATTGCACTTTAGAACAAGGCCAGACAACGTTTTAAAAAATAGTAAGAAGAAAGAGAATGCATAAAAATAGGATGTCCAGTGTCGCTAATTTTTGTCTGCAGATTCTCCAGTGAAACAATTACTTTCACAATTAGAAAAATATGGTCATTCATTCTCATGCAACCTGTTAATGTACCTTAAAACTAAGCCTGAGGACACTGAGGAACAGCTTTGCAAAGTCTACCTACCAGCAGCAAAACCTCTTAAAAACCATATAACAGTTTTTGTTTTGTGTAAACGAAATGTCTGCTAGCACATATTTAGCAATCAGAATATCAAATAAATGCAAATATTCCTAAATATGGAAGCGTTCCTCTTCAGTGGAATTAGAAATTCATAGGCGTGGACAACAAGACACGACAACCGAGGTCTTGTTTGAGTTTTTGAGTGTAGTTTGATTTATGTTAAAGTCAAGCTGAAGACAAACGAGAAAGAATAATTGCACATCTTTATCTTATTTATGGATTATTTACCTAAAACAGTAACTCAATAATAAAACATCACTTTTCCTCCCCCCTCTTGACTATTGACTAGCAGAGTTTGCTGTTATGTAAATATAATTTGAATGTTATATGAAATAGTTAGTAACACACATTCAAGTTCTAGAGGAGAAAAAAATCAAAAGAGTTTTATTTCAGTCTGACTAAAAAAAGAGAGATCTGTGTAATTGCATGGCGACTACGTCTTCTGACGATTGTACAACCAATCCTCTCAGACCGTCCTCTCCTGACAACTTACAGCATCTGTGTTAATGATATTTTCAGTGTGTTTTCTTTCCTACTAAGCAGGCATCAATAACCTGTCTAAGGCATACTGTAAACGGTCCCAGTTCTTCCAAAATACAGTCAAAAAACAAATCCCCAGGCAGGTAGCTACCACATGATACCGGCTCCTCATCAGTGGAGCGGCAAACTTGGCAGCAGTGGAGACGCACACCAGGATGACGGTGATGATGGCCACCATGACGTTGATGCTCTTCCCCAGCAGGACTCGGGCGTCGTGGCTCTCGAGTTGGACCGTCTGCTGCTGCTGCTGCTGCTGGAGCTCCAGCTTGGACACGCGAGTCTGACACGACTCCAGGGCTTCCTGAGAAAGGTGGGGAGAGGGGTTTTTATGGGTCAGACCGTCTCTCAACTTGCTAAAGGGCATTTCGCTGACCTTTAAACACTCAATTACCCAAATTCCTCTAAAAGAATTCTTCTGCATCAGCAGAGAGAGGCCGCTTGGACAGATGACAATGGCCATGTGCTGAGATATTAGACACTTACAGGCATGGTGTATTTTTGCGATCCATCTTACGTGCTGCTTATGTGTGAAGCATCGCAACATAAGTAGATTCACCACCACTATTTACCTGTATGTCCCTGGCCCTTTCGTGAGCCTGGTAGGCCACCCTCTCCTCAATGCTGGCCAGCTCCTGCTTCAGATTTGCCATCTCATTCTGGTGAAGTTCTGTCAGGTCGTTCAGCTGGTCTTCCAAACGCTCATACCTGCCAGTCAACACAAGGGGATGGTTAATATTCATATCACTGCGGATTTTAAAGTGGTTAATGACACGTGGTATTAAGCTTATTGTTATCTCAAATTCTCTTAGAGTTATGCTTGTTTATTTTAGATGAACATTTTATATTGGTATGTCTGTTCTTATTATTGTTATTTAACAATAATGAAATGCCAAGTTGTGTAATCGTACCTGTATCTCTCATCCTGCAGTGATTGGCTGATAATGCCATACTCTCTCTCGAACTGTGCCTTTAACTCCTCTATATCCTCCTCCAGCTGATTCTGGGCATCTTTAATCTCCCTCACCTCCTCCAGGGTCAGGGCAAGTCTGCCCTGGTTGTCTTCCCCTGTTTGATCCCCCTTAGCTTGGCTCTGACACGGCCCTGCAGACGCTCCTGCCCCTGCTGGGTTTCCATTATTGTCTGAAACAGAAGCGCTGCCTGAGGAGCACTCGTCATCACTGGGATACTTGGGTTTGCCCACTATAGAGGTGCTGTTACTCAGTCCCTTCACTTCAGTGTCAGTGGACAGTGGAGAAGAAGAGTCCAGAGTGGTTTTGAGGTGGGCAATGTTATCAGCGCTGCCAAACTTGTTCCTGATGAGGTTGGCGAACTCTCTGGGCTTGCTGAAGAAGAAAGGAGGAGACAGCGAAACACCTGGTCCAATGGTTTTAATCTTGTCCATGGTCGGGTGTCGGCCACTGCTTGTCATGTCCCTCAGCTGTCTGGGTGACTCCCGGGGTATGGTGCTGTGTTTAACAGAGGAAGAGCGAGCGGGAGGGCTTTGATAGTTTTCACTGTCTTTCATCTTTCGATGGTACTGTTCCAGCTTCTTTTGCATCTGGGCAATGTTCTGAGCTGACTTCTGGTTCTTTTTCTCAAACACCTGCTTGATGCGCCCCACCTGCTGCTTGTCCGCACTGTCCATGAGCTTCAGATACTCAGCTAAATTCTCATCTCGTGTCGTTTGCTCGATCTTTATCTGTTCTGTGACTTTCAGTATCTTTTGCTGGAGGCTGTCCAAGCACGAGCGACTACGCTGGACCTCAAAGCCGAGAGCAGGATAGGGACTTCCATCACTGAGCTCCAGATCCAAATTATTCTCTGAAGAACCCCGGCGCATTGACAGCGGGAGGCCTATAAAACTGCTCTCTCTACTCCGGTCCTACAAAAGAAGAAAATCAAAAATTAAGCAAAAATATATGAAATTTGGTACAGTCAAGTATCAGTCAATACCACAGCGCTGCTATTAGAAACAAGCTACTTGTCATCTCACAGTACAATAAAGGATTTTTCCTTTCTCAGTTAAGAGACACTGGACTTGCACCACCTCCAAAATATATACACACATACATGCTTGGCACTAAAAGCAACCATCCAAAATTCAAAAAAGAAAAGTAAAACGCACATCGTACCACACACACAAGGCACATAATCTACGGACACTCATCGCACAAATCCACTGTTTTCAATTGCAGTAGGTATCCTATAACTGTTTCATGCTTTTAAATGTAGATGACAGCATTTTACTGTAATTTACAAGAGATATATTTTTCAGTGTAAATAATGTATTAAACTGGTGCATTTACAGGAAGGACCTTTTACTACCTTTTACTCTGCTTAATAAAAAAAAACCCCACAGCATTCTGGGAAAGTAAATATTTTATCAAGACTTCCAACTAAAAAAGTCTGAATTCAAAAAGTAAGGTTTTTATTTTACCCCTTTTTAAGATCAGGGCCTGTTTTCTAGTTTTGGCCCCAATTTTAAATTTGATCATATTATTTTATTCGACATAGAGCTGGGCGATAGAACGATAACGATATGTATCGCGATATAACTTTTACTGATAGAGAAATTAAGCTATCGCGATAGACCTCGCCGCTCTTGTCCTCAAAAAAAAAAAAAAAAAAAAGGTCAGCCAATCCAAATTAAGTAGCGCAGAGCCGAACCAATCACAGCCGCAGCGTCACGTCGCGTGACTTGTTACGTACAGCACAAGTGCCAAGCCGCACGTGTGTTTGTTTGGGAAGCAGCCAGCGGGTAATGGAGCCAGCGCGTAATGGAGGAAATGAGTGTGCCGACTAGAAAAATCAACCGAGCGTGACCGAAGAGAAAACAGATAATGGTTCCAACGCCGGAGAGATTGTCAAACGGAAGAGCCATAGAAGTTCCGTAGTGTGAAGGTATTTCGGCTATTTCAAGTCTGACAAAAAACAGAGTAGCGTGCACTGTAAATTGTGCCGAAAGCAAGTCTGGAAATACATGCGTCACACTGTGCGCCACGTTATTGTTTCGGTGAAATGAATTTCTACAATACTGTTACTGTTAATTCTACTCTCTGCAGTGTTTAAATGCTTACATATACACACAGTTACTGTCCCTCCACACATACGACTCGGTTCTGCTTCTATGCCCCAGCTTTGTTTACTTTTTCCCACCGAGGCTTCTAGACTTCTGATTGGCCAACATTTCGGCACGGTTAGGAATCTAGCGCCACCTGCTGCTTTGGCATGTTCATAGCAGCGTTTTCCTTCATTTCTGCCTTTGTGTGGACGGGATTCTTTTTTAAAACGAAAAAGGAAAATCTCAGTTTTCAAAAATACCCGTGTACGTGTGGACGTAGCCTCAGTCTCTGACTGGAAGCGCTAATTCGTCATTCGGCTTTTGTCAGACTAAAGTAACTGTTAAAACTGTTTGAAAAGCTAAGCTATACAACAAGGAGAGATTGAGAATTTCCTTTTAGTTCTCAGTTTATTTGATATTGACAAAAGTTAGTCAGTTTTGTCTGTTCTTCTGTAAAACAAACTAAGATTTATTTTTAGAATTAATATTTTGTTTCTAAGTGGAATTGACAATTTAGTCTGTTTTGTTTGTTCTATTTTGAAACTTAAACGCTTTAGCGGCTGCCTTTTGTGTAGTTTGCAATATTTGCCTTTATTTATCTGAAAAAGTCTCATGTTCCTTAAGTACATCTACCCTGTTGAACTTATTATGGGAAATAAATATTTAAATAAAAACAAGCTGCTGATTATTTCACATTTTACTTGTGAGCAACGGCACATTTAAATCTTACAAATATAGTTATTTGGCTTATATCGTGATAGATATCGTTATCGCCTGAAATGAAAAAAACATATCGTGATATGAAAAAATCTCATATCGCCCAGCTCTAATTCGACAATAAAATTACATGTACACTTCCTGGGTACGAGTCTTTAATACAGAGGGTCTTTATCATTATCACAGAGACACAGCTATGCTAAACAACCTAAAAGTAGGTCAGCATTTTTAACTAAGCATTACAATCTACAGCTGCAGCTGTAAAGTAAAAGCACATGTGACCAACTGCTCATACTATGAATCCGATGTTTTCAGGTGCTCATTTGCTTCAAATTACTAGCTTAAATAATTGGGGTAAACATCATTATTTTCTTAGATACATACAAGAAAATACAACATTTCCACATAGTAATCTCTGGCTCGAGCACTATTCAGCATTTCACACTGTGAGGCCATCTGGGTGTGTCTATAATGCTCTTATTTGGAAAATCTGTTACATTTTAAGAGCCAGAATTTAATCCTGTTTGTTTATAATATAGATTAAAAAAACAGTTGACAAAATTCATACAACTACTCTTAGTATGTGTGAAAGAAGTGGAGCATGTACATCTAATGTAGGTCAGTGATAATGTCACACAAAGGCGCAAGGCAGCAGAAAATCCCTATTCCAGACAATGTACCCTAGTTTTACAGTTAATAACCGTTTTTTGTGATTAAAGCTGAACGTTATGCTCACTTTTTGTACTCTGTTGTAGGTTTGAGGAAGTAAGCATAATATATACAGGCTGAGTAAGCAAGATTGCATTTACTAGGGAACTAGAAGATATCCCGTTATGAGGAAACTGCAGGAAAGCAGAGAAGCAAAAATGTAATCATGCTTCTAAGCTGCACTTTAAAGAGCAGAAGTGTCGCTTAAAGTGTAAAAAAAAAACTGCAGCCCATCGGTGGCTCAACAAACCATTTCGTCTTGCAAGCTGATCACAGTGCAACACCCCTGTAGTGAAAGAGGGTGTAAGCTATTAAAGCCTTACACTAAGTGTTGTACAATAAGCACTATAGGCGGCACAAAACTGCACTAATCCTTAACAAATGTAACACCGCTAGTTAGTAAATAAACAGCTAACTCAAGCAGGCTCAATCTTGCTTAGCATTTCAGCATCGCCACGTAATGGTCACTTATTGCAAGCTAAGTATCTTGACATCAGCAAATGCACCCACAGTTAACCACATAATGAAACTTCTCAACACATGACTCCCACGTGAACCTCGAGAGAAGGTTTACAGGATGATGTATGAGTACATGCCTGGTGAACACACTGAAAAACACTGCTCAGACTAAAACAAAAACACAGTCAGCGGGACCATCTTTCTGAATTCAGCTTAATTCAAGGTATCCAATTACACAGGTGAATAGGATTTACCTGCTGTTGGCTCTATGATGTCACACCAAACTAGCCACACTTGTTTAATAATGTGAAGGCAAGAATCTAATGACATGATTATTACTGCAGCGCACTGTGTTTGTACCACAGTGAACAAGCACAAACAGCTTCACGTATATTTGTAGCCATGCTTGTGGTCACGTTGATGCAGACTGTAATCAGTCTGCAGCCACTGAATGACATGCTGCATGATTTAGCACACATAACTATGGCTCCAGGAATATATATCTACTGGTGTTGTAATGCCATCATCAGGCAACAAGGCAATTTTCCCCAATATTTAACCTAACTATCAACGCAACTAATAGCATGTTCAGTGCCTTGTTCTTAAAGGGAACTTCTGGCAGCAACTTTAGAAGTCCAAAAATAAAAATTATTTCCACACCAGGAAAAAAGACTTTTAATCAGCTACCAGTTAATTAATCAAGCATTGATAATATGCAATCAAACATACAAAGTGAGGTCACGCTGCTGTTTTATTCATTGCTATTCATTCAAGGTATCCTATTACACAAGTAAATTCAGTTTACTTCCTGTAAACAGAGTATGAGGTCAGGTAAAGGAGGTAAATTCCATTTACCTGCTGCTGGCACTATGACTTCACGCTCAACTAGTCAAACTTGTTTGATAGCCTGATAAGTTAGGGAAGAACTGATTATTACTAGAAGAACCTGTTGGTTACGTTGGTGCAGACTGCAATCCTCAGCAGCCACTGGATGAACTGTGACATAATTTATATATACATATCTGTGATCCCAGGAATATGTATAATATGTATCGTGACTTTGTAATGCCATCATCGGGTCAAAAAGTCAACAATGCCACTAATGGCATGGTTAGTGACATGTTCCTCAAACGTGTTCTGTTCGGTCTCTGCTTTCAAAGTCCAAAAAGTTACTTCCACCCCAGAAACAAGTGTACTTTAATCAACAATCAGCAAACTAATCATGTTTTAATAATACACAAACAAAAACTTAAAAGCTAAAGTTAAACTGTTGTTTTATTTATTATAATATAAGATTCAAGCTAGCCATGTTAGTTTCAGACCATTTCACCCATCCTGGATGCTCCCCTTGAACTGAGCCCTCTAAGAAGGACACCACTGGGATAACATGATCAGCTCAAAAAACAAAACAAAACATGGTGGCAAACTGTGATGGCTGAGCTGACAGATCCATTACTTCCTCTAGGAATGAAGAGGACAAACTAACTCCACAGCATCCATCTATTAGAGAATCACTGATTTAGTGCAAATCAGCAAATGTTGGAATGCTAACAGGCTCAGCTAAGATTGTGAAAACAGTAACAATTACACTTGTTAAACATCATTATGAGCCTGTTGCAAAGGCAAAATCAGCATTAAGCTGCCATCATGGATTTAAACTAATGTCATTTATACACACACACACACACATATATAAATATATATATTTGTCTGTAATTACACAGTATATTCTTCATTATGTGTAGTGTGTAACTGGAGAACAGCACGCTTATTTCTACAAGCAAGCCAGGGTTTTTTTCAGCCTCTGTCCTCATCCTACTCTCACACTCTCTCTGGCATCTGTCCTTATTGAACACAGAAGTCTTTCTCTGCAGAGAAAAAAGCTTACTTTGTCATGTTCTACCTCTGCCCTGTCCAGGACTGAGCCACTGCATATGGAATCACTGGCCTGACGTAAAGCCAGACGAACCCTGCATCCAGTTGTGGTCTTGCCCCATCGGCTGTGAAGGCTCTAATTCTCCACCAAACAATAGGTTTCACATATAAACCGACCTTTTAGTCAAACCTGATTTCCATACAAAACAATGAGAAACTTAATGTTGCCTCGCTTAAGAGGAAGTGTAAAGTAAGCTGCTGTATTGCTCACTCAAATTACCAAATCTTTTCAGAGTTCATATGACAGTCACAAAGAACTGCCTGTTCCACCAGACAGCTTAGACTGCATGCTATTTCTGCAGTGCTTGAACAAAGCTAGCTCCTCAGGCGCTCTCCCACCACTAGCATTTACTTTGGAAATGTTCAATATTGTCCTCTGCACCATTAGGGGCTAAACACTGAGCACAGGGGTCTTACTCTGTTGCTTCAATGTGCTGAGATAACATAAATATGGAACAAGTGCAAAATAGATCAGATGGAAACCTGGCAACCACTGGTGAATCACTGCCGAGGCCTGCAGTAAGATTTATGTAAAGGGTATTGATAAAACTTCCACACTTGTACTGCACCTGAATTTCAAGCTTAAAAATGATAAAACAAGGAACTTTGTGATATAAACACAAGTGTCTTTTAACTGGATGAGGCCATAATCGTGAGAGCGACCTAAATAACATAACCCAGACATTTTTTACATTCTGGAAACCATCTGCAAGTATGACAGCTGGCAATTTCCTCACACGAGATTGATGAAATTGTATCATTTCAATTTAATAAGCACATCTGCACCACCACTGCTGCGCTACTTAAAATTTCGAACCACTCTGAATAACCGCAGGAGCAATCTGAAGGTCTCTGCGGATGAGTGGTCCTGCTAAATGAAGTAGGCTCACGCTGATGAAAATGTCCTCCCCAAATCTGCTGAGGAGCTGCCCTACTTTTCACTCACTTTCTCCAAAAACATTTGCGCAGCCAGAGACCGGTGAGATCCCGGTTACATTTTTGATCCCCTCTAATCGTGCCTTTAAAATATGTTTTATCACTACAAATGAGGTGTGTTCTCACCCTAAATAAAGTCTTCGAGATGCTGTCTTTTGAATTAGCAAGCCAGGCAATACACCCACTGGTGTTTTGACTCACAAATAGATTTTAGTGTGTCAGTAGAGCAGAAGAAGAAGAAAACAGAGAGCGGGAGACAAGGCAGAGAGAGAGAACTGAAACAGATATAAAAAGGACAGGAACAGAGGTTGCCCCCAAACAGAGCTCAGCAGCACACATCATCCCAATCATCATCATCATCTCCAACAGCAGGATCAGCAGGAGTCCTCCGTGCCCTCAGGGTGCCTCCTTCACAACTCAACCCTGCATGAGCCCCCTGTTCCCCCTCCCACGCTGTCCTACATAGCACACAGTCTGTCCAGCACCATGACCCATTTAATAAGCCCTGACCTCGCTTGACAGCATAACATAAAGATCCATCTGCATTAGCCTCAATCTTAACCCAACAAGGAAACGCTGTGTGTTGTTAGGCCTGAGAAAACCCACTCAAAACTTAGCTACAGTTCGAGGGCAAAGTCGCTGCAGATGCTGCTTATCTTGCACTGAAGTGTACTCTCTCTTGGATCAATGATCTAGTTAGTGATTCAATTTTTCATGCAAAGGCAGGCCTCGCACTCATCTGCCCACTGCACCACCACGAGAAACAGACTGAGCAGCAATTCAGCATTTAAGTTCTGAGGAAGAGCAAGGGTGAGAGCTCACAAATTATTTAGAACTGGGTGGATATGCAGGGGATGTTTACTAAATTCTGAGTAGTATGGATAAAATAAATATTGGTTTAGATTGATTGAACGTGCAGCTGATTTCTTTTCATCTTGCTGAACCCACTGCCCCTTTCAGTTTGAGTGAACATTATTATAACCACAGACATTTTCTTATGCAAACAGGAACACATTGTCCCCAATACCAGGAAGTAATGTTTGCTAGTACTCACAATCCCTTTTGCAATCTAGAGAAACCATCAGTTCACAGGGCCTGGTCATGCAAGTGCACAAGCACATTCAAATACAAGCACAGGTGTTTGCACCAGTTTGACGTAACTGGATCCAAATGACAAAACATTTGGTGTTTGGTGTGCTGTCACTGGCTCTTGGCACGCCCAAGTAAACACGCACAAACAAGGCAACGGAGCTGGCACACTTGAAGAGATGGAACAAAACCGTCCCTTCAGCCGAGAACAGAATCACAGAGGGGAAGAAGCCCTCGATGCTTATTGGTATTCCCTCCAGCTGATCCTCATGGATACAGACGCTCTCCCACTCAGGGCTCACACAGGGAAACAGGAAGAAAACCAGCGATATGGAGCGTGAGAGGGACAAGGAGCACATCTTTCATTTTAAAGAAACCTGACCCGGCGTCTCCCCCCTCCGCCCTCTCATCTGCATCCCACAGCTGCATATGTGGTCAAACTTTGATTGCTTTCTTTACTGAGGGGCCAAACTGTGCACCTTATTGGACTAAAAGGAATGGGGAAACTTGCAACAGAGTCTAAAGTCTTAAATTCCCTGAATGAATGATCCCCAGGGGGTCAGGGGAATTAATTGCTTAAGACATATTCACTATTATCTTAGAAGACAAGCTGCTCCAGGACTAAATCAATAGTCCATTAACACTTACTAGTGCCTGCTTGCCTCCAGTGACTGAGAGAGTATTGAGCGGGATTCAATTAAGATAAATACGCAACTATATTCAAGTGACCAAAACCGTTGATGTAACGAGGCTGGCGAGGACTCGAACACTTCAAAAGATATTTTCGGCTGCTCCCTTATTCGCGAGGTGTCACGGCAGGTAGCTCTGCATGTTTGGTTTGGCAGATTTTTTTTTTTATAACACTGGTGCTCTTCCTGAAACAACACTAAAAGGATTCGTGTCTCCTCCCGGCATCGAACAGGAGATCTTTCATTAAAGCACTACATCACAGAGCCACTGAGGACTGAAGCACTTCTTTAGCCTTAAAAAGAAACACACAGGACCTACTTTAAAAACTTTTATTTAAGGACTCTGGCATACAATGCACAACATGTAAATATTATGCCGACGTGAAGGTCAATGTGCACCTTTTGCACGATAACACGCATGCGAGAATAGCATTACAGGTAAAGGGCACAGTTCACATATGGAGAGCTGGGTCACGGAGAAATGCCACAATCTCAGCAGAGCCACCACTCAGTAAGGGTTAAAGGCAGTCTCTGGAAGCCAGCCACGAAAAGCCAAGTTGCATCATTTTTGGCCTCTAACCCACTATATCTGCTGCACAATGGCTTTTTGAGAAACAAAACTGGAATGCCATTTACGGGCAACAAAATGAGGAAAAGCAAAACTACACAGCACAGCATTAATAAACCAGCTAACAGTCAGATGAGCTGATCCACTTTACTGTGTTAGCGATTATAACAAAACTGGTCTGACTGCTTATATAAGAATCCGGCTATAAAGTTATTCCGCATGATTCTTTCAAGCTGTACTCCAGGGGAGAAGTGATCGATTTCAATTACTTATACTCTTAATTCAGTTTAAATTCAGTCTATTAACAGGAACCTAAAAAAAAGGGGGAAAAAACCCGTAATAGCACTTTTTAGTGACTGGGTGTCAGATGTAAAGGTTCATACTGAAAATGAGAAACAGTTTGCTGCTTCATGCCACTTTACTGAAGCAGCGAAAGAATCACACGTTTTATGTGTTAAAGTTTCTGGCTTTTAACAGATAACAGATCTGCCCCAGCCATTAGGGGACTTCTGACTCCTCGTGTGGTTTTCCCCCTAACCACCCAGTTTTAGTTAGCTACTTTTGTCAAGTTTCTTTCAGCTAAAAGACTTGTCATGGGACTTGAGTTAAGTGCCATTCTGATACTGTGTACTCTTAAGATTTTGAGGATATAAGCATATAAATAAAAACTTTCTTTTTTCCTTACTTTCATGAAATTGTAATATGAGTCATCAGGAGATTTTGTGATATAATCCTCCTTACCCTTCATCTACATCTGAAATCCTAACTTATGTGGTCGCTGACCACAAAGAAAACTCAACTGCGCTATCAAAAGAATATATTATGGTATAGTTTCCTTTAAATATCTGCTGTTATCGCTTTAATATAGATGAGCTGGGATCCTCATATGGTTGTGAAATAGTAAATAAATCCAATCAGAATAGGTTGCTCTGAACAAGCAAATATTTGATACAGTGTTTGCGTGATTAAGGTTTGTATTTGAACAACACCATAGCTGTTTTTACAAAGACCGATTCAGCAAAAATATTCCCTGGTGGAAAAAGTCAGTAAGCAAGCCGTTCGCCTGAGAAACTTGTATTGTCCCCTGTAGAGGAACCGACTTCTTGTAGGTACTTTGCATAGTTTCTTATCAGTCTCTGACACCAGCTTCCTGGGAAAATTAGCAGTGAGTGCGCATATTACATGTTAAATATTCAGTACTTTAGATTTTTTCTTTAAAGTGAACATCTTTCCAAGAAAGAATTGATGATCTTTCAAATTTACGAGCAATCATCATGACAGACTTGCAAAGGGAACAGCAGGCACTGATTCTAATTGATTTGAAAGTCGAATAAATGCGGGGAGCGTATTTACCTTTTCTGTGTGACTGACCTGCTTTTTATTTGCTTAAATTGGGAGAAATCACTAGAAAATATTGATTTTATGTATCACTTGATTGAGTATATCTCTTTGATTGTTTAAAAGACAATAAGCTGTTTACGTGTCCAAATATGTTTGTTTTTTGTTTTTAAGTTAACCCTTTCCGTGGGTTCTACTTACTACTTTTTCACAGCTGTGCATGACAGTAAGGTGGGGATGGATGAGAGTTTATGTTTTTTTACCCTTTAAAAACAAGGTTATGAACTGAGTCACTGAGCACAAACACAGAAGCACCTGTAAGACGCAGCGCAGTACAGTAGCTTATAACAAACACACTACCTAAGCTATTAAGTTTCCGCTCAGACTATTAGTTCTGCTGATAGCAAAACTGATAACCCAGCCAATATTCTTGGAAACAATGGGGGAAAATGGCCAGCTCATAATTTACTTTCCAACAATACGTTTCATAAACTTGTTCGCAACTTAAAGCTGGTCCTCATACCAGCTGGCCTTACTGAACATTTACCCAATATTGGCCTAGGCTGACTCACATATCGGGCAGACTCCACACCTGTGAGCAACACAGCAGGATCACAAACCATAGCCTCGAAAATGAACAAATGCATGGAATATGTATTAAGGAGTCACGTGTTTGTTTGGTTTAATATGTTTGCATGCTTCCACTAAACTTACCACCCTTGTGTTTAGAAACCATATTTAGGAGTGGTGGGCGTGTGTCTCTAAGAATCAATAAAACTTTTCAGATTATTATTAAACCATAGGATCAACCGCTTTCGGTAGCCCGGAGTTCACAGCCTCGGAGTCCCTTCACATCCCCATGAAGACATGCCCTTTTCTACGGTATCTGTATGAGAGCGGCTCACTGAAAGCTCTTTGTTCGGGGAAACACGCAGCTTTAAAAGCGGCGCAGCTGTCGGTTTCACATGACGTGGAGCTCGAGAGGCAACAATGCATCGCCGGTACAGTACGGGTCCTGCCGTTCATCACACAACAATGCTGCAAAAACAGTCATTCACACACTCACCATCCGGCTGCTGCTGCTGGTGCTGCTGCTGAGGTATTTCTCGACTTCGGACAAACTTCGCACGGACACGTTTGCGCTGGGCATAATAACCTCCAGTTAGTGGCCAGTTAGGAGCTGGTGGGTCGTCACTTCGGTGTCAGGACTAGTTTACAACTGTCGCCTAAACTCGTATCCATGTTTAGCCCCCCTTTTTTGCTCTCTCTCTCACTCCCTTACTCACTCACTCACCCGTGCACTGGCTGCTCCCTTCAACAAAACTGCGCGTGAACCTAAACCCCGCCCACTCGTCTCTCTGAAGGGTGGCTCAGCTGAAAGAGGAGGGGTTAACTCTTTAAACACACGTACCTGCCTGCTGAAGATAACACAGCCTTGAAACTCTTTTTCTCTCTTTCTCTCTATTACCACAACAATTTAAGGTACTGTAGTTAGAAATATGCGCATTAAATACGGTTTTAGATATATTATAAATGGAGGAATCTCGTTTTGGAAAGTAAAAGTAGATAATAACTTATGAATATTTAAACCACTTAGCCTACATGTGTTATTAAAGGGGAAAAAATGCATTATAAGCAGGCAATCTAGTTATCATCGATTGAACTCTTGAGAGCATTTGCTAGAGTAAAAGCTGAAGGACTGTGGTTTAAAATTACTGTTGCAAATATCAGTTTAAAAGCTCATTTGTTGCTCTTGAAGTATCAAAGTGCACATCCTGAATTGGGTTCTACTTACCCTACAGAGCATTACCTAAGTCATTCAGTAAGCTGAATAATGCATACATTTTCTGAAGGGCTGAGTTTTTAAATTTAGTAAAGTGTGAAAGGGAAGGTTTACCAGATTGCATTTCGTTGCCCTGTACCTGTGCATGTGCAATGACAATAAAGTTGAATTCTATTCTATTCTATTCTATGTGTGTTTTGGAGGTGGCAGCACTGACTGAAAGATAGAAGGATGAGTTGGAGACTGTGGTTTGGAGACGAAGTTAAGGAGGCACACTTGGCTGACTTGGTTCAGACGTGTGCAGAGGAGGGAGAGTGACTATATTGGACAAAGGATGTCCAATATAGTATATGGAGGGAGAAAGGACAACAGAGGAGGGTGAAGAAGTCACTTGGATGAGTGATGAAAATGTTCCTACGACCAAAAGTGAACAGAGTTTTGTGGGATTGAGCTGGATGATTGAGCATGGATCAACACACATCAAAGAATCTCATGGATGTCATGAAGGAGGACATGTGGAGAAGGGTGCGGATGATCTGCAGTAGGGGCCACTGAAGGGAGCAGTTAAAAAAAGAAGTAGTACTGAAACTGGGTTACTAGTACCCAGCTGTTAATGTGGTGTTGTTGTGGTGTGAAAAAGAAAAAAGTGTTTTTTTCCTCTGAGCTATGAAGTTTTGACAATTTAAGTATCACAAAGTGCATGATGATTCACTCAGATATTACTTACTGTGTCGTTGTAAAAAATACACCGATGAACATGTATTCAAAACCAATCTATATAAACTATTAAAGTAATTACTTGTGGGGAACAAACCCTTTGTTTCTTACTGTAGGGTTAATGCCATTGAACGATGCGGTCATTTTTAAAACTGTGCAAAAATAAATACAAGAAATGAAAGTGCAAAAGTACAAAAAAAATGTGATGACCATTATTACGTGATAATATTTCAGCTTAAGTGGTGAAAAACAGGGTGGCAGTCAAAATGCGGAAGAAAACTAAGCAGTACACGCTGCAAAGTGAAAAATGTTGTAAAATAGGGTGATGATTGCATGTATCTATAACCAGACAATCAGCAGGCCTAACAGGAAGGAAGGAGGTTTGGCCTGATGATACTCACAGCAAGTTTGATCATTTTAGATAAACCGACAGCATAACTGACATATCGTGCTGATGTTTCCCTCCAAGAAGTATTTCAATTTGATGTAAAAGAATCTGGCTTACATATAACCGGTTCTGTCACCTTGTTTTTCAACACTACCCCCCCTCCCCCTCCTCACCCCTCCCAGCTGCACAGACACCCCAGAGGCCATGAGAACAACCCAACTGGTTCTTTCATTCAGATTCAGCTCAGAATGAGCTAATCCACCATAAACACTCAGGCTCGTGTTGCATCACAAATCCCCGAACCTTAACAGTTACCGTGTTGTTTCCCATTTCTTAACTGGTTTGCATCACACATTGATATGCAGGAGCTTATGCAGTTCAAAGGTGGTGACTAAAGCGATGAACTAGTTTGACAGGACTAAGGAGAACCACACAAAGAAGCTTCTGGGATACACTGGACAATAGACTTCCAAAAAATAGCAGCAGACAACATCATTCATTTGTTCATCAAGTTTTAATGCTCCTATCCGTGCTTTTAATTAGCTGGACACACCCATGGTGTAACTACCACAAAGCCTGCAGACACTGTCCTCCGTTCAGTTACGTATATGCGCTGAGCTCTGATTAAACATTGATGAGCTTATAACACAAGCTGTAAGCACAGCGCCCTGCAACATCTTCCACCGTCATGTCATTTGACACAAAACACAACAATAAGTCGGTTGGGCAGGATGCAGATTTTGTATTACTAATTCAGAAGGGACATGTAAACAATCTGGTGTGTTTATAGAAGCGGTTCAGCTTCCAAGAATTAGCATTTAGACTAAGTGAAACCAAAGTCCTGCTAGAAACAGGTCTTGCAACTCAGGAGACATCCTGAAATTCTTATTTTGAAGCATTACTTAAATGTACTTATATAGAGAAAAGTCTGACAAAATACATTTATTCCCCCCTGGAAGTTATACTTTTACCACCATCGTCATCATCATTGTTTACAACAGGCTGAACTGCAGGACCAACACAAAGAGCTGTGTACAGAAAGGGGAGTAGTAAGTTTGATTTCCCAGGTAAGATGATATCTCTCAGTGTGTGCCACAAAATGATGGGAGATTTTCTATCACTAAGCTGTGGCAAGCACTGTGTAATCTGCTGGGGGACAGCATCAGAGCTGGTGACACTGAACAGACTGAATAAACTGATTAGGAAGGCTGGCTCTGGGATTGGCTGCAAACTGGATGCTTTCAGCGCTGTGGCGGAGAGGAAGCCACTGAAAATATAAATGTGACAAATATCACCTGATCAGCCCTCTGCACTTATGAGTACATAGCTAGGGTTAGCGTTATTTCTCTGTGAAGTTCTGAATAGATCTCAGTTAAATGGCCTTTTGGAAGTGGGCTTTTCTGCTTTGCATGAGACAGTGGGTTTACAAACCCCTTGTGGTCAACCACTTTGAGCCAGTTTCGTTCTGAGAATGATTTAGTTCATGAGAAAGGTGTTTAAAATGGTGTTTGAGCTTTGTCTCTGCATGCTCAAGAACATTTGTCTCATTTACTTCTAGAAAGCTACTTTCAGATGCTGCCTTATTCATACGGGGTCACCATAGCAGGCAACTGCATGATTTTGTGCACTGGATGCAACCCCAAAGGGATTTATGTCTCCTCCTGCAAATGAATCTGGGAACTTTTGCTTGTTAGGTAAATATGTAAACAACTACACTATTAAATTCTTATTGAAGTATGAATGTTCATCCATCTGCAGATTATCACAATTCACAAGCTGTTGTCTTTCTCCAGTGAGGCTGTATTTTTAAAGCACTTTTGCAGTTATGACTGAAATATTTTCACCTAAAACTGAATGATAATGAAAACAAAACCTGTTTATGTGCAAAGTTTTCTTAACATGACTGGTAATGGTGCAAAACACGTGTTATATTTGTGTGCGCTATATAAAAGTATCATTCATTCAAAATAATCAGTGCCGTCAACTCCTGCTGACAATCATGTTTGAAAGATGTTTTTATTTTCAAATGATATGACCATCATTTTCTGTTCGTGTGAATTTGTCCAAAAAAAGATGAAACCCACGAACTACCAAGTGCTGCCCGTTAGCCTTGGTCAATTCTATATACAAAGCTATATACACAAATACTTCAGATCCAGATGACGTCCGTTTTTTGAAAAGCGATGTTGCCAATCCTTTGGACTGGCAAACAAATGAAAAATAAAAGTTTTAACTTTAATTGATCTCACAATTCAGTTCACATTATGACAACTTTTTTTTTCTTAATTACTTAATAATTACCACTATAAAAAAAGCTGTGTATGAAAACAAACCATACTGATGTCGTCAAAAGTACAAACAAGATTTGCCAAAAAACAAAACAAAACAAAAAAACACAAGGCCTGGAGTCTTTTAAGGATAAAATATTATGTACAATAAAAAGCACGCACCAAGCCTACCATCCAAGTTTCAAAGGGTTTGTTCCTGAACAGGCAGATACAGATAGGCTTCCTTGCAATTGGGAGTTGATTTTATTTGTCCTAATTGTGAGCTGCGCTCTACTGACAGGTTCCTAAGGGGTCAGATGAAGGACAAAGTTAAGATGTGAAAAAAAAAATTCACAAGTTAAACTGGGTCATTATGTTATGACCTTTCAGTGACGTGAATAGGCGGCCACTGAATCTTCAGTCTCGTGTCGCTATAATAAATAGCTGCACGTCAGACAGCAGAGGCGGCCTGGCTATTATAATCAGTGGACTCCATTTTGAGGATGTAAGGGATGATGCTGTCAATCTGCACGTTGCCAATGAGCCCAGCGAAAAACAGCTCCTCGGTGACAGCTGCACTTATCAGCCTGAGGGCAGGGAGACGCAGCAACAGCTTGGATAACCTGGGATTGATGAGAAACAGACATCAAATTCAACATGTAACAAGTAAATCTACGAGAACAACACACACACACACACACACACACACACACACACCTCTGTCCTGCTTTTTAAGAGTTAAAAAACTTATGGTGCGTTTCCAGCATTGCCGGCGTTATGCAGCACAGAGGTGAAGCCTACAAACCTGTAAGAGTCTTCTGGATATGTTCTGGTTACATAGTCCTGCAGCTCCATGTAGGCTTTTTCCTGGAATCTCTCTATCTGTGGGATATTATCTATGCCCGGATGATCTGTTACAAAAAATAATGTATATGCACAGTCAGACTTGAGTACACCAAGGAATCTGCTTTTGTGCAAATCGGGGGGGATTGTCTACGCACCAGGGCTGAAGAGTACAATAGCTTTGAGGTAGGCATATTCATACGAGTCGGGGGAAAGCTTGGACACGCTGTTACAGAACTCCTGCATCCTCCAAATGTGCTCCATCACTATTTTCACTCTCTCTGGGGACAGCTTCTCTGTGAGACCAAGGGGGAAAAAAGGGCATGATGTAACAGACATGCCACAAAAGTGAATAAGACAAGATAGGGGTAGGAATTGATAAGCATTTGCTTCCTCGTCCTCCTTTTCAAACAGGAAACTGTCAACATTTTGTTTTTTTCTTTGTGAATAGGATGGCTTTTAATGATTTTGTGTTTATTTGTTTTTTTATATGCATTAGCACTTGTTGCTTCCATTTTCAAAATAAAAATTTGTTTGATTCATTGAACATCTTGTGTTACTGTCCCCTGAGTCTGTCTAGCTTAACAGCTTTCCTCTTTCTCAAACTGTAAACAAGTATTAAACCTCTCAGGAAGACAGCAGCAGAGCTCTCCTACCTTCCTGTAAGCTGGTCTGGAGATGGTTGATAATAGCACTTAAGATGGTGCCGACATTCATTACATTTGAACACTGTGCCAGACCCAGGGCAAAAAGTTCATTCCAGCAGGCTTTCATCAGGTTAATGTCATTGTCTTGCCCGCTGTAAAACAAAATGCACATGGTTAATGTGCTACAAAGGACAGTGCGTGCACATGTAACGGTGCACTTCAAAGACACGTGATTTAACAGACATTATCCACAAAGAATATTCTTGCAACAACAGGCTTACCCGAGGGTTTGAAAGGCAGGTATGGAGCGTGCCCAGTGCATAGAGAGAAAAAGTAGCCGTGAAGCCGATTCACAGATGTAGTTGACATTGAGGTACTCTGGCACAGGCAAAGGCATCATAAGCTGCAGGAATGGGGAAAGAAAACAAAAATATGCTAACAATGCAGCTCTGTTTAACACAATCAGGTGTTTTTAATCAAAGGGGAGAGTCACAATCAGTGGCTGTCCTTTTACCTTGAAAGGGATATGGCTGTCAGAAAGTAGAGGTCCTTCCAGCTCCACCACAGGGCCCGACTGGTCCCCTGATATCAGCTGCATTGTAGCCTCCAAGGACTCTCCTGCTGAGCCATCACCAGGGTGCAGGACTTTGGCCAGGGTGTCAAAAGCTCTAATGATACACAACATATACACTTATTATATTTTGAAAAATGCTTGCACTGAAAAATCCTCACATTTGCATTTATAAGTTGTATATTACAGGAGATTCATCACAAAGCAATACAGCACCACTGTCACAGATGCAAAATGCTATACTTTTGATCAGCAGAGTGCCAGTCTAATTAAAGCCTTAAGATCGAATTAGAAACCACATGGCCCTGCAGGAAATTCAATTACAGCTTTATGACAAACAGAAAATAGAAGCCAGAGAGTTTCGTGAGTTTCATTCTGGTGCTTCTTTAGGCCTCGGTATCAGCATCAAAGCATCTTGATTTCTTACGACAGCTCTCACCTCGAGATATCACTTGCAGTTTGTTCATCTCCCTGGATATCAGTCATTGAGCTGTCACCGTTGCTAAGTGTTTCAGCTCCCATCAGATCATTTCCGCTGTCACTCGCTTCTCTGCTCTTGTTGAGGTGGGCAAGGGATGTTACTACATTTGCCAGTGTTCCAAGGTCACCCTGGCATGGGTCCTCCTGCTGAGGAGGGGACAGTTGTTATCGAACAGTCTGGTCACTGAACTGGTCCCAGAAACAACAGGGACAAAACTGGTTCACAGCAAACTTATTAGGACACGTCTTCATCAGTGAATGTGCAATGAGTTTCGTTTGTTTGTTTAATCCTAAACACTCTAAAGTTCTCTGCTTGTATATAAGGTAGAAAACATATAAGCATAATACAGTTATACTGCATCCGTGTTACCTTTTCAGGTGAAGCTGGAATCAAGATGGTGTTTTCCAGCTTGGAGAAGGGTTGCTGAATGTTGAGCAACATGCTTGACTCAAGCAAACTTGTAGATCTGATGTTAAGAGATTTGACATCACATATTGCATTATACTTTACAAGGCCGTGTAGCAAAATAATCATTTCCAGGCAGAAATATTAATCGAGCTTCTAATTGTATATAACGTTACATAAAAGACTTCCAATGTAAGTTCAATATAACTAAGCAAAGTCAAAGGAGCTTGCAAAGAAAAGCGTCTGGACTTCTTTAAGTTGCTTGAAGACGTTTCACCTCTCATCCGAGAAGCTTCTTCAGTTCTAAGGTCAAATGGTGGAGAGTCCCAGATATAAACCTAGTGGGAGTTTCCCCCCACAGAGGGACAAAAGGACCCCCTGATGATCCTCTAATCGCCTGAGCCAAGGTGGGAAACTGGGCGTGGGTCCCAATCAGCCAGGGTTTCGGGTGTGTTCATTGTGAAACCTGGCCCCACCTTATCATGCGAATTCCTGAGGTCAGATGGCCCAGGATGTGAGTGGGCGTTAAGGCGTCTGGGAAGGGATCTCAAAACTGGATTATAGATGGCAGACAGCTGGTGTCGTAAACCCCCGCCTCTGTTCAAAGATGGTCGCTCACAGTGGACATAGATGGCTTCTTTCACTCCTCTTTCAAACCATCTGTCCTCTCTGTCCAAAATGTGAACATTGGCATCCTCGAAAGAGTGTCCTTTATCCTTAAGATGCAGATGGACTGCTGAGTCTTGTCTTGTAGAGGTGGCTCTTCTGTGTTGTGCCATGCGCTTGTGAAGTGGCTGTTTGGTCTCTCCAATGTAGAGGTCTGAGCATTCCTCGCTGCACTGTACAGCATACACCACATTGTTAAGTTTGTGTTTTGGTGTTTTGTCTTTCGGGTGAACCAGTTTCTGTCTGAGCGTGTTGCTGGGTCTGAAATTTTGGACAGAGAGGACAGATGGTTTGAAAGAGGAGTGAAAGAAGCCATCTATGTCCACTGTGAGCGACCATCTTTGAACAGAGGCGGGGGTTTACGACACCAACTCTCTGCCATCTATAATCCAGTTTTGAGATCCCTTCCCAGACGCCTTAACGCCCACTCACATCCTGGGCCATCTGACCTCAGGAATTCACATGATAAGGTGGGGCCAGGTTTCACAATGAACACACCCGAAACTCTGGCTGATTGGGACCCACGCCCAGTTTCCCACCTTGGCTCAGGCGATTAGAGGATCATCAGGGGGTCCTTTTGTCCCTCTGTGGGGGGAAACTCCCACTAGGTTTATATCTGGGACTCTCCACCATTTGACCTTAGAACTGAAGAAGCTTCTCGGATGAGAGGTGAAACGTCTTCAAGCAACTTAAAGAAGTCCAGACGCTTTTCTTTGCAAGCTCCTTTGACTACGATGACCTGGATGACTGAGAACCTTCACAGACATAACTAAGCAAAGGCATTGGAAATGTAGAAAAATAACATGTACAGCACATTTTATTTATTATGTTTTCTTACACTGTGGACATTTAGCAGAATTCAACAAAACTAATAATAACAACAACTGTCTTATCAGTATATTAGAGTTTAAGTAAGATTTACCGAGCAGTTTCCTTGTCGGATGCAAAAGTAGGTGTAGCAGCCAGAGGGCTACACAAGTTCTTGCGGATGTAGATCTTTTCAGTGGAGGCTGCACAGTTGACGGATTTTTCTCTCGCAGTGACTTCAACAGGCTTTCTCTCACACTGAACAGCTAAGAGATCAAAGTCATAGTCACGTCAGTATTTTATCGTGCAGGTTCTTAATAACTTAATATAGTATTACAGTTTCTTACAGTCCTGCTTCATGCCCAGAGCTATACAGCGCTGCAGTCGACAGTACTGGCAGCGATTTCGGTGTAGCTTGTTAATAGCACATTCTCCGGAGCCCCTGCATGTATACACCAGGTTCTTCCTTATGCTGCGTTTGAAGAAGCCTTTACAGCCTTCACAGCTAACGGCTCCATAATGACGTCCTGAAAGATGAAAGGGAAATGTAATCAGGTGTGCTTATGTGTCATTTCAATACCAACATTATAAAAAAAATCTCTTTCTCTCTATACACACATATATATATACCTAATGCATACCTGAGGCCTTATCCCCACAGACAACGCAGTACTCCACAACAGGCTTCACAATAGACTGGTCTGAGCTTTCAGTCACAAACTGCCAAACAACCCCAGAAATTGAATAATTTAATACAGCAAACACTGCAAGCAGGCTGACTAAACATATTCATGCCCCAGTCATTAGACTTTTCAGCTTGTTTATCAAAACTGGAAGGAGTCAATAACATCTTCAGGCAATACCTGAATCTGCTGCCCAGTGAGTTCGGGGGAGGCAAACAGCAGCTGATTAACCCCAGAACCATCTGGAGTAGTGAGGATGACCTTGTTGGGTGAGCCTTCCTGCTTGGCCAGAATTACTTTCCCCCCAGAAGAATAATCAGCATTTGCAAGGATAAACTGCTGCTTTCCAGGGGAAGATGGCTCAAGTGCTGTGACGATCTGGATCTTCTGTCCAGTCTGCTGATCAGTTACAATCTGTTAAAAAAAAATATATATATATATAAAAACATGAGCAGGTGTTTACTGCATGTGCTGAAATGATAAGTGGAATTGACACATTTTACAAGCAAATTGCGCATCTTTATTTATTCACACAAATTCAGTCTCTGGGGGAGAACGGGCCATATCGTCACCTGGATTCTGTGTCCTAACGCCATGTTGTTGTCTGCAGACACAAGCTGAATCCTTTGAGCCTGTCCATCCATTCTGATATTGCACACACCTTCCTCCACCACCGTTCACATCAGTGCCCCATGAAACAGGCACACCTGTACAATTAAACATCTGTATTACTCTGTTGGGATCAGAGAATATCCTTTAAAAACAAAACAATTACTTCACAATGTTCTTACAGTAAACAAATCCCCGAATCACTTATCATCACTTCTGATTTATCATCCTTTCCCCCACGATAAAAATATGTTTTTTCTAATGCTGAGGCTTTTTCTAAAAATATGCATGACTGGTTGTTTTGCACAAAAATTCAACAGAAAAGCAAAGTCAGCAGTGGCTTCACAGTAAATTGCCAAATAGTTCTTAAAACAAACTGCCAGTCATTTCATTTTTCAACACACTGATTGACTGGCTAAATAAAGTCAGTCTCAGCTGATATACAGAAATGCTTTCCTATCTAAAAATAAACATTAAAGTCAACCTCAATAATATTCTATAGGTTGAGATCTAGCAAATACATTTTAAGACCATTTTTAGCAGATGCCAGGGATTTCCCAGGAATATAGAACTGTGATATAAAAATGTAAAAAAAATGTAACACATTTTTCAAAGTAGTTTTCTTTACTCAATTGTAAAATATGTTTGTGTTCATCAAATGGCATCAAATAACAAGAAAAGGCACAGACTTGTCTTAAGTAAGCAGAAATTTGCCAACCAAAGAGGGTTTGGCCTTCTACTACAGTGAAATCACGAGAACTTGATGAAAGTATTTTTTCAAAAATTTTTTTTCGATAATTGGAGTTTGATTTTAATATGGCCAAAAAAATGCATAGTCCTCTGTTAATTAAGGCCACATTGCCCTTTGACTTAACTATATGCAGTTCAGTCGACACCACCACAGGTCAGTTTGAGTCAGGAAAATCCCTCAGTTCACAGTTCACACTTGTTGAAACGCAGTTCAGCTTCTAAGTGTTTTACAATGAACAGTGCAAATAATGCAGGAAGAGGTCACCCTGGAGTTACATTTCCTCTGTTATCATTATATTATTATAGTTAATGTTATAATTATTATTGTTGTTGGCTCGATCTCATATTTCTGGACAATAGCCCTAGTCTATAAATAGGAGGAACAAACACAATCAAAGTTAACTTGATTAATCAACTGATAACATGTTAATAGAAAGAGTAATGTAAAATAGCAGAAGACTCATCTTTTAATCACAAAAAATATTTCTTAGGTTCTACCAAAGATCTAATTAGTGTTTTTTAATAATCTGATGTCTGCAAAGGGAGCTGGGACAACGTGATATATTTCAACTAAGAGCAAATAAGTCTGGCAGAACTTATACTTACATAACCAATAATTATTCATACTCCAGTTTTCTCCAGTCCTTGTAGTTACAGCCCGACATCTGTTTATATTTTTAAATTATGTCAAAAGCTAATAAGTCATGCATTGCTTGAAATAACTTTTACTAAACCAATATAAAAATATAGGTATTTAATCTGTTATGTACAGTGTCAGTAACTACATGTTAATTTGTGGCCTGTGCTAACCAATCAAGCCGGTGCTAGCTCGAAAATGCACTATTGGTGGCCTTGCGATAAAAGACAGCTTAATGTCGCGGTAAAGTAACAATAAATGAACGACAAAGACACTGTATGAAAACATACATCCTCCTGACAGCCAACTATTTAAAATCGATACGGAAGATAAAGGTATTTCTTTTCCTGTGGGTGAAAGGTCAACATTGAAGGGTTAAAGCATGCTAGGGTTCAAGGCCCATGATGCCGAATCGTACAGTGAACAGTTGCGCTCCGTTTTTCACAACTGACCAAAAATCGCAATAATTCTGGCACCGGACTTCCACGCGAGTCGGCATTTGAGAACAGCTCACGATTTAACACTTTTAAATTGCTGCTGTTATACTCACACTTACGGAAAGGATGCTGTTGCTTGCTTTACGCAGTGTGGTTTGCGACGCTAGCATTAGATAGCCGTAGCACGGTTAGCTAAAGCGGCTAACATAGCTAGATAGCATATATGTTGACGATATTACTGACGTTATGCGTTAACCTATGATGTTAGCTCTATAACTGTCTGTAGAGTCTCACAAACATAGCAGCACCTTTACATACTTGCCGATCTTATGTCTTGTGCTCCCAGCTCCACACGACAGTGCTAGCGAGCTAAATTAGCTTTTTGCTAGTTGGTAGCTAATGGCAGCTTCCCTACTGTAGACCTACTGAACACTCCCTCCCTTCCTGTGTTACTGGCCGCTCACGGATCCTTCTTTAACCTCTCCTCTCCGCATAACTAATAAAGTCTTACCTTTCGACGAGCTGTTGGGTCAGATATTTTGCTGCCTTAAATAAATTAATATTTTTAAGTGTTTGCTGCAGGTAGTGGGAGGGTCAGAGTTCGTGACCTTTTTTTATCAATAAATAAGACTCGCACATGCGCATTTGGGCAACATCGATTCATATTGTGTACACTAAAACCTACAGCAATTGTCATGTTTAGACGTCACATTCCTGGTAAACCGTTCATAATGTAGTCTTCCTTTCATTATACTCATGACAAAAATCAAAACTCAAAGAAAATGAACAGGAAATCTTTCATTTGATTAATGTTTTTCTCAATGACAATATACTTTAAATTGTTAAATCTTTTTGTTGGTCATTTTTGTCACATAGTTTTAGGTTTAAGTTTAATTCTGAAATTTTAAAACAGCTTCTGTCACACCAGCTATTATTCCATTGCCTACAATGTCCTAAACCATTTTCTCACAATCCCTGCACTTGAATGATTTAGCAAGAGTACACACAACTGGGCTTAAATTTGTGACATATCACATTAGTGAGGATTAGATATTGCACAACATTTTTCTTATCAGTTGGGTTACGGTGTCTTCGCAGCAAACTGATAAATTTACATTGAAGATTACGATAAAATTCAGCAAACTGTTATGAAGACATTGTAAGCCTTTTGAAATTTCATAATCAAATGTTGAAAATATTGCACCTTTATACTAAAAAGGGGCACAGTGACAAAAAATGAACCGCCCTCTTTTAAGTGCAAATAAATTCATTTTACATAACCAGCTTTTCGATACATAAAGTGCAGATAAAAAGATCACAAAGTGCTCTTTTAAAAGCACTAAAAAGATCACAAAGTGCTCTTTTTATCTAGAAAGGTGCTATATAAATACAATTTTAAATTGTCTCATTACATGTCTTTTCCAGTATATTCTTGACTGGTTACTGGTTCTATATTATTATAATTGAGAGTGACTAAAGTGACATAAATAAATAATATTTAGTTCCATATAACAGTAGCATAAAAATGAGTGATGCCATTTGCTCTGCTGTCATTACTTGAAGAATTCTAATTGTAAAGATAAATGAATAATCCTAAAACTATGCTTTGGTAACTTATGTTATGTAATGGATGGTCTCACAATGCTGTACATGTCATGAGCTGCCCCTATTTTGCTAGCAAAGTAGGAAATAGGTGCAATAACTTATTGGCACATGTAAACATAATTAGAAATAGAGTCTATAAGGCAGAAACAGAGTGTGTACAATTTTAATAACATCATATCATGTGTTTCTTCAACAC
Source organism: Aulonocara stuartgranti (assembly GCF_965226115.1). Classification (NCBI taxonomy): domain Eukaryota; kingdom Metazoa; phylum Chordata; class Actinopteri; order Cichliformes; family Cichlidae; genus Aulonocara; species Aulonocara stuartgranti. Next base: position 53,143,024 of record NC_138945.1, on the reverse strand, counting down.
AGCTTGAACTCTCGTAGTTAAACTTTCTTGTAATTTCTTAAAGAAATTTTCAGGAACAGTTCTCGAGGATTCTTGAATGACATTATTTTTAAAAAAGGATGAACCCACACTGCTTCAATAGTGTTGATCTCTGGTGAGACCAATCCATGACTGACACTGTTGCTTTGATGTTTCATGGCACATCAAAATCTGCCAGTGCTTCTTTGTATTCATTCCATCAGTTTAGATAAAATCCCCCACACCACTGACTGAATTCCAAATCCAAACCATGTTTACAGGTGACTGTAGACACTCACTGTTGTATCTCTTTCCAGGCCTCTTCTGGACACATTAACAAAATCTGGGGTCATCACCTCATAAGACTGATTTTAAGTCCAGTTCTTGTGTACTTTGGCATACCTCATCCTTTTCTTGTTTCCATCCCTTAAGAATGGTGTTTTGCCTGCCACCCTTCCACTGAGACCATTTCTGATGTGGCTTCAATGAAAAGTAGATGAATCAGTTGAAAGACCACATGCATCTCTCAGGTCCTGTGTCAGGTCTTTGCTTGTTTTTTTCCTATTTCTTAAGGACATAACTTTCAGATACTGTCCATCTGATGTTGAAGCGTCTTGGGGCGACTGTTGTTGTGATTTGGCGCTATATAAATAAAATTGAATTGAATGTTACTAGTAGCTCTTTGAGAATCACTTTGTTGGCGCAAAACTACTATTTTTATGCCTGCCAAACGGTGTTAATCTTTTTGCAACAGGCTGCTAGTAACACAGCGTGTAAAGATAAAATTTAGGTACAAGGACTGGACGGAAAATGAATGAAAAAGCAGACATGTCCAAAGAAGACACTTTTAAAGACCTTCTGAAAGCCTGAAGAGCTATGGCTCAAGAGCAATTCTGGTAATGAAATGAGGGGTGACTCAAGATATCTGCAAAAGACTGTATAAACTAGGGGTGCAACGATACACAAAATTCACGGTTCGGTTCGATACTTTGGTGTCACGGTTCGATATTTTTTCGATACAAAAAAATGTTCATGCCTTTTTAATTTGTCATTTATTAAAATTATAAATATATATTTTAACTCAAAAGTACAGTTTTTAAATTGAATGTTGCTGAAACAAAAGTAATTAAAAAAATAAATTATCTGATTGAGGAATCACTCATCTTTGGAAAAGAGAGTTTATTACAGAGTTCTGTTTGTACAGTTATGTTTTGTTTATGTTGCCATAGTGACGGGTGACGCCCTCTCGCTGCGACGGTGTGTCCTTCCGGGGTCAGAGGGCGCCCTGTGTGTTGTTGTTGCTGTGCTGTTGCCACGCTGAGCAGTTAGCTAGCGGCAGTGTTCTTCTGCAGATGTCAATTGTTAGCAGAGCTGCTCTGTGCAGCGTTATGGCATAATAATTTTAAGGGAGAATAAAAAGTCGACACGCATATCTCATTCCTGACGGAGGACTCTACCACTACACTTCTCCAGTCCATTCACAGAGTCGTTGCATGGTAAGACATGGATAGGAAGTGGGCGGAGCCTTTTACCGTCATTTTATTACGACGCAAAGTACAAACACCTGTGGACACACAATCCAACATCAATAAACGGCTGTGCTCCCTGGCTAGCTCACGGGAAGCAAGACCAAACGACACCTCCGTCTCCTCCTTGTCTAAGCTCGCCACATTGGTGTCAGAAGTGGGATGATGGTGGCACCCCATGTTCTGACCCGAGTGACTTTTCCCCCGCGGGTCTTGACCGGCCGGTGCGCCAAAAGACGGCACCTGGACATTTACAGGACTTTGTGTGGGGTAATGGGGTCGTCGGGGACGACTGACCCCATAGGTGGGGGCTATGTAGCGGGTCAGGGCTGTTCGGGGTTCTGTTTGTACAGTTATGTTTTGTTTATGTTGCCATAGTGATGGGTGACGCCCTCTCGCTGCGACGGTGTGTCCTTCCGGGGTCAGAGGGCGCCCTGTGTGTTGTTGTTGCTGTGCGGTTGCCGCACTGAGCAGTTAGCTAGCGGCAGTGTTCTTCTGCAAATGTCAATAAATGGCTGTGCTCCCTGGCTAGCTCACGGGAAGCAAGACCAAACGACACTTCCGTCTCCACCTTGTCTGAGCTTGCCACAATATTAAACATATCAGGTCCCCATAAGGAGAATCATGTGCTAACGGCTGTCTAAATGACTCGAGTAAAGTTTGTAGCATGCATGCTTGTTGTTTTTGTCTGCTTCCACTTGTCTTTGCACTAGGATGATGTCGGCGTAAACGCGCAGTCATATTCGTTGTGTTCCCACTAGTGCTGTCAGCGTTAATCTCGTTGAAATGACGTTAACGCCACAACACGGCAAATCTCCGTTAACGAGCTACCCCTGATCGCCCTTGCATGGGGCTAGACGGCCAACACGTTAACGAGCTAACTGCGCTAACACACTAGTTCCCACCCATGTAATTGAGCATTGCGTGGCACATCCAACATACTGTTTTACTTTAGTCCATGACGCGCTTACCTTCAGGGTCATACCTCACATGAAAACCAAAATAATTCTAAACGCCAGATCTGAATGAGGGTGGGGGAGGTTCAATTTGCCATGTTGCAAGGAGAGCTTAACTTCTGTCTCGCTAGCTTGCCCTGCGCTCTTCCTTCTGAAGATGCTGTCTGTGTTGAGCGCTCAGTGGATCTGCGTTCGACTACTCCGCCTAGGCTGCACTGTCGAGCGCAGATCCACTGAGCGCTCAACACAGACAGCATCGTCAGAAGGAAAGTTGATAAAATAAGTTACAAATTTTGTATTGTTCATACATATGCGTACCGAACCGAAAGCACTGTATCGAACGGTTCAATATCGATACGAGTATCGTTGCACCCCTAGTATAAACCTTTAAGATCCATCATGAGGACTTATATAAGTGACTAAACTGTACAGTCAATTTGCAGCATTTAAAGTAAAAGTGATTTGGGTGTAAAGTATAGCGTTAACGTTGGAAAAGAATAATTTCAGCAAACATACATACAACAACAATAAACACATGAAAATAAAGATTTATTACAATGACAGAATTTGAGCAGTAAAAATTAATTTCTTGTCAATCTAATTACAATCACTTCTATTTACATAGATATATATTTAGGGTATAATCATATGAAGCCATTTGATTGACTTAGGTGCAGAACCCATTATGGGACAGTTTGAACAGTGAATTCTCCACCAATACATCATTGAGACTTTAGATTGCAGGCTCCAGTCTAAGAAGATAAAGTAAACATTTCTTACCCAAGCAGGAAGTGAACATTGTTTTAACATTGCTCTGAACGTGCTCTATGGTAACTTATGAAGTGTGAAAAGAAAAAAGAAAAAAAAAAAAAAAAAAAAAGCATTCTCAAACCACAAGAAATACCCACATAATTTATTTAGGAATCTGCTGGATAGACGTGTGTTCACATGTTATGACAGCAGCCGTGTCCACAGTAACTAATGGATAATTCTCTTTTTCACCAAATCTGTGCTATGGCAATCCAAGCACGACATTAGACAATTGCATTAAAAGCATAACCCAAAATTAAAGTCTAAAAATGGATTTCTGACATTGAAGCCTAAACTTTTTAAATGCATGTGGAAAAGATTCATGTGACTGTGCAAAAATAAAAATGGGTAAATCCCATCTCCACAAGAGAGCTCTAAAAACAATGTAAAAAGTAGTTACAGTAATTACAATAAAATCAATAAAAACAAAACGCACAAAACTGGTGACTCCAGATGCTGTTTACAGATTTCTGGGAGCACTGAGGTAAAACAGTTTCAGCCGAGGCAAGCACAGCCAGCAGCTTCACACAGCAGATATTAAAGCACAGCAGCCTCTTTAAAAGACGTGATCCATCTGTTAAAAAAAGAAAAAAGAAAATATTATTACAATATTTTAATATTATTAATATTGTCACTATATACAATAATAAATAGCATCTCTCTCTACAGTACTTTTGGGCAGTCTCTGGGCTGTCAGCTTTAAAAATGTAGTAAACTTTGTTTTTGTGGTAGAGTTTGAACTGCGACGTCTGTGAGGAATCAGCTTTTACAACAAATCCCAGCAGGGGCAGACTCTCCAAAGCTGCCACGTCCTGCATGAAGAAATGAAAAACAAACGTTGCAATAATTCTCTTTGTTCCAACTGCCATACTGAGCTTTTATTAATACAAGTAGAAGACTTTACCTCACTTGCTGCGTATTTGTACAGGACCTTGTCTTTAATGACGAACCATAACCTCTTCCCGTGCTTTTTAGCCACCTTGGACACCTGCAGGTACCCACTCATAGAGGAGTCGTCTGTGCTGGCCGTCACCTTTACAAAGTAAAAGCAGTCTGATGAGTTTTCTGAACATTATATGAAGCCAAGTTGGGACACTGTAAAATGTAAATATAAACAGAATGCAAATCTTCTAAATCCAAATTTTTATAACAAGAATTGAAAACATTAAATGTTTAGAAATTTTACTATTTAATGAAAAATATTAACTCATTTTAAATTTGATGGCAGCAAAACTTCTCAAAAAGTTGGAACAGGGGGAAATAAAGGCTGGAAAGAACTTTCTATAACTAATTAACCTGGATACATAAAGTCTTCAAAAGATTCAGAGATTCTGGAGAAATATATCATGCAAAGAAGAAGCCATATGTGAACATGAGCTAGAATCACTGCCATCTTCTCTGGACCAAAACTCATTTAAAATGGACTGAGGCAGGGGTGTCCAACTCCAGGCCTCGAGTGCCGGTGTCCTGCAGGTTTTAGGTGTCTTTGATCCAACACAGCTGATTCAAATGGCTAAATTACCTCCTCAACATGTCCTGAAGTTCTCCAGAGGCCTGGTAATGAACTAATCTTTTGATTCAGGTGTGTTGACCCAGGGTGATATCTAAAACCTGCAGGACACCGGCCCTTGAGGCCTGGAGTTGGGCACCCCTGCAATAAGGGGTCTTCTGGTCCTCTGGTGGGGTCCACGGAACAGTTTTCTGCTTTCCCTTAGTCCAGGGGTAGGCAACTCCAGGCCTCGAGTGCCGGTGTCCTGCAGGTTTTATGAACTTTATGAGGAGGTAATTTTAAATCAGCTGAGTTGGATCAAGAACACATCTAAAACCTGCAGGACACCAGCCCTCGAGGCCTGGAGTTGGACACCCCTGCCTTATTAGCATTCAGTACAAAAGCCTGGATCTCTGATGGTTTGGGGGGGGGGTCGCACAAGAGCTTATGGAATTTGCAGCTTGCATATCTGAAAAGCCGTTATTAATGCTGAGAGGTATTAAAAGCAATATATGGTCCCATACAGATGAAATCTTTTTCAGTGAAGACCTTGTATACTTCAGCAAGAAAATGCTAAACTGCATACATCAACAGTCCCCTACTGAAAACATTTCAAGCACCATAAAACAATAAATACGTTAAAGAAGACCCAGGACTGTTCAGCAGTTAGAATCCTATATTAGGCAAAAATGGGACAACATCCCTCTCTTGAAAGTCCAGCAGTCCAAAATTTTTTCTATTGTTCTATTGTGAATAATAAATAAACTACTGCAGTAATAAGGTTGTAATGGAAAGTGTATACAGATGAGGGCGACATATGAACTACCTCTTTGAGGGTTGCGGGTATCAACTTCTGCTTTTTGTGGAAAGTAAACGCAGTTCTTTTTCCAAGTTGATGGGTCTGTTCGCCTTTCTGCTCCAAAAGAACTTGGAAACACTGGTCACACACTCGAGTAAACTTGTTCTTTTTATATTCGAGAGGGAATTCATTGGAGGAGCAAGATTGGCACACAACCTGTGGAAGAATAAAGCACAAGTTTTACTTTTTTTGCCCTTCCATCTCTCCCTCATTCTGGACAGTAAGCATGTTGTACAACTGATGCCTCACCTTTCCGCACGCACGGCAGTGATGTCTCCTCCACGTTTGGGTGAACTTGGAGGTGCAGACCATACACATGGAGGCCCGCTTATCAGGGATCCATATGGGGGCTTTGGATCCCAAAGGAGCACCATCGCCAACATCAGTGCCATCCAGCTGAATATGAGTGGTACAAAAAAAAAAATGAAGGCACACAGGAGTTTCAGTGGCTGCTCATACAATGTTAAATGTTGCTCACATATTGCAACAGCCGGAGATGTACTTTTTTAAGTGATCTTACCACATCTCGAGGCTTGCCAGGGGTAAAGCTGCTCGTCTTCTTGATGTGTTCACTGATCGCTGTGGAAATCGTTTCAAGCCATTCGTCCTGTTCCTCGGCCGAGCTACAGAAAGAGAAAACAGAGCATATGTAAAAAAAACAAAAAAAACCCAAAATAGATTCAAGAAAAACAAAAAAGAAGAACATACACTAATGAAATAAAATGTAATAACAACAACAACAACAACAACAACAACAACAACACACCATCTTAAATTACAAAGGCCTCTTTCATTTCTGATCATTACCTCGCGGAGAGAATGAAAGAGCGCTCCACGCTCACGATGTTCAGCTCGTTCTGATAGGCCTCTTGACTCGGTTTGCTAACCTGTAATTATTTTCACTGTGAGCCAGGATGATGCCAGGATAAAGATGATCTCGTGATGTGAGAAAATGTGAAAATTGACAAACAGAATAAGAATGAGTTCTCACCTTCATTCCTCTGAGGGGCAGCGTGTTTTTGAACATGTACTGGCCTGACTGAACGGGTTTGGTGTACAGCAACATGTCGTTAAACTAAATGGAAAATGACATGAAACATTTTCATTCTGTCATGACCATCGAGTCTCAAATACACCAGTAATAAGATCATAAAAATGTGGGGAAAATATCAAACAAATGTCGAAAGACATCTGAGCACCATGGAAGCTAAATCTATTAATCAAGCCAAGTTCCTTATATCAGCTCAACAGAATGTATGACCACATGTTTTACTAGGAAGGGAACCATGAGTGGAGGCACATGACAGAAACACTGCTGTTCGATTGTGATTTGGTTATGAAAGCATAAAAGGAAATATCGACTATACCAGGAAGAACATTCTGGGCTGCATAACTTTCCTCGACAGCTTCATCAAGATCCCCTCTTTAAGGTATATCTGGGAAAAAAAAAAAAAGGGGGGGGGGGGAGAAATCACAAAAGTGTAAATTAGCAAAAAATATCCCTCCCCATATTTTACTTTATCACTCTTCTCACTGCCTTTTCTTTATCCAGAACTTCTTCGTGCAACATGTGAAGAAAAGTACTTTGCAGAGCTTGAAGTTCATTATTTTCTCCAATTGATGGCCTAGAGAAGGTCAATATTAGCAGCCCGCCTTAATAATCACGTGGCAGCATGGTGGCTCAGTGGTTAGCAAGAACATCCTGGACTCAGGCACACTCCCGTGTGCTGTTTTCATGGTGTCCCAGTGCTTGTGTGGGAGCTTCAGTTTCGCCCATCAATAAATAACATGCTACGTTAACGCTGCCTACGTCAGCCCAGGAAACTCTTGCAAAACATATTGTTAATCTCAACTGAGGAAACATTGCGTTCCCACTTTCTCACCAAGTGGAACAACTCAGTTAAATATGCCCAAGCATAGTCAAATAAACCAGACTCTGGTGGTTACACCTGCTTGAGTACAGTATGTATCGCCTAACGGGAAACCAGTTTAGCTGCTTCAGTTTTTCCCAGAGTCCTTCATGCTGGAAAAGCGTGATGGCTCACTGGGACATTAGAATCAGAGAGACATCATCCGTGTTAGCACAACCTTTGCTTGTCCTACATTGACATTGCCTGTGTACGTACAAAATCTTACAAAAGCTTTATGACCTCACCCGGCCAGGCTGGACAATCTCATGGTTGCCAATCAGACGGCACTGGACACGGATCAAACTCTGGAAGATATCCTAAGAAAAAAAAACGAGTGGAATGTGTAAGTAACGTGTATTAGGGATTTACCATGTGATTGCTTATCATGAAATTTCTATTTTGCTCTCACCCCTTGTTTCATGAAGTCATTTGCATGACTGGCCACCTCTTTCACTATAGCAAGGGCAGCTGAATGGACACAAATTTGTAATTGTCACACACATGACATGAAATATTTCCATTCCACTAACACCATCAAGAATATTTACGGATCTGCAGGTTTAAAGAAATTAATAAAAATAAAGGTTATGTCGTTACCTTCTGTGTCTTTGTAGTCGTCTGCATCTTCAGGCAGGTTTTTTAGATAATCTAAAACAAAATAAAAACATTTAAGTTTTGCTATCAACAGTGTAACCACAACAAGTGATCAATAAGTACGCAAATGGGTGTTAAGGGCTCAGTCTCTATATCCAATTCCTGGAATGATTCAGAACTTAAATCCTGGATGAAAAGGTCTTCAGGTGTTTACGTAACGCAGCTATACAAGAGTGACGTGGGAAACATTCATCATATGTTGGCACTGACCGATTAACCAGACTCGTGAATCCACAAGCTCACTCTTGTTGAAGCTTATGTTATGTCACCAAATCTGATTCGGACCCTACTTCAAAAGCCTTATTATACAAGGAGTCAAGAAGGAGCACAAAAGATTTTCATAATAAGCACCAGAGGGCAGCATGATGCCTGAGATGAGACATCAAAGGCTGCGCCAACGTGTACAGTTTAGGAGTCCAAAACTACAACAGTGAGCTGAGTTTGTACTTAAGTTAAACTCACCTTTAAGTATTAAATAAGAAACATAAAAGATCTATTTCAATGACTCTTTATTTACAGGTTTACCTGTGAGTAGCAGCTGGTACTGAGGAATCCTCTGTACAGGTTTTAACAGGTAATGCTTCAGAGCCAAGCTGGCGCAGCGTGGACTAGCCTTAACAAAAAAAGAGAACAAAACCAAATCAACATTTAATGGTTTTTGTTTTGTTTTTGAAAAAGGGAGCAAAGACACTTACACACAGAACAGGTTGAGCACCATTACCTCAAATTCCCGTACTACTGCGCCAAATGCTGGATTCTTCTTAGTCTGCTCATCCAGGAGAACCACATTCCTGTCAAACTCACGAATGTATGTCGAGTACATCTTCAGATAGGGCCCCTGTTTCAGGAAAATGTCTGCTACCTGGGGATTCTCGTTCCTGTAAACAAAACAGAGCGAAAAGAAAAACACTGGTCAGTTCCTCGATCCATCTATGTGATTAGGTGGGGGGGGCATACTTTGGTCCATACTTTTGTTTTATAGTATCTATTTTTTCTCCTATAGAGTAAATGAATAATCAAAAACATGTGAAAATATATATTCTTACCCAGAGCTTGAATACTTCCTTGTGGATCATGAACAGAAAAAAAAATCACCAATGTTCTGAGTTTCCTCTTTACCCGACTAACCACACTTTCAACAGGCACTAACAGCACCACATAGGTATCGTGACTTGATTTAAGACCGTGGGCATTAGTATGGAGTTAAAACATAAAAACATCCCTCTTCCTCTGAAGACTATCAGTTATTACTGCATGGTTTAGCTCCCAATCGGCAACAAGAGCACATGTAAAGCTCTCAGTAAAAAAAAAAATAAATAAAAAACTTTGTTATACCATTTAGCTATTCTTTGTCTCAGTTCGGAGAGGAGGTTTTGGTTGAGTTCGTAGAGCTGTGGGAGGGAGTACAGTATCTGGTTTAGAAGACGGTCCTCAATCACAGGCTTCCCACTCTGGCGAGAGGCTTTAGACACTGCATCACGGAAGTCCTGTTGATAGACAGATAAAAAGTCAGATGGACACAGCTTAAGCGCATTCTTAAAAGACAATTAAATTCTGTTTTATTTGCATAGTGCTAAATCACAACAGCTGCCTAAAGGCACTTTATGTTGCAAAGTAAAGACCCTACAATAACACAGAGAAAACCCCAAAAATAAAATGACCCCATATGAGGAAGCACTTGGTGGCAGTGGGAAAGAAAAACTCCCTTTTAACTGGAAAACTCCGGCAGAACCAGGCTCAGGGAGAGGCAGCCATCCTCTGTGACCGGTTAGGGGTTAAAGGGGCAAGACAGGACAAAAGACGCACTGTCATTCTTATAAAATAAAATCAGGACCAAAGAAATAATAAATACAGAGCAGCAAACACTGAGGGTACCATTTATGGTTCGCTTTCTGGTGGTTTATAGCGACACATGGCAAATAAAACTGCCAACAGACCATGTACCCAGCAGAGAGCTCCTGTGGTTAACGTGCGATTTCCTCCTACTTTAAAAAAAAAAAAAAAAAAAAAAAAAACAGCTGACAGTGTAGGAGGCGGCTCACATGGTGAAGGATGTAGCAGAAAAAAAAAATTAAAAGCATATACGTTTCACGAGACTACGCTGCAGACAGTCAGCGGTAACAAACGTGTGACGTTTGTTGAGAAAAAGGCCAGTTTGGTTATCTTGTTTCCATTATAACACATGGGTTAGACAAACAAAGCAGCTAAATCAAAGTAGCTTTTATTGTCTGCATTTAGATCCCGAAAACGAGAGCGTCTAAGAATATGCATTACCAGATAAATCAGATAGAATACACATGCTGTGGTGAGTGCTGATGTCCGTTTGAGTACCTGACAGAGCTGGGTAAAATAGAAAGCCACTTCAACATTGCTTTGAACTTCATCTGATCTGTTCTTCACAAATGTGCAATCCACGGAGACTCGAGCGCTTCCCGTGTATGCTATACAGTCATAGACGGGAGTCGTCACTCAAGGCTACTACATCTTACGTACCAGCCCTGATCAAATTTCCTCACACTTAACACTGCAATTCCTGAATTTATCACATCTCCTCTTCCTGAGCAGATATGATGAACTGTCAAGAAAAAGCGACTCAACAAACAAACAGAAGCAGATGTGGAGATTCTCGTAGAGATAGGGAGTGCTTTACTTCACCGATCTAAGAGTGGGTTGGCAAAGACTTGGTTAGACTGGTTGGACGACACATAAAAAATATTGTTCTTCCCTTCTTGTCGCACAGCAAACACTGCAGGGGAAGTACAGCATAGGAATCAGATCATTTTTTTGGCAGCGGTTAAAACAACGCGACTGTGTATCATTCAGAGCAAGTATAGTGTTACAATAAGAACCTTTTATTGCCAGAAGGACGGAGAAAAGTCTACTCTGCCCTTCTATGAGGATCAAATCAAACACATATGGAGAATGTGGGCTCCGACACTAGACCAGCACTGGCTCAAATATATACCCACAGCTCTTTTCATGGCAAACACAGTGGTTGCTTTTGTTTAAAAGGTGACATGTGGAAGTACTCACAACATGAAGCAGCTTCAGGACGTCAACAAACCTGGAAAAACAAAATACAGTTATAATGGTTACGCAATCGCTGCCTCCATACAACAATACATCATCATGTTTTGTGAGGTTTTGACATATATGTGTCTACCCATTACAATGAAGGTGAATGGAAATTGTTTTGTTTTTTTCCAGTCAGGCGCTTACACACAGATTCTGCAAGACTCTACCATCTGTTGGGTGCAAGTGGACCAGTGTGTCAAACATATGGCCCAGGGGCCAGAATCAGCCTGACAAAGATTCCAGTCAGGCCCGCTGGAAGGCTTTGCAAAATGTGAAGGAGTTCATAGATTTCGATCATTTAACTGTACTTTCACGTTTTACAGCTTTCCCTATGGAGAAAGACCTCCCCCACTGCCATTCATACTACACCAAAGTAGTTTTTTTTTTTTTATATATAGCACATTTAATGACAACAGCAACGCTGACCAAAGTGCTGTACAGAAATCCAAAATAACTAGTACCAAGTAACTTTTATTATTAGCACCAAGTACCTCTCATACTGTATTAAAAGCCAGTGGATACAAATGTATTTTTAGATGAGATTTAAATTGATTGACAGTAGGAGCCTGTCTGATGTGTTGGGGTAGATTATTCCACAGTTTAGGCGCTACGACCCAAACGCTCGATCGCCTCTGTGAACCAGCCTAGACCTTGGTATGGCTAAAAGCAAAAGATCATTTGTTCTAAGAGATCTAGAGGGCGCATAAGGCTGCAAGAGGTCAGACAAATACCCAGGAGCCTGTCCATTCATAGCTTTATAATCAACAATAACATTTTAAAATCAGTTCTGAAGTGAAAAGAGAGCCAGTGGAAAGAGGCAAGCACCGGGAAATACGTTCACATCTTTTAGTTTGCATCAGAAGGCGAGCTGCAGCATTCGGGACCAACTGCAGTCTTGCAAGGCAGGTCCGACTAATTCCAACATATAATATAGTTAAACAATACAAGACACACACCAGATGATCTGGATGATGAGCTACTAGAACTTTTTCTTTAATATTTCATGTAGAAAAACTGAGATGTACTGTTGAATTTGCACTTCTTAACAATTAAATGTTTAGTTAAATGGCTTTTTCTCCAGTCTTTTCCCCCCAGTGTGTAAGTTAATGTTGCAAACACCAAGAGAAACTTTTAATCTACAAAAACCCACAACAAACCTGAGAGACAGACATCCCAAAATCTGGGCAAAATTATCCTAGACTATGTGCACACGTGGAGTTCAAGAAATGCAAATGAGGGGAAAAAAGGACACTCACACACTCTCAGAGGTCATAATTTCTTGTGCAATGTTGAATATCTTGTTTTTCTTCTTTTCACTCGCCGTCTGATGAAGACAATCAATAAAAACAGTACAGTTTGAATAAAACAGTACAGTAAATGTAGCACACACACTGCTCGCAGCAGACGTACAAGATGCAATAATAATATATTAATCTATTAGAAACAGCATGAGGATGATGCTATAAATGTTTTTGTTTTTCTTGTTAAAGGAAGGCGTGTTCTCCACTGCAGGACTATTTTGCCTGCATCCTTGAAATTCCTGCAATGAGCAAACCCTGTCAGGATCTAACAGCTTCTGCTCCTCACCGTTTTCTCCTCTGGCTGCTCAGGGTCACCTTTACTTGAGTCAGAGCTGCTGTCATTCTCGCCTTCGTCTTCTGAGGTGGTCTGGATAAAGTCATCATCAAACGGCACCTCAAGAACAATGTCTTTTTCAAAGGAGCTTCTGTAAAAAAAAAAAAAAAAGTCAGAAACACATGTTAGTCAAAGAGCAAAACAGGGACCGACAAACACAAACAGGGCAGGTAGTCTTGACACACAACTATCTGAAGGCATTTATTCTGCATTTGAAAGGCGCTGACACACCTTTAAAATACACATGGCACACGAGCGAGGGGAAGGGAATTTCAGAAGAATGAGGAAGATTTCTGATATAAAAAAAAAAACTCCTCAGCATTTAATCCCAAGAATTTCTTATATGGGAGCATTTATTATTAAAAGTCATAGAAGGGAGGACTTGACACCTTTAAATGTTAAATCTAATTATCAATACAATCACAAGCCTACTCCTACTGCATCTTTTTACATCTGCTCACAGAACTCAGAAATAAGGCACCGTCATCGTCAGCAGTTTTAACAGGACTTCACATGAACAGCTAACAGGAAACTGTGCCAAAGATGCGCCGCATGTCTAAAATGCCACAATTCCCAGAGGATTCTCAGAAGGCACCTCCCTGAACAAAACTTACAAAGAAAGAAAGCAGACAAAGCTAAGGGTCTGTGCCCCCTTTACAACCGCTGTAGTACTTCGCAGTGAGCGGTCTCTGCTATGAGCCAACGTGTTTCCAACATGTGAGTGTTTGAACCAAAGCGCTGCGACATGCTAAGCTGTTGGAGGCAGCGTGTACAGTTACACAAACTGTAATCCTGTTATCCAGCTGACTTCTGCAAAACTGCTCATTCAAAACCAGACATGTGAAATTCTTTGCCTACTAACAGGATTACTACAAAGATTACTTCAGGGAATATACACACAGGAAAAAAAAAAAAAAATTAAAAACTGGAGCCAATGAAGACGCAAACTCAGAAACATTTAAAAAAAAACAAAACAGAAAAGAATAAAAAAGGGTCAGTTCAACAAAAGTGCAAAAAAGTAAAAACGTATCTATTTAGCACTGATCTGCTTCTTATGATGAATGTATGTAGATCTGCAGAAACGGCGCAATATCTAACAGTGCAAACACAAATCTGTACATAAACAGATTTAATGCACAAATCTGTGATATTTTCTCAGCTGAATTTGTTCATAATCTGCAAACAAAGTTGGAACATGTTCAGGAACAAATAATAGAAAGCACATCTTAAAACTTTACTACAACTACCACTAATAATGTTGATGATCAAAAATATTTCACCCATCCGTTTTCCACTGATTCAATTTAGGATTGAAGGTGGAGGGGAGACAGCAATTGTTTGGACAAGTCACTAAAATATTGCAAGAAAGCCATTTACAGTCACATTCACATCTATAGCCAGTTTAGAATCACTAAATAGCCTAAGATCATGTCTTTGGACTCTGGCAGGAAGGCGGAGTACCTGGAGAGGAAATGCAAACTCCACACAGAAAGAGCGGCCAGCCCGTGGATCAAACACAGGAGCTGCTTGTTATGAGATGACAGTGCTGTCCAGCACAACACCGTGCCACGGTAACACTTTCATTAGCCATTATTTACAGTTTTCCAAAATGACAGAAACAAAATAAAACACTAATAGAATTAAATTAATGACAGAGGACAATAATTAGATTAAATGTTAAGAAAATGGGAGCAAGAGTAGACAGTGACTCAACATATAGTAGTTTAACAAACCAATACAAAGACCAAACAAAACTCGTCCTTCACACATGACACATTTGGAACAAATGTTCCAGTTACTATGATTATTTAAGTATATCTTATCCTGGTCAGGTACTTCTTCTCAATGAATGATAAGATGATGGTTGGCAATGTCGCGTGCATGCTGGAGGATGTTTTTCGTTTTGTTTTTCCAGTAAGTGTAGTGCCTTTTTTTATTTTTTTAATCTTGAGCTGATAGATCGCACGTTCCTTCCTTCATTTTGTTCTGGTCTGTTCATGCAAAGTCTTTTCTATGTTTATTGTTTGACTGATTTTTAAACCCTAGTCTCCAGGAAAATACTAATCATCAGCTCTATTATCTGAAACAGTTTTGAAAGGTGTTGCTGTTTTTGTGGCTTCCTCCTCTGACACTACTGTTTCCATTTCTTCACCCCTTATTTATTTAGTACTAACTTAATGCATCACCATCATCACTTTCTTCATTACATCTTAGTGTTGATCATGGCATGCAGATTGCAGATTATTCTAAGTCACTACAGAACAAAACTGGCCAGTGGACACGCTTCATGAATCTGACGGGAATTTTGTGAGAAGCATAAGCACGTCACCACCCGCACATTTGTGAACAAAGGCCAGAAACTCCTTTTGTTCCCCTAATGCACACATCACTAACAGTTTTATAAACATATATACTTTTTAGCATTAGGTAGTTATAGTTGGGATTGTAGGTTTTTGGTTTGAAAACAAACAAATCTAACTATTCAGTAAAAGGACTAGATGTTGTAGTCCCTGATAATGGACTGATAACGGATAATCATTGTAAAATGAAAAATAAAGTCTTATATTGAGTTCTGATGAAAGGTTTCCTCTTTAAGCAGCAGATTTTTAATTCTATCACCTCCACTCTATTGAACTGAGCCTTTAAGAAGAGAAACAGGTGTCGTTTTAGCGTCTTCCTAACACCAGATAACCGCAGAGCTGCAAACACAAAGACACTGTGAAAGCGCTTCTTAAACCACAGAAATGTGGATTGCATTGATCTAGTATGTATTCTTCCCTTCTAGGCTAAAGATTTGTCTCTGCCTGTAATAATAACAACATGTTTATACTTTAAATTTGTGTAGTTTAAGTCAGTGTGTCAAGGCTATGCAAGCACACCATACCTGTCAAACTACCCTGACAGGAATTAGAAAAACAAACAATGCGAAGGCCCTCTGCGCTCTTCCTTTTCGCCCTCTGTCATCAGAAACATATTTTGCAGATGAATGGTTGTTTAAAAGAAATTTCAGGACACAATGAAGAACGTGCTGTTAAAAATAAATCAGGTTTAGAGGTAGTCGAGTACATCAGGTCTACCTGTCACAGAGTGCTGGTGTCTGTTGGTGGTCTTTCTCCAGGGACATATATGGATCCTGCTCCTCATAAATGCCCTCATTATCATACACCGAGCTCTCCGAGGAGTCAGGGTGTAAGTATAAGCCCTGTGGGTCAGTGTAAACTGAGCTCTGCCATGGTTTAGGCTGTGAGTAGGGGTCCTGAGGATATGGCCCTGAATTTTCCACATTGGCGAAGTCTGATATCTCCTCATACACAGGGCTGTCCTCAAATGGGACAACTTCTCCTTCATTTTCTCCGTCCACATTTTGCTCAAACTCAGTAAATGGAGCGGAGAATTTACGTTCGGGATAGTTCTGCCATAGGTCTTCGTCGTTGTCAACACTTAGTTCATTATCATCGGGAGTGTAGTCTGGGAACTGGTCTTCTTTTTCCGTCTGCCTGGGTAACCTACTCTTTGATAATTTCAAGGGTTGTTTCCGGAAAGAAATTGTCTTCTGTACTTTTTTAGAGCGAATGATGTCAGCGCCGGAGAAGGACTTGGCTTTGCTCACACTGGAGCGAGAATGCCTATTAACTTCAGCTGCTGGATGGTTACCGCTTGATTTGTCAGTGGAAGGCAGAGGCGGCTCCTTCTTTTTCCCGTGTCCTTCAAACTCCCTTGCTGCTCTCTCCTCAGATGATCCCTTATTCTGATTCAGCAGCTTCTTTCTCTGGGGCTTCTTTGGAGGTACTTTACCCATCCCAGTTTTCTCAACTGTGGCAACAGGCTGGCTGAGGGCCTGCTGACTATGCAAAATGCCACAAGCTTCCTCCTCATCACCCTTTGCTTTCCTCTGAATCTTTTTATTATTCTTTTTAGCGGAGAAATCCATCTCATAAGTGCCACGGCCCCAATCGAGATGTTCCCCTTTCACGTCCTTTGGAATTGCCTGAGGAGCCGAGCTCAGTACTTTTTCGAGCTCAGACAGAAAAGGTTTTTTCTTGGGTGGAGCAGCTGGAGGGGGACAAGTTTTCACTGACGGAAAAGCTGGCAGTTTCTTTTCACTTTCAGGTGCACTGACAGACAGTGATGATGTGCCCTTCCTGTCTGGTGACACCGCCACATTTTTGGTGTTTATTTCTCTGCCATCTTGGCTTACAGACTCTTCCTTCCCCTTCTCCCCCTTTTCCTTATGGTCCTGAACAGCTTGCCTGGGTTTCTGTGGTACAGGGATAGGACTGGGCTTCCTAGGGGGAGCTGGGATTAGTTTGGGTCGTGGCACACTGAGAGCATCTTCCTCTGGTACTTGTCCAGGTACACCGTCAAGAATTCCATCATTTGCCTCATCACCCCGCGTTCTGTGAGGAGAAGTCGGCCGAAAAGCCACCTTAGGATGGGAAATATTAGTATTTACAGTGACATTTTGGTAAATAGCATGTTCGTCTTGAACAGACTGATAGTGAGTATGGGTGGGAGAGGCGTTCGTTGTTCTGAAGTATTCATTGTTTATTTTCTCTCTGCTATGATTGCGGGTGCCTTGAGAATTGACGCACGTGCAGTTGTCACTGCTGCACAGACAAATAGGAACAACGTAATCCCAGTCAGGCCTTTTGCTCTCGTGCGGCAGTCCATTTTGGGAAGCAAGGCGACCTACAGTCTGGGGGGTATCCGACGCAGATGTCTGACGTGGGCTCGTCCAGACAGTGTTGAATTTAGAGGGGCAGGGTTTGGGGGCTAGCGCCGGTTTCACCTTCATCTGCGTGCCAGGAGATGGTTGCGAGAGGCCACCTTTTCTAGGGATCAAAGGAGATTGCCGTGGACTTTCGTAGTAAGGCAGCTTTGGTTTAGGGGCCACAGGTGGCTTATGCATGCCTGGGAATAGAGAAATGAAATATATGAAGTTGGGACTTGAGGTAAAGTTATTTCCTCTGAGGGAAAACAACATCTAAATGACTGTAACCCTGACTATAATGTAATGACTGTGTTTTCTTTCACTGCTGATCCTAACCTTGGTATACATCATAAACAACCTCTCCAAGGGTTCAAATATCACATGATTTATGTTTGCCCCTCTATGTAGCAGCACATTACTCCAACTAATAGCTCGCGTCAACACGCAAAAGTGGGGGATTAGCAGGTGGGAGATGAAGAGTGGGAGAAGCAGTAAAAGGCAAGCCTGTTGACAAGCAGGGTTTTCAAGGCGTTGTTTTCAAATATTTCCCTGTTCAACAAGACACAGTTTGAACTGCTGACTGCGAACAAAATCAATACAAAACTCGAGATAATCAAATGTAACTTCATTTAGAGCTATGCTGTTTAAATGACTACCGAGCAGGCTAAACCTAAACAGGTGAGATTTATACTGTGTAGGAATAGAAAGAAAAAACATGCTGAACTACAGTATAGAAGTACATCTCTGAGCATTTACTATTTCCCGATTAGCCATTATAAGCTCACCGTGTTCACGTATAAACCAGAAAAGTCATCGAACGGGGAACTTACCTGAGTTCATCATCGCTCCACTCACTTCGCTTCTGTTTTTCTTTCTTTATTGTTTTCCGGTCCTTATATTAAAAATAAATCAGTGAAGACAAAAGTCCTTCATATCCGGATAAAGTTCAGATCGTCGATTCATAATGTGTCAAATAATCGACATTTTCTTTGATTTTAACCCGAGCGGCACACGTGATTCCGCCGCAAACAAGTTCTTCTCTCTGGCGCACCGGCTGTTGATGTTCTGCGATATGTAGCCAGCCAATAGCCGCGCGCTTCCTTTTTGTTTCCGAGGACGATCCACTAGAGGCCCCCCAGGAGCCACAGACGGCCAGAGTCAATCTTTGCATCCAAATCTTCCACAAATTGGCATTATTATGAGTTGTCACACTGTAAAATCTCTTCTCCACGCGGAAACAATAAACACTGACTTGTAGTAAGATTTAACGCTGGCTCATGACTGCTCAGGAATTTTGCAAGGTGCCATGCACGCATATCTTTCCTCCTACATCATCTTTTCTATTATTAATTGTATGACTAGAAGCCAAAATTATGCCAGGAAGCCAGCAGCTCCTTTGTAACACATATTTTACGCAGAGGAAGAAATACTTGAAAATATATATATATTTCCCATCAGTTCCCTCCTTGTGTCAGCAGGTTGATTCTGCATTTAGTTATTTACAGGAAGTCACAAAGAAAGTCAGATGACTGACAGCTTGACTTGGTGAATAATATGAAGGATTGAATATAAATAATGGATTAGTTGTTGCTTTTTGCCATGTTTATTTGGCCAAGTCGAAACTCACTGAATCCAGGAACTTGTGGCAGATCTCTTGCCCCTGATCCATGTTTTATTTCATGGAGGAATATCGAGTGTGTGACAAGACAAGGGAAGGGAGGGCGTTTTGGTCTGTTGCTGGAATGATGCAGTGTGATTCCCGTCCCTGCAGAGGGGTTACATATCTTAAAGAAGGGAAAGTGAAGACTTAATTGATAATATAAATAAGGACTCAAGCATCAGGTTATGTTTCAGTTTCATTTTTTTATTCCACAGAGAAATCCGTCCGAATTTCACGTAAATGTTGATGACAATTTTACATTGCCTTCGCCGTTTCCCTTTTCTGTGAAGGGCTCGGCGTGATGTCGTCGCCTCAGGTTAGTGCTGTGTCTGCAGCCGCAGGAGTGTTCACGGAATCACTGTGTGCAAAGATTGGAAGAACACCAGTAAAGTGTTCAGCTTTAGAAAGCCAACTTCTGTTATTTGTGGTTCTGTGGTGATGTGTTCCAGTATGCAATAACCAGTTTGATTCATTGGCTTACAGGACATCAAATCAGAGGGGATTGTGGAGTAATACCTGAACTTGTAGTCTGAAGGGAGAATCAGACCTAATCTGTAGTCTCTTCTGCTTCTGGAGATTTGCTTTTCAAGGACCCTGGCTGAGAAGCTGTGATCGCTGCATATGTAGCCCGCGAACAGCAGCTTCCCTCTGATATACATCTATCACATGAGCATATAAAAAGTACTTTACACGTCTGAAAGTGGAAGAAAACGCCTCTGCAGTCCCCCACTGCAGTTATTTTTACCCTCCCCACATGTAAAAATGTTAAGCAGGGAGGGCTTTTTTTTTTTTTCTGCAGAGAAGTGGTTTACAAAAACGTTTCACAACAAAGGTCATACATCATGAGGTTATTTTTAAGCTTTAGATTTCAACACAGATTGGCGTTGATGCGACACCACATCCTGTTATTTGTAATGTATGTGCTTTCAGAGTTTCTGAGTAGGGCCTGCTGACCTACATTATTTAAGTGCTGACAGTGTGTCATGTGACTATAACTCAGACCTTTATGTTTGATAGTGAAGGACGTTAGCAAACGTCACTGAAGCAGTTGTCATTAGAGCTCCCTTTTGTATTTCCTACTTTTAATACTTTTAATACTTTTACAGGAATGTTTGGACATCAGGGGAAAGTAGTGGAGCGGTGCTTGTTGCTGCCACCCAGTGGGGACCATGAAGGCGTGCACTTTGCATAGCATGCAGCTTTTGGACAAGTCTGCAGTAGGTTTACTGACCAGGACCGTGCCGGGAGCAGCTCTGTGTCGCTGGCGCAGCAGGATGTTCTTGGATTCGTAGCAGGGATTCTCCATTTCTATTTCATACCTCACCACACGAAAAGAGTCCATCTGACACTGGATTTTAAGAAAAAAAAAATCAACCTGTTACTGAATCTGACTGGCTCTAAGCAACACTGTTTTTACCCTTGAAAATGTGCCTCAGTATCACTAACATAACTCTTATTTTGCCTAGATTCACACCTGAGTGCAAGGCGATGTTCTGTGTTTGTTCTTCCTCCTGTAAAGATACTCCAGCGAGTCCTGGCCAAGCGTTGCGTGCGTGTCGACAGGCTGACGTGGACAAGTCACACACACAACAAGGATCTGTTGACTCTGTGGAGGCTGGCCCATAATGAGAGCATCATACTCCAGGTCTGTCACTACCGGCATTAGTTTAGTGCTGCAGCAGCAGCTCCTCCGCTGCCCTTCCCCCAGCAGTGCCGCTCTGAGTAGATCCGGGCACACTGTGAGGGGGACAGAGGGGGGGAACGGTGCCACTGCAGGAAGGAGGGTGACGGCGGCCATCTGCAATTCGGGATTATTTGGAAGAAAAACTGACCTGGGAGACAGGGAATCTGATGTTTTATAAGGCTACTAAAACATGTAGCAATTGACTTTTTTCATCAAACTAGAGCGTCTGGTCTTACTCTGGTTTGATGCTCCCGTAAATCCGAAGGGGTCCTAGCTGCGTGAATCCACGTTCCTTCTTTTCAGGCTTTCTAGGTGTCCTGACAACAAACAGGTCAAAAAAAAGTTAAACTGTTCTTTAGTGTGCCTTTCAATAATGCAGCAAAGATCTAGTGCAAGTGTAGCACAAGTGAAGCACTGAAACTGCTCCGCAATGTGTTTCTGTTACTGCAGCTCAAGAATAACTAAAGCAGGTGCCGTTATAACTCGCTGGTTGAGCAGGTAATCCATACACTGTAAAGCAGTTTTTGTCCCCGCTGGCCTCTCGGCTAAGTCCATCATGAAAAATACATGTTTTAAAATCTCAATGAGACTTTTACCTGGATAAATAAATAATATATATAAATTCTCTTTAGTGTGTTTACTTGGTTAAGTTATCCAGAGTAGAAACATCCAGATATCGCTGTATGTCACATCATTTTCACACATCCACTGGAGCACTGAGCCCTTCTAAATGTCGCCCAGTGGAGCTGTATGTCGGGAGGAAAATGTCCAACTCATTAAATGTTTTTCAAACTGCTACATCTTCAGGGTGAAGACTGTGTAATGTTTAATTTCATCTCTGTGAGAGTAGCGAAGGTATTTGCCCAGTGAATTTACAGAGCACCATCGGGTGCCATGTGTCCTGTTTCTAGCAGTTTTGGAAATCGACTGAAGAGCAAAATCTCCTGAAAATGTCAGAAAATGTCCTGACCTGATCCTCCTAACATAACATTGTTCAGAGTTTGTGTGTGGAAATGGCTTTAGCGTGCACCTAGGCAGGACAACGGGAAAGTCCGGCGCTCTTTCGGCTGATTGCGACAGGTGTCCGTGAAGCTCCCGAAACTCATCTCTGCTATCCTCCGGCTGGACAGGGTTAGCATTTACTCGTTCAGGTAGCTTCACAGAGGGCAGAGCAGCTGACTGTGCCTCTTTTCTCGGCCTGGTCCTCGGTGGGGCATCTGGCATCCGCTTTGAGCCAGGACACTTGATACCTGAAGGAGAGGAAGAGGTCACTCAGAAATGCACACAGATACAGAGTTGCACAGATGACCGTGAACAAGATCCTCATGGAACTATTCAATAATGTCGAGTTTGCAGGATAAAGTGATCCTGTAACTTTTTGCTTCATTGAACTATTCCAAGCAGCTCCGACCAGGTCAGGTTTTCTTGATGTTACAACCAGCTGTTGCAGTTTTATCACATGTGGGGAGAACAGGGTGAATGTCAGAGAAGCTAGAGAGGCTATGTTTGGAAGCTGTGAGCGTGTAAGTACCGACAGCCACACGATAACAGTCCAACCAATCTTCCACGGTTTTGTGTACTCTTTGCTGAAGCCTGATCAGTGTCCCGCTAGGATGACCTCCTCTTTTCCAGTGTGCTGACGACTCCTCCTGCCTCTTCCCTTCTCTCACCATCTGGAGAGCATCCCGAGAGCACACCGACTTCTGCCACACAACATTATGTGCGCATGGTAGATTATGTTATGTAAAGCATTTAGCTAGCTGCTCTATACACAGCAACCACCGACTATTTGTGCACAAACGCACTGGTGGCTATTAAGCTAACTGCTCCTCTTTATCTAATCAGCTGTTTGATTCACTGTTTGTGTCACTTTTTCACTCAGACACAATCATCTGATCATTAAAAGTGTCTTACATGTGTCAGTGGGGGATACAGGAGGTCTTGAGCAGCATCAGAGATAAACGTTTCCCGAGTCTTCAAATAAGACTGCAAATGCAGAACTGATATTACAGAGAAATATTTTAGCTTCCTCAATATCAAGGTGAAAAACAATGTAATCTTACTGTTTCCTTTGGCTGATTAAGGTGAGACCGAGCAGAAAGCGGAAGCTGGGCGGTTTCATTTTCACACCTGAAGGTGAGCACTGCAGACGTACCGCTGGACAGACTCACAGACACGTGATCAGAAATCTGCAGGAGACAAGCAAACACTTTTATCGGTTATTAGAAAATGAAAACCCTAAAGAACAGCAAAGTGGCATAAAGAGTTAGCAAGTCCTCCTGTCTTTGTCGCCTGAAACGATCCAATCTAAAGCAAAGAAACCCTGCAGACAATAAAATATGAATCTCTACGTCCTGTCAGAGACAGTTAGTGTTGCTGGGATTTATGCATGAGTAGGAAATCTACACCGTAGCTACATCGTAACCGCAAACCCCACTGAAACCCTACAAAGTGAGCTGATGTGCATGAGAGTGGATTATATATCCTGAACACTAAAGTATAACATTGACAACAAAACTCCCCCATCATATTTTTATGATTTTTTTCCAAGTCTCTTGTGGTTATAGTACCATAACATATGATTTAGCATATGTAATTCCAAAGGCAAAAACCACAGGGACCAAAAATCATTTAGATAGTTTGCTAAAAAAAAATGTAATATTCATATTTATTTTCAACTTAGTAATTTTTTAAAGGTTTTTCAGATGTAAAAGCATTCTTGCCTAACAAAATGAGGAGTGCTGCATAAAATGTTTTTATTATTTCATTGAAATTCAATAAAAAAAAAATCAATCAGCTGCCTCCCCAGAAATATAAGTACACACTGTACTGCCAGTTCCTCCTGTGTGTCTCTGGCTACTTTTGCTCCGAATTTTTCAGTTTATTGATGAGAGAATAGCAACAACAACATCGAGAGGAGTTTAATTCGTAGACCCCACCTGTATTGCAATCTTTTCCCTGTGATATGGCTTCCAACTCCACTCCTTAGTTTTGTTTCCATAAATATCGCACACGAATCCACCGTTCTGGTCCCACAGTGCTGTGACGGCCGAGCTGCATTAACAGTTACAAAAGATTTAAAACAAACAGGCGAAGCATGTGCAACAGAATTTTGTTATACGTGTATTTTTACATGTTACTTCATATTTTTCAGTAAGAAAAAAAAAATGAAAAGAATGGAAGCCACCTGGCATGCACTCACCTGAGAGGATGCGTGACGGCCCCGCGCCCAAATGCTGTAATAGTCGCGAGGATGGTGGGAAATTGGCTGTCAGTGAACACATTGGTATAGAAGCCTCCGCAGGGCAGGCCTGAGTGACTCTGGCACACTGCCATGCAACCAGATGGGTAACTGAGGGGCCACAATTACAGGTCATAAGGTCAGCAGCAGTGACACATTTTCCATATGCCCAAATCCGCCTTTAATTCTGGACACTCATTAAAATTGAAATCTTTATGAATAAACATGATGAGAAAAAGATGATACTATATGAATGAGGAGCCATCGTTGATCCTGTAGTGCAGTTTTTGCCGGGCAGGATCCTGCTGTTTCACTTCTGGTATCTGTGGCATCCCGTTGACTAAAGAGGAAGGATGGTCCTTTCTTCTCCTGCGTGTCACGTTAGCCTTCGTATCCCCATAGTGACGGAGGATAAGCTGTTCGTTCGGATCCAGCTCAGTTGTTGGCAGTTTTCTACGTTAAAAAAAATACGGTTAAGTGTAAACGTTTTTGGACAAATGTGACTTTTGTCGTTTTCGTGTGAGTGTTCTTGACTGGGTTAGATGTTGTGAAGGGGTTTTTTTGAACCATGGAAATAAGCCGTCATCTTTTGGTGTTGTTCTATTTGTTGATTTTGCTACTCCTAAAGTTTTTGCTCCGTCTCTGATAGGTTTGTTTTTTCCCCATCTTCAGATGGCCTTTGCTTTTACTGACCTTTCTTTGGACCTCATATTGAGAATTTAAATGAAAAACTATCAAATGCAATTGCATCATTTGAAATCAACTCCAGATCTTTTATCTGCCCAATTAGTCATGAGATAAAGAGGGAATCGACCTCATTTGACCATCAAACAGTTCCAAACAGTTTATGTGCAACCTTTGTCAAACCCTTTGAAATAAAACTAAAAGTCAGCACTTCAACCACATATTGACTGTTTGATTTCAGATCCCCTGTGTTGTGTACAGAGGCAAAATTACAAATAAATGTGTCACTGTCCAAAAGCCTATGGACCTTAACGTATATTAAACAATGCATGTGAAAGTACTGGATTATATTGCTTTAACCAGATAAGGATTTCAGTAACTGATGACCAAATGTAAAATAGCCTGAAATTCAATCAAAATGGATTCATCAGATCAGCCGACCAACAGGATCTGATCATTTGGAAATGCAAATGCTATTAATGCAGAAACAGACGCTGACAACTCACTCTGGATCTTTTGCTCCCTGCAGTCTCTCCACCACCCACTGATACACACTGATCCTGTTCAGCACATCACTGGAGGCCTGATTAGGCTGAGCGATCAAACCTGCACACAAAACACACGACACAGCGGAGGCAGTGACAGAGTCATCTACGCAGTGCTGCAGCTGCATGTCATACCTGCATGTTTACACTTACTGGATGAGATGGAGGGAGTGGCTGCTGTGGAGCTGCGAGCTGTTTAAGAGCAAGAATGTGAAACTTAGTCTTAGAAGGATTATAATACAATTTCCAAGGAATTTCACGTAAATGCACTCCAAACTCAGAGTGCAATGCTCAGAGAAACTGCAAAAAGAAAACAAACAAACAAACAAACAAAAAAAAAACAAGAGCTACATCTCAGTTTCTACATGCCTCACAAAAGAAGACTGAACAAGTATGGGCTGTTGGAAAGGTCCAATTGGGGGGGGGGGGATTAGATGGATACCTTCCTGGTATGTTATCTTCCCTTGTAGTGTTTTTATGGCCACAGAAATGTGCCTGAAATTATTTCTTTTACCTCTACTGCATCTTGGCTCGCTCTTTTTCACATGTGGGTTTAGTTTGGCTCGCGACTTTCTCCCTGTGAAACCAGCACTTCTTGCTGCGCACGGGTTCTCCTCTGCCGTTTCCTCCCGGCCGCTGGCTGACACCTGGCGGGGAGGTTGCTGCAGCTTCGGGGAGCCCACAGACTTCGGTAGCTTGTCAGTCAGTTTGGGACTTGAACGCAGCGCCCCTGCAGTCAGATCGTGCCAGGAGCAGTTCAGAATATTTACAACCCCGTGAGGAAGACGCCTCTCATCAGCCCACCTATGCTGCCAAAGCAGGCGAGCCAATTCATTTAATAACTGAGGCGCTGCTTGCTTGTATGCCTCGATCGAACCGTTCAGGGTTAAAGCAGCAGACGATGTGCCAGGTTTATCGCCTTCTTCCTCCCTTCCCTCGTTCTCCTCCAGATTACTATGAGAAAATAAGACAGGTTATTTACAGTAAACCACGTTTCCTTCTCCTCCTCCTTTTTTCGGATGCTCCCACAGCAGATCATCTCTGTCAGAATGTGCAAGCCTCTAATTACCTTCGTATCCTGCCCTCGAATTGTGCTCCTCCATTTATCACACTCAAATGTAAAATGTTTCCTCGCTCTCCTTTAACTCGATTTCGTCCTGCTGGCTGCAGAGAGGCAAGTGGACGGTAAAAGTTGTGCTCTTTCTTTTAAACTACACAGTCAGCAAAACGCATCCTCACCTCACCTGATCAAAGAAATAAAAGGGCCCCCGTCTGCCTTCTGTCCCACCAGAAGAACTCATTTCCCGTTACAAAGGGAGAAATCCCCCACACTGTATCTCTTTGCAGCAAAGCAAAAGTAACCTAGCTGAGAAAAAGTGCTTCAAGATCAACATTTCACTCCAGCAAATACCCCCCTCTCCGTTCATGTTCTCGCCTTGTTGCTTGGATACGCACTTCTCGCGTTACGCACGTTAATGATCGACTCTGGGCATCAAATTGAATCTGTGACAGTGCAAACAACAATACGTTACTCTCAATAACAGATAAGGTGTCGAGCGTTTGGCAATGTGGACACACAAAGAGAAAGAAAGGGCGCGCAGGTTGATACTGAGGAGCTGCAGCAGTCAGGTGTGCGCTGGGCTGCCAGGTAACCTGAAACTCAGCCGCTGGACGATCGGAGAAAGTGATGAGTCCAGCACAGTGCAGCTTTTAAAGGCCACACACCGGGACAGGACTGTCACATACATCTGAGCATCACAGGAACTGTGAGTCCAAACAATGTAACTCTAAAAATCTGATGACGATTGAAACTTTTTTTTTTCTTTTTTCTTTTTTTTTTTTGCTGCTTGGCGCACAGGAGGATCGTCTTCTTCTGTTCTGGTTAAGTTGTTGCATAGAGATCGTCTAATAGCTCGTTATTGGCTGAAGCTCCCTCCAGCACACTTTTCTGCTTTGACCACTGGAGGCTCCCAGCAGCTTATGCGTCACTTCGTCTCTTAGCCGCTGATCATGGCGGAGCTACAGTTCCAGGCTGAAGTGGAGCCTCAACTTCTCAATGGGGATGACTTGAACGAGGAAAGAGAAGAAGCGGACGCCTCGGAATCGGTAAAGAAAAAAAGAAGAAAGAAGAAGAGGAGCAGAACCACAGCGCCAGGTAAGGAGCGCATTTTGCGGTTAGAGGATCCTTTTAAAGAAAATAGCGCAAAAAAAAAAAAAAAAATTCCCCTTACTGCTCGGTGTTGTGCAGAGCATTAAGTGTACTGGACATGAGACTTTTTCAACCTGTCAGAGGGTATTCCTGTCCAGATGTCCCAACTCTCAGCGGCTGCTGCTGAAGCTGAGGGCGCTCATCTGGAAACGGGACAGACTCCGAAAATGAAATGTAACGTCAAAAATGGATTGGAAGCTGTCACTTGAAGATATGAGGGGAATAAATGTAACTTGCCCAGATTAAATATGTTTGATCCTATAATTCTCCACATAATCTGCGTGAAATTATGTAATAGACCCACAGTTGTAGTGCAATACGATGACATGTTGCCAGTTGCAGCATTACTGCTTCATCAGCAGTAAAATCCCAAAAGGTTAAGTTGCTGAAGCTGCCCTAAGTCAAGCGTGGTCCTCACAGCTCTGTCTATGAAGGGCTAAATGTCATAATGCTGCAAGCTGCATATGCCCTTGAGGATACTGACTTCTCAAGGCAAGAAATTATTCACACATCCTGCCAAGTTCAGATCATGGTAGATGCACTTTCTTGAATGGACTCTGAACCACAGATAATTTACTCCCTCTGTGTATGTGTGTGTGCGTGCATGCACGTCCATGTTCACCTGCACATGCATGCACGGCATTGTGTGACTTTGCAGCAGGGACAAGCGAGGCTGAGGGGGATAGAGACGCCGGAGGTGTTGGTGATGTGACAAAACAGTTGGAACAGCAAACGCTGGAGGACAAAGAAAGGGCCGAGGATGGAGAAGAAGGTATCTTCTTATTACAGCCGCCCACTATCAGCATCATTGTCTGCAGCGGTCATGCTGCTGGACTTCAAGTCCCAGAAAGTGCACTGTGAAATTCAGCTGATCATATCTGCAATGTGATATTTGATTTTCAGTAGCACTCTGGGAATTGTGCCCAAACGCCTGTCGATATTTCTCACTTTGCAAACTGTATTGAAACTAATGATGCTTTCAACAGATGGGGACGAGGGAGAGAACTCAGCTGGAAAAAAGAAGAGGAAGAAGAAGAAGAAGAAAGGATGTAAGCTATTTTTTTTCCCGTAGCGCACCAAAATGCACCAAGAATTTAAATTCTTCACTCAGCAAGAGGATTTTTCTTATTGTTTGTTCATTTAAAAAGCAAACACACGCACACTTAAGATATTAAGTAGATATGTAGCATTTGTTGATAGCATTGAAAGATCGTTCAGTAAAATCTTTGCGGTTGTGTATGAGCATCGGCGTGTATTCGAAAACAGACGTCACTGCGTTGAAAGCGCTTTGGAACACCAGATGATTGCAAACAGAGCACAACAGCAGTTTGTCTTTTTTAAATCCATGTCATTAGTCGTCAGTATTGCAACATGCAGTCGGACAAAACTGCATGTTGTTCAGACAGGACGATATGAATGACTTCCCCAGCACTGTAATTCTCTTTCTGTACCAGAATGCCAGGCATTGTTCTCTTAAAGTCAAAATATCAATGTCATGAGCACAAGGGCTCATAACTTGTTAACGTGTTTTATTTCCCCTCTCCTGCTGCTTTTTCCTCTGCTCCGCCTTTTCTGTATCTGGGCCACAGTGAAGGGACAGACTGACCCTCCCTCAGTCCCTATTTGTGAGCTGTATCCCAACGGAGACTTTCCAAAGGGAGAGGAGTGTGAATATCCCCCATCAAAAGACGGGTGTGTGTGACCTCTACGTTGTTCCTTCCGTCTTCCGTTGTGTGGCATTCCTACATTTAACTTAGGTCCCACTTTCCGCCTATCCATACAGGCTATAATATACTAATTGATCGTGTTTCCAGTAAAGATGTAAATCCATTCTCTTTTTTTTTTTTAGTATGTTTTGCTGCAGTTAAAAATATCAGCACTGTTTTCACCTGTGCAGTGTTTTTTTCAGGGAGCATGTGTCATAGCCTCATTACAAACATTTGTATAATGAGAAAATAATGAGTGCCTCCTCTCCGTGGTGCTCCCCTGCACCCACCCCCAGGCGCAGCGCAGCGTGGCGGACCACCAGCGAGGAGAAGCGGGCCCTGGACAGGGCTAACGAGGAAATGTGGAATGATTTCAGGCAGGCAGCCGAGGCACACCGGCAGGTCCGTGCGTATGTCATGAGCTGGATCAAACCAGGGATGACCATGATAGAGATCTGGTGAGAAACACGCTGATTTGTCTTTGAGAGTTATTGATATGGTCTGAGAAGATGAGAATGTGATTAAGACCTTGAAAGAAAGGGAGGATCTGCTCCCACCTTTTCTCCTCTGAATGTTTTACCTGGCTTCTCTCTAACATCTGCTGCCTCTTTGTGTTTCTTTCTGCTTCTGTCAGTGAGAAGCTGGAAGACTGCTCCAGGCGGCTCATCAAAGAAGATGGGTTAAAGGCGGGCCTGGCTTTCCCCACAGGCTGCTCCATCAACCACTGCGCAGCCCACTACACCCCAAACGCCGGAGACCCGACTGTGCTGCGCTACGACGACGTCTGCAAAATTGACTTTGGAACGCACATCAACGGTGAGAGCTCGCTAATAACTTTTTAAGTGCTTTTTCAAGTTACGGTCTCCCATTCCCCATTTGGCACGGTGGAGTGATGATTGCCTTATGATTCTGGCCGCCTGGAATAAACTGTTCTCATAAGTTAATTAACGTCCTCTTTTTCTGGATGAATACATGCTGAATGTTTCTGCAAAAAAAAAAAAAGTGTAAAAAAATGAAAATAATTAGCCGCTGCCGGCACTAACCAAACTGTTTGGTATTTTCAGGTCGAATAATAGACTGTGCCTTCACCGTCACTTTCAATCCAAAGTACGACCGACTGCTGGAGGCTGTGAGAGACGCAACCAACACTGGCATCAGGGTAATAGGGCCCGTCCTCCCATGCACCGTGCTTACACAAAGACTTATGAAAAAAAACGAGAATCATCAAACCAGATCACAGTTTAGGTTATAATTCATATCTAGTCTGAAATGCAACTGTGATAACGGGTGACGATAATTCTGAAATAACGGCACAAATCATAACGTACAGTGGCGTGTAATAATTCAGGGTGACATAAAATGTGCACGCTGTTGAATTCCTGCCAGCTGCAGGGGACACACGGTTAAAATCTGATGTAATCTTATAGTGAGAAAGCATAAAAGCAATCAAGTGTAAAATAGAAATGCATGGATATACAGCAACTGAACAGCGCATAACGCAAAAAAAACAATAATTTATATTTTTTTATTAAACATGTGGCTGGAAAAAGATGATGTCTCACTTAAATGTGACTACTTTGGTACCTGATGTTACCTGATGATGCTCAGACTGGATATATTAAAGGCTGTCAGTATACGATTCACTTATTCAGAGTTAGTTCCCCCTCAAAAATCAGAAAAAAAAGAAGTGGGATGTGATTCTTACTCTCCAGACCTTCAGTGTGCGATGGATGGCGTGTTATTTACTGACGTGTGTGTGCAAACTCTGATCTGTCCCAGTTCGCCGGAATTGATGTGCGCCTGTGCGATGTTGGCGAGACCATTCAGGAGGTGATGGAGTCTTATGAAGTGGAGATAGATGGGAAAACATATCAAGGTAAAATAAAAATGATGCCATGCTTCATCCTTTTTAATCACGAACAAGGCTTAGAGCTGCTTCCTGTTTATGAAACCCTCTGTGTGCCGCTCTCTGACAGTGAAGCCGGTAAGAAATCTCAACGGCCACTCTATTGGACAATACAGGATACACTCAGGGAAGACGGTCCCTATCGTAAAAGGTGGAGAAGCCACAAGGATGGAGGTTTGTACACCATTTACCACAGATTACACGTGGATTAGACTGTGGGGCCCAAATTAAAAAACTGCAGACCTCTTTTTTTTTTTTACTAAAGCGTTTGAAATTAAACCTTTTCCACCTGACTGACCTTGCGTGAATGCAAATGGACCCTTTTTAATTCTTAAGTGCAACTGGACGAACATGTGGCTGGTTAGGGTTACGACGGGGTCTGGAGAAATGTTCCAATTCGCCGCTTTAACAGCTTCTCGGTCACCCTCCTAAGCACCCTAATTACACTTTTTAATGGAATTAGCGGCCCCATCGAGTTGCAACACGTGTTAGCACACCAGCCACTCGTTTCAATCGTGGGCATCAAGAGTTCATTAACGGGGCCAAGGAGAAAGACGGCTTCGCATTATGCAGGGAACTAAAGTGAGCCTGTGCCTGGCTGCACAGCTGTGGTGCATGGCTGGGGTTTTATCTTGGACAGAAGTGGGCATTTTAATTGGGAAGTTGCTGCGTCAAGCCTTTCACCTGATGGTTCCAGGAGAGTTGAGGAGGGGTTGATGCTGATGTGGCAGCTTTGTGTATTGTATTTTTAGCTAAAGTGTGTTGGTGTAAAGGGGCAATTACCCTCTTTGTGATCAGAGAGTGGCAGCTGGGTGTGCCACGGGGACTGCTAGCACTTTGACTGATTATCGGTGCAGCGAGAAAGGGCGTCTCAGTGCTATCAGCTCGTACCACGGGGGACTCCGACAGCAGTCACGTGCTGATAGAGAAGCAAAGTGCCAGTGAGATCCGACCAATCAACAGCTGAAAAGAGCACTACCGCCCTTTAATAGACTCCACACGAATATGTCATCGGCTGACAACTTGAGGTTTTTGTTAAATTTGCTCTCAGCCTCCCCTCCTCCCTCTAAAGTGCTTTTGTCCTATGAGTGCTCAATGACACCTGCCCTGCTCTAACAGTCTTTCATTTCTGCACTTTAAAGTCCTCGTCTCTTTTTGCTTCTTTTGCTGCTTCTCAGGAAGGTGAAGCTTATGCCATCGAGACATTTGGCAGCACTGGAAGAGGTGCTGTCCACGATGACATGGAGTGCTCGCATTACATGAAAAACTTCAACGTGGGACACGTGCCAATAAGGTTTCTGTTTTCACCTCATCGCCTCGTGCTTTGTTTTTATACGGTGGCTTTCTTCGATCTCCAGTTTGTCACGTTTCTCTCACCTCTCTTTCCGTGTCGCCACCAACACCGCAGACTTCCGAGGGCTAAACATCTGCTGAACGTGATCAATGAGAATTTTGGCACTCTGGCATTCTGCCGCCGCTGGCTGGACCGCCTGGGAGAGAGCAAGTACCTCATGGCGTTGAAGAATCTGTGCGACCTTGGCATCATAGACCCGTACCCACCTCTCTGCGACATCAAGGGCAGCTACACCGCCCAGTATGAGCACACCATCCTACTCAGGCCCACATGCAAAGAGGTGGTGAGCCGGGGCGACGACTACTAAGCATGCGCCAAAATCCACAACGAACCAGGAGACGACAGACTTCTTCAGACTGACAGCAAATATGCAATATTTCTCTGACCTAAATTTCCAGTGCTTGAATACCTTTAGATAATTGTTTTAGCAAAAAAAAAAAAAAGACTCTCATGAAGTTAGCTGAGATAGTTTTGTTTCATTTCTTTCTCTCTCTCCAAAGGATCAAGCCAATAGTAAAAAGGGCATATCTTTAACTGATTCAGCGTTGTCATTTTAGCTTTTTGATGTGCTGCTTTTAGGTAATATGCAAAAGAGATTTATGCAAAAGAATCATGCAAAAAAAAGGAGGTTTAGGTGCTCGCACCTTGCCTGAACATGCTGTGCTTTATTGCCTTGTTAAGCTCATGTGAGGAAAACGGAACCGCTATCAAATATTTATACTTCTACATTTCTTTGCTTTATTTTAATTTGAGGCAGTTTTATAAGAAATAAATTGTTATAAATCTTGCATCCAATGCTGCATTCAAGTTCATGGAGCTCTCTGGCAGCTCTAGAGACATCACCGATACACAGCAGTTTTACAGTTTATTAGGAAGACTACTCCAATACCTAATGCAGGCTGTGCTGCAGTGCTGAAACCTGAGGAAAAACCTCCGTCTTAAGAAAGAGTTTGACCAAAAATAAACATTACAACAGTGAATGTTTATTGTTTCCACTTATATTGCTCCCTCTTTTCTTAGCTAGTAAGCAAAAATGTCAAATGATGTCAAACTTTAACCACGTACATGTGTATTTCTCTCTTTTAACCAACGGAGGGCGGTACTCAAACATGGGTTAAATATCAGTCAGCCACCTCTGCTGGTGAAGATGATGCAGTAAGGCACATCAGGCTGTTTATTCATAGCCTGGTGCTTCTGCATAATGTGACCGAGGAATGAAACCGATTTTTCCCAGAAGCATTAAGAATGAGCACACTGATGTTTAGTTTATGCAGTTTAGATGAAACAGAACGGACAGGACACAGAAACAGCGTTGCAAGCATCACGATGACGACAGAGCACATTCATTCACCCTAAAAAATAAAAAAAAATCACCACCTTGTCCTCTAAAAGAAAATTTCCAGCCCATTTCTCTTATTTTGGCAAAGTCTTTCAGACAAGGGCATGGGTGGTGATGCTATGGCTGAGGAATGCATCGTGTCCCCTCATACAGTTTGTCCTTTCTCCTTGGAGACAGCAGACCAGGCCTATTCTTAACCGGGGGCTGGCTCTAAAGTAGCTTGTGGACTCCGGATCTGATACACTGTGATGTCCATTAATACCCCGGCTTTTAATACATATTTATTTTGAGGCAGCAGGAGTCACAGGCCAAAAAGAGAAGCATATGTTCAGAGAGCATTTGCAACACCCAAACACGCACCGCCTCCTGCAGGGCTGACTTAAGGGAGGTCTTGTCAAGCGAATCCTCCTCATGTGGGAGCAGGTCTTCCAAAGAAGGTGAAATC
The DNA here is from genome assembly GCF_965226115.1 of Aulonocara stuartgranti. NCBI lineage: Eukaryota > Metazoa > Chordata > Actinopteri > Cichliformes > Cichlidae > Aulonocara > Aulonocara stuartgranti. Next base: position 53,108,629 of record NC_138945.1, on the reverse strand, counting down.
CTTTCGTAGCGAGCTGGCTATAAGAGCAAACAAATCCCAAGTGTTTTAGCCTGTTGTATGCAGAGAGGGTTTTGTTCTCATCAGTCAGCAGGGGGGCGAGTGGCCCAGAGTAAAGTGGAGCTGCTCAGATTTAAGCCGTCTGATTCCTTTAATGTTTTTTCATCCTCTCCCTTCATCCCGGAGTTACTTGTTCTGACTTGCACAGTCCCAGACTCACCACCAAGGACATCTAGCATATGTACTCTTCCACACACGCTGCCTGATGTTTACTCGTTCATGATTTATCGGCAATATCTGTGTGACGACACGGATCATTCAGTCTGTGCCTTTGCGAAATTTCAAAGTAAACAGTCTTCCATAAAGTGGATACAGCAGGACGCGACTGTTTTTTGGCTCGTGAGCTCCGACAGCGAGGAAATCGAGCCAGGAAATGAAGTATAATTGAGTATTTAATATGCACTTCTTGCTGCTTTATAAATAATCTTGAAAGTTTTATGAGCTGAGGCACAGCATAACAGGAATACAATTCAGACAGCTTTGTGCGGATGAAGGTTTTTACGGTCTGCTTTGTTCTCTTTGATCCTACAGTGACTGTAGTCTGGAAGGTATCTGCTCTCACATGCTTATTTTTATCACAGGTTCACAACCTCAGTCCTATAGCTTTTTCCCCCTTTTGTTCTGAGACCATGGACCGTGGAAAAAAAAGAAAAGAAATAGGCAGCGGTTTCACTTTCATGTCCAAGTGAGGCCTAATTCAGACAGTCCTGCTGCCAGCTGCGTCCACTGCACTTCTCGGCGGTTCCCTACCAGTGGCCGCAGTGTTTTCTGAGGATGTGGAGGAGTTTGCGTCCGAGGCTTGCCTTCCAAGGTTTAACAAAGCTCTTGGTGTTAACAATAAGTCGGCCTTTCTTCCAGTCTTCATGACCAGCCACCACATACTCAGATCCTATATTGGAGAAGGGGAAAAAAAGCAATAATGTATTTCAGATCTGCTGAGAATGCCACTACAGCAGGGTGAAGAAAAAGAGAAAAAAAAATGACTATGGAAATGTACATCATTTAGCTATAACAAGTTAATTACCGCGCTTCCCTGGCTAGCTTAGCAGAAGCGATTATTGTGGAGTGTTAGACGTGAAATAGTCTCATAACAGAGAAGTGTGTCTAATCTTTTAGTTGTAAATGTCCAATTTAAATGAGTAATGCTTGGATGTTGGCACTCACTCAAAGCCTCTGTGAGAGGCGACAGGGATCTTTCACTCAAGAGTCGACTAATTATACACTTCTGCATCGTGAGCAATAAAGTTTCTCATTGGAGCCGGCTGCAGCTGACCTGGGTTGAGGATGGGGCAGGTACAGCCGTGGGTGGTCCAGGACTCTGGGTAAAGGGTAACACTTCCCCTCTGGATCTTCATCTGAGGGTTCTGATACAACACCTTCTTGACCTTGACCTTCACCTCTGCGTGAGAGCCTTTGTCGTGGGCTGACATCACCTTTGCCACCAGTACTGCCAAGGCAAGAAAACAACCAAAAGAAGTAAACAAATAATAACCATGTGAGAAACATTCTAATCGTTTAGAATATAAGTGTTGACTAATAGTAGTACTAATAAGACTCTAATTAGAATTTTCTAATGTGTTTTTTGGCTCTGAAGGAACATTTCCTCACATTTATGAAAATATGTTCTTTTTAAGGCATGTAATTTAAGATATGGGGTGGTACCTGTGGTCAGTCAGATGTGACATAAGCATGAAATGTTTAACCTGCTAGCTCCGTAGACAAAGTCCACACGATGTCCAATTTTACTGATTTGCATGGTGTCTTGCATCAAAGGTGAAGGTAATTATCTAGTGAATTCCCCCCTGAGCCATCGGGTGTCATATGTCCTGCCTTCTGCACATTCTTTCCAGGTAGCAGCCTCACCTAACCCAAACTGATCACTTCAAGTCAGGAGAGCACGTCTGAAGCGGACTTTGTCCTGTTGTGTGCTCCCTGTGAGACAGGACCTGATTATCTTGACACTGTCCACAGGTCATGTGCAAAAATGATTTAAAATATGAGACCCTAACCCTATCCTGGCCTCAAGACATCAAGCATTTCATTATAAATCATTCAGATTGTTAAGATTGACTCTCACAGGTTTACAATAAATGTAAACATTTTTTTTACCATAGTCAAACTCTGCAGCACAGAAGAGTTTAGGGTTGCCAAGGGTTACCTCTATGCATTCACATTTCTCTGGAAAATGAAAGTCAAACAGATAACAAGATTAATACACATAATTTCACCGTGAAGTATAGATTGTTAGATGAAAGCAGCCTTATTTGCATCTATGTGGGCCGATGAGCACGCAGAGTGTTTGGCGTGATGTGACCTGTGACTCACCGGAGTGGTGCAGTGCAGAGAAAAGCTCCTCTACCCTAAAGAGTGCCGTCTCACTATATTTGCTGCTGTGTCCCATGTGGTCACTGGCTGTATAGAAGACCTCCACATCTGAGCTGTGCCGCAGAGGTAAAACCAGTCAGAGCCAGTTAATAACCCAGTATGCTCTCAAACTCCCCAGCATAAATCACCTGATTTATTTCCATTAATACATATGGTTGAGTCTTGGCTCTTACCCAGAAATGCAGTCACCAGTGTAGGGGTCACAGTCCCCCGTGCAGTCACACGGACGGCAGCCGTATTCATTAAGCCCCCAGTATCCCGTCATGCAGCTGTCACAGTAGGAGCCTCCGACACCGGGCTTACAAGTGCACTCCCCGGTGTTAGGGTTGCAGAGAGTGCTGCCACCTGAGTGGACTGAGCCGACAGGGTGGCAAGAACAGGCTGTGCAGGAGAGAGTGACAGAACAAGAGAACTGCGTGTTAACATCTCTGTAGCAAACACTTCTGAACTTCCACATCAGCTGTATTTTATCATTGCACTCGTTACAAGCGACAAGTCGGAAGTATGTTATGTAGTCAGTGTGCTTTGAGCAGATGCAGCAAAAACAAACAGTGAAGGACTCCCTCGGCTCGCTGTCTGAAGGCTCGTTGACATGACAGATTGATTTTTTTTTTCATTTCTAGTTTGTGTAAGAAAGAATGTTGCAGAATGCTTGGAAGGATGGAAGGGCAACAATGGGGAAAAACGTGGAGACATTCCTCCACTGTTTGCAATTACAGCCACACTCTGAAACCTCGAATGCAACTTAAGCAAGAATTACAGAGACTCCTGTTAAGGAGCGGGCTGGAAGTCTGCTTTGTGTCTCATCAGTGACTTAGGAAGGTGCTGGAGCAAAATCCCCTTATCAAGGAGATCAATGTGCTTTAATCCAGAGGGTAAAAAAGAAAAATCAAAACCCTCCAAATAGCAAATTCTGCAACTCTTAGTTGGACTTTTCAGCTGGCGTTGCTCCAAATAGAGTTTAAAGTTTTGGTTTAAGGCCAAAAAACAAAGACACACTGTGGGGTCTTACCTTTGCAGGAGTCAGGTGCCATTTTTGGTCGGCTGGGATCTCTGTAAAAGCCCTTCTTACAGCTCTGGCAGTGACGGCCCTCCGTGTTGTGGCGGCAGTCGTCGCACACCCCGCCACGCCGTCGCCCCGTTGCGAGCCACAGCCCTCGACTGAAGTGACAGCTCCTGGCGTGGCTGTTACACTTGCACTCTTTGTTCAGACGAGCGTGGGAAAAGAAAAGAAACATTCAAGTGTGACGCTTTAATCAGCTCACCTCTCAACTTTGAACCCCAGTGACACTCTTTAAGCGGTGCATCAGCATCTAAAAGGTGTGCGTGTGATTTATGACGCTAAATTAATTTTCCCGATAAGCCAACGAGCCGCGTGTCCTACGATGCATCTCACTCTCTCGCCCCATCACTCACTCTGACACTCGTGCGCCGTCCCCGTGATGCCGTTGGCGGCCTGCCAGGGTTGATCGTTGTAGAGAGGTGCGCAGCGCTCGCAGTGCTCGCCGGCCGTGTTATGTCTGCAGGCACACTTGCCGTGGACCTGCCGGACAAACGCACCAGACAGTGAGAATTTAACAGTTATTGAGCGTTTTATTGTATCTGCATGCACTAAAGGAACATCGCTTAGAGATCAGTTATGACTTCATGTGTCATGTGACCAATTTGAAATTGTTAATTTAGCTGTTTATAGTTAATTATACACAATAATAGCCATTTTAAATAAATGTGTATTTTGGAGTCATTGTTGATCCATTTTCTAAAATTGATGCTGCACATAAACAACCATGCACATTGTAATAAGCACCTAATGTACTTATAACCAACCTCCTTCTTAAGTATCGCAACATAGTGGCATCTAAATGCACGCTGACAGTGTTTACACACTGTGCAACATGTCTACACCTCTTAGGCTGTGTTGGCAATAAACTATTGTTTCTATTCTCCACTTACAGTTAAGAGAATAACATGACTGAGACTATGGGCTGTTAAAGTATTAGGCCGAATACCATAATTAAGGTTTCCACCCCCTTAAATCCCTGTAATGGTAGGTAAAGCTGTGGCTTAATATTCAGTCTTCACTGCAGCCCTCCACTTCAGCAGCACATACCAGCACACAGCTGGGTAACGAGGGAGTGGTGGGAACAAAACCCCAAACCCAAACCACATCACAAACCTCGAGACAAACTGGGGGCATCAGCAGATTTCAACGTGACACAACATTTGAGTACATTCTCACAACGGGGCATTTTTGTTAGTGGGTTGTCATGTACCTGCAAACCGTTTCACAAACTCAAGCTCAATGAGTGCTCACCATGTTGCTGATGTTCTGTGTGCCAGAAAGGTGGGCACGGGCCGGTTCGCAGTGGTCGGCGTGTCCATTGCAAAGGCAGCTGCCTTTGACTATAAAATCATAGATGGCGTAATGATCCGTGGGGAGGGCAGAGGCACCAGGATGCTTGGCCTGGCAGGGGCACGGCTGAATCTGCAGCAGACGGACTCTCAGGTTGGTGACCATGAGCTGGTCCTGAGCAGCTGGGCCATAGGGATCCACTGAGTGCCAGGGTGACAAGGCTCGGTAGATCACCTGGAGGATGAAGGGCAGCACATGTGAAAACCTCCAAAAACCTCTCTAACAAGTATTAAAAAAACAATCTTAGATGCACTGACGGATCATGACCAAACATAAATTAAGTTTGTAAAAGCAGGCACCAGCCTGGATTTCCTCACACGCTTGTGCTACAGCTGCTGTTACAGCAATACATGAGTAGCTTAAATGTGAACATCAGTGTATGGTTCTTCTTCTCCCTCGTTACATTTTGTTAAATGTTGATTGTTTAGACGAATAATCTCAGCCCGCCTCTGAATTCTAAGAACAGGGATGAAAACTGTGAGTCACACAGAGGAGAAGGAAGTTATCACAGGCTCAAAACATTCACTTTTAATATCTATGGTCCAAGTCTGTGTATAAAATACACTATATACTACAATATCCTCTCCAAATGGCCTTTCCTTTCCAGCCCATATAGATTATTTTTAAACATGTTGAGCCAACTGGAAGTGAATTATATGTTTTTCTGGAAGCATACTTGAATTTTGTCACTTTTCCTTCAAAACCCACACAGTCACCTGCTGTTTAAACCGTCTGTTTGCAAGGGGCACGCTTGCAGAAACCATTTGAGGGAGTGGAACTAAAGGACAGCAAACAAACTGAGAGCTCGTACCGAGGCCCAGCATGAGACAATGAGAACTCTAGAGAACCTCAAGAATAGAAATATGAAGCTGAAAATGAGGGAGTGATTACTTTGCTAAGGTTTGTACAAGTCATGAGCATTCTGACACAGACTTGTTGCTGTGTCAGAATGGTTGTGCAACACTGTGGCACCACGCACTTGGTAAATATACAGAATCTGATGTGCAATCTGAAAAGGCTGATTTATAAGGAGCACGTTTTACTTCATCTCTTTACCAAAAACAAACAACAACAAAAAACAAGGTTGACTCTAAATATTCATTTCAACAATTAACATTTCAGGGCTTCTTTGAGTGTTAGCAGAAGAAGGGACGCTAATTATAAAGGATGAGAAGCAGAGCTCACATACTGGCAACACACACACTTCAGGCAAATGCACTGCAATTATGAGATCAGCCATATATTCATTGTGTTATCCAACCAGAACCTCCCAACATGTTCTTAGGCAAATTTAGAGCAAAACAAATCTTTACTCTGTCCAGCGAGAGTCGATCTGTGAATGAAACATAGCTGGTGGTAAGGCAGCATATGGCTTGTGTGTGTAAAAAAAAAAAGTGTCAAAATGAACTCTGATATTGTAGCTGTGCATATCACAGCAGCTTGAGGCCTTGAAGGCACGGCCCATGAGAGGGAGATTAGTTTACAAAGCTTGGTCAACTGTTTGGTTGGTAGTTTGTGTGATAGCAGCTAATAAAGTGCCAATAAATAAATCACAAAGGTGAAGCAGTTGCTGTGAAGTGCTGGGATGTCTGGCAGCACTGATGTGATCACTGCCATATCTCAGAAATGACACTCCAGATCTGCCCTCCAGATCTCTGTCAGAGCTACAGTACATCACTCTTCTCCCCTTTTCAAGGCTTATTTCAAAATGATTCGACTTCAGATGACTTGTTTGATTAGATATGTAAATCCGAAACGTTCCATAACTCCATAAGCACATAACTCAGATTTCAGGACAACACTCACCTCTCCTCTGCTACAAGGATAAGCTCCTGAATACTTGGAGGTGCAAGTTGCCCCACCCTCGCCAACTGGTGACCCCTCCACCAGGCCAAACGTCTCGTCGCAGTTTCTGGCAAAATATCTGAGGGTCTTCCATGTGCGTCCACGGTCCTGGGAGCGCTCCAGCACCATGGCAGCAGGGCGTGGGGAGCGGAACACCAGGATCAAATGGGTGAAGAGGAACTCCGTCTCCAGATCCAGCTGGAGCGTCTCCTCCTTTACCCCCTCCGCAGATTGCCACCAGGTGTCAGGGTGGCGGAAAGAGGAGTCGCTCATGGCAGATGGAGGGTGCTCCTGGCTGGGGATGGCAGAGTTACACCGGCTGCACGTTGCCGCCGAGCAAGACCCCCTGCTGCTGCGGGGGGCGGAGGTCTGTCTGTAGAAGCAGAAGGGCTCCGAGGAGTTGAAGCCGCACACCGACCGAGTGCTCAGCACTCTACCCAGGGCCAAGTTGCCCATGCGGGGGTTGCAGGCTCGTCCAGAGCAGCGGTGATCCCTGGCTTTAGACGTTACTGGGGAGAGAAAGTGTGTGTTTACTTTTGGGATATTAGTAATTGGAGATCCAGCTAGCATTTTCCAACAGTTAAACAACTTTCTTAAATGACACTGAAAAGAAACACCAAGCAGGTTCATACTCACCGGCTAACAGAGGAGAGGATGCGCTCACCGGGAAAATGAGCAGCAGAATCCACAGCCTCATCCTGACTGCGCTGTAAGTCTGCATAAGGTAAAACAAGGCAAGAAGGCGCATTCAAGTGCTTTATCTAAGGATGCCCATTTGCTAATAACGTCCTCTTTCCCTGTTATAAAACTGCTACAACAGACATTTAGAAATGCTGAGTTTAATTCCGCCTTTTGTCGTGTTTAAATCCTCTGCAGGCTTAGCTTGGACTACTTCATCCCAATCCTCGGCACGCATTATTCTTCAATTATTTCCACTCCACCCCTCAGGATTCAACTTTGCTGTGGAGAGTTTTCATTGACATTTGGGAATATGAAGAGATTAGCACCGCCCTCTTCTGGTCTTTTCCAGACCACTCCCACTCCCACTAAAATCTGAAAACACCAAAAGTATTCCGGGAAGACCTTATGACGTAAACGCTTTAAAGATGATAGTGTTGGAAAAAATGATGAAGCGAGGTGATTATACTGAAATATACAGGCTTCTATTTTTACTTCTAATAATCATCCAACACAGTTCTAATAATCTTTTCTTTTTTTATTTGTGTGCTCTATTTGTTTTCATTTTTAATTTTATAATATGAAGTTGGTTGTAATGATCCTCAGTGCAAACACATTAGCTTATCCTATAAAGAGAATACACAGCAAGTAAAATGAGACAGAGGGCACCATGGCTGTAGCTAAAGGGAAGGGTATGAGGTGGCACTATAAACTGTAAATCAAAGAAGGGAGTAGCCATCATGACATCACTGACTGGTCAGTGTAGTCCAGTGTTGGGATAGTTAGCCCCCCCAAAAAGTAATGCATTGCACATTCCTTTATTTTGCCCTGGAGGAAATAAACTGTTACACTACTCGTCATTTTACTTTTCCGTGTCCCTGTCATGTCCTGAAATGCCTCATCAGTTCACAATATAAAACTTAGGTTAAAGTCCCTATCGTCCTGAGCACATATAAACACACACACACACACACACACACACACACACACACACACACACACATATATATATATATATATATATATATATATATATATATATATATATATATATATATATATATATATATACCGACCAATAACCTGCCTCAGTACTACATGGAAGCTCCTGTCAGGCATCATATCGGCTAAGATGAACAGGCACATGGGTCAATACATGAGCGGGACACAGAAAGGAATTGGCAAGAATACCAGAGGCGCAAAACACCAGCTACTGGTAGACAGAACAATCAGCCGAGACTGCAAGACCAGACTGACCAACCTGTGCACTGCCTGGATTGATTACAAGAAGGCCTATGACTCAATGCCCCACAGCTGGATACTGGAATGCCTAGAATTGTACAAGATCAATGGGACCCTAAGAGCCTTCATCAGGAACTCAATGGGGATGTGGCGTACAACACTAGAGGCCAACTCCAAGCCCATAGCACAAGTCACCATCAAGTGCGGGATCTACCAAGGAGATGCTCTGTCCCCACTGCTGTTCTGCATAGGCCTGAACCCCCTCAGTGAGATCATTAACAAGACTGGCTACGGATACCGACTACGGAACGGAGCAGTTGTCAGCCACCTCCTGTACATGGATGACATCAAGCTGTATGCCAAGAGTGAACGAGACATCGATTCACTGATCCACACTACCAGGCTATACAGCAATGACATTGGAATGTCGTTCGGACTGGAGAAGTGTAGTCGGATGGTAACAAAGAGAGGGAAGGTAGTCAGAACTGAGGGGATTGAACTACCAGAAGGCAACATTGCAGACATAGAGGACAGTTACAAGTACTTGGGGATCCCGCAGGCGAATGGGAACCATGAAGAGGCCGCTAGAAAAGCTGCAACCACCAAGTACCTGCAGAGGGTCAGGCAAGTCCTGAGGAGTCAGCTGAATGGTAAGAACAAGATCCGGGCCATCAACACGTACGCCCTGCCCGTGATCAGGTACCCTGCTGGGGTAATAGGCTGGCCAAAGGAGGAGATAGAAGCCACTGACATAAAGACAAGAAAGCTCCTTACCATGCATGGAGGGTTTCACCCCAAGTCCAGCACCCTGAGGCTGTACGCTAAGAGGAAGGAAGGGGGCCGGGGACTGGTGAGTGTCAGCACCACAGTCCAGGATGAGACAACGAACATCCAAGAATACATTGGGAAGATGGCCCCAACTGACCGAGTGCTCAGTGAATACCTCAGGCAGCAGAAACCCAAGAAAGAGGAGGGAGACGAGGAACCATCATGGAAGGACAGGCCCCTGCACGGTATGTACCACCGGCAGATAGAGGAGGTGGCTGATATCCAGAAATCCTACCAGTGGCTGGACAAAGCTGGACTGAAAGACAGCACAGAGGCACTAATCATGGCAGCACAAGAACAAGCTCTGAGTACAAGATCCATAGAGGCTGGGGTCTATCACACCAGGCAAGACCCCAGGTGCAGGCTGTGTAAAGATGCCCCAGAGACAATCCAGCACATAACAGCAGGGTGCAAGATGCTAGCAGGCAAGGCATACATGGAACGCCATAACCAAGTGGCCGGCATAGTGTACAGGAACATCTGTGCCGAGTATAACCTGGAAGTCCCGAGGTCAAAATGGGAGATGCCCCCAAGGGTGGTGAAGAATGACCGAGCTAAGATCCTGTGGGACTTCCAGATACAGACGGACAAAATGGTGGTGGCTAACCAACCGGACATAGTGGTGGTAGACAAACAGAAGAAGACGGCCGTAGTGATCGATGTAGCGGTTCCGAATGACAGCAATATCAGGAAGAAGGAACACGAGAAGCTGGAGAAATACCAAGGGCTCAGAGAAGAGCTCGAGAGGATGTGGAGGGTGAAGGTAACGGTGGTCCCCGTGGTAATCGGAGCACTAGGTGCGGTGACTCCCAAGCTAGGCGAGTGGCTCCAGCAGATCCCGGGAACAACATCGGAGATCTCTGTCCAGAAGAGCGCAGTCCTGGGAACAGCTAAGATACTGCGCAGGACCCTCAAGCTCCCAGGCCTCTGGTAGAGGACCCGAGCTTGAAGGATAAACCGCCCGCAGGGGCGTGCTGGGTGTTTTTTTATATATACAGTATATATATATACACATATATACACACATATATATAATGCTTCTTTTTAGAGTTTGGAAGGTGACAATATAAATCTAAAAAGACACTTTGAAGTGGCCGACTGTGATTCTGCTGTAGAAACACGTACAGATGGAAACTGAGGTTTCAGTGCTGCAAGTCTGATTGTTCGTCACTTCCTTTGTTACCCATTGAAGATCAGGGTCTGGATGCTGGGCTGGTATTGGCAGACACTCAATTTAATGTCAGTCTGGGTTCTTTGCTAGCTTTGCCTTAACATGTCGTGTCTGTATAACACAATTGTTTCTGCAGTTTGCACTTTATCACTAGACTTTTGTCCTTTCATGCAATACAAAGAAAAGTAATTTTCGTATCTGCTTTCCTCAAAACTTGTAGCCGGAAACCATTTTTTGGTTCTTTTTATTTCTAATAAACAAATAAAGAATCATCCGCTCAACACAACATTCATGAATGTGCCTTCCTCCCTAAAGCAGGATTTAGAATTCCATTCAAAATCCACACAGGTGTTACATTCCTGCTACATATCAGCACTTATTTCTAACTGCAGCTCATTAACCACACTTTATCTGTCTGAAGTTGTCAGACAGGCAACAGCCCCAGACCTGAGGGGGTCACGCAACCCTTGACCCAAATAATTATCCGGTTGCATGCCTTTTTTTTCTTTAGCTTTTGTTGTTACTTAACCCCGAGATTCAAAAGAGTCATTTCAAAGAAGAAGGGAAAAAAAATGTGACAAGCAGGGAGCAGATTTATCGAGCTCATTTGATACTGTGGAAAAGGTTTAAAGTGCAGATAGATAAAAGAAAATAAGAGTAAAAATGCCAGAGACATAGTGATGAGTGATGAAAGGAGGAACATGCTGTCAGGACTAATGTTTTCTCACAGTAAAATAAAATAAAATAAATGCCTATTGTATGACTCATCCTCTTACACATGTGCATGTATATGTTAAAGGAGAGCAAGTGGCGCGGTTATGAGCAATCTCAGTCTCTTCCCTAAGGCATCCCGGCCCCGATGGATCAGGACATTCCTGGAATACTGTGACTCTCGTCACAGTGACAGCGTCTTTAAAGGGGACAGAGTTCATGTCTGTGTGTTTTTAGATTTACCACGGCTTATTTTAGGTTTCTCCACATGATCCACTGGAGCACAGGGTGATGCACCTTGAGCCTCTTTGCGCATTGCTTGCATGTTTTTCGATCTTAAAATCCCAGGAGTCACCGTGAAAAATGCTGCAGGAAGGATGTCTAATCTTGGCTAGTCTGCGCTGTATTCCCCTGGCAGGATGAAAGCGAGGCACGTTGCAAGAGAATTCCTCTGCTCGCTTTAACTCCAGCTGTTTGTTGTTTTTCTTTGTTACACAACTTCCACTCGGTCATATTTGATACTTTGACATTGTTGGGAAATCACTTTATTGAGCTTTTTAGATCAAAAAGGCAAACACCATCTTCAAAATTTGATCTGGTTAGCAGTCAGAGAAAAATGTTGAGTAAAAGCTGCCCAAAGCACATGATTAATTACGTAGCTTGTTGGTGTGGCAGACTGCTTTTCATGCGGTCATGTGTAGGAGTCCTTTTCCACCCAAAGGTTGCTCCCACAACCTTCTGAGATGCCGGGAAGTCCACTGAAGAAATAGCTGTGCACAAAAACTTCTGTAAAAAAAACACAACTTGAACTTTTGTGACATATAACATGTTACTAAAGGAGCTTTAGAGCGTCTGGCAGTCTTTATGCTGGCTGCTTCATAGCTACAAGTCTGTGACAGTTTTTCTTAACCAGGAATTATATTTGATTTCTCGCATATATACATAAATGACCAATGTTTAAGTGCATGTCAAAGGCAAAGACAACTGTCTGATTTGTTGTTTGGTGCACATAAATGCAGTTATAGATGTAAAAGGCCAGTCTGGGGAAGTTCAGTAACACATGAAATAATGCTTCCCATGTCAAATTACCTCCCTGCCTGCTGCAGTCTGGCGCTGGACCTCCAACAGCCAGCGCTGCTGTGATCCTGTCATCTATGGCCCAATAAGAAGACAGACACAGGGCTGCTGGCCAGCTTTATTTCCAGACTGTAAAAGGATATGGTTCCCTCCCCTCCCGTGCTTCCGTGTCACCTAGTACCTTCAGCCCACTGAACCATCTCAACCTTTGCAAGTAATCTGTCTACTCTCCTGTAAAAGCCAGACAAAAAGCCAGACATGCTCCAGGCAAGCAAAGAAGGTGCCCTGCCTGCAGGGTAAGCATTAAACAGATGGCTCTGAACACCCGCTGTCACTGCTTTTCCTGCCGTTGCATTTTTATGACGTTTATCACTACTATCTGTCTGCTCGATCCTAGCCATAACATCGCTCCCACCCACATTTCATCAGGCAGTGTAATCTGCAGTGCCAGCTCTAAAATGCAAATCTTCTTGTGATGTAACTCATTTGGAATTTAATGCTGTTAGTAATTCATATCATATAGTAACAATAGCAACAGCCCAACACATATTATTTTCTGCTCAAACACTTCTAGGAATTTATATTGTGTACCAATGAGCTTATGACACATTAGGAAAGAATTAGCAGATAGCTGAGTGCAAGCTCGATGTAAAGACAAGAGTGGACACAGAAATAGGGAAGCTGTGGAACTTTCACCTTCATGTAAGCCGAGCAGCCGGACGTGTCCCATTTTTTATTTTAAGTGTTGTGAGAGGGGAAGAGTCCCACAGAGAGATAAAGTGTACTGATGTCATGTCATCCGCTCCATGACATGAACAGTGGTAAGAATAAAAACGGAAAAAAGAAACTACAGCAGGAGGGAAGCTGTAAAACGCTTTAACTTTGCAGAAGTAGCAGGTGTGAGTTCCTCGTTTTGTCTTGTTGAAACGAGATAGCCGAGGAAGGAAACGTTAGAGAGAAAAGACTTTGCAGATGATGTGATTAGTTGGGTGTATAAGCGGGATGTTTCGGGTGAACGGACCTGTCACAGTCTCATGATTCAAAATTTTAAAGGTTTTCAAAGGGAACAATAACAGTATGAAGCAACCAAGTATAAAGCGCAGCTTCATTTTAACTTTCACTCAAAATTGTTTGTTGCCATCACGTGCATGCTCACTGATTCTGCTGATGAGCAGTGCTTGCATGCTTTAGTATAAAACTAATTGTGTATTTACATTTCATTGACTTTTTTTAGGTCTCAAATTGTTTATGCAAGACAGAAAAAGTTGTTCAGGTTTTTTGTTTTTTTTTTTGCTAAAATATCTGTTTTCACTTTTCCTTTTATAATATGAATATGACACTGGTTGCAGTGATCTTCAGTACAAACACTTATACTCTACATTAACTTATTGCAAACTAATATCAAAGAGAGTGCATAGTAAGTGAAGTAAGAGAGAGGGCACCAATGCTGTGGCTAAAGGTAGGGGCATGGGGAGCACCAAAACTGTATATAAAAGATGGATGTAGCCATTGTGAAATCACTCATTTGACAGTGAACAATGTTGAACTCTTTAGTCAAAAAAAGGAATGCATTACACATTCCTTTATTACTCCCCAGAGGAAGTAAACTGTTAAACTACTCATCACTTAACTTTTCTGTTATTCTGTAACATCCTGAAATGCATCATCATCAGTTAGCAATATAAACTAAGGCTAAAGTTCCACATAATGACACAAATCCCTATTGTAACAGGCAAATACATACGATGCTTCTTTTAGAGTTTGAACGCAAAGCTGAAAACCAGGTCAAAGAGACTTTGAAGCGGTCGCCACCTCCACTTAAACTCTGCTATAGAAACGCGCAGGTACAAATTAAGGTCACAATGCTAAAAACCCGATTGTTCATTACTTCCTTTGTTACCAGTTGACTATCACGGTCGGGTTGCTGGACTGCTGTCGGTGAACACTCAGCTTTAACGTTACTCTGGGTTCTTTGCTAGCTTTGTGTTAGCATGCCATCTTTGTCGATCCTTGCAATGAGCTGATGTTATATTAGCAGCACAACACAACATCAGTTATTTTGCATTCAGCATTTAATGCTATTGCTACTTTTTGAACCTAGAATCAAAAATGTGGGGTGAATCTTTCTGAGGAAAACCACTTGGTTATTAGCTACCTGGCTCTAAAGCATACTCTGCTTTATTGGCATTTTTTACTGTAATAGGGTAAAAAGTTACATTTAAGTTGCGGCGATTGAGACAGTAAACCAATTAGAGGAGCATTTACTCGGTTCCCAGTGCAAGTGAGGTTAAGACCATTTGTCCTATATAATTGAAAAAGCCCTTTTGCAACTAGAGAAGTCAATGTCTACTGCCCACATTTAAGGCTCTTCCTCACCTGCCTTACTTTCCAGATCAGAAGGCTACATCCATCTTTTCTTCCCTCCCAAAACTGTGTCATATTAAGAGTGGAAATTAAGAGTGGAAATTATGGGTGGGACACAGGGGAGCAGATCCCAGTATTGTCTTTGCCAGTGTGCTATTACAAATATAGCAACATAATATTCAATAATATGATCATTTACATTGAATGCTTTTGTGCTAATTACAGACGCAAAGCAATACCCTTTCAGTCCACAACCAAAGGCATTTTTTCCATTATATATAGTCTATGTGAAGGACTGAGGTCACACTGCTTTCAAAAAGCCACGTGATGATTTATGAATTATGGGATGTCAGACAGCAAACTAATGACCTTAGCCAGGTGTCCATCACTGTTATTTCAGGCTAAAACTTTAGAAACAGCTGATAATTTGTATATAATTGCACCACTAATATCTTCTTGTTTATTTACTACTTTTAAACAAAGTTCACTGATAAGAAATGTGCAGGTTAAAAAAGTTGTTAGCGAATGCGACTTCTCGTGTTCCTGATGAAGACCCACCCTTTAAACCTGCCGTAGGGTTTTGGCTGGATATCTGTCGCTCCCAGTTGAGACCAGTTGAGACTGGATGATAATCTGGGAAAAGGCTGGGGAAGATCTGGGGATTGGAGCCTGTGTTATGAGAAGAATGTCTGCTGCCTCACAAGCGTGACCCTGTGGTACATACAGTACAGACATGTAATGTAACGAATTGCCTCACTGTCAGACAGGTCAGGACAAGAATGAATACATCAGAGAGCAGCCCGACAGCAAGCCCTGTTTATAATTAAAATCCTTTTTTTAAAAATATGGGTTGTGTTTGTCAGATGGAAAATTTAGGACGTTTAGAAAAATAACACTCACATAGATATCCCACTGTGGGATGTGCTGGTTGTGTTAAAAATGTTAATTTTTCCTGGTCCTAAAACTGAGATATAGATTTATGGTGTTTATGAATATTTATGAATAGAATCATAGAAACCAGTCACGTTTTGACTGTATGCAACAATTTCTTTTTTCTTTTTTTTACAAGAAAGAAAATGTTTGTTAACATATAACATGTGAAGTTCAAGGAGATTTTTTTTAATTTCCTTACATGGTGAAATATTACCACCTAGTGGTTGATGTTGGATATCCTCAACTTAATTTGTTTTTTCATAACAAAGCAGAAAGCTATGTCTCTAAGTCTCAGAATTAAAATAAAATAAATAAAATAAAAATTAATTTATGTTTAATTTTCAAGTTTTGCGCTTAAAAAGATAAGCAGTTTGGATTTTTACCATATATAATTTTTTTTACTATATATCAATACGTTTCTTTCTTTCTTTCCTTAAAAAAAAAACAAAACAAAACAAACTTTATTAGCCATAAAAATGACTCCCAATCAAATGAAAGATTTTCAAATCTTTCTAGCTTTTCCGCAAAGGATATTGCAGAAAAGCTAAAGCATACCTGCCTGCTGAGACGCTCCTCAGCAGTGCTAATGGCCATTAGCACTATGTGCAATATATGTAACTACTGTCCACTGTATTTAGCTTGAGCTCTCACCTGCGGAAGATTACATGCAGGTTCGTTTCGTTTCCCAATCTTTAGCTAAATGTTTGTCACTTTTGTTTCAAATAGAGAGCGACGTTTAGCAAAAATATCTCAAAAAAATAAAGTCGTTATTCAGTGTTTTTGTTGTTTCGGTTGTCACAGTTCTGCTGTAATGGAGGAGCTGTTGACTTGGTACTATTTTAAGTTATTTCGCCTAAAACATTAGCTACAGCTGGACAGTTCAGTTTTTTGCGAGAGACTTTGGAAGCAGTGTGGTAGCTAGCTAGCTATTTATCTAAAACCAGTCGTTGTGTGTTCGCGTTTTCATCAATGATTGTACCTCAGCTGTGAGAATGAAATTTCATACATTTTTGAAATCTATGATATAATATTCCGGGAATGGTACATTTTATTAAATACTGTGGAATGAGAACGATGGACACCGTCCCTTCGATAGCTCAGTTGGTAGAGCGGAGGACTGTAGAGGCGAAAGCTGAAATCCTTAGGTCGCTGGTTCGAATCCGGCTCGAAGGAGACATGTTTTTTTTTTGTTTTGTTTTTTTTTACACACTTCTCAGTAAATGTTTTGACATACGGCCAGTCGTTTTTGTACTGTTTAATTTAAACGTGTGCTCATTCATCTTTCATTGACAGAGGAATGCGATCAGTTCAGTTGTTCAGCAAGATTACTGTGAAACTCCTAAGCCAAATTTAATTAACCTTGGTGGAGAGGTGGCGCACTGGAAAAGCAATAAAGCATTAATGCTTTAAAACTGCAAGGTGAGATTGCTGAGAATGCCTTTGTAATCGTCCATGCAATTAATGTTAGTATGCTATTATTCTGTAAGCTTCTTTCAGTTCTTGTCCTGCTAATCTGTCTCACCCCTGTGGTAAGGCATACCCCACCTCTTACTGAAATGTGCCCCAGCTCTGCCTCACTCTGGCTGGTAAAGTAAGGAATGGAATGAGTGCATATATGTTAAACTGAATCTATAATTGTAGAGCTATAGCATTTTTTCTAACGTTGAACCGCCTCTGTGCATGTTAGATTTCTGCTCCTGTGCTGCTATCTTGTCCTGAGCTGTTTGTTGAGCTGTTTGTGCAACCTTTGAGTTTATTGACTGCAGACCTTCTGCTTTATTTTCCACAGGCTCTTCCTTTTGGCACCTCAAGGTGGTGGAGCAGCTGTCCAGCCAGGTAGGTGCTGTTTAACTGGGTAAGGAAGCTTCTGCCAACCTAACTTTGCTGAAGTTCAACACACACAAAGACAGGACAAATGTAGCACCTCCAAACTAATTAGCATGTTATTCTCAGGGTATGCTGATGAGAGGCTGGAAATCACTGGCACATTTACTAATTTTGTGTTACTTCACTGAAAACGGTCAGGTTTGATTGATTTTTGAGATATATTTCTACAAATTTGCCTCTCTGTCCCTGATAATAGTATAAGGAACATTAGTCACACAACATGACCTAAATGGATGAGAATAGGAACGCTTAAAAACTTTAATTATGTTAAGCTGGAAATATATTAATGACAATTAAATAGGATTTAAAATACATCAGCAAAATCACAGGTTGTGCTAAGATAATTATGACTTGAAAATTGTACAAGAAGAAATCATGTGACAATAAAGAGTCAATTAGGCACGTTTAAAAAGGGACAAAAAAGTTTAGATATAAACAAGTGGAATGTACATCAGGGTAAGGTGCAGTATACACAAGTTAAACCTGATTGACTATGTGCACGTTAGCATATGCTACTTCCGGTGCGGAAACTCCTGTGGGGAGCTTTGTTTCCGGTGTCCTATTCATGACCTGTTTACGGTCCAAAACAAGTTAAGCAAATGAATGAATCAAGCGGCGATTTACATTTCTATAGATGTCTTGGGCATTTACCCAATATATCTGTAAATGATGTTCATCAACTTGTCGATATTTTTTCCCTGTGCCTCAGAGCAAAAGAGAAAAGGGATTCAAATGTTATATTTCTCAGCTGTCCCTCGTTTATCGCGGGTGTTATGTTCTAAAAAATAACCAGCAATAGGTGAAATCAAGTAGCCAATTTTATTTTTTGACGGTGCAAAACGTTTCGTGGACATACAGTACTGCACTTCAGAGTCACACTGCTAGCGATCGATGCAGCGATTCTGTACTGTACAGGAGAGACGTCACGGAGGAGATCGTCTGCAGCGATCAGGACGCAGGACACATTGTGATGTAAAAAAGCATGCAAACTTGCACTAAAAAATCTGCGAAACAGTGAGGTAGAAGGTGAACCGTGTTATAGTGAGGGACCGCTGTAATTTTGAAGGTAAATCACAACATACCCTTCGTAAATGCTAATGTGTAGAAACCTTTACCAGCAATCATTCATTTTTTTCACGGTTTGTTAACATGCTGTGTAGGTGTGTACTTGACTAGCTGATCTCGACATAACGGGGGAAACATCTGGTTTGACTATTCTTCACCTGTAGTTTGAATGCTGAACATTTGCCTGTTTAAATCATAAGACCAGTCACTATACAGCGATGTGCTTCTGAATGTGGACGAGTTTTCTGCTGCAGTAATGCAGTTCTGCTTGTGTTGAGTGATGTAAACAACTGATCGATCTAAACTCTTTAAACGTCAAAATTGATCATTAGATTTTTTATGACACAACAGCGGTGAGTGTTCCCACCTTCTGCTCTTTGTAACTTAATGCGATCTTTCCGTTTTCGAGTTTTGGACATGATTTTGTATATCTTCGCAGTAGCGATTGACCGCAAAGTAAAGCTACCGGAAATGTACAACCCCACATCCGGTCTCAAACCAGGAAGTTAGCATTTTCTCGTGCACAGGGTCAGTAGTTGCTTGCATAATATTCTGTATGTAGAATAGCCAGTTCATAAGCTCGTGAGAGAAGTCAGTGTGTACATTTAGTCTTCAAGGGACATAAGAATACAGCATCCTGAAATCACATCTCCTGAGGTTTGGGTGACTTTCTAACAATTCTTTAATGGGAATAGAAAATTCACAAATCCAACAAACTCAGATGCAAGAAAGAAAGAGCCTGCACACCGCTCTTATCAGTGAAGTGTCACAGTGAAGCGTAAGGATCCGTTTCTCCCATTCTGCTCCAGTTGGTCTCAGATAATGGCCACACACTTTTGACTAACTGTGGTGTTGACCAAGATCACTGTGTAGGATCTTTGTTTTTTTGTGACTGAAGTAATTGCCAAAAAAAAAAAAAAAACTTGTTTGGCGTGTGCTTTCATTCGTGGCGAACACGCTTCCTGGGGGAGGCCGGAGAGTCCAGGGAAAAGGCAGTGGGAGAGACGGGGCGGGACTCGGGGATGTACTCTGTCTGGTACTTCTCAATGTAAGGTTTGGCCACATTCCACACCTGGGTTGAAAATATAAGCACATTTAACGACATGCCACGTGGAGCACGTGCACTGAACAACTTTTTAGAACTTGCCTTTTGATCAAGTAGCAGGCGGTGAACCGCTTCGATATCAGGCGACATGAATCTGTCTTTAATCCACGGTCTGTTTAACAGCAGGAGAGTAAAAGGAGAAAGTGGAACAACGGGTAAATATTAACTATTAGGTATATAGTTTCAACAGGCTCAAAATTTTGTACCTTGGCCGCATCTGTTTGACTTACTTGACCACGCTGCGAACAAGTTCATAGACCTTCTCCAGTGGAGTGGTGGTACGGAGTGGGCGGAGGAACTCGATGCCCTGACATGCGGCCAGCAGCTCTATAGCAAGGACTGGTAACAGGAAGCATCAATTCAGTTTGGCCAAATCCCAAAAATATATCTCTCATTTTAGTGATAAATATTGAAAACATTAAATAACATAGATCACAGCCAATTGAAAGCCATCTATGGGTTTTTACTGCTGTTTGAGCCTTTAGTTTATTCCATGACTTACAAGAACTGTGGATTTTTTTCCTCAAACTTTTTTCAAAAGACGGAGAAAATAATTTTAAGCACAGAGATAAATTATATTTGATGATAGTTTAATCATTTATCTGTTTTTTAAAACCTGTTGGTTTAAGGTTAACCTCTGTATCCGCCCAGTAACCTGCGGTTTTGTCTTGTCGGTGTACACTGGCATGGTTTTCAGCAGCGACCTTTGCACTTTTTGCAACAGAAGCAGCGGAAACTGACCGGTTAGTCTCTTTGATTCAGGGACGCTTGTTGTTTTCAAAGAGTTACAGTAAAAACAGTTGGTTATTTGTAAATCTGATAGTGGTAATGCAGCAGAACTATGGAACAGATTAATCATTTTACTCACTTATTTGTTGTCTGTATAGAGTTTTATTGGAATTTTAGGACTCCCCACCATAAATCTATTAATTATTATACATAATCACAGAATCACGTTGTTAGGAACACCTGCTCAGTTGCTCGTTAGCACAAATGTCTAATCACCCAGTCACATGTTAGCAACTCAGTGCATTTAGGCATGAGACATGATCAAGACAGCCAACTGAAGTTCAAACTGAGCATCTGAATGTGGAAGAAAGATGATTTAAGTGAACGTGGCATGGTTGTTGGCACCAGATGGACTGTCCCAAGTATTTCAGAAACCGCTAATCTACTGGGGATTTTCCCAAATAATCATCTCTAGGGTTTAGAAAGAATTTTCCAAAAAATATCCAGTGAGTGGCAGTTCTCTGGGTGAAAATGCCTTCTTAATGCCAAAGATCACAGTAGAGTGACCAGACTGCTTTGAGCTGATATGAAGGAAACTGTAACTCAAATACTGTTGCTACTCATTAGAAACACAACAAATCACACTTTAAAGCAGATGGCCTACATTAACAGAAGACCACTCAGGTGCCATCTATGTCAGCTAACAACAGGAAACTAAGGGTACAGTTTTCACAAGGAAAAAAAAATTGGACCACATAAAACTGGAAAAATGTTGCCTGGTCTGATGAGTCTTGATTTCTACTGCAAAAGTTAGATCCTTATGACTGGTAGGGTCAGATTTTGGCATAAACAACATGAAACCGTGGATCCATCCTGCCTTTTATCAACAGCTCAGGGTTGTGGTGATGGAGTGGTGCAGGGAACGTTTTTTGGTGCACTTTGAACCATTTCATACCAACTGAGCATTGTTTAAACACCAAATCTTACATATTGTTCATCTTTTAAATGCTTCTTACATCAGAAGATAGACACAAAGCTCAGATAATCTCAAAGTGGCTTCTTAGACATGACAGTGAATTTGCTTCACAGTCACCAGATTTAAATCCAACAGAGCACATTTGGGATGTGATGGAGCAGGAGATTTACGTGATGGATGTGGAGACAAACCGGCAGCGCCTGTCATGATAGTATGAGGAATGTTTCCAGCTCCTTGATGAATCTGTGGCACAAAGAATTAAGCCAACCCAGTACTTGTGAGGTGTACATAATTTAACAATGCTATACCTTACCTTGCTCCACATGCTCTATTACCCTCAGGGCCTTCCTAGCAGCCCATCCTCCCATAGACACGTGGTCCTCCGTGGCAGCACTAGTAGACAAAGAGTCCACAGATGATGGGTGACACAAAACTTTGTTTTCTGAAACTGAACAGCGTGAAAGAGTTGAGATTAATGTCAGTGCTCCTGCTCAAATATTGGGTAAGAAGAAAAGAAAAAAAACCCAACAAATTTATAACATTAGATCTTTTATTAAAAAATGCACTCTGAAGTGTAATATTCAATATCAAAGCCTGTTTAGTAAATAATGTTATCATAATCTCATTGAAATTGGAATAATTTAGTAGGAGATTATATGTTACTTCATGTTTTTCACACAAACCTAAGGCGGCTGCAGTGCAGTGGGCAATCATGAAGCCTGAGTTGAGTCCACCCTCGTTGACGAGGAAGGCAGGCAGCTCACTCAGAGAGGGGTTACACAACCTCTCGATCCTCCTTTCGCTGATTGAAGCCAGCTCGTGGACTGCAATGGCTAAAAAATCCAGAGCCTATGAGAAAGAAAACAGTTGTTTAAGAAAGAAGAATCAAATCTAAAGCGAACCGAAACAAACTATCTTATTACTACATACCTTAGCTGGGTATTCCCCATGGAAATTCCCACCTGAAATGGTCTCACCTCTTTCTGCAAATACCATCTGGTGAGACCGTTAAGACAAAATTAACTGATTTCCAGTAAAATCCTGTGTGCAGTTTGTGGCAGATCCAACTTCAGTTATCAGACTTGAGACCAAACTGGCTAAATTTCATAGATCAGTCTTTTCCTCTAGTTTGAAAGACAGAAAAGGATACAGGGTTGTCAGTGGCACTGTTGATTTCTGTGTTGATGATATTCTGGACAAATGCAATTGTGTCATTGGCAATTCCATGAACCTGCGAGCAGAGAGAGGACACAACACTCAGAAAGAGATGTACGATGCTCAAACATAGTTTTGCTGCAGCTCCATATCTGCTTTCTATGTGGTAGACCCACTATCTATCATGTGAGAAGTTTTCCCTTTCCCATCTAGAAGCTGCAGAAGCTTTAAAACGCTGTGGGAGAAACCTGTGATTTGGGGATTTATAAATAAACTTGGGGTTACCTGAGGACAGCACCGCATGGTGTAGGCATCCTGGACTCTGTCACAGAACCTGTGGCTCTCTGTAAGAACACACCAGAACAATATGACACTCATTAAACACAGCATATTTAAGGCTGCATGATATTAGAAGGCTATACTCCATTAATGCCTGTTGGCAAATGCACCCCCAGTAACTCATGCATCTCATCTTGAGGTGGTGCAACTCTGAAACCACTGCCAGTGGTAAGAGCATTTCTAATATGCAAACAAGTTTTCGGGAGGAGGAAGGCACACAAATGTAAAATGCAGTGATCAGAACTTTACATGAATACTATTTGATGTTCATCAAACCTGCAATCTGGGATGGGTGGTGATCAGAGTCCAACAGTGAGCGGAAGCGTTGAGCCACCTCTATTTGCCCCGGATGTGGCCGCAGTGCATGGATGTCTGTGGGAAGAGACCAGAAATTGAATAAGGATGGATGACATGTAGTGCAGTTATACAATTGGAGGTAAATAATTTCATCTAGTTTCTGGTTTTCTTCGGGTTTATAGCTTCTGCGCACCACTGTCAAAGGCCTTGGTGGTTCCCTTTAGCACCTCCAGGGTGAGAGCAGCAATAATATCTGCCTGCTGGGCAATCGCCTGGGCTCGCTCCACGGCCTCTGCCCCTAGAGAGGTAATCATCTGTGTCCCATTGATCAGAGCCAGACCCTGTTAGGGAATCCCAGAGATTGAGATGGGTGTACAACCCCAATTGCAAAAGAAGAAAAAATTTGAGTAGGTGTGTAAAATGTAAATATAAACAAAACGCAGGGATTTTGCAAAGATAATTTTTTTAAGGATTTTTTTACAGTGTCATTATTTTTACAAGTTAACCCTCATATTACCTTTTATTTTGCTAAAATTATTTTAATTCCATATATTTGGCCTAATATGTATTTTATTGTATATTTATGATGCAAATGCAGTTTATACTTCAAAATCTGTTATCAGTGAACTCTGGGTCAAATCACAACAGTGCAGACAAATCAAATAGATGAGCTTTTCTTTTTTTTTGAACATTACCTCTTTAGGTTTTAGTGATATTGGCTTTAGTCCATGTGCCTCCAGGACCTGGTCAGGAATGAAAGATGAAAAACATGTAAAAAGTCCAGGGTCATCAGAAAGCAAACAATGTTTCCATTTGCACCCTGAAACCTTTCACTCTTGTAAACAAGAGACACGTTTTCCTACGATAGTAGTTGCCCTCTTGTTTTACAACTCCAGAAAAGTCACTCTGAGCTTACGTATTTGGCATCAGCCCACCCGCTCGTGGGAGACCACATTTTTCCCTCTCCCATGAGTCCGAGGGCCAGGTGAGAGAGGGGTGCCAGGTCACCACTAGCACCTACTGTTCCCTTTTCAGGGACAAAAGAGAGGCAGGAGGCTGAGGGGACAAAGTTATGGAGACAAAAGTAAGTCCTATGACAGCTGTCCTACCCCTGTCCTTAAATAAAGTTATCCACAGTTTACTGAAGCTGATATCTCACATCAGCTAACTGGTTTGAAGCTTACCGTTAAAGGCCTGGATCATGGCCTGGAGGGTTTCAAGAGAAACACCACTGTGCCCTTTGGCCAAAACATTGATCCTCAAAGCGAGCAACATGCGGGTCCTCTCTGGGCTTAACGGGTTCCCCACACCTATGCGTCACAGCATAACTCTGATTAAGATGATTGACGTACAGAGGGCCTGAAAACATTAAAATCAACATATCTGCGTCACAAAGAGTATCATCACCTGCTGAGTGTGAGCGCACCAAGTTTTCCTGGAGCTCCCTGTGGAACGAAAAGTGCATGGCATCAGTCAACAAACAAAAAGGGCTCTGTGTGGGTGATTACAAAGACCAGAAATAGATCGTAAAATGTATTTAAGGACAACTTAAAAACTCTACTTGAGTTTGCTGACAGGAATGACAGTTCGGGCAAATTTGCCAAAACCCGTTGTGATCCCATAGACAACTGCAGGGAGAACACACATAGGGAACTGAACACACAAAGTCTCCTATTTTTCCAGATACTGTAATTTAGCCAGTTTAAATTAAGCTCATTTGCACTGAATCACTGTATTTTAACCTTTGTTTTCTTTGACAATGGTGTCCAAAAGCTCTCTGGATTGCACAACCTTTCTTTCTGCCTCAGGAGTCAGCTAAAAAACAATGATAAAGGGAGACATTGGATCAAGTAAAAGATTACAACGGAGCAGTTACGGACAACAAAAGAGGTTTGTTGATCATTACCTTTATCTTGTAGAGTCCTCTGCCTAAGTTGATGAGATCTGTTGACGTCAGGCTGTTGCCATCTAAAGAAATATACTGGACAGAGAGTTTCACGTTTCACGGAGTTAGTTAATATGATATGAATATGTTTTCAATTTTATCAGAAAATACACTTACCTCTTCAGGCTCTTTGTATGCTGCCGTGCTAGTTGACAAACTTAATTAAGGATAACATTTGGCAAAATGTAGTGTCACTCTCAGATTAATTATAATTTCCCACAAGGACAATTTTAACCCGAAATTAAAACAGTATGTGAAGAAAAAATGGCATTAAAAAAAGATTGAATCGTTTTTAGTGCACACTACAGCACCTACTACAGCTGCTATGGCACAAATATCCAACAAGTTTAAGGATACAGATGAGAAACTCCCGGTTCACACGGAATAAAGTCAGGAGACATGGTATCTCCTTCAATAGCTGAAATGCACAGGAAAATAAATCACAATGTGTGCATTCCCCCCTTGGTTCACACAGTAGTTATATTTAAAGTAAATTACTTATTATACACAATTACGCATCACTGAAGCAGAGTTAAAGGTAAACCATCGTCACCGTCTTTTAAATGTGTTGCACACATTTTTAATATATGCATTCTTCGTGTAGAAAGTTATTACCAAGCTCGACAAAGTCGTTATCCTCCAGTACATCTTCGATGGTGTCATCCGCGTCCAGCAGACCCAAACCCTGGCACCTGCGCACAACAAAACGAGTGTCTTTCACAGCCGTGATGCCGCCGTTGTCCGGTTTGTTCTTTATGTAACGTTTAAGCGCTTCCTGTCCGAGCCACTGGATGGTTTTGGAAGTGTCCCGGCAGGGCACTGCCAGCCACTCATCTCGAATGTGTACAGTAAAACGAGGCATCGCGCATCAGCGGGACTTGGCTGCAGTGAGTCCTGCGCGCCGCTCTCTGAGGTACCACTCTGGGCCGTTTACAGTTCGGCCACCAATAACACGCAGCTGGGGGAGCCACGCCTCCCCAGCATCACACCTCTAGAGATCATTGACCCACACGGACCGGTCTCAGTCTCACAAGTGCTTCCAATCCAATCGATGCGTTCACGTGATGTTTGAAAGTGCTCAAGTGTCTATAGAGGCTAAACACAGTGAATTAGATTAGAGGTCACCAGAGGAGTATGGGGCACCGTTTGTAAAGTGAAACATGCTGAAATTAACATCAACATTTTTCCACATTTAGCTCAAAACCTTACAAAAACATGTTTTTTCGAGTCATTTTTTTACAACATTTAGTAAAATATTTGTAACTTTTCATATTTAAAACACAATTTTAAATGTTAAATCTAAATATTAAATTTAAATCTAAATGTTAAATCTAAATATTAAATTTAAATCTAAATGTTAAATCTAAATATTATATTTAAATCTAAATGTTAAATTTAAACGTTAAATGTTCAATCTAAATGTTACAGGAAAGTAAATATTTAGCTAACGATCGTGGCTCAAGAGTTGGGAGTTTGCCTTGTAATCGGAAGGTTGCCGGTTCGAGCCCCGGCTTGGACAGTCTCGGTCGTTGTGTCCTTGGGCAAGACACTTCACCCGTTGCCTACTGGTGGTGGTCAGAGGGCCCGGTGGCGCCAGTGTCCGGCAGCCTCGCCTCTGTCAGTGCGCCCCAGGGTGGCTGTGGCTACAATGTAGCTTGCCATCACCAGTGTGTGAATGTGTGTGTGAATGGGTGGATGGCAGGTTGTGTAAAGCGCTTTGGGGTCCTTAGGGACTAGTAAAGCGCTATACAAATACAGGCCATTTACCATAACATGCAAATCTATTGTACCGGTCAACAGAAATACCAAAATATAAGCTTTACGAAAACCTCCGGTGCAAAATTGTGTAAGGAGCTTGGAAAGAAAAGCGTCTGGACTTCTTACTTGAAGACGTTTCACCTCTCATCTGAGAAGCTTCTTCAGTTATAAGGGTCAAATGGTGGAGAGTCCCAGATATAAACCCAGTGGGAGTTTCCCCCCAAAGAGGGACAAATGACCCCCTGATGATCCTCTACCTAATCACATGAGCCAAGGTGTGAAAGCGGGTGTGGGTCACAATCAGCCAGGATTTCGGGTGAGCTCATTGTGAAACCTGGCCCCACCCTATCATGTGATTTCCTGAAGTCAGGTGGCCCAGGATGTGAGTGGCCGTTAAGGCGTCTGGGAAGGGATCTCAAAACTGGATTGTAGATGGCAGACAGCTGGCGTCGTAAACCACTGCCTCTGTTCAAAGATGGTCGCGCACAGTAGACGTAAATGGCTTCTTTCACTCCTCTTTCAAACCATCTGTCCTCTCTGTTCAAAATGTGAACGTTGGCATCTTCGAAAGAGTGACCTTTGTCCTTTAGATGCAGATGAATCCCTGAGCAAAGACCACAACATCACTATATTACCAGCTGATAAGGGAAGGTGCACCGTGGTCCTAAACACAACGGATTACCACACAAAGATCACTACTCTCCTCAGTGACAACAATACCTACGAAGCCTTAAAGCGAGACCCCACAAGCAGCTACAAAAAGAAAGTTATAGCTTGCCTTCAAGACCTTGAAAGAGACAAAATCATTGACCGCCTTACATATCACCACCTTTACCCAGGGGATGCCATACCCTGCATTTACGGACTTCCTAAGATCCACTCAGACCCATTGTCAGTAGCATAAACTCAGCCACTTACAACATCTCGAAACACCTTGCTACCGTCCTAGCACCTCTCGTGGGGAACACCCCACATCACATCAAGAACACCGACTTCACCGACAAGGTCCAGAAACCTACCCTGGACCCAGATGAAACCATGGTGTCCTTTGATGTAGTCTCCCTCTTCACTTGCATACCCACCACGGAGGCAGTGGAGACTGTCAGAAAACGACTACAAGAAGACAGCTCCTTGGAAGACAGGACCAACTTCACACCCGATCAGATTTTCACACTGTTAGAGCTCTGCCTCACCACTACATATTTCAAATACAACGAGGGTTTCTACAGACAAAAACATGGCTGTGCCATGGGTTCCCCCTTGTCACCTATTGTAGCCAACCTTTACATGGAGGAAGTGGAAAGGAAGGCTCTTGGCTCTTTTAAAGGGAGAGTACCCAGCCACTGGTACAGATATGTAGACGACACATGGGTCAAAATCAAAAGACAAGAAGTGGAATCCTTCACCGCGCACATTAACGCTGTGGATAAAAACATCAAGTTCACTAGGGAAGACACAAAGCACGACTGTTTGCCTTTCCTGGACTGCGCTGTGCACATTGAAGAGAATGGCAACCTCAACATTGAAGTTTATCGGAAGCCCACACACACGGACCAGTACCTCCTGTTTGACTCCCTTCACCCTCTGGAACACAAACTTGGAGTAATTAGGACCCTACACAACCGGGCAGAACATGTTCCCTCTAAGCCTGAAGGGAAAAAGAAACATGTAAAGGAAGCACTGGAAAACTGGTTATCCTAATTGGGCGTTTATAAAGTCAGCAAAGAGGCAAAGAAAAGAAGATCAGACACCAGCGAGGGAGGATAAGAAAGACAGACGCAACAACATTGTCATCCCTTATGTAGCCGGTGTATCAGAGAAACTCAGGAGAGTTTTCTCCAAGCACGGCATCCCGGTGTACTTCAGACCCAGCAACACGCTCAGACAGAAACTGGTTCACCTGAAAGACAAAACTCCTAAACACAAAGTTAACAATGTGGTGTATGCTGTACAGTGCAGCAAGGAATGCCCAGACCTCTACACTGGAGAGACCAAACAGCCATTTCACAAGCGCATGGCACAACATAGAAGAGCCACCTCCACGGGACAAGACTCAGCAGTTCATCTGCATCTAAAGGACAATGGTCACTCTTTCGAGGATGCCAACGTTCACATTTTGGACAGAGAGGACAGATGGTTTGAAAGAGGAGTGAAAGAAGCCATCTATGTCCACTGTGAGCGACCATCTTTGAACAGAGGCGGTGGTTTACGACACCAGCTGTCTGCCATCTATAATCCAGTTTTGCGATCCCTTCCCAGACACCTTAACGCCCACTCACACCCTGGGCCACCTGACCTCAGGAAATCACATGATAGGGTGGGGCCAGGTTTCACAATGAGCTCACCCGAAACCCTGGCTGATTGTGACCCACACCCGCTTTCACACCTTGGCTCATGTGATTAAGTAGAGGATCATTAGGGGGTCCTTTGTCCCTCTTTGGGGGGAAACTCCCACTGGGTTTAAATCTGGGACTCTCCACCATTTGACCTTAGAACTGAAGAAGCTTCTCGGATGAGAGGTGAAACGTCTTCAAGCAATTCAAAGAAGTCCAGACGCTTTTCTTTCCAAGCTCCTTAGACTACGATGACCTGGATGACTGAGAACCTTCACAGACATACTCCGGTGCAAAAGTGTGCCGGTAGTGGTCAGATTGTGTCTGCTCTCCCATGATGGTCACTTCTCACCGCCATGAGCTGCTTCACTTCTTGCCTACCAGCATGTCCAGCGATTTGGCTGGACATGTGCTGCAGCGATTGTGAAGTGGAGCCAGCAGCTGCCGAGAGTCCACTACTGCTGAACCTTTGGATGGCCGACAAAAGGGATCTTCCGATGTTTTCAGCTAAATCGCTGGACGTGCTGGTAGACAAGAAGTGAAGCAGCTCATGGCGGTGAGAAGTGACCATCAGGGGAGAGCAGATACAATCTGACCACTACTGGCACACTTTTGCACCGAAGGTTTTCGTAAAGCTTTTATTTTTTGTATTTCCGTTGAGCCGTACATTAAATTTGCATGTTAGCTAAATATTCAGTTCTCTGTAACATTTAAATTTAACATGTAGAATATAATATTTAGATTTAACATTTAGATTTAGATTTAAATATAATATTTAGATTTAACATTTACCATTTAGAGTTAAATATAATATTTAGATTTAACATTTAACATTTAGATTTAACATTTGGATTTAGATTTAAATTTAATATTTAGATTTAACATTTAGATTTAACATTTAACATTTAGATTTAACATTTGGATTTAGATTTAAATTTAATATTTAGATTTAACATTTAGATTTAACATTTAACATTTAGATTTAACATTTGGATTTAGATTTAAATATAATACTTAGATTTAACATTTAACATTTAGAGTTAAATATAATATTTAGATTTAACATTTAACATTTAGATTTAACATTTGGATTTAGATTTAAATTTAATATTTAGATTTAACATTTAGATTTAACATTTAAAATTGTGTTTTAAATATGAAAAGTTACAAATATTTTACTAAATGTTGTAAAAAAATGACTCGAACAAACATGTTTTTGTAAGGTTTTGAGCTAAATGTGGAAAAATGTTGCCGTTAATTTCAGCATGTTTCACTTTACAAACGGCGCCCCATAGTGGAGAGGTAGACTTTTTTTTAAAACTTAAAGTGTAATAGTGCAATCAGTGATGGTTTAACACTGAGATCAAGTTTTTAGCTGCTTCATTTTATGACATGCTCAGTTCTTAGAGCGCAGTCACAGATTAAAGGAATTAAAGCAGAACCTTTGTACCCTGCTGCCTTCACTTGTTAGATATTAAAAGAGGTGTTCAGTGCCATAGCAGCCAGACAGCTAATCAGCTACTGAATAAAATGCCAGCTATATCTTCACAAGTTCTTTCACATTACAACAAAACCTCACAATTTAATGTAATTGGATTCAGTTCTTGCAAAAACGGACACTCTAATGCAGGCTGTAACCTCTGCTTTACTTTTTCAACAGTTATTAGACCAACAATTATTTCTCCTTTTTTCTATGGGAGTCAAAAAGGCCACTTATCTACAAGGCCAAGCTTCAAGTGGCAGCAGCTCAATATGTCGAGAGGTCAAAATCATTTTAACTTAATGTATTTAATTTCAAACTGATGCAACACCATCAATATCCAGTAGCTCCGAAAGTTGCTATAAGTTGCTATAAGTTTGCAAGGATCAACTACATGCAATGATAAACCTCAGGAGCCCTGTAAAAGTACTTAAAAATGATTACAGGAGCCACATCAGTACATCAGTCAGATTTTTAAAAGACGGTGACGATGGTTTACCTTTAACTCTGCTTCAGTGATGCGTAATTGTGTATAATAAGTAATTTACTTTAAATATAACTACTGTGTGAACCAAGGGGGGAATGCACACATTGTGATTTATTTTCCTGTGCATTTCAGCTATTGAAGGAGATACCATGTCTCCTGACTTTATTCCGTGTGAACCGGGAGTTTCTCATCTGTATCCTTAAACTTGTTGGATATTTGTGCCATAGCAGCTGTAGTAGGTGCTGTAGTGTGCACTAAAAACGATTCAATCTTTTTTTAATGCCATTTTTTCTTCACATACTGTTTTAATTTCGGGTTAAAATTGTCCTTGTGGGAAATTATAATTAATCTGAGAGTGACACTACATTTTGCCAAATGTTATCCTTAATTAAGTTTGTCAACTAGCACGGCAGCATACAAAGAGCCTGAAGAGGTAAGTGTATTTTCTGATAAAATTGAAAACATATTCATATCATATTAACTAACTCCGTGAAACGTGAAACTCTCTGTCCAGTATATTTCTTTAGATGGCAACAGCCTGACGTCAACAGATCTCATCAACTTAGGCAGAGGACTCTACAAGATAAAGGTAATGATCAACAAACCTCTTTTGTTGTCCGTAACTGCTCCGTTGTAATCTTTTACTTGATCCAATGTCTCCCTTTATCATTGTTTTGGTGGTTGAGATGGACATCACCATTCTGCCTAATTGTGTTTTATGTCTGTGGCTGGAGACATAGTGCGCCAAAGGCCGAGGACAGTCAGCAGAGTAGACATGCGACACTCCACTCTCAGGTTAAACAACCTCATCATTTTAAGATAATGTTAGGCCTTAACAAAATCACACCTTCCCACACTCTAAGGAGTTTAAGCAGTTCAGACTGATATGAGGCTATGTGAAATGTAAAAGCATCACAAGTACATTTCAGTGATAAAGATATTTAACTGTATTTAAATTTGTCAAACATAAATAAACCCCCAAAACAGTGTTTCACAACTTGCTTGGCTTTTAGACAGAAAACCTGTCTCACTGTCAGACCTCCTCCGCCTCATTGTGCACTGCATCAGCAGAGACACGCTAATGCTGACTGAGATCACAATGCTATATTTATTTGTGGTGAGGATAATTGGGTTTGCAGATGACTCAAAGCGCAAAGTTTCCTAGTACAAACATGCAGGATGCCTTTTCTTTGTGCTCTCGAAGTGCTCCAGGAACTGGTCATTCTAAACTGGCAGTAGGTGCGGATGTGAGTGTGTGTGCGGTGCCTCTCGTCCTCTGACAGCTGGGATAGACTCCAGCCTCCTTCTAAGCCCCAGGTTGAGTGTTTGAGGTCATGGATGGTTAATTGTGTTTGCCTTAAGAGGTCCGGTGAACACATAATTCACATTTTAGAAGTTAAAAAAAGACCTATTACGGAAGATAAAACACTCATCACTGTCTGAGACATTGTCGCCTCGCTGAATAGTGTTATAATGCGTGTCACTCAGTAGTCTCTTCTTAAAATTAGGAGGCTCATGTCCCATGCATCTTCCAAAATATACACATATGCATTCCTGCTTCATTTCCTTTTTGTTGCACAGGTTCCAATTTTGCCTTTTCTATCTGTTTCTGAAATCAAATAACCAGAAATATGTCTAAAATGTATGAGTTCCAAATGATGTGATGTAAAAAGAAAGTGTGTCCCTATTCAGATGCAAATATAGTCAATTATAATGCGGTGTATCAGCAAGGCATATTCAGCAGTATTGATTGGGGGAGGACTTCTGGCCTGCTAACGAGGCGTGCCTGAACGCATCACAGTCTGCAGACCGATGATGTCAGTTTACGAGATGTAGGAGTCTCTGCATCACCATGTGTGCCGACACAGTATAGGCCTACTGCTGACCGTCAGCGGGCAAGCAGTGGAGAAAGAGGAGGGGAGGAAAAGTGTGTTTACACAGACGGCAAACTGCCTGGGGAATCGTAGGGGAGAGGAAGTCAGCCGGCTCTGTGTCTGCCTGCTCCAACTTCCTGCTCAGAAAAAGAAAAAGCACAGGATCCTATTTCAGTCCAGCACAACTCCTGTAGACCAGAAGTAAGCATGGAAAAACAAGGAATCACACAAGCGTCGCCGTAAACTTTTTCGGAGGGACCAGACCGAGCCGGAGATCGCAGGTAAGGTCAAAAATAAGCGGGCGTCTTTCCGTGAACAGCGCTTTGTTGCCTGATTGGTGGCTTGTGTGTGAGAGAGAGAGAAATAACGCATGCCGAGTCGGGCGAGCGGCCGTAATTGCGTTTCAGTTAATTGTCTTGGCTGTAAACACGTTTGGTTTTTTGTTTTCTGCTTCAGCTTAAAGTCTTAAGGTCGAGCTGGTTTCTAAGTTTCTACACAAGAATGGCACAGATTTGGGGTCAGACAGAAATGTATCGTCTTCCGGTGCGAGCAACATCTTGAAAATGAGTCAGTGGGGCAGTGTAGTGATTCAGACCTCCGTGCGTAAAAGTGAGTGTAACTTTGCAACTGAGCAAAGAAAAAGAAAAGGGAGAGGCAAATGAAAAAGCAGTGGAAAAAAACAACAACAGAAAAATAGCCTCAGAGTCATTAAAACCTGTTTTCAGATGCTTTTTTCTTGCGGGTCCCCCTGTTGAATTTTCCACCGCCAGTGAACAGGAAGAGAGCAGATTTAGTCATGGCTAAGTAATGTCTGCATACACCATCTAATCTCATTAGGAGTTTCCGTTCAGCCAACACACTGGATGGCTTTGTGCACACGCGAGACTTCTCGGGGCGAGCATCCCGCAACAGGGCTCGTCGTGCCCCGACCAAAACCACCACAATATCCCCCAGATATTCTTAGAAAGACTCCTAGCACTATTTCATTTGCGGTTCTCACAGTGACTTGTTGCCTCGCTGCAGAGCTGAGATGTGGGCTTTTTAATTTCTGTTTTGCTAGGTTTAACTCTCTGTTGTTTTTTCCTGTAGTGGGTTAGTTGTACTATATTTAATAGGTTATACTCTATGAAGCTACTACTGAGGTCTGACCTGCTGCAGCAGCAGCATGCTTAGAGCATCTCGCAAAGCGGAATTTTCAAAGTCACACTGTCCTAAATTGCAGATCTGCCTGCTCAGTGGCCCCTTGCTGCAAGCGGAAAGCTTTACTTTCTAAAGTCGAATTGAAGGCTGGGTGTAGAGTGGGTTAACGGGTGGAGCTGTGAAAAAGGGGACAATGACGTGCTCTTTTGACCCTTATCCCTCTGGGAATTTTGTGGGAAGTGTGGCAGGATCAGGGAAGCACTCCCCTGCTGTGGGATCCCCTCTCCTCGCCATTTGTCCTTGGAAGTAGAATAGGAGGAAGTCCTGACTTTGACAGGTTTGTAGTTTCACATGGCAGATAGAAAACTCAGGGGATGGCTTGTGTCGGAAATTAGTTCAGCCCTCTCTCTCTGCCCGTCCTTTCTGGACAAAGATAAGCAGCGGTTGAAAATCTTCTCCATAATCTCAGTTTTCTTTAGTGGCTTGTCATTTCAATTTCATTCATATAGCACCAAATCACAACAGCAGTCATCTTAAGATGCTTTATATTGTAAAGTACAGAGCGAAACCCCCAACAAACAAACCACCCCATTTGAACAAGCGCTTGGCGACAGTGGGGAGGAAAAACTCCCTTTTAGCAGGAACAAACCTCCGGCACAACCAGGCTCAGGTAAGGACAGCCATCTCCCGTGACCGGTCGGGGGGTGATGGGAGGAAGACACGATAATGAAATGAGAGCACAGTCCTTTCCATCAGTATTCAGACTGTATTATGTCAAAGGTCTGCTGTAATCATCTCCAAAAAAGAAGCTTTACATCATTCACAGTTATTTGTTGCATACTGGACTCCTCTGTTCATTCTCCACCTAAAACAAGCCATTTAACCTCCTTGTGTTTTTTTTTTTAACTTTCTTCTTCTTTCTTGGCTTCTCCGCACAAACAAAAGATTTGAACTTGAGTTGGGTGAAAGTTCTGTTTTAATAGTTAGACCTTCATGACATCACAAAGAACCAACAACACTTTCGTCTCAGAGGGGTTTTTTTTTTAACGGAAGCTAATCTCATTCTTTGAAATTTTGGCCAAAAAAAAAAAAAAAATCCAAATCATGTAAACGAGAGTAGCGATATAAACATGAGTGAGATTAAAACTAACGTACTGAAAATCATTCGTCATCAATCACATAAAAATAAAAAAATAAATAAAAATGGCCACCAGTTTCTCCTAAGGTGATGTCTCACCATGTTATCAGATAAACGCACTATTCAGAGTGACACAACTACCGAGAATAGCAGCGCATCACCTTACAGTAAAATTCTGGCCTTTGTTACTTGAACTATGACTTAACACATCATCTGCTTTATTGTCAGTTTCTTAGTAGTCATGTGATTTAATTTTTGTATTTTGAAATCAAGCAGTCATTCGAGCTCCGCTCTCGTCAGAGCTGTGGGGACAGAAACCCCCACTGCCGTTACTAGCATATGAGCTCCTAGCAGGCAGGCAGACAGGAGCTCCGAGGCTGCACATTCCTCTATTAAAGGAATAACCCACCCCGGGCCCGTCGTACTTCCTCTGGAGAGAGGGCCAGGTTGAACCGCAGCATATTTCTGGCTTGAGCTGTTGTTAGCCCCCCCCTCCCTTATTTTTTTCTCTCCTGTGGCTCCTGCTGCTGTTACATTA
Source organism: Aulonocara stuartgranti (assembly GCF_965226115.1). Taxonomy (NCBI): domain Eukaryota; kingdom Metazoa; phylum Chordata; class Actinopteri; order Cichliformes; family Cichlidae; genus Aulonocara; species Aulonocara stuartgranti. The sequence goes on along the minus strand of NC_138945.1, from coordinate 53,072,679 downwards.
CACTACACTCTTGACACACACTGTTCTATTCATTGGCGGTCTGCTCTTTCTTGCACCACATGTTGGAGCTCAAACAGATCGGCCCCTCTTTAGCCAGTAACTTAATTTAGTCTGTGAGCAATAAAACACAGTGGCAAGGCAGAACTGAGAAGGGGCGGGGGGGATAAAGGGATTATATTTAGATGAAATGTTGGGTTGTTTTGTTATAAACAAGTTATAAATGGACCTAAAGTAAAGTGTAAAGAGGGACTTGCCTTGTTCCCCTCCAAAGGTTTAATTTGTGTGCTTATTCTGTCACTGTGGCACCAGGCAGGTGTTACACACGCCAGTAATTTGGGTGCTTTTTCAGTAACGGCTCGCATCTGTTAGCATGTTTGGTGCTACTCTCCACACGCTGACCTAATCATTTGTGCGTCTCGCTGCAGGAATGGACAGTGCCATCACTCTGTGGCAGTTCTTGCTGCAGCTGCTGCTCGATCAGAGTCACAAGCACTTGATATGCTGGACGTCCACAGACGGCGAGTTCAAGCTCCTCAAGTCGGAGGAAGTGGCCAAGCTGTGGGGGCTGCGCAAGAACAAGACCAACATGAACTACGACAAGCTGAGCAGAGCCCTGCGCTACTACTACGACAAGGTTAATTAAAGTGATTCTAGTTGCCTCTCCATAATAGCACAGCTAATCGTGTGACCGCAGCTGCTGTGATAGGTTAGCCGGGAGAGGAGTGTGACGCCACGACACATTCTCTGTTCTTCCCTTTAGACTCACAAAATCCCCTGATAGACACTTCTGCTTCCTCTTTCTTGTAAAGCGCACACACAGATCTGACTGTGATGTAACAAAGCACTACTTTAGAGTGGCCCCAAACACTCCTCTGATATTCTATGTGTGTACCTGGTTTGTTTTTCATAATGATCTTATCGCGGTGAATTGTGTTTGCATGTTTTGCAGAACATCATCAAGAAGGTGATTGGCCAGAAGTTTGTTTATAAGTTTGTGTCCTTCCCTGAGATCCTTAAGATGGACCCGCAGGCGGTGGAGATGGGCCTGGCTTCGGGAAGGCTTCCCCTTCAAGAACAAGAGGCCCAGGAGCTGGAAGTGGAGGAGGAGGAGGAGGAAGCTGAGGAGGAGGCCCAGAGGAGGACCCTGGCAGCCTTGGGGGCACAGCAGTGTCGGAATGACTACCTCCACTCGGGTCTCTACTCGTCATTCAGCATCAGCTCCCTGCAGAAGCAGCCCGAACTCCTCCGTGCCCTGCAGGAGCGTCAGGAGGAGCAGCGCTCCGTCATCCGCTTCGGCACCAACGCCAACGAGAGGAGCTCTCCTCCCTCAGCCAAGCCCGAGTCCTATGTCTCACCGGGGCCATCTAAACTCGCCTCTCATTCCCCCTCCCCGTCCTCTCCTCACACTCAGCGCGGCCGGAGCCCCGCTGCTGAGGAGGAGGAGCAGGAGGACTCTGACCAAAGCGCTCAACCCCTCAATCTGTCCTCCGGGCACAGAGGGCGAGCCCTGCAGCCTCCTGAAAAGAGGAGCAGCAGCGGCGGTGGCAGAAGCAGTTCTCTTAACAGTAGCGCTAACCACGGAGATGGACTCCCCCCAAAAAGCAAAAAGCCTAAAGCTCTGGAGATTTCAGCACCGCCCCTGCTGCTGGCAGGGAGCGACATCGGCTCCATCGCACTCAACAGCCCGGCGCTGCCGTCTGGGTCACTCACTCCGGCCTTCTTCACTGCACAGGTGAGCTGAGCAGCAGAACTCTACAGATGCTACAATGACACTAGTTCCTCCCTCATTTCTAGACATGAGTCATATGTTGAGTCTCAACTGTGATTATGTGAGCACTTTGAGGACTAGTGACTCATTCATTGAGTGTCAAGGTGCTTTCCAGCATTTTGCCATCACATTGGATTAAATACGATTTGATCCCTAATTTAAGATCTAACACTTCACTCACACCTAGGATTGCACTCTTCATCTTGCTACAACTTTCCCTTCTCACGAGCACTCAGTCGCTCCTTTTTTTCCCCTCTTTGTGATTTAACACAAACCCAGTAATCTCACTCCCTGCCAGACCACAGCTGAACGATACAGAGTCTGATAATAATCAATCTCAGAAAGACGATATTTCTGCCCGTGATGCCATCAGTGCCGTCCCCCCTGAGCGGTACTGTGGCTGATGATTGAACACCAGAGTATGACATCAGCGTCCCCAAAGCCCCTTATAGCGCTTTCTATATTTAGTCGTGCCTTCAAAAAAGGTTTTTGCGCAGTTTAAAACATCATTAAAATATTTGTGTGATGTTTAGACCAAGTGCCGCATTTCTGTGTGGCAGTAATGTTTTGCTTTCGTCTGCCTGTGGAGCCATTGTTTTTTTTTGTTTGTTTTTTTCAAATTTTATTTTCTGCCACAAGTTTAGAGCCAAATTCATCGAGCTACAGCATTTTGGGATTATACCAAAAGATCAAAACGGCCCACGGCTCCGGCACAAGCACCAACTTGAGTTTCATCATCTAATTTAGTTAATCGCGTGTTTGTACTGGAATTGTTACAAAGAGAGAGAAAAAACGAGCGCCACATCAGAGAGGGGTTCGTCCGTGCGTCGAGGAAGACTTCGGAGCTACGCTCACACCGCCTGCTGACAAGGGCTGCGTACGATGAGATCAGAGGAGAGCGAGCGATTTACGCAAATCTTCGGTGAGTCCAACCTGCGAGAGGAGGGGAAGAGGCCCTAAGCGATGCCATATGCTCCAATAATTCCGTTAATACTCGAGCAGCAGGGCTGGGTCCCCTCGCAACACTGGCTCACTTCTCTGAGGTGACACAGGGGAAAGTAGGGGAGGAGGGGGGGAGAAGACTAGGGGAGACGGAAGGAGGGAGGGAGGGAGAAATTGATTTCATATGTTTTCTCTCTAGTTCCAAGTGCTTGACGACCACTGCCCCCCCCCCCCCCCCCTCCTCACATCACCCCTGTATTCGGGAGTAGAAACCACAGACTTCCTTCCTGCTTCGTCAGTTTGTTTTTCCAAACGCTGATACATGTCCGTTCACCATTTTCAGCATGTTGTGCATTAGCAAAACCCTCAGAGCAACATTCTCAATCCGCTGGTTGTGAGTTTTGTTTTTAATTTTGTCCCCACTAGTTTCTCTCATTTATATAAAGCCTCCCTCCCTGTGTGTTTTTCCCCCCACCCGTCAGACTCCCTCGGGTTTGCTGCTGGCTCACAGTCCGCTGTTGTCAGGCATCCACTTCTGGAGCAGCCTGAGCCCAGTCGCTCCGCTCAGCCCCGCCCGGCTGCAGGGCCACAGCTCCCTCTTTCAGGTAAGAAACACATACAGGTGTAGCGGAAGACAGAGGGACAAAAATAGCAGGAGATGAGAGTAGAGGGTGTACTCAAAGGATTATTTACTGGTAGCGCTTTAAGCAGAGGAGGAAGTTGGAGAGGCTGCTGGGGCCAAATTAGTGCTTCTGCAAAAGCCTCATTGTTTCCAGCGGTTGATAAAAGAAAAGAGAGCAGAAGACCAGGGCAGGAAAAGCTTTTAGAGAGGGCGATTATGTGAGCTAGGTGAACCAAACTTTTTATTAAATGATTTCTAATGCTGCCCAAATGTTATGCAAGTATTTACCAGGAAGCTAACAGGAAGCAAGAAAACTTTTTTTGTGTGTGTGTGAGTGTTATTTGCAAAGCAGCAGTCACAAAGGGTTGTGAAACTAGTTGAGACTCAGTAAGCAGGTCCTGCAGAGGTGTCCTGTTTCAGAGCTTGTGAGAGGGAGAGGAAATCCTGTGAATACTTCCTGTTTGAGCCCAGGGGAGCCAGTCTGAACAGGGTGGACTGGTTTGAGAGCTGCTCCTCATTTATGAAACACACACACACACATTATACCGGATTCATTGTGCGTAAATAAGACGACTTCTGTTGTAGAGTTGGAGGGGAGAGAGACAAGAAGGAAGCGGCACAATGAATTAAAAAAACAAAAAACAAAACAGGAAACCAGAGCAGCGACAATGCAACAGTTCCTTACCGGAAAGCGGTTTTCATAGAGACTCCATCCCCTCCCCACTAACTCTGTCCCTTTCTCTTCCTCTGCAGTTCCCCAGCCTAATCAACGGACACATGCCTGTCCCCCTGCCAAACCTGGAAGGAACACCCTCCTCCCTGCTCCTGTCTCCCACCACTCACAAATCCTGATCCAGGATCTGTGGAAAATGCCGCAAATTCATCGTTCTCTTGTTGAAAGTTTCTCATCATAATAATCAGCAGCAGCAGCAGCGATCTCTTATTCATGATGTCAGATTTTGTCTCAGAAAAGCAGAGACAGTTATGTGACCTCACCTTTTTTTTTTCTCTTTTTTTTTGCACTTGACTTGCTTCAGATTCTGAGTGGTTGAAAGCACTTGGTAAAAGCCATACGCCACGATGTCTCAGAGACATCTGGCCTCTTTATGATAAAGAACAGCACGTTTCTACACTAGCCTGTCCGCGACGGACAGAAGCGCAGCTGCGAAAGGCTAACCAGCCGCTCAGCCTGCGCAGAGCCTGGTTCTTTTAATCTTTAGAAAAAAGAAAATAAAAAAAGAAACAAGTCTACTTGTTAACAATGTGAAACTGATCGTTTCACTTAACGTGGTATTGTATGTAACGTATGCACTATGCTTCTCAGATAGTACCGGCTGTGCCTTGTTGTCCTGTTTTTGTTTTCACTTTATTTCAAAATCTTTTAATGAAGACGAGATTTCAAATGAATGAAAACCTTGTAACACTTACGTTCTTGTTTTTTTTGGGGGTTTTTTATACTGGACTTGGTAATACAATATGTATTCTGTATATTTTTTTTTGTATTGTGAAGAATGTCATTTTCAATAAACAAAGCATTGAATGCTTAAACAGAGTTGAAACTTTGTAGAGCAGCTGAAACAAACAAAAACAAACACTTTTGGTTTTAAACCTTTAGATTTAATTTTTCTTTACTCTGGAAAAAAAACTGAAATATGGGAGGGCATCTGCAATGAAATCCCACACCAACAAAAATTATTCACAAATAAAGAATATCATACAAAACATGTCTTGTAACACTGTTAAATAAGGGCAGGACTATAGCTAACGCTTCCTGAATTAGGGGTTCGGTGGCTGTTGTGTGCTTCCTCATAGAAAAGAGCAGGCATGCACCACAATGACAGAGGAGGAAAAAAAAAAAGATCTACTTTTACAGATGAGGGAGATGGGAATGGCAGACAGGTAAACCATGGACAATACACAAACAGGGCACTGCAGATTCCAACAGTGGGAGCTCATTTTTGCAGCTCCTCTTTGTAAGAGTGGAGAAAGAACGAGGACAGGAGGGTGATCAGTGTATTTCGTAGGTGTAACTATTCCTGTAATGCCCTAGTTGACAATCTGTGTTGCTCTTTCCCTCCTCTCTCTACTGCATTTGTTCATTGGTCACGTCAGAGACCGGAGCATCCCTGGAATGATATGCCAGCAAGTTGTTTGTTTTAAATGCACAGATCTACCAAGTTTTGTGTGCAAAAACATAATAATGTCAACAACAACAACAACAAAAAAGAAATTTCACATTAATCTCCGGCTGGGATAAAATGATTAGTTATTATATCAAAGCTGGCCTCGGAAAAACCTTCAGAGTAAATGGTCACATGTGATTTGTGCAGCTGAGTACAGCACCATGGCAACAGAGACAAGAATATGAAACCCCTTTGAGCTGCTACAGAAACCTCCCTCCGTCTGTGTGCCTCACACACCCACACGTCGTCCAGGAGCTTCGAGGTGGAGTTTTAATGTATGAAAATGGAAACGACGACCAATAAAAAAAAAAAAAAGACAAAAAAAATATATCACCCACTTCAAAAAAATCTATACACATTGCATGTTCTCATTAAAGTGACTGAGCCTGTTAGAATTCTAGACAGTAGTTGGATTTAGCAGCAAATTCACTTGTCAATAAATATAGATGTACAGTGTACAAATGTCTCTCTGGAGCCAGTTTCAGACTAAACTTGGGACGGGGTCAGACCGTGGAAAGCCCCCCCACCTCGCCAAAAAAAAAAAAAAAAATTCTGGAGGGGGACTGAAGGTGACTACGACATTCCACGCCAACTCTCATCTCCGCGTTCTGATCCAGCGGCAAGACTGTACAGCCAGTATATCGTTCCCAAATAACTGTATCCAGTCCAGAGATTTTAAAACAGCATGCTTTGTCTTCTGCTTTTTCCATTGCCTGATGGGAAACAGAAAAATAAAGTCTTTAAATATCGATTCAGCTATTTTAAATGACAGAAATCTGCATTTTCCAACTATTCTGGGCCATTTGATAAGCAAATTGGAGTAAATCAATCCAAATAACAAGGTTAAAAAGTAACTTACTTATCACAGTGACTGCTATTTAACCTGTTCGGTGGGTTTGCCCACGAAGGAATAAACAATGGTATACACATTTCATTTTTAAATATCACCGTTATCGTGACATCCCTGCTTTGGTTGTATAAATCGCCAGGTTCCAGGTGCTCTGCGGTCATAAACAGGAAGTGTAATGTGGGCTACAACTTGAGCCTTTGTTAGCCTGTATGTGTTGACATTTCATGATCCTTCATAGATCTTTGCACTAGTTGTTTACAGTGTACAAATTTTACAAATACAGTGGTTTGGTTTTTTTAATTTACATGTGAGCATCAGTCTTTGAAGGACAGCATGAAATTTCAGGAAGTAGAATGTAACAAAATTTACGAGCACATGTTTAATTATACATGTGGCACTATGGCGGTTTAATATAGTTAATCCTCATAATGAGTTTATGCAGATTGTGGCAATTATGTTAAAGTATCTCAGCTTCCTCCATGAGCTGTGTCTATTTGGCCAATTGAGTGGGCCGTACTACAAAAACCTACGCTTGCACTTGTCTCTTTTCGCTCACTCGGTTTCTGTGCTTCCCACTTCCCCTCTTCTCGATTCTTTATTCCTCACCTGATTCGGGGTATGATGAGTTCCGATAGCCGGGATCTCTCTGCAGCTGCACCTCCTTCAGTGTGAATATGGATACGGCTGCCAAAGACACAGTCAGTCAGTGCAACAGAAGAAGAAGACAGTGTTTCTGTTACAAGGCTGTAAGTGATCCTCTCTGTACACTGCAATACCCTTCAAGTTGTACTGAGCGGATGGTGCCAAGTCTGCATTACTGTATCACCGTTTCATTACTCACTCTCTGGCAGCGTGTGCACACGTGGCCCCAGGCTCCTGAAGTATGGCTGCCTCATTGCTTCATCAGCAGAGATCCTCTTCTTCGATTCATACTGAAATTTAGGGCAACAAAAGTTTCAGCCATTAAAGAACAACAAAAGAACTGGCTCAGCAGCCTGCGGTCGCATGCGAATGTGTTGGCACGCCTTCGTGCGCTTCTTTCCAAATACACAGTCCTGACATAGCTGCAAAATGTGTCACATGTTTTTAGCGTCTCTTTAATTCCTGGCAGATATTGCGAGACTTACCTTTAGGAATGACATCAGCAGGTCGATTCCATCATTGTCCAACCTGTAGGTGTGGGGGAGGGGTGGGACAAGAGTTTGGAGGTGGAAAAAAGAACAGGAGGGATGGGGGGGGGGGGTCAGTAAAGGTGGGCTGACTCATGGATAGAGGCGAGTGTTAAGGAAGTCAAACAGAGTCAACTATTCCACAGGATTTCCTTACAGGAAATGATAAAGAGCACACGCTCCTAACTACACAAACCTCCAACACTCATGTCTAACTAAAAGCTAAAACAGCTCTGCTTACAAGCTCTCCTCTTATATTTGTGTCACAAGAAACACTTTTCCACCTCCAGTCATCAGACAACCAGGCAAGAGAGGTGAATGGAGGGGTAACGGTAAGGTTTATATAACTGCTCCATAAATACCTGAAACAACCAGCAGCAACACAGCCTAAGCTGGGACATGTTGCATCTGGTGTAGAAGTAAAGTTATTAAGATAAAATGAGAGAAAAAAGTATCAGGCTTACCTGGGGGCATGATTAATGAGGGACTGTGCCTTGTACTTGTGGAACTTGTAGGACTTGAACTCATCAATGGAGGATATTCCAGGCCAGCTGTCTTCTGTAGGAGTGCCTGTGGAGGGACATTTAATAGACCTTGTTAGAGCCCGCGTCAGCTGGATGGGGCTTTTTCATGGCGCCGCGGAGGGGGGACGGGGCTACATGCCAGGGTTAATGCGATTAAAGGCTCTGGTTAAAAGTCTGAACGCTCCTCTGTCAGCAGAGGGCAGCACTCACCTAGCAGCCTGAAGATGAGGTGCAGCTCATCCTCCACTGTGGAGCCTGGGAACAGCGGCCTGCCTGCAGCCATCTCATAGAATATACAGCCCACACCCCTGACAGAATGACACAAACAGGTGGGAAAGGTCACAAAGATGCGTCTGACTGAAGCTTAAACAGCAGCCTGACTCAACAGGTGTTCCATCTCTAAACCAACCCTGATGTTTCTCTCAATTGGAGATCGGAGAAACCATTTACAGCTGCATTGTCTTAACAGCGAGGCTGTGTCCATCAGCAGCAAAGTCTCTTTACACCCGCGCGCTAATAAGGGCGCAAACTAAACGAAATGAGCTCCAGACACCTGTGCCCGTTCCACAAATCACTGAAGTGGCAATTTCACGACAGAAAACCAATCTGAGAGGATCGCATCGGCCTGCGCCGTCGCTGTGCAGCCATACGGAAATAAGAGAGTAACCACGAGCATCGTTAGCGTTTCCTAATAGTTGCAATCCCCCCCGTCGAGCGAGGCCCACTCACCACATGTCGATCTGTGTGGAGTACTCGGAGGAGCCGAGCAGCACGTCAGGGGGCCGATACCAAAGAGTTACCACCTCGTTAGAGTACGTTTTAGTGGGCACAGACTTCGCCCTCGCCAGGCCTGTGGAGCAGAAATATGGACATATTGGAAAAATGTCATGAAATTCATACAAAGGAAGCTATTTAGAATACTCCAAAAAAAAAAATTTGCTCTGTAGAAACATTTTAATGTAATGTACTGATTTTTTACCAAAGTCAGCCAGTTTTAGTTCTCCTCTGTCATTGATGAGCAGATTTTGGGGCTTCAGGTCTCTGTGGAGAACTTTCCGCCTGTGACAGTAGGCCAAGCCTCGCAGGATCTGGAAGAGGAAAATCTAAAGGAAGAGATTTTCTCGATCAGTACATATGATCGTGTTGATAAAGTTATTATAAAATAGTGGTGATCGAGCCTTGCTGCGTGTGGGAAGTTGGAGGCTAATCACTCACACACATTTTGGTCATGTGCCAAAATACGACGCGCTGATACGAGATCACCAACAGTACTGAGGTCTTGTATTTCTGTCTACTTAATGAGGATGTGGTTAACAAAAAAAAGCGACTGGTAACTGAAATTACTGTTAGCCAGGAAGAAAACAATTAGAAAAAAATTCACAAAAACCAGAATCACCAGGCCTCAAACGATGGATCCGCACCATCAGTATTATCTATGCGATGGAACAGGTGACCTTTAGCCTAAGCTCGCTTTACTTAAAAGTGCGAGACTTCATAATACATCAAGTAAAATTATATGGACCCAAATATATATGTATGCTTAGTTGGGGTTGTTTTTTTTTCTGTCCATGAACTAAAAACTCTAAAATAAAGAGTTAAAAAAAACAGTGGTGTTCAGCAAAATAATATATTGCAGATGCACAATCATGAATGAAATTCTTTAATTAAATACTCTAAAAACAGGGATGTTTAAAGAAGGTTGCAGCAGCCCATTTTACTTATCCCCTTGGGTCTACACTTCTCCACCAGGGGGCACACTGACAATGCTTCTTGCACCCACACCAGCAGCTACAAACTCTTGACAGGTGATGAAGGTGCTCAGACCAGCAGGCAGCCTGCGGAGTCTCACCTTGACATTCTGCATGCTCAGGATGTTCCCACAGTCATCCATGTACTGCTTAAGGTCTTTGTCCTAGAAGAGAGGAAGGGCGTTAGAGCGGGGACGCTACAGGCACACAAACTGCAACAGTTGGTAAGCCTTCATACTCCGCACAGAGTCATGAATAATAATAACGTCAAATATTTTAATCTAAGCATCCCTGCAGAGAACATCGTGAGTCATGCAGGAGGGAGGCTGCAGAGGTTTTGCTGGTCTCACCAGGTATTCAAACACCAGTGTGAGCGACTTGTCTGTGTGGACGATGTCGTGCAGCGTCACGATGTTGCCGTGCTTCAGGTCCTTCAGTAGAGACACTAAGAACACACACGCAGAAAAAAAGAAGAAGAAGAAGAAGACGACAGCTGTTACAGCAAGGGTGTGATTACACTCAGCTTATTTTTTATTCTCTCAAAGTAACATTAACCAACATTTGCTTTACTTCTTGCTCTGATGCCTCTGTGTTCACGCTGATTAAGCCAAGAGAGGTTTATTTATAAATCCTTCAATCTTACAAAAATGTCTGAGACTTACAAAGATAGCTTATCTGGCTCAAATTAATCAACAAAGTCTCAAAACAAGAGTGTGCTGCCAACACCGCTCTCCATATAAGGTCGCATAAAACTGCAAAATAAAAGAAGAAAATGCCTCCAGTTCAACCCCAGTGAAGGATCCATATAGACTCTCAGAGATGACAAACTCAACGTTTTTTTGTGAAACGTGCTAAACCTGGTGATGAAGAAACTTGAATAAATACATTTATCCATCTAAAAAAACACAAAGCACCGTCAGTGAGCGCAAACTGAATTTACTCAAGCTGCCAGAAGATGACACTGAAATACAGTGTTTTGCAAAACTCTTAAGCCACGGCTCATTTCTTTACATTTGGTAGGAAACTGGGAAATAGGTGCAACGATTTATTAAAAGTATAAATGGAAATGAGGCGTATAAGGCATAAAGAAAGTTTGTAGAATTGTAAGTAATCTTCAGGAAACGTTCTTTCTGAAAGACATCCAAAGCTCTTCTTTGGATGTTGGCTGCCTTGTATTCAATTCTTTGTCAATGCTTGAATAAAGCCGAGGTCAGTCTGTGACTAAGTGTCGCGTTGTGTGATTTTCTGTCCAGGTATGCTTTCACTGCACTGGCAGAAACAAACACTGCCAGTCAGGCACTGCACGATCAAAATCGGACTTTATTTGCATTCGTAATTTCACCAATTTTGACAAGATCTCCAACATCGCTGTCTGAAACGCAGCCCTGATTCATGGCAGCGTCTCCAGTGTGTTTTACAGATGGATGCAGACACTCCTGACCTTCTCTGTACATACTGACAACGACTTGAACCAAAAATGTCAAATTTGGTTTCATCACTTCGTACGACGTGTAAGTCAGTGATTTTCAGTTCACTTCTTGTGTAATGTGGCATGCCACAGCATTTTCTCACTATTCTTCTTCTTGACAAATAGCTTCTTGATAGCTCTCCGTCCACTGAGACCACGTCTGATGAGGCTTCAGCAAACAACAAGCAGGGCCAGATGCATCTCTCAGGTCATGTGACAGGTCTTTGCTGGACTGTTTTCCTATTTCTTAAGGATATGACTTCAAAATTGAGTTCATCTGTTGTAGACACATTTTTTTAGGTCTATCACTTCATTTGTCAATCACTTGTGCAGTTTCCTCAAATTTGTTTTAATCACACTGCACACCACATAAAGAGTTTTAGGCTAATAGCTCTTTGGGAATCACCTTGTTGGTGCAAAAATATTATTTCAAGCATGTTAAACTGTGTAATCTTTAGCTAATATCTAAGTGTAACTAAGTGGATAAAGATACGATTTAAAATCGGTCCTTGCTAAGTTGTCTGTTATGTGCAGACTCGGCTTGTGTAAAAATTCCACAAAATTCCAAATCTACCAGTGTCTGCTCGTGCTGGGATATATTTACAGACCTGACCACCTACAGGCACGACCTGTATGTTTGTATTTGAGGTTGTTTTCTAGGAGCATTTATTCTAAAATCTGCTTTTCTATTTCAGTTAACTAAGTTGTTTTTTGCACTCCATCTTGCTGCAGATGTTCAAACGTCACTGTTCAACGTAAAACAAATCAGCTTATATAAGTAAAAAAAGTTCAAGCACTTATATTTGACTGCTTGGTGACCAAATAGCGTTCTGTGGCTAAAATCTTTTGTACCTTCTCGGATAGCCGTGCACGGTGCTCCTTCTTCATGCTCCAGTCTGATCTCTTTCAGCGCCACGAGGTTGTCTGTCAGCTTACTCCGCCCCTTGTACACAGTAGCATACGTGCCCTATACAGCAGGAAAAGAAGGGGGGGGGGTTCAGTGTTTCAGGTTAAAAGTAAACTCCACAACTGTGCCTGTGTGCACTTTAATCACTCACTATGAGAACGTTTGCACCTGGGGTGATAAGGAAAGGCTTTCAAGGTAAACTGTGCCACATACCTCCCCCAGTTTGTCCAGTTTGATGTAGGTCTCCAGCTTCCCAAATCCAATTTCTGACTGGAGGGAAGAAAAGGACAAACAGCATTAATGAGGGTAGTGTCTTTATTAGCAGTGACAGGCTTACACACACCAGGACAAATCCTCATGATGGCCTTGCAGCATCACAGAGTGGGGCGTGGGGGTCACACAACCAAACCAGCATCCCGACTAATTGCTTGTGACAAAGACCCGATGGCTTTTTACAACGTGTCTATGGGCGAGTCGAACAAACAACATGTTTTCATTTATATTTTTGAGCTAAATATATAATAAAAAAATAGCTAGTTTCAGTTTCTCTAATATTTGGATTTTTCTCCGTTTCTTATGTGTGCTAAGAAAAATATTTGAGGTTGTGAAGAAATCCCATACGGTTGTGTCATTTTACATCATATTTTCCTACTCTCATCATTTAATATACCAAGGATTGGTTGATCAATTGACCCAATATTCTCCACGATAAATAATAACTGAAACAATCATTACTTCCACGCATAATAAATCACTAAACGCTTCACAACTATTCAGTTATAACCAGAACACACACAAACTACTTAATAACTGAGCTATAACTGTCACTGCTGCAAGCCAGCATCTTCACAAGGCTTAAACAGACCTGTGCACTGGATAAAGACCAGCGCCAGAAAAGCTGAGAGGTCTGACAGCCAATCATCTGAGCAAATCCAGTCAGTGCTTTTGAAAAAACTCTGCAAAGGGGTGTGTATGCAAATAAAGTTGGGCCTGGGCGAGGCCGAGTGTTACTTACTCCTCTGTTCTGCTTTTGACAGATGCACAGGACAATCGTTCAGGCTCGTGACAAAAATGAGTGCTGAGAGGATGAGCTCTGATCGGCTGAGGATAAGGTGTGAACTCTGACGCTCTCACTTCTGTTTCTTGCTGCATTTAAATAAAACATTACCCTCAGAGCTATCTTTATCCATGTGCAGCCACTTCCTGACTCTTGCTCTGCTTCCATTTCTCTCATTCTGGTCCACCCCTGATTCTCAAATTAGCACTCTTCACTGTCGCTTTTGCCAAAAGAAAGAATTTAGTTTTTAATGTTATTACAGTTTTATCTGCAAAATGCTATATGATGAACCCTGAAGCAAATATGGCTCTGCCTTTTAGAATTTACTACTAAAAACTCCCAATAATGTAAAAATCAATAAGCAGATCTTTAATGATCTGTGACACAGAATGTTGTACTTAAAAACTGACACACTGCTAACACCAACAACATTAATTAATGAATACTTTTGGGGAAATTAATTATTTATTGAGTTTATGGTGTCGTGGTTATTCGGGTGACATGAAGAGATCACTTATTCAAGACCCATCCTCAAGGGGTCATGAGCTAGTGTGATCACTGTGGCAGGATGGCCACTGAAGCTGCAGTTATGGTTGATGCACTCGCTATACAACAGATATGCAGTCATCAGCTGCTTTTGTTAGGTACACATGGTCAACTGAATGTTATCTATTAAGCCAATCACATATCAGCAATTCAGTGCATGTAGACATGTACAGGATGACTTGTTGAAGATCAAACTAAGCATCAAAAGGGGAAATAAAGGTGATTTAAATGACTCTGAATGTGGTTGCTGGTGCCCGATGGGCGGGTCTGGGCATTTCAGAAACTGAAAGCTGAAAAATGCCAGCTGAGGTTTTCCTGCACAACCATCTCTGAGCTTACAGAGAACAGTCTGAAAGAAAGAAAATATTCAGTAAGCAGCAGTTTTCTGGGAGGAAAGGCCATATTGATGCCAGAGGTCAGAGGAGAATGGCCAGACTGCTTCGAGCTGGTAGGAACGGGACAGTTACTCAGGTTATTACAACCGAGGTACGAAGAAGCGCACAACAAGTGGAACCTTGAAGCAGACCGGCAGCAGCAGCAGAAGACCGCACCAGGTCCACTCCTGTCAGCTAAGAACAGAAAACTGAGACTACAATTTTCATTAAATGTCCAAGAAAAGTTGTAAAAACCTCGCCTGGTCTAATGAGTCTCAACTGTTGCTCTGACGTTTGGATGGTGGTGTCACAATTTGGTGCAAAAACATTAAAGCGTGGATCAATTCTACCTTGTGTCAAAAGTTCAGTTTGTGTCACAGTCACTGGATATCTAATAGATCACCTTAACGTAATGGAAAAGGGAGATTCGTATCATGGATGTAGCTGACAAATCTGCAGACATGCTATCATGATGTGATGCTATCATGTCAATATGGACCAATGCCTCTGAGGAATGTTTCCAGCACCTTGTTTAATCAGTGCCACAAACAATTAAGGTAGTTCTGAAGGCAAAAGAGGGCCAAACCCTGTACTAGATGTACCCAATAAAGTGGTTGGTGAGTGTATACTCACACTTCAGGTGTGCTTGTCTCACCTTCTCCTGTTCGCCTAAATGATGGATTCTGCAGAGCATGTAATCATTTCCAAGTGCAGCCGTTGCTCTCTGTGCCATATGGAAATGCACTGCATTGATGTGGCTTCAAAAAGCTCACAGGGTTTGTGCCTCCAGCCCAACCTCACCGCCCACGATGTGCCCGACAGGTTACAAAACTTGGGAGATGCACAACAAGCCAGTAGTTGTGCCATCACTTCTGGCTTGCACCACACACAAGGACGACTACAGCAAGAATAAACCTGCTTTCCAGTGAACCACACAGGGAATTTCTCTGTGTTTCCATCTTGGCCCAGATTCCTAGGCTTGCAATGACTTTGATGACTGAATAAATGAACTAAATGCACATTTTACTTTTAACCAATTTGTCGTAATTTTTCTCAACCAAATTCCAAAAATAAGGAGAGTATATTAGCCAATGTGTCTGTGAAGGTTCTCAGTCATCCAGGTCATCGTAGTCAAAGGAGCTTGCAAAGAGAAGCGTCTGGACTTCTTGAAGTTGCTTGAAGACGTTTCACCTCTCATCCGAGAAGCTTCTTCAGTTCTGTCCTCTCTGTCCAAAATGTGAAAATTGGCACAGAGAGGACAGATGGTTTGAAAGAGGAGTGAAAGAAGCCATCTATGTCCACTGTGAGCGACCATCTTTGAACAGAGGCGGGGGTTTACGACACCAACTCTCTGCCATCTATAATCCAGTTTTGAGATCCCTTCCCAGACGCCTTAACGCCCACTCACATCCTGGGCCATCTGACCTCAGGAATTCGCATGATAAGGTGGGGCCAGGTTTCACAATGAACACACCCGAAACTCTGGCTGATTGGGACCCACGCCCAGTTTCCCACCTTGGCTCAGGCGATTAGAGGATCATCAGGGGGTCCTTTTGTCCCTCTGTGGGGGGTCACTCCCACTAGGTTTATATCTGGGACTCTCCACCATTTGACCTTAGAACTGAAGAAGCTTCTCGGATGAGAGGTGAAACGTCTTCAAGCAACTTAAAGAAGTCCAGACGCTTCTCTTTGCAAGCTCCTTTGACTATATTAGCCAATGATGTGACCCCTGCAAGTCCAGCTTCAAGGTGAAGGACATGTGCAATAGGCCGACTTCCTGTTTACAGTATCACTCTGCACTTGTCTCCTCTCTGACAACTTGTAATTGTCTCCCGTGTGTTTTCAGCACCTTCTCTCTTACTTCTTCCCCTCTAATCCCTCTTGTTCTTCTCACCAGTGATGCTCTGCGGGAGCGTCGGCTCAGCGGCTGGTCGAAGGGTGGGCTGCTCATTTGAAACTTCTCCAGGTAACCGTCAGGTATCCGGATGTCAGCTGGCAGGGACAAACGTTTGTTCAGGTCCTACACAAAAACAAGAAAACTCAATTAAAAAAAAAAAAAGTCGGTATATCAACCTGAATGAATAAACAAACAAACCCTTAGCAAACAACATGATCTCTGAATAAATACCTCTGATTGGATACAAAATGGCAGAAACCCAAAGTAAACAAGCAGAATCTGTGGGTGTACTTTAGGCCTCACCGGTTAACAGAGAAGCCAGTGTGGTACGTGCGTGTGCAGCCACACAGTGACAGTTTTAGACTTGTGTTCATGGTAAAGGCCGTATGTGGAGCCCTTAAGAGTTCAGGGTAAGTCTTTTTAAAGAAGTAAAACAAGCACAGAAAGCATGATTCTAATGATTCTTTATATAAAAATCCCTCAAACACACATAATACAATCAAACAGTTAAAATCTAACACCTGGATTCTTCCCATCATGCATTTCCTCTATTTGTTAGATTACTATTAATCCCACGTTTCTCTCTGTAAATCTACTTCCACTCCCTCTGAGGTAACACCGGACACCCCACTGCTTCCTCCCTCCATCTTAGCCAACACGCACAGAAGCAAAACGCAACCTCAACCTTTTTCAAATTTCAACACAAGTTCAGAGACAAGCTCATAAACCCGTAAACTGAAATTGACCGACTTCTAGAAGGATCGGTGACTTTCAGCCTTTGCGTTAAACGGTGACTGTGAGTCAGCTTTCTGCTCTGTGGTTGTTAACAGCAAACACATTTAGCCATGTGATCAGCTTCCAGGAAGTGTAGTCTTCATTAAAACTTGGAGCAAGTTGACATCCTGGTGCAGATTCGGCATCTCTATTGTTTTGTGTGCGTACAAACTAAATACAAACTCATAAAAACATTCATTTCAAGGCAATAAAGAGGTTTGCTTATTGTTTTAGCTTTAACTGTTCACAAAAACATTTTTAAGTAAAGACACCACAGCTCTGGATTCTCAAAAAGAGAAAACAAAAGCACTCTGCACATATCAACATAACAGGAACTCTGCTTGTCTTTATTTGTTTAAGAATATACATTAGATTTCGCTCTGCTGCTCTGTGGTTTCAGTGTGCAGGGCCAGGATTGGTGGCTTGTCCTCAGAGTAAGTGATGCCGTCCATCACCTGACCTTTGCAACCCCTCCACCCCCCTCCAGTTTGTCCAATCAACTCGTCCTAATCTGTTACAACAGGGGCCCATCTGGACCGTATTACAGTAATCCTCGTGATGTAATCCCAAAATGGCACTGCTTCCACTGCAGTCCGAGGAGAACAATCTGCTACCTGACCAGCCCAAAGGGACGTCCTCGCTCCTCCTCCTATTTTTTCTGCTCTGCCGTCCCTTCTCCAAGTGTCACAGTGGCACAGAGGGGACAAAGAACAAGGCCGCACACTGATTTCACTGTTGGATCACTTCATCAACAACAAGCCTGCAGTCAATCACTCTGTTCATTCAAACAGTACACTGGATTTGCTGGGCTGACAGAAGCTGCAAGTAGAACTGTGAGCGTGTCCAAAAAACTAAAAACTTTATCTGGCTGTGAAACAGTCACAGGAAGTGTGAGGTGTGCTGCTTGCAGACACGCTCAAAAAAGCAGCAAGAGGTGATGTATCATCTCTCTGTGTGGGCAGCCTCAAATGCAGCTTAACTAAACCTCAAGCATTTTTTTCCCCTCTACTCGTGCAGGTTTGCATGCTTGGTTTGTCTGTGCAGATGCTGCTATCTGCTTGTAAACTCCCACAGGGGTTGCAATCAAAGCAACCAATAAACAGAAGGAGGGAAGTGTGTGTTGTTCAATCAGAACTTTTCCTTCCACCCAGCAGCTAGTGTGAAAACATGTGGTTCAGTGGCATCAAACACAAGACTATAAGGAAGCCCTTTTCCTTACAGTTTCTTTTTTTCCTCTCCTTTGACTCCTTTTATGTAAAACTGGAAAGTCTTTCTTTGCATTTTATATTATATTTTGTATTAACACAAAGAAAAATAAGTCTCTGAAAAAGAGAAAGACAGAAGGTGAAAAAGTGTCTAAAACAGTGATGCAGAAAAAGGAAATGAAAACTATGGATGGATATGAATCTATTTTCCTGTCATGCTTTTTTTTATATAATTTGAGTTGAGAATGGCGATGTTATGAAGTAACTCCTGCCACAGTTCAGGGGGAAAGTGGGCGGCTCGTTGCATTACTTTATGTCAGCTGCACGGCCTGAAGTCCTATTGGTAGAGCTTACGTTGGGCTAAAGGGACCAATTATTGGTTTTGGGAGGGATCGGGTCAGATATTGATTGAAACAGTAAAATGACATGTTACCTCTGCTTATATGTAAAGAATAAAACTTTAAACAGCTGTTTGACAAACTTCTCTATGATGATGATGACAATCCGTCACCATTTCCTTGCAGATATGAATTAATACAGATAT
Source organism: Aulonocara stuartgranti (assembly GCF_965226115.1). Classification (NCBI taxonomy): domain Eukaryota; kingdom Metazoa; phylum Chordata; class Actinopteri; order Cichliformes; family Cichlidae; genus Aulonocara; species Aulonocara stuartgranti. The sequence goes on along the minus strand of NC_138945.1, from coordinate 53,054,101 downwards.
CTGCGGATCACTGGAATAAATGAGTTTTGCAAAGTTTGATGTAGTAGTAGCGTGCTTGAGTCAAAGTAACATTTGTTTCTCAGTAAAAGTAAATCTACAATAAGTTAAACTGGACTAATAAAAACATACATAACAAGTTGTTTTTTATTTAAAGCAGACTTAATGCGCCCATCTTTGGCTCCACAGCTATATTCTTTGCCTCTGCTAGACCAGTTTTGAATGTTTAATAAGGCAAGGCGACTCTTTACCCATTGAAAGCCTACCAGGACTAACGCTTCACCCTCTTTTCTGAACTGAGCTCTTTGCGTCATATTTCAGGCCTGCTGTTAGAACAAAATTACAAAAAGGTGTGCATCAGAAGGTAGTGAGGCTGGCCTCGGCCTATCCAGCTACCCTATAAAAACTTGGAACCTTTTCAAATGGTTCATGGTTATTGAGTACAGAAGTCTTAAGTACAGAAGAGGTTGTCAAATGTTGTCTCTATGTGGGGAAGAGATAAGGCTAACTTTCTTCTGATTGGCTGCACCTAGCAAATAGATTGTTTGACCAACAGGTGGGTAGGGCACCTCCATGTGACATCATAATGATCCATGAGAACACAAAACAGGGGGTGCAAACACAAACACACATTTGTGTTTATTATTTGTTGTTGTTGCACAGGTACTCTGTGTCCATCTCTGTAATCTACAGTATGTGAAACAATCAGATTCATGCCACAGATTCTTCTTGTTGGCTTTGAACATACAGCTTTAATAAAGGAAACTATTTTGGAATCATGTTCATGTAGGAACAAAAATATAAATCAATGAAATAGAAAAGAATTACTGTTGTTAATATGTGCAGAAATAAACGCCCTGGATCCAAAAAAATACTTGTGGGAAAATGGAATGCCTTTTAGATAAAAGCAATTACAGTGAGATGTCTTCTGTAATGTGTTGAGATTATGTAACCACCGGAGAAACGCAATCGAACTGCCCATGTCTGGCTCTGTGTGTTTGAGAAAGAGGAAGTAAATCAGAGGAGGTTTTGGGTGGGTGGATGTGCTGACGAATAAAAGATTCTTTAAAGTAGATTTCAAAACCAACTTGAGAGGAACATTACATGAAATCAGTCTGAACATTATGTGTGCGCTGCTCACATTGCAACAGGAGCCGAGGATTTGTGTATTTGTGCAGTGTGTGTATATGACACACTGCACAAATACACCCACGCCGAGTTACAGCACGGAGCTCACATTCGCGTCTTACAGATAGGTCTATTGTCATTTATCAGTGAAGTCATCGCAGCGCACGCTTATTAACAAAGTGGAATTTGAACCATCACACCAGGTGAGGAGATGTGTGGCAACACAGTCAATCGTCCCACTGAGTTAAGTGTAGGCCCTGCAGTGACTCACACTACAATATATCCACACTTTGCAAAGCAGAGAGGCTACACGAGGACAACGACGGAGCTCTGAAAACACAGAGCCAAATCTCACCTCCGCAGAGATGCGTCTGTTCCCTCTGTTCCTCAGACAAACACCCGTGGGCGACTGCACCTCATCAGAGGAAGTCCCGGATGCCTGGTCGCTCTCTCCGTCGGACCCCATCTTCAGGTTCTCGTGGACGATATCTGGAGATGAGCGAAGAGAAAAGTTTACAGAGAGCACGGGGGGTTGACAAATGGAGCAGGTCTGTAAAAACAGGGCAGGGTGCAACACCAGATAATGACTTCAACAGGAAAGAAAAACACTCTCTCGGACACTTTTATGACTCCCTCTTTTCTTATCAAGCTACTGGCTGTATCAGACAGACGATATACAAGAGGTAAATATTCTTAATGAGTTTGACTTAGATTTTATTTCAGTGCCACAGGCTTTATGAGACAAAGCCATACATCACGGAGTAATTTACCCACGCCTGAGAAAACTCTGCTCTCATTCATACACTATTGCAGCATTTTCATTCCCTCCAGGGGTTTTATTCATATTTTGAATTTGTATCTGGGCTGAAAATCCAAGTTGACAGCAAACTTGGTTTTCAGAGTCGTTATTTTTAGTTATATTTCTTTGCAAAAAGGACAAAAATGCGGCCACAAAAGCGGATAAATTGAAGTGCATCTTTGCATAAAGCAATGATTTCTTTGAGCACATGCGTGATACAGTTCCCTCAACAGAAATGGGTATGACAAGGAATTTAGGCCCAGCAGCAGCTCAACACCTTCCACGTATGGTCACAAAAGAAATCGTTGGCTATTTCTTCATTTCAAGCCAGAAATATAAAAGTCAAATATTAAATTTGACAGCAGGCAGGTTAGGCGTGACTCACCAAGGCGACTACCATTGCGAGGCATGACCATGAGAGAGCCTAGTCCTCCTCCGATGACGCTCTGAGGCCGTCTGAGCGGTGGCTTTTTAAAAGAGCCTGTGTACTGGTGAAGAAATGAGTGGACACTGTGGGCTGATGGAGGACGGCCGTTCCTCACAATGGGCTCTGCTGGAGAAGAAAGAGTTTGTTGTGCTTTTTTGATGATGACAGGACACACAGTATACAAGCACATATCAACAGATGAGAACAAAATACAAAAACCCCAAAACAAAACATTGTAGTCATGGCGCTGAAAGAAAGTGGTATTAATGTGAACAAGACTCATCATGGCCAATATGTGATTAATGCACTTCAAAGCAATCCAATGATAAATTCATCCTGAGGTACTCTGACAATCTTATGTGTCGGATGATTTATCTTGCTGATTGCGTCACTACATAACAGCCAGTTCTTATAAAAACTGGGTGGCGGATGGGTTGTTTTCCCCTTTCTAAATGTTATTAAGCTCAAAATTTGCATTATGGGGATCACGACTACTTACTAACAGCTAGATACTGACACAGAGGAGGCACTACCCATCTGCTAGACGGCACCTCTGCTTATTCAAGTCCCTGAATCTTACCCACCAACAGCGTTTTGTGGCATTTAAGTCTTTTTGAGTGGTATTATCTAACAAATATCAGAACACGCTGGATGCTACAGACCATCCAAGAAGTCTACTTTAGTTTTGGTGATGTGCCTCGCTAAGCTATAACACTAGTATTACCAACTAACTTAGCACTTTACCGCTCTCATACTCCTGGTTCTAACAAAAAGAAGACAGTGGCATTATTGAGGGAAGGTCAAGGCTTCAAATTTGGAATTAACCAAGGGGCAACCTCCAGAGATTAAAAATGAAACCCCCCAAAATGACAAAAACTGCAGTTCCTCTAAGTGCCACTTGAGGCTCCCTCCAAAAGGACATAGTTTTGGTCAATTTGATTACATTTACAGAAAAAAAAATGATAGTTTCAACTTTCATAACAACTCCAGGTTTTATAACTCATCCACCTGGATAACTGAGCATGGCTGCACTGACTGAGGCAGCTGGAGCCACTCAGAGTCTGGTAAGCATCCTCTTCTGTCAGTTATTAAACTGGGCCTCTTCAGTGTGTGTGTGTGTGTGTGTGTGTGTGTGTGTGTGTGTGTGTGTGTGTGTTTCCTGCCTTCTGTAGCATTTTAATAGACTGACTGATATTACGGCTTGCTGAGTGGTGCAGACCATCCCAGGTATTTGTGTTTATTGTGACTTCTGTTACTTTATTAGTGCGTTCTTAGCACTTATTTTGTGTCTCTGTGCTGCAGCAGTACAATTCAAGCATACAGCTTATTAACCAGCCTTGCTACCAATAGTTGATAAATTAGTAGTCCACCCTTTGATTCATCAAAGTAACTTCTAAATCAGAAAGAAATTCTACATGACTGCAGCCAAAACTTTTATATTAAGGCCTCAAAATGTGCCTCTTTGATACTTTCCTTATAATTACCAAACCACTTGGTGTCACCTTCCATCTTTTATATACACACTGTATTGTTAGGCTTTGTATCAAGGTGACCAATAAAAATGAAACTGCTGGGTTGATATACATTAGGTTCTACACTGTAAATTAACAAATTTCTCACTAAAAAGAACAAAACAACCCCCCCCCCACAAAAAACAAAACAAAACAAAAAACAGTGAATTAAATTGAACCTTAATCTGTTTTGATATTTGAGTATCACATCTAGGCAGCACGGTGGCACGGTGGTTAGCACTGTTGCCGCACAGCAAGAAGGTCCTGAGTTCAATTCCAACATCAGGCCGGGGTCTTTCTGTGTGGAGTTTGCATGTTCTCCCCGTGTTTGCGTGGGTTCTCTCCGGGTACTCCGGCTTCCTCCCACAGTCCAAAGACATGCAGCTTGTGGGGATAGGTTAATTGGACAATCCAAATTGTCACTAGGTGTGAATGTGCGAATGAATGTGAGTGCGAATGGTTGTCTGTCCCTGTGTGTTGGCCCTGCGACAGACTGGCGACCTGTCCAGGGTGTACCCCGCCTCTCGCCCTATGACAGCTGGGATAGGCTCCAGCGCCCCCCCGCGACCCTGAAAAGGATAAGCGGAAGCGAATGGATGGATGGATGGAGTATCACATCTTCCCAATGAACTTCGGGTTACCTAATTGTACACATAGCCAGGAGAACAGCAATGTTTTCTTAATCAGTGTAACCCCTGTACTGTAAATAATCAAAAGTGTATGAAAGTCTGTAAACAAATGCCTGACAGTCTAAGGCAGGGGTGGGGAATTCGGGGGCCGGTGTCCTGCAGGTTTTAGATGTGTCCTTGATCCAACACAGCTGATTTAAATGGCTAAATAACCTCCTCAATATGTCCTGAAGTTCTCCAGAGGCCTGGTAATGAACTGATCATTTTATTCAGGTGTGTTGACCCAGGGTGAGATCTAAAACCTGCAGGACACTGGCCCTTGAGGCCTGGATTCCCTAACCCTGGTCTAAGGTGTGTGAGTTTGGCTTGTGGAAAGGATCTACCACTGACAATGAACAGCTTTTGTCCAAAAGCACGACTAGAGCTGACAGAGTTGAATGATTTAATATCTGGAAGATCTAGCACCCAGCAAAACACCAAATATGACAATGAGGCGAAAAGAACACCCACGAGAAGATGAGCAGAAGTCAAAACTCAGACAGAGGCCCATGTATGCAAAAAGAGCAGACAGGACAAGGACAAGACATAAGTCAACAGTTACAGAGGAGATAATTACTTCCCAAGAATAATGATTATTGATTAGATAGATTGGTTTATGTCCCTGCAAAAACAAACAAACAAACAAACAAAAAACAACTGTCAGGCAGAAAAGTGTTTGTATGTGTTTAGGACCTGTAATGCAAGGGCTTGGGTTTTACAGTCCACCGCTGTTTGTCATGACCTTGTTTGGTAAAGCCATTAACATCATCAGCCTTTGAACACAGAGTGGATTACCTGGTTTATCAAGAGTAGATCAATTTTGTTTAAAAAAACAAACAAACAAAAAAAACAGAAACAAAACCCACACAAAAGCAAGTTAATAGTAGGCAAAGTTTTCGTGTATAGAGAAAATTTAGGGAACTAACCAAAGTGCTTTTAGCTAGAGTCAAACGCTCATTGCTAATTTGAGGTGGGTAATGGTCCAGTAAAGTCACACCAAACAAATGGTTGTATTACGGGTATGTACTCCTGCACGCTCTATCCGTGCTGCACTCTCTCCTACAACAAATTGTTGAGCGTTTATAGACAAGAACGCATCTGAAAACATGGTTAGACCAAAGGAGGGATTCTCCTCTCCAGCACCTGGGAAGGTCTAGGAATACTGCAGAGAATAAGGAGTTGAGGAATTTCATCCTGGCAACAGGACATTGAACCAGATCTTTACCTTCTTGAGGTGTGGGGGAGTTTCCCCAATGTTAAAGTGTTTTATTGACCCACAAAAGGGGCTTGAGGAGGACGGAGTATTGAACTCACTGTTCAACCACAGTGGCAGCTCGTTTCACATAAATCAGACCTGTTTCCAGTCAGACTGCCAGAGCATCCCTTTGTCAGCAAATGTGCTCATAATTTTTATGGATTTAATTTTTAGACACAATCATAGGTGGAGGGTTCTGTGGTCAGAGGATCTCATCTTGCTTTTTGATGTGGTTCTGTTAGCTTCACCAAAAGACGACTGCCATCTCGCACTGGGTCGGTTTATAACTGAGTCTGAAGCAGCTGGCATGAGCACCTCCAAGTCTGAGGACAGTTTTCAGTCATAAATGGCGGACTGAACACTTGGGGTCTTGTTCATGAGTGAGGGAAGGAGGGAATGGCAAATGGAGATCGCCGGACTGGTGCAGCATCTTCTTCAGTGTTGTTGATGCTGTACTGGTCTGTACAGCAACCGCAACACTAAAGAGAAATGTGCACGTAACAGCAAAGCTGTCGATTTACCCGTCAGTCTACGTTACTAGTCTCACCTATGGTCACAAACTCTGGGAAGTGACGGAAAGAATACGACTGCAGAAACAAGTGTTGGAATCAGCTCTCCCCAAATGATGATCGGCCTCTTCCTTAACCTGCCAATATACCCTCTGCAATGGTCACATCGCTCACTGCCACGCCGTCATCACACATATGCAGCCATTTATACCCGGCATTACAGCGCAAGAACTCGCTGCAGTATTCTCCTAAAGGTGTCGCCACCAGGATAATATTGCATCATAAGCGCTGATAAGGAGAAGTCAAAACTAACAAATTTGTAATTTGTGTGTGTGGGGGGTATTTTACATTTTGACAGATTTTGCTGATTACAGCTGAGTGAGATTGCTAATGATTCTATTCAACAGTTTCTGAATTACTTTTTAACTGGTCACAACCTCCACATACTTTCTGAGTTATACATGTCTACTTTTTTAAAAGTACCCCCTCTTAAAGTCCCACTCTGGCCAGGAATAACAGCGTAGTCATTACCAGCCTGCATATCATCACCACCAGCCTCAACAATATTAGCTCACCAGTTGTCTGGTTTCCAGTTTCCAGATCCAACAGATTCTCAGTGAATTTTTCTGACGTAAATCCCCATTGCCAAAATTAAGCTTACAAGATTCAAGCTGCCTTTTCGAGACCGATTCAGACTGCTGTGGGTGTTCAGGTCTCGTTGGGCTATAAAAACAGATTTTACTACGCCAACACAGTCGCTGAAAATTCGGAAAATGGCATGTTACATATGTATTACAACCATGATTATCTTTCTTTTTTGTTGTTGTTGGGGGTTTTTTGGCACATCATGACAGACTGACATCATATATGTGATTTAGCAGGCATGTATTATCCCGGCCCTTATACCACCTCTCCCTTATCGCTGGGCAGCTGCTGCTGCTGCTGGCCTCAGTTATGAGCGTTACATAATCAGATCAGGACCACAACGCTTTCCCCAATCAGAGAGTTCAGATCAAATCTCATCTGGCTACTCCATTCTGTCTCCTCTCTACCCTACTTGCTGTTACACAGGCTGCTAAAATCCCCCACACGCAAGCAGGCACACACAGGAACGCACACACACACACACACACACACACACACACACACACATCATAGTTCTCTGTCCCCACTCAACAAGCACAGAACACTCTGGCCAAACTTGGTGTTAGTCGCTGCACAAAAAGCTCTTTACAAAGTCTAGTTAGTTCTCAGAAGGCGATGGGGGGAGGGGAGGGGCTTCGTGGGAGCTTAGACGATCTGATTGATTGAAAAGGGAAAAGGGGGGGAGAAAGGGTGGAGGGGTGCTGAAAAGAGAAGAAGAGGAGCAAAAAGATAAAAAGAAAAAAAAAGTGGGGGGCAGCAAATGGATCAAGATGCTTCGCTGGTTTCACCAAGTCATCCAAGTCGCCGTGGCAATGTCATGGAAACTCTAAAATGTTTCCAGACCATGAGCACCATGGCAACAACTTGCTAGCACACCGAGACGTGCTCCCTGGCTTGCTTGCTCCGTGCAGATTTTGTAAATATCAGAAGAGATAGGCGGCTGTGCCACGGCTTTTATTTGACGTCTAGAAGGCCACAACCTTCAGCAGGATGGAGATGAATGGTAAATAAATAAATACAGTGTCTGCCAGCAAGAACGGAGTGTCTTTACAAAAAAATAAACTGACAGATTGAGCACAACAATCAATACAGAGCTGGGAAGTGGAAGAAGTCATTCCTGTGAAATTCACATTTATTGTCTGAACAGTCAGTATTAAAGGAGCAGTTCCCCCTAAAATCAAATTTGCATAAGGGGTGGTTGTAATATGCAAGAATTGTGGATTTGTGGACTTTTTTGAGTAAATGGGCTCTTTTTGGCAGTTTAGGTAGTTTATATTTACAAGAAGGCAGATATGCCTACCTTTTTTTTTTTTTAAACAGCTTTTGTAATCAAAAATATGATCTGAACGCAGTGTTGTGCCAAACACATTTGGCTTTTCCAAGATGAGTTATTTAAATTCTATATAGGCTCCTCTTGTTCATGTGACTCTTATCTTATGTTTTTAATTCAGTTATTAAATTACAGGTCTTATATGATTATATGAGTAGACATCCCTACAATTCATTTCAAATCTGAGCAACTTCCACCAACCAGTACCAGCCCCTTTAAAAACTGGCATTCAGAGTCTTGAATGGACATAAAACTTATTCGACAGGTTCGTTGTAGCGAGCAAATTCAGAAAGAAAAGGAAGAAAAGGACCTCAATCATCAGTGTAACATCTTTTTGCTAACGCCAAGCTGAAGCTAAAGATTACACTTTGAGCAGTTTAAACTTTCAGATTCTGGGTCAGCAATAGATAAAAATGTGGATTTGGATTTAGATGAAAGTGCCAAACAAATTAAGTCCATTAAAATTCAGCCACTAAATCCCATTTCAGACACGGAATTCATTATATAAATGTGCTGGAAATTCTGCATGGCAATCTGGTGTTTGAAATAAATCACATCAAACAGACTTTACAGACATTTTGACATTTTGTACATAAATCTTAAGCTGGGTTCCTCCACTTGAATCGCTTTATTTATAAAGTTGTGACAAGCTGTGCTGGTAGTGGCAGTATACTTGATAGACGCGATTTAAGAGTTTTAGGCCTCACCGCTGTCCTTCAGGCCGTTCTCCTCGATCGTTATCTGCTCGGCCAGCTCTGACAGGGACTCGTCGATGGTGTGACTGCCTCGAAGAGTCTGAGAGAGACGTCGCCGGAACCTTTTCATCTTCTCCACAGAGCTCTCAGGAAGGGGAGGCCTGAAGAAGACAAACCAAACAAAAATGTATACACATTACAGGTGTTACCCACTTACTGCAAGAATAAGGAGAGGTACAGCTCGTTTCAACCACAGAGGAACAAGATCAATATCGCTGAGCTGTTTATCTAAGCTTCGTGGAAATGCAATGTAAACTGCCTGTAATTACAATTAAAACAAAACAAAAAAACGTCTGGCTGCCATCATGCTTCACAATCCCACATTCAGAAAGAAAATGTCACTAGTTCACCAGGAATCTGACTGGGCGAACAATGAAACGCACTAATCAACAGACGTTAATTATGACTCAGCTCACACTGCATTCCTCCTCCTGGGAAAGCATGACAAGTCGGTGAGAGATTCTTACGGCCGAGTTTAGAATACAGGCCCTGGCACACAGGACTGTAAAAGCAAATCCTAAACCGGGGGGATTAGCGGCTGAATGGCACAGGGCTAGCCTGGGCCGCATCGAGTCCACATCACACATTCCAGACACATTTATTGTGTGCGCGAGAGCGACTGATTGTGAGAGCCTGTACGTGTGAGCGAGAGGGAGAAATGCAGCGAGACAATTTATGGGAGGAAATGAAAAAAAGATTTCAAATCAAGACAGGCAATATTTGAGACTGATTGGCTGGAGGAGATACCAAACAAGCCTCTCCCTGTGACTTCAATGCAGATATCATGACTCCACTACGTCTGCAGATCAGGACATGTGTGTGTCTGTGATGCTGATGAGTAGAGCCAGACAAGAAAACACATGAGCGCAAACCCTGAGGGCTCGCCTGACTGGCAACTACTCCCTATTGACATCCTTTGTCTTGAAATACAACTAATAACCCATATTCTGTCCAGGGACGCAACTTACTCACTTACCCAGAGCCAAACAGTAGAAAGTAGTCTTTGGAGGACAAAGTGGACTAACATGGCTAAAAACCATAATTGACCTTTAAATGATGATGACTCATCAGTGAGGGACCATGATTCGGACTCGTATGAAGACTTTTGCTTTGTTTTTGTGCACAAAACAAAAGAGGATACAGTTGTTGCAAAGAAGGCATGCAGCTGAAAACTAAGTGTAATAGGAAATCCACCTACAGAGACGGGAAAAAACTGTGAAAAATGACTAACATTATAATGTGAAAGCCCAAGACGATGCCTAAGAATTGCTCATTTTGTGCAAAAAAAGAAAATAGAAAAGAAAAAAAACTGTAACAATGTGAAATGAAGAAAAGAGGAAATCCTTTCATTTGAGATGCGGGGAGGAAAGAAACTGGAAAAACTGGCAGATCAGGTTGCAAATCAATAATCAACAAGACAACAACAGGTGACAACAGCAGTGTTTGTGTGTTATCCACATAAAAAGAGCAAAAATCTGTCTGTGCACATCTTTTGCTGCTCTGTTCTTTCCTCTGATCTGCTAATAGCTGCCCCTCTGTTATCTTGGTTCTGCTACAGGTGTCTTCCTCTTATAAAAGAGTTGCTCCTTTTCAACATTGCCAAGTGCTCATTTCAGATGTTTGGGGTTTTCTCTCCAATGTCTTTACTTTCAAAAAGCAGCTCGAGATAGTTTCTGCAAACTGGAGCTAGATAAACAAAACTGAAACTGAACAGCTCAACATCTCCAAGTCGAGTGAAACAGCAGCTGGTTTTAAAAAGTGATTACACACAGAGGGTTACAGGCTCTTAAAGGGGATCCATTTATCTTTTTTTAGCGTCACATTGTTGGTCTTGTTCTGCAAGATAGTAGCTTTAGTTTACATGATTTGCAGTTCCTTAAATCAGCCTTCTTAAGCTTCCTCTAGACAGGAAAGATTTCACAGCGTCCAGGAAACCATAGATCATAGAAAGTAAATGACGCTGAGCAATTTCAAGCAACTAAAGTTTTTTCAAATTTGAGGTGAGCAACTAGAAACGGAGGTCATAAGATCTGCTAGCATCCATCAGTTTTAAAGTGATAAGCAGCTTTATTTTTATCCAACATTCCTCTAATTGGCAGAAGACATGACCAGCATATATCCACTTTCACTGACATGTTACAGTATAATTTAAGATTAAAGTATCTCCATGTTAGATCACGGTTCTATTACTATTATTAATATCAACAGTATTCTTGGTAAGTGCACTTTTATATAGGTTCACAGTGGTTGGCTCTTGTGTCAGGATGTTGTTAAAAATAACGAAAAACAAAACATAAACATTACATTTGGTACGGGGTTATACAGTCAATTGCCTGATTTGCTCCAAGGTTAAACGTAATGTCAGAGTGAAGCTCTGGAGAGTCTGACAGAGCGTTTGAAACAAACTGTCACAACAGGTGAGGAAATGCACGTCATTATTACATAACCTCTCCTACCTCAAAGTTAAAGACCAGCACAGAAGCAGCGTGACTGCAAACAACATCCTACCAGGAGCAATTTTATTTAAACTGAAAAGCTTAGCAAATAGCAAAGTTGCAAAGACACAGCTTCTCTTTAATGTCACTGAATGTAACCACAAAGCCCCGCCCAACTGTTTTAACAGTCTATTATGATCACTCGATGGTTAACACAAATTGTTGCATGTCACGGTGCATTCTGTCAGACAATTTGACGTGTAAACCCTTTGAAACCCACAGCAGGCGATGTGTCCGTTCAATGATTAGAGGCATGTGAAAAAACGCATATCATATGAAATTAAGGCTGGCACATAAATGTACCAGTCTTAAACCAAGCATTGAGAACAGTGTGAACCCTGAGCTTTTGACTCACAATGGACTACATCGCACTAATGTGTGATATTCATATTCACAACAATATTTAATTAACAACTCGATGTCAGTGTCCACAAAAAAGCTGAATATTTTAGAGCTCATCAGTGCAGACTTGGATAAAGAAAGCTGGCTGTTTTACCCAAATATGACACGCACTGTGGATGTTTTTATGAAATTATTTTGCGCAGCTTTTCTCGTACATATATGATTACTCCCAATTAAAATGCTAAGCAAGAAGCATTGTAATTAATCCAGGAATCAAGATGAGAGAAAGCACGTCAGATCTGCTGTCATAAGAGCTGCACGTCACTCAGTTCAGCCTCATAGCACATCAGCTCCAACGCGGTCAGCCAGCAGTCTGTCATCTCCGGAACAGCTCACTGCGTTACCCTGAGTTACACACACCCTTCGTGCTAGACGGGAAACAAAAAAAATTGCACTCGTAACTCTAATAAAAAGGCCTATTTATCCGTCACAGCTGAAGCATGAGATAAGAAGTGAATTACTCATCGGCGAAAGTCCAAAGAAAATTTACAGCATGTTTTAATCAATTACTTAATCAACAAACAATAATATCAACACAATCAAGATTCTTTAGCGAGTAATGAAACGATTCAGCTGTTTAATCAAGCAGAAATGTGAAATATTTTCTTGCTCAAGCTTCTTTATCACTGCAAATTAAAAAGGGGAGTTGAAAGGGCTTACACAAGTCTTACAGTGGAAGATAATAAACAAATGAAGTCAGCTCAGGCTTCAGACTGCTCTAAAGGCTTTTTTTGTAGTCTTGGTTCAATGATGTCAGGGAGAGTGGTATGGGCAGCCAATCAGAACAAGTTTGTCTTAAAGGGAGGTCCGCCTTAAAGAACAGGCGCTAAATCAGCTTGTTTCAGTTAATGGATGAACTGATGAGACAGTATAAGATGAATAAAGATGATTCTGCCATGTGAAAAGCTACTCTGGTAGAGTCCAAGAACAAAATTATGGAGCTGAAAATATGTTCGCCTTTAAATACCGTCTTTGTCTGAAAAACAAGAAAAAACAAAAAAACTACTTTGGGTTCTCTGAACTTCTCAATCACCAAGCAGAAAAAAACATAATTCACAGATTATTCAATAACAACAATAACCACAATCTTTTCAGACCTAATTCTGATATTACTCTAGACAGCCAAAATCCTTTGTTGTGATTACAATCACTGCGATAAGCTCAAATCAGGATTATGTGGCACCAAGTTGGGATAAACTGACAGGCCTCTCACTTTTGGCTTTTGTAGTTGATCTGTCCTCAGTTCCACGGTAATATCCACAATCCGCTCTTAATTTATGAATGTGCTGAATATGAGAGGGATTGGAAGAAGCACATCTCTTAAACGACAAAACCTGCTACTTAGCAGACTATGGATACAAATCACCTTCTGAGGGGTTTGAGTACAAAGTAAATGGCAGCAATAGAATAAAGACGAAGAGGGAGGAGAAGAGGGAAGACTGTCTGCTGCGCACCAGTATCCGCTGGCACATGCTCCTGCTCTGGGATCGAGAGTGGAGCTTTGGACATGATCCCTGGTCTGAGCCTGATCCCTGCTCCCCTAAGTAGGCCGATCTGAGGTCGCAGCTCTCGATCTGCTGAGAGGTGGCCAGGGAGGAGGAGGGGGAGGGGGGGGGGGGGGAGGAGGCGGCTGCAAGGGTGGTAGGGGGGTGTGGAACAGAGGGGTGTGCGCTCTGTGCTGATTTGGGATTTGTTGCCACGGCAACCCCCGCTGCTTTTTCCATGTTGAAAATGCAGAGCACCGCAGGAGACTGCTGCATGCTGATTTTCCGATCCCTCTCCCCACACTCCCCCACCCCATCCAAATATCCTACCATAATGTGCCTGAGATGTTACAGACTCTTGACATCTTCACATGTGTGCGAGGCTGTGTCTTTGTAGAGGGGGAGAAGAGAGAGTGGGACATTAGATGCTGCAGTGGTGCGACAATACCATTCGCCGCATATGGATTCAGTCCTTTGCGGTCGTAGCTGTGCTGATCATCATGAGCCACTTACAAAGGTAGGAGCCAGAGTTCCTGCTGTGATAACCCACCAACCCCTACATCAGCAACGCAAGGCAAGCACTTCACACGAAACCATTACACACACCATGCAGCCACCAACCCTGCCATACAATGACGGCTGTCTGGGCCACAGACACAAACAGGAAACTCCAGGTCACAAACCCTACCTGACCCCTACGGGGTTCAGTAAACCAGCTAAGGTCAATGCCTTGAGGAGCTCGGGGGCCGCCCCCGAGAAAACACCCACCTCTCTTCCCTGGCAGCCTTCCTCACAAAAGACGACAGAGAACAAGCGTGACTGCTGGCATGATTCACGGGTGAGCTCAGCCCTGGTTTTCTAAAGAGCAGCCTTTTCTCAACCTGGCCAAGACAATGAGGACATGAGTGAAGGAGTTGGCTCCATTATGTGGGTCTTACATAAAGGTTGCATTGTACACAGTAAAAAGTGGGCTTTTTCTAGTGATGCGGGATGTAGTGGGGTGGTGCGTGGTGTCGAGCTGAGGAGCACTGAGCATGGCAACCAGGCAGGCGTGCTACCCCCCCCCCCACACACACACACACAGCAGGTGAAGCTTTAAAGCTAAAATGTGTTTGAAATTGGCAAAATGTGTCATCGAATTTGCCTTTTTTACATCATACATCAGGCACACACACATCATCTCCTCCCCTCACCTTGCTTTCACACTTGTCCCACATTGTCACCTACGTGTCCAAAGAGCTGAGATGGGCTGACAGACGGACAGGTCAGGTTGGAACAAGAGACCAGGCCACAGATCTTATAAGATTCAACGCTGCTGCTGTGGTTAAAGCAGCCTGAGTGACAGGCGTGCTCCTCTTTAAGCTGCTTCTGTGAGCCAACACTGCCAGAAATCAGGCATTGGATAACTAACTTCAATCCTGCATGTCGGTGCATCACGTTTTGATACTAGCGCGGGAATTATTTCATTACTCATCTTTTCCGATACAGTCACGGCTCAAAGATGTGGGCGACGCCACTTTAACAGATGTGCAGACAGGTGTGTTTCAGGTTGCTCTTAAAGACACCTGTTCAGACTCTGTTTAAGCTTGTCCAATAAAGTGACGTCACGGTTGTTAGTCAAGCTGATAATAACTCAATGAAATTACTGTAGGTGCTATAAAAGTTTTGAAAAAGACAAAGATGACAACCAAATAAAGGTGAGGCCGAAATGACACTTTATTCTTGCCACCAATCTTCTTCTTGCAAGTATGCATATTTAGCCAAGATGAGCTACTTTGGAAAAAGAAACAACCATGTAAAATTATCTTTTAGATTTTAAACGTCATTTACGTGGCATACTAAAATAAACATGAGTGTGAACCGCAGCTACCCCTCTCCATTTGTGTTTAATTTAACAAGAAATTTTTTTGTACATGAGCAAAAATAAAACAAACAACCACAAACACCACCAGTGTAAACCGCTTTAGAATTACTATAAATATTAAATTGCCATGACTGCATTAAGCCGATGAAATTGAGCCCAACATTGTGTTCAACTGCTGTTTGTCACTCTGCTCTCTGTTTCACCTCTGCTCGGATATTCCCTGGGTTAATGGAGTGACACGCACGGCCCCAATTCCGTTCCACCACAACCCTCCCACTCCACGATGAGTGTTACTCCATATGGAGTCACACTTGCAGCTGCTGAAGAGTCTCTTAACTAAGCGGTTAGTGTAGAAATACTTTCACCTTTGCCTCTCTCCTACAGAAACAAGAACATGTAACTGCCGTCTTCTGGGATTTATATTGCTGTGAAGGAGATCATCACTTATTGGAAAAAAGCATCTATTTCATTTAAATTTTGTTCAATTTTTAACTACACTTTCCACTTTGTTCTTTACTGAGACAGTCCTGAAACAATCACAGTACCGGGAATCCTTTAACGCCCCCATACTTGACATAAAACCGGTGCTTCACCTTCGCAGAAAGCAGTTAATGAGCCTGATGTAATGCAGATTCTGTGTTAGAGGGATTAAAACCCACCTACACTTAATGCTAGTTGGTGAAGAGCAGCTTAATGTGGCGGGCCCTCCACGCAAATACACAAACAGTGAGTAAAGTGTTTACGGGGCAGGTGTAGAGGACGGATTGGATTCGGGCCATGATGAAACAGAGGAAAGTATTAACTACCCCGCAAATGCAACATAAGTTACGCAACAACAAAAAAAACCATAATAAAAAAAAGACAAAAGACCTTTTTGTCTTTTGCTAAAGAGCCAACATCCAGATCCAGACACACGAGCGACTAAAAGGCTGAACAGAGACGCTTGGAATAAAAACCATGCACCAATCCTGCTGCTGTAAAAAAAAGAAGAAGAAGAAAACGACAAAATATTTTAAATAAAATCACAACAAAAACTGGCCTTATTACGCGTACATCATGGGAATAACTCTGAAATTAAGCATGCGATTTGAATAAAACCGGTGCTTACTAAGCAGCTTTCACAGCGGACATGATAACAGTTTGTGAATGGGATGAAAAGACAGCATGTAATGTGACAGATAAGCCTTGGGGACCCAGCTTGGTTCAAAGCAGGGCACTGAGATCATAAGATTATGATTTTATCTGGCAGGCAGCAGACTAGCATCATTTCCATTGTAATAAAAGATGACCAAATAAAAACAAAAAAGAGAATATTTTTTCCCCTAACAAGTGGAAAATCCCTGGAGGAGACACAGATCCCTTCTGAGGTTGTACATACACAATCAAAACACGTGGCAACCCCTTGTGAATGATGTCCCGGTTAACACTGTCCACAAGTCTGCTTGGATCCCATAAATTTTGTGTGGAAAGTATAATCAACGCTTTACAATGCACCAACTATAAATGCGCCCCAGGCGGCGAACTTAAGAACGCCTACTCGGCCATCGGGTCTCCAGCTGTCTGTGTCCGCATCGGAGTATAATTTAATCTAAAGGGAGCAGCAGAAAGAAGCTTCTTCTACTTACACAAACAGTAAAACTGCACAGGTAATCGCAGTACATGTTGTACTTGAGTCAAATTATGAAACTAAAAATTTACTGAACGCTTTAGACACATCAATACCTTTTGTTCGTACGTGGTTATTACCCACTTCTGTTCATAATGGAGTGGGCTCATCTGATCTGAGGCTGACTCAAGTCACCTGTTGTCTTTTTGTTGGCAGGCATTAGCATCAGAGAGAGTGACAGTCAGCCTCCCCCTCACTGCCCATCTGTACTCATCCACCTCCTGAAAGCCTTTCATGGCTATTAAAAGAGAGCTGGCTACTATCTAATTAAGCCCAGACAGCAGGATGGGGTTATCACAATATTAGTTTTTATATATAATCAGTCTTATCTGGGAAGATAAAAAAGCTCAACGTGATTTGATTACGTTTTTACACTTGGTGTTTGAGAGTGAGACAAAGTGACAACATTAGAAAGCTGCTCAGGTACGAAAGAAAAGGAAACGATCACAGCTAGAAGGTGAGAGCGTCCATATGCTAAACCTGGTTTTACCAGACCCCTAACCCCTAACCCACATGCTGATATGACCTTTGAAAGCTTAGCAAAAATGTAATTTTTCTGTCCCTGGCATTAAATGGTGCAGTGAAGCTATGATATATCCCATGGTACCGATTCTCAGGGGTGATCACGGTGCAAAACTGTGTTTTTTGCCTTTAGCTTGTGACATTTGGAGTTGATCTGGATGCAGCAGAGTTCAATTGTGTTTTTCAGTCCTGAAACCCTGATGTACTTCCAAAACCTCAAACACAAAAAATATTTACAGTATGGAGGTAAAATTTTGTGAGACTCACTGACTTTTCATGGAAGGACCCATATCAAAATGCAAACACAAACTCTCAGCTAGAAGTCTTTCTAGTAATTTCATGCAGCCCACATACCAGAAATTGTTGTGTATTAGAGCAGCCGAGCAAAACTTGGCAGTAGTTTGAGGCAGTATACCTTTTTCAACTAATTATTTTCTGCTAGTGTTGAAGCTGTATTGTAGTTTCATAATTTGCAAACCATTACGAAGCACTGATAAATTCTCATTAACCTCCTAAGACCCGAACTCTTCCACTGCATGCATTTTTAATTTCTCTTTGATATTTGGACATATTGGGGCCCGATGAATGTAAAAACAAAGAATTACCAGATTCTTTTTTTTTGCCTTATTTTTGTTTTTAAGAAAAATGAGAGCCACATATGAGCATATTCATTTAAAATTTTGATAGAACAGTAGCAGCATAATGTCCTCGTAAGTGGATATCAGGCCCTTGTAGAGCAAAATTCTGTATTTTGGTCTAAATAACCCAAAATGTGATGTCCACATAAGTGGACGCCTGGTCCTAGGAGGTTAAAGGGAAACAAATTTGCCTCAAATGAATCAGAGGATAACCAATCTAGTAGCATGTCATCCGTAGTGCCAGACATTATGTAAACTTTTGGTAACACTTTAAAATACGGCCCACATCTAAGGCTACGTTCACACTGCAGGCGAAAGTGCATCAAATCCGATTTTTTTGACCCTATGCGACCCATATCCGATCATGGTATGACAGTGTGAACGGCACAAATCCGATATTTTCAAATCCGATCTGGGTCACTTTCGTATGTGGTACTGAATCCGATACATATCCGATGTCTCAGAAAGCGACTGCTGTGTGAACGGTCAAGTCGCATTAAATCCGTCTTTTACGTCACTGACACAAGACAGACGCCAATTATCAGCGCCAGAGAAGCGCCTGATAAGACATCGCAAACGCTTCCTGGCCATCCGGTGAAACTGCTGGGAAGACAACGTTGGAGAAACGTTAACATTTTATTTGTACTGCATAACCTGCAGGTTCTGACAGAAATCTGCAACTATCCTTTGAAGCACCGCTCCTCTAAAACAGCAATAAGGATCATTATTAGGTTATTTACATTATTATGTAAATAACAAAATAACTTAAAGCAAAAATCGGGAAACATGAAGTCCGAAGTCTTTATATTAAGGCCATCAGTCAAACAATATAGTTTGTTCTGGGTCTAAACAGAGCGCGTTGTGTATGACGTCTTCGTTTGCGCATGCGGGCCGCTTTGAGCGTTCACACTAGAGCGCGTTTGCTGTCGCATTTTATTTGTAGTGTGAACGAGCAGACAAAAAAAATCGGATTTGATCAAAAAATCGGAATTGAGCATTAAGACCTGCAGTGTGAACGTAGCCTAAGGGTGTAATACCCATGTAATTACATGGAATTTCAATGTATTTTGTTTCAACTTACAATAAGTATATTTACATAAAATACTTAAAGTCAGGCACACTGCAATAAGGTGATAACAAGACAGGCTTTTGCAGGAAACAAAGAAATAACTATATTATAAGTAATTTTAAGTAGTTTTGCAGGATAACAAAACAATATTTCTCCGTCTCCCATCGGAACCTTCAGCCTCTGAATTAAGTCATCTTGCACATCAGCCTAAAAAACTGTCTGTAGGGGGAAAAAATATTAATTTTACCTACTGTTAATTTTACCTACTGTCTGTTTTTCTTTGCTTATTCTTTGTTGTCATTATTGAAAACTGCTTTAATCTATAATGAATAGTGATAATGTAATTACAAGGGAGAAGAACATTTATTTATTTATTAGGTGTTGAGCGGCAGTCTGCCCCTGATTAGAAGGAACAACCAAGCTGAGATTGGATTGGCCCGAGAGGCAGGGGGTAGATTTGGCTAATAACCCCCCCCCCAAGGAAAAAAACCAACAGCAGCATTTTCACTTGGATTTCTGTTAAAGAGCCGTCACAACTTTCCGTGAACACAAGCATCTCAAATATGCAACGCTTCTGCAGCAGTACTTTGAATGAACATGTGTGCTTCCAAATAAAGAGAAAACAAGTGTTTAAACAGCTCCTGGAAGTTCTGCCAAGAATGATAGGGAGAAAAAAAAAAGGGGGGGGGGGGCAATATTTGTCCCTCACCTGTTTCAGACATGAATGCTACAGATGATGACCCAGATATGTGCTGTAAGGTATTACTGATATAGCTCACACAGGTTCTCAGCCAACTGGCTCCAAGCTGGACAAGGAGGAGGAGGGGAGAGGGGTCTTTAGCATTGACAGGCACTTCCAGATTCAGACACAGACAGAGAATGAGGGTGTGGAAGTGGTCAAACTCGAAAGGATCAGCATTTGTCTTCTGGGGCTGCATGCCTGCGCCGCAGCTCTTATGTTAACGCATCGGAGAAAAGAAGTAAAGTTTGTATTCGTGGCTATCTATAGACAGGAGCGGTGCCCTCAGCTGCTACCCAGAGAGCAGTGACACATTAACCTTCAGCCAGCTGCCTTGACCTGCTGCTTCAACCTGAGCTCACACACACACAGAGAAGATCGGTAAGAACGACTTCTTCCATCAGTCAAAACACTGAATAGATACGAAAATAATTTCTCTCAAAAAGTCAGTGAATTTCGGTTTAAATTGACTTTAAGCATTGACTTGATGCCCTGAAGGCATGAAAACCCATGCATTCAAGTCCTCGCTCTCTCTCACACACCCACCCATTCACATACTGGAGCATCATCTGATCTGCACTGGGACTCAAGGGATCAGCACCGAGTGGCTACAGCTGTTTCACAGCGGATCACGTTACCCTGCCGCCACCATCCCCGCGGCCCTCACCAAGGGAACGACCCCACTTCAAGCCAACCCTCGGGCACACTGTCCTCCAGCAGCTCCCTGACCTCCTGCGGGCACCGAACCCGAAGCAGACACACTTTCGAAAGGTCCTCAGGGACACCCGTGGCTCGAGGAAGCTCAGCAGCTTGAGTCTGTCAAAGTGAAACCTGCTTACAGGAAACTGAGAAAGTGGCAGCCATCAGTAAACACTGTAAACGGTGTGGAATATCACTGTTTTTGTGTTGTTTGTTTTTTGCAGGGTATTACTAAAATCAGTCAGAAGTGACCTCAATCATCATTTTTTTGTCCCGGAAGTTTGTGGCCACATGTTTTTGGCTGCTCAATATTGAAGCGTGCCAAGCCTGAAAGTAAAACAGGCATTGCTTTTCTAAAACTGTGCTGAATAAAGTTCCATTTTGAAAGCAGCGGCTCCTCGTGTTAATCTAAAACTGAAACAGTGAGCTGTTTCAGCTACTGAAACACGAAATGCACAACATTTACTGGCAAAGGTGCTAAAAAACAATAACGAGAATATTTTTCAGATATTTCTATATACACTTCTACAAATTAAACTAATTTTAGGTGCTGAGCATACCCATGGATTTAAAAAATAACTGCCTTTTATTGAGTTATTATTTGTTTTCCAGAGTCAATCTGACATAAACTTGAGTGTTAGACATCAGTTTGATTGACTTTTTACATAAAAGTTGGTATATTCCCATAAGCACCCGTGATAGGTCTGTTAGTAAAGTGACTATTATTATCTAAGTTCCGTCTGAAATGCTTTAAACTCCATTGCATTTGCAAAAAGCTTAATTAGAGTCAATCCCCCGGATTTCTCTTACTTCCAGCAGAAATAAGCCCGCAGTGAGGTTGGTTTTGCAGGACTGATGCATTAACTTTGACTATACAGAGTTAGCATGTACTCTCAGTCAGCACACTCTCCGTAAGGTTGGTGAAACTTGGGTGCTTTCACACAGAAATCAACGTGCCTTAGGGGGTGTTTTGCTGTAACAATGCTGTCTCCCTGTAAAACAATTATTCTCTGCTACACAATGACAATCGGGTAAACTCCCCATAGAAACCCACTGGAAGCTCAATTTCAGGGTGAGATCCCTAAAAAACAAACTGCAGTGGTGTTTCTCCAACCATTTTCCGTGCAGGCTCTCTGTCTGCTGCTGTCTTGGCCTTCACACAACAACAGCTGAAACGGCTTAAAGCTGTCAGTAATGGCTGTCAGTGAGCTCAGAGACTAGTACGGTCTGTGCCCTGCTTCAGGTAGTTTGAGAGGGTGGGGGGCGTGGAGCAGAAAGACTGGGCATCTCTGAAATGTGGGGCAGTGACTGTGCAAGACGATACAAGCACAGCAGCCAGTCAATCCTCCTGTTTTTTACAACCCCAGCCTCACACAGTTCGCTGACGAGCAACTGCTCTTGGTGGTATTTGACAACAAAGCTGACACTTGATATTTAACCAGCAGCTCTCTGTGGCAGCGAGGATAAATTATAACCCTCTCTAGAGGTAGTTTAGTCGTTATTCGTCCAGCTCGGAGCTCCTCTCGCTGTTTGTCTTAGTTAGAGGTGGCCATTCGCCGGTGAATGGGGCAGGCTGAAGTGCTCACACACAACAAACGCTGCATTCAAACTGCGGCTGTGAAGTAAACATTGCTACGTTGTTCAGGCTGTGTGCGCCTCTAACTTGCTCTAACTGCGTGGTTTAGTTCACAGAAACTAGTCCCACAGCGAAAATGTGCGGACTCTCACCAGAAACGATTCGCGTTGGTCCGACCGGAGTCCCCGACCTCGGAGCTTCTTCTCAGGCCGGATGCCGTCTTTCCCTCCGAGTGTGAAAAAAGAAAGCACCGACTGCTTCTTCTTCTTTGTGGTTTCGGTGAGGTCGTAGATACTTTCTGCTCCGCAGTGTCGCTTATATCCGCGGGGCTGTCGCGTCCAGCGGCATGGCTTGTTTACGGGCTTCAAAGTTTCTCTCCCGGTAGAAAATAGGAAGTGCTGTCGTTGGGTTTTCAGTCGAGGAGAGCGTAAGCAGTGCGGGGGACGACGGCGATTACTAGTTGATCTGAGTGTGTCCTCTGCCAGCTGACGCTGCCTGCCTGCCACCACACTGCCGTGCTGTCGAGGTGTCAGCGGGGAAACAGCGACACTCGATGGTTGTGCACAGGAGAGACCGAAAGGCGGCCAGTGCAGAGCTACAGCGGCCCCTACTGGAGAATGTTTGTATAGCAGGCTACCTAAAGTAAGGGGGTGTCAAACACAAGGCCCGGGAGTCACGGATCGGCCCGAGAAAGAACCCAATCAGATCCACTGGACAGCTTTGGAAAAGGGCGTAATTCCTACTGATAAAGACCTTCGCCACTGCCATTCATAAAACATCATTGTAATTAAGCAATAGATAAGCAATAACAACTAAAGTTCAAAAAGTTCCTGTTTGTTCACTATCTATTGTAGAATTTATATTTTTTTTATAAAAGGTCCATGGGGAGGAAGGGACATTTTCTGAGCAGTGAGCTACCAGAAGTTTATCTGTTATTATTTATTTTTCCTGACATATTTACTGCATTTACTACAGCAGCATTTCTGTATTGTACAAGGGGAAAACCAGATTTACTCATTTAATTGCACTTTTTTTTATTATAATCAGTTGGATTAAATATGTTAAACATCTTTACCCTGACAAAAAAAGGAGTTTTGCTTGTTCTGCATACTTAAAATCAAAGTGAACTGTATGTAGCCCATACTGTAAAATGAGTTTTAAATCCCTGACCTAATCCATTAAAGATGCTTATTTCAAATTTGTTTATATAAAAATAATGGAAAAACTCGATCATAGATGTACTGCTGCAGGAATAAACCAGATCCTGCAAATTAAATGTGGAACAAAGAGTGAAAGGACTTTAATAAATATATTTTATTTGATTAAGACCTTCCATACCCCTGCAATAATCAAATACAGTGAGCATAAAGGGAAGCTAAAGTTCAGTAACCCAGTCATTCCAGTAACAAAAACTGCTGTTGCTGGTTTTTCTAATAGCCATTTGGTTTCCTCCATTAACTGGCTCATCTCTTTTTGATCCACAGGTTTCTTGCACTATTTAAGAGAAAAAACAGACAAAATGATAAGCTCAGCGAGTAATCCTCCACCAGGTTCAATCAGTTGTTAAAAGTTTATAATGTCGCTGAAGTTCCTTTTATTTGCTGCAATTTTCATCATAATTCGCAGAAAACAGCTGTTAAATTGACATTCAAAGTGTTCACTGACTCAGGACTGAAGCTCCTGCATTAAGTAACTTCAATAAAAGAAAAAAAAAACACCCCACCTTTCAAACTGCACGTAGCTGCCGGTGTCAACATTAATGAGTACAAATAAAATGCTTTTATTTCAACCATTTTTTCATTTAGAGGAATAATTAGGAATAGTGTTGCTTTTTTCACATGGACACTTTATTTTATCCAGTGGTCACTGACCTGTATCTCACTCATCTGCTAAGGCTTTTCTTTCTTCCTGTTTGATATAAAACAGAGTAAATAAGAAATCCTCAGATATGTTTTCTTTTGATCTGCTTCCACGCTATTAAATTTACTGCATTATGCTCTTTATGGACATTCAGCACTGCTTATATCTATTTCAAATTAAAAGCCTTTAGTCTTTTACTGCACAGAAACACTTCATTTCTTAACTAGGCTCTGCATCAGGCTAGATCAACAGTTGAAAAAAAGAAGTGCCAGCATGGCTGCAAAGGCTCAACTATGTGCATGGAAGTGGGTGAACATGTGATCACACATAGCACTACATACCTGGACTTGATGTACAAAATGTGTGTGTTGTAATGAAGTGACATCTACTGAAGCAGAGCTGGAGCCAGGCTGTACTTTCATGCAATTCCACCCCGCACCACAAGATGGTGCAGTGAGATTTTTATTTTTGTATTTTTCTTAAACAGGCATGACATTATGACAATATTCGTATTTACAATAACAGCCCAGGAGCAGGAAGCATATAACTGAAAACATCTAAACACACATACTGGTAAAATTCTGCCTCCTGCTGGTGACAGCTTTAGTTACGGTCTGCAGAGAGTAATTAGTGAATGTACCTATAATGAAATGAATGAAAATTGCCCTATGAAGTAATATCTTTTCACAGTTGCTCAGATATTGTAAAGGAAGGCGTGGAAAGAAACACAGACACATGTATTTTTTTTTAATTTTTTTAAAAATATATTTATTTATTTAACAGGGGCAGTGCATGGTAATAAACATGAGTATAAAAATATAATGTAAACGTGCCAGATTGTTGCAAAATTAATTGTTTGCAGCTGTAGCCCCTGAGCAGGTCACAGAAAACTTTAAATTATTCAAGTCACAGTCTAGAAATATATAATCCAAATGCATGTATTATCAGCACACTGGGTTTTTTTTCCCCTTATGCACTCACAGACATTGTTGTTGCTGTTTAATGTTGCAGTTTTCTTCAGTCCCTATGTTGTTCTGTTTCACACCTACCTGAATAAAATACACTCACCACATATCTTCTCAAAACCCTCACTCCAGAATCTCTGTATCTCTCTGAGCACCAGTCCCCCGACTCCTGGATTTTCCCTCAAAACAATTTAAACATTCACTCTTTTCTGGGGCCCGGCCAGAGTACAGGTTGGAAGAAATTCAAGCAAACAGAGGGCTGCATACTTTCCTGCACAACTCTTTGCCTAGCAGAGAGAGCGGCCTTGTTGAGGGGGCCCGTTTCAAAGGAGACATTTGGCAAGGAGTCCCTGCTCCGGCTCCCGGCCTCAACTGTTTTCTGTCACGTTTTTAAAAAAAAGAAACATCAGTATTTTTGTTGTCTCCCATCCATCGTCTCTGGAATAAATATTATCCAGGAAGCCAGAGCATAAGCAGCCCGGACTATAATTTTTCTGGTTACACCTACAGTATGTTTTCTCTTCTTTATTAATGAAACAGTTGCAAGTGTCACTGATGCAATAGTTCCATAGATTGTGTCATTTCAGGTCATTTTAATTTCAACTAAAATTCATAGAAAAAAAAAGAGAGAAGCAGCATGTTTGCTGAGCTGAAATGAAACCCTCGGCACCTTCTTGTGACTTGGAAGCCCTCTGGCATGTTTGTTGGTTTCAGCCCCTTATCAGATCTGCACGATCACTCCCTCCCTGCACTGAGAAGCAGTCAATATCGCCCCAGGCGCCCCATCCCACCTCTCACATACGTCTTACTCCCCTCTCTCCCTCCTGCTCTTCTTCATCACTCACATCTCTCAGTATTTCAGAGTTTAAAAGATGTCCTGGACGTATGCAACCCTCTTGGCTCTCCTCACTGTGCTTTTTGCACTTTCATGTGAGTATGATGCAGGAGTGAGATTTTTTACCAAAAAAAATTGTCTTATTAGTTGGTTGCAGGCATGAGAAAAACTGGAGTCCTTTTGAATTTAGACCTTTCATGTTTTGTGCTTCGACACAGGGTCTCCGGAGGCCAGCTCTGCAGCTGTGCCCGGTAGCACAGGCAGCACCAAAGATCCTCAAGGTCAGGGGCTGCATCAGCTGCGTTTCTTTCCCTGCGTATCGCCCTGTGTATCACTTTACACTGTGAACTAAACTCCCTCCCGCTTCCACTGCAGGTCCACTGAAAAGGGTCTTCATGAAGCAGGCCGATGCCTCAAACTTCTTCAGAAGACGCAGCAGACGTGGTGTGAAGTCCCAGGATGAGCTGGACGGTGAGTTCACTTTGAGTCAGTTTGCAGTCATTTGGAGTCTGACATGGTCAGCCAGACTGTGTTTGCACGGTGAAGTCTGTTTGTGGTCAATTCTGGCATAAAATGCTAGAAAATGCTAGCTTTTACCTGTAAAAACAAGAAAAAATTACTTCTGCTAATGTTCTGCTAAATGTGCTTTAGGGCTGTACCTTTAATACCCACACACAATTCAAGATGTGACAGAAATAAGCTACAGTGTCATATGCTGTAATCAGATCTAAGAGGACGTGGACAAATTACCGGCATCAACAGGTCCTTAAAGACTCTCAGAAGAGCTGTTTATGTGTTATGTCATGATTTAAAATCACGTTGGAACTTCTCAGAGAAGTTTAAATCTAGATGTGAGGGACCAAGCAGTGAAGGCATAGAGGACACAGGAAATACAACCTGAAGGTGGGTTCTATTTTATTTTACCCCAATAAAAGAGCTAAACTAAATATGATTCTACTCAAAAAATGACTTACAGAAAATTCACTAGGCAAAAAAAGTATACACAACTTAAACACAAAGACACAAGAGGGTAACTTGGATAGTGGTTTGGCCAAACCGTTAACATACAATAAGGGAAACAGAAATAAACACTAACTAAGCACAAAATAACCTAACTAGCCCTAAAACACCCCCTTGCTGACACGCACATAGTTGGTCCTGCTGAGCTGGCGTTGTACTTTCAAAGTCATGCCTTTTGCTTAGGCAGGAAACAGCCAAACCAGGTTGAACAAAAGAAAGAGAACCATGATATAATATACATTTAATTTGACAAAATACATTTTAGAAACCACACAGCGCTACTATGTGCGGACTTCATAATATCACTGTTAGGTTTAAGTGAAGAAATGAATGAATGACATTACTGAAATACATTTTTAACTGCAAAACCAAACCAATGAGGTGAGTGGACTGGTTTTTTACCAATGTGTGGCTGAGGCCATCACACCAGGTGTGACTGTAGTTGGTTATAAACAGAAAAATGAGCCTAGAAATGGGCTTTTTGTAAAGCTTTGAATATCTGATTGTTTAAAAGATGGTTTAATTGTCAAAAAGACAGCATGGGTGAAGTACAGGAACATGCAGAAGACTAAAAAGAGCAGGAGGAAATCTTCACTGTTACTTGAAGATTTTTATTTATTTTTTTGGCACTGAAAGAAAGCCTGATACGTCAGGCAGATAAAATATCTCTGAGATCCACAAGCCTCAACATTCATCATGTGCAGAAGTGAAAAATGTAGTGGTGCCGAGGCAAAGATAATAACGTTTTACACATTTGTCATCCTCATCCTGAACATAAAGATGTTTGATACTGTGATGGGAACAAGTGTCAGAGTAAGATAAGATAAGATAAGATAACCTTTATTAGTCCCACACGTGGGAAATTTGTTTTGTCACAGCAGGAAGTGGACAGTGCAAAAGTTATGAGGCAAAAATTAGAATACAATAAGAATAAATACAGTACACAACTGTACAGAATAGAATAAAATAAAATACTATATACAGTAGAATAAAATAAAATAAATATACAATAAGATAAAAATAGAATACAAATACAAATACTATATACAACTGAGTAAAAATACAACGATGACAGAAAGGATTATTGCACTTAGTATTATTGCATATGTATGGATGTGTGTGCTTGATCAGTTAAAGTCTTTATTATGGAGTCTGACAGCAGTGGGGAGGAAAGAGTATTGCTGAACCCCAGTGATGAATGTATTGAAATAGTTTTATTGTATTACTTGTTTTATTAAAAATGCACTTCTGGTGTCTGTATTAATGATGAGATGACTCATAGAGATGCAGCCCTTTTGTTTCCTGACTCTGCTGTGAGGGAACATGTTTATGGCAGCCTGAAGGATTTTATAGTCATGGCAGCCAGCAGCTGTTAACCTTATTGTGGACCTGGCATGAACTTAGACCATCCCAGACCTCAGTTTCCTGTCCTGGCGCTGCAGCAGGACACACGGGGCGGGACACACCAGTTTGCTCCTGTCAACGTATTCGCATTACTGAACAATGTGTGGCATTCTTGAGCGTTTTACCGCCGGCTGTTATGCACAGTTTTACCAGCAGGAAGGTGAGAGCGCACAACAATGCTGCTGTTCTGAACTGCAGTTGCATAATGTGCCGTACGTGTGATAACAGCGAGACACTTTGTGCAAAAAACCCCAGAAAAAACAGGAGGAATAAAATGAGCACAAAGCAGAGAACAGACTGAAAAGACAGAGATGGATGAGTGAGTGGGTGAGTGGTTGTGAGTTGAATGTGGAATGTGCCAACACACAGGCAGAAAGGGGTCAGAGGGGAAAAAAAGCAAGTACCAAGTGAGAAAAACAAGCTGCTCACTTTGAAGAGCGTCTCGTGCTGCATTAAGGCATTTACCTGTCCTGCAGTTGGATGAAATTTTGAAGGGAAGTATTTGATAGAGGCAGCTGTTTCAGCTGGCAGATATGATGACATATAGTTTCTAGTCAGAGTTTTAATATCCAAAGATGGACATCGCAGTCCAACAAATGATGCTGTTTGGCTTTTGTGGGAGTAGGTCAGCAGTAATGTGCAGGGTGGATAAAATGATGGATGATTAGCTCTGCTGTGCAATTTCAATGGGGCGATCGTGGCTCAAGAGTTGGCAGTTCGTCTTCTAATCGGAAGGTTGCCGGTTTGAGCCCCGGCTTGGTCAGCAGAGATGGGCAGTAACGCGTTACTGTAATCTGATTACTTTTTTCAGGTAACGAGTAAAGTAAGGGATTACTATTGCAAAAACGGTAATTAGATTACCGTTACTTTCCCGTAGGAACGCTGCATTACTGCGTTACTAAAACCGTGATTTTTTTTGCGAGAATGTTTCATGACAGTGACGTAAGCGAGTGCGCCGTTAGTGACAACAGCTGTGTGCAGATCAACAATGGATCACATATCGATTGTGGGAGAGAGTATGAGCGTGCAGCGTTTAAAGCGTGGAAGTACTGACCTTACTTTGAGTTTGATTCCATAAAAAGTGACAAAAACATTAGCGTCCACCGTGCGTGGGAAGAAAACTTCTTTTTACAGCGAAAAAAACCCTAAACAAGCACCGAGTGCGCAACGACGTAATGGAAAACTCACAGAGAAACTCGTGGATTCTTCCACTGACCGCTGCGGCACACCTGCACCAGGGTAAACCTCCGCCTACCGCAGTCCTGCTTTACAGGTGAAAATAGAGCAACAGGACCACTGAGTCTTTGACTTTATTTATTTTCTGCTGTGTTTTACTTGCATCTATTTGAAAGACTGAGTGTAAACACAAAAATATTTTTATTTTATGTGCTGGAATGTGCAGAAAATAGGTTTAAATATTAAACAAATTTCTTCCAGTCAGAGAATATTGCATATAATTAAATTTTTGCTTGATGCATAAAATTAAAAGGTTAAAACTAATAAAACAAGTTTAAAAAATTTGAATTTGAATACATTTTGTATGATGGATTATGCAGAAAAAGTAGAATTGGGCTGAAAGATCTATTGCTTTATTACCTACTCAGGTTGTAAATCGTGTTTTTAAAAAGTAACTAAGTAACTAAGTAATTAATTACTTTTGAAAATAAGTAATCAGTAAAGTAACGGGATTACTTTTTTAGGGAAGTAATTGGTAATTAGTTACTGATTACTTTTTTCAAGTAACTTGACCAACACTGTTGGTCAGTCTCGGTTGTTGTGTCCTTGGTCAAGACACTTCACCCGTTGCCTACTGGTGGTGGTCAGAGGGCCCTGTGGCGCCAGTGTCCGGCAGCCTCGCCTCTGTCAGTGCGCCCCATGGTGGCTGTGGCTACAACGTAGCTTGCCATCACCAGTGTGTGAATGGGTGGATGACTGGATGTATAAAGCGCTTTGAGGTCCTTAGGGACTAGTAAAAGCACTATACAAATACAGGCCATTTACCATTCTGAAAGAGATAAAATATAAAACTAAAGTCAGATGACCTCAGTACTAACTGTGCTGAATAAACTTTCACATGCTGGTGACAGATACTGCTCTGTAAGTTAATCTCTAAATCTTTTTCAGTTTGGTAATTTACAACTTGAATTCCAAGCAGCCGCACGTGTGCATGCCAACTTAAGCTGGGAATTCTGATGAAAGGTGAAAGGCTGTTCAACTTTTCCAGTGTGAGTGGTTCGTCTTTGCTGAAATTGTGGTTAGGGTGTGGTCATTTGTTTGTTGTCTGTCTACTTGCAGCGAGCAGACAGCTGTCGATGGAAACGGCGTACAAAGTATGCGGTATAACCGGTCTGACAATAGACGTCACAGCTAACTCTGCTGTCACCCCTTGTGGTTCAAAGTGGTATTACATGCAGGTCAGGCCATAGTTCTACTTCAGCTGATACCTCTTTAACACAATACCTAGATATTTTTGGACATAACGTCTTATTACAGCTCGCTTATCAACCAATCAGCTTTCAGCCAACACACAGTATCATCCACGTCCAGCAACATGCAGTTGTGATTGTGCAGGACTGCACAGAAATATGTCTGCGTTGGGTGAAAACCCTCCTCCTCTCTGAAGCCTTGGTTTGAGTGCTCAAGCAGGGCAGAAAAGCACTATAAAAGAACCAGTCCATTTACACTGTCTGCAGGAAAATACATACAATATGTCAACAGACACAGTCGTGGTATAAAATCCACATTACTTGCCCTACAGGAGTGTTTTCTTCATTGTCTACCTGCTGATCAAGGATCCAAGGAGGATCTCTTTGCATACTATTAGGAGACGTCAGTGAAAGTTTTAATTCTTCTAACTATCCATCTATTGTCTTCGACTTATACAATTCATACACAGTGTTTGCCTCACACTTCACAGGTCCTAGCTTCAAACACAGGCGTTTGACCTTTTCTGTGTGGACTTTGCATTTTCTCTTTCTTGTGCTTGATTTCTCCTGTTTGTCCTTCCATTAAAACACAATAGGTTAAAGGTACTTATTAGGTAATTATACTTGTCAGAATTTCAAGCGGTTCTTTTGTGGTTACGCATTTGTCTAACAAGTGGAAGATCCTTGTTTAGTCCCAAAAGGAGACACATATCTCTTTAGGGCATGCACAATCACACTGGATGGAAGGCCATCCAGTGTAAAAAATCCACCAAAGCAAACATGTGGAGCTATCTGCTGTGACAACCCTTGTAAATAAGGGAGCAGTTGAAAGTAACATTCAGTACTTGGCAGAATTTCACTAAAACATTTACCAGTAGGGGGCAGCATTTTACCCACAAAAGGGGTGTTTTGTTTTGTTTTCTTCTGATATGCACTGATATTTTTTTTTTTTATTATTCTCATTTATTTTCTGATTTGTTTTAGCTACACCTAGGGTGCTTTCTGAAGGTAACTCCTATCTCCTATTCCTAACCTCTTTTCCTTGACTTGACTATAAACATCATCGAGATCAAGGGAAAGTGGGTAAGAGAACTGCTAAGGACTTAGGAAAAGAGAAACACCGTGAGAATTGGAACACTCTCACACTCGTCTCTCCTAACAATATGACATTGTGTTAAAACTACAATGTACAGAAGATGAACTACAAAACCCGCATCATATTTTGCCACAGTGTGTTCAAACGCTGTTGTTTTATGGGCGTCATATAAACGAGAACAGCCTGTGAAAAACAGGAGTGTTTTTGTGGTCTGCCTTATGGAATACGTATTTGTAAGAGGAGGAGAGAATATTCTCCTCATCACTTTCAGGAGGAGAATATTCAAATGTGTCACGCAAACGTGTCTGTGGCACACAATTTCTTGCAAATTGCACGCTGAAAAAAAATCCTGTCTTATGCCTGTTGTGGTTGTGATAGCTGCTACTAGGAGAGTTCATTTTTAGGAGGGCGAGATGTTATCAGAAGGAGTGTGTAATCGGCACTTTGCATGGATGGCTCAAAGCTCTTATCGCAGTGCCAAAATTTTGTCTCTGTCCTAAAACTCTTCACGCAGTCGTCACGCTGAGTGTTTAGAGGTGAACGCCACATATTGTGCCTCATGCAAATGCGCCTCATGCAAATGTACTGTTTATAAGATTGAGGAAACCTGCAGTCAGCTGAGACTGAATCACTTGGATGAGTGACAAAACGTTTTTCCCACGTAAAACGCTACGTCCAGATGAACAGAATCAACTTTTGGGGATTTACTTACCTGGATGATTG
Organism: Aulonocara stuartgranti; assembly: GCF_965226115.1. Classification (NCBI taxonomy): domain Eukaryota; kingdom Metazoa; phylum Chordata; class Actinopteri; order Cichliformes; family Cichlidae; genus Aulonocara; species Aulonocara stuartgranti. The sequence continues at coordinate 53,021,594 of NC_138945.1, read as the reverse complement.
AGCATGCATCAAGACATATTGTGCTTCAGTCACATGGGATTTTACTGAAACTGAGCAGAAAATAGGTTCTTTTTCTTAGCACTGCACACACAGCGAACAAATTTCCTCTGCTGCATCTGTAAAGAATGAAAGTGTTAGTGTATTAGATTATTGTTTGAGGAATCAGTCAATGACACACCTGCACCATCTTGTGGTTCTAAGTGGTATTACGTGAAAGTACAGTAAGGCCACAGTTTTCCTTCAGTTGACATCTCTTCAGCACAGTACCTAGATCTTTGTGGACATAAAGTCTTGGGTGATGGTTTGCTCACGTTAAACTGATAGCTTATATAATTTTGGCTTGCTTGAAAAGATTTGCTGGTTAAACAAAGGTTAAAAATGATGATTTATATGCCCAAGTAGGTTAAAATGTAAAACTGAATCGCTGCCACAAATCTTCATCCCCTGGATGAAGGAACAGCCCATTCCTCAAGTGATGCCAGTGTGAGAGCAGGCGATCGCATTTCACAGTCTTTGTTACAGAAATCAAACACAGCAGTTACATTCCAAGTCTTATTATTATTATGAAATTTCCTCTTTGTGCTTTTTTTCAAAGCTCAGCAGTGCAATGCAAACGCTTTCTTCCTCTTCTTCTTCTTCATCTTTCTTTTTTGGAACATTGTAATGTGTGAATAGCGAGTCAGCGTGAGACTTTTAGAAGTCAGTTGGGGGCCTGAAATACAATACAGAAGTCTTCTGTCTCCTCTTCAGTGCTTTAGGCGTCTATAGCTCGTCCGTGTTTTCAAAGTGTCCCTGGACGCAGTGATTCAGTTCTGTGGATTTGTTTGAGGGAGCAGTTTTGTGATGTTTAACAGCTTGTGTGAGTGCGTGTAAAAGTATGTGAGCATTAAATTTAAACTGGTTCTCTTTTGTAGCTGCTGTATTTTTCTGCACTTGTACGCAGTGTACAACTTCATGCCTCTACTCTTCTACTTCCTAGCAGCTCCATCTTTCCAGCTGATAGGAAGGCATTAGTGACTCAAATCACCACTTGTTACAACAAAGGTATGCAGAAGAACATCTCTGAACACACACTACACTGTAACTTGAAGCAGGTTACAAGCTACAGCAGCACAAGACCAAACCGAGTCTACAATTTACACATACTCATCAAAATTGGACAAAAGAAAATTGAAAAAAAAAATGTTCAGTCTTGATTTCTGCTGTGATGTTCATCAAACAACATGAAGACAGCCTACATGAGTGTGGCTGTTGACTGCCTCCATCCTTTTATGACCCAGTTTGGGCCGACTTTTGTTTTTGTTCTTTAATATCACAATAATCGTCTCACTAACCTGCAGATTCATTTCTTTATCCAACTAGATGACTGGTGAGACACAACTGGACTAAAGTACCTAAATAAAACCAGCTCAAACCTCGACAAACGACATCATGCATCAACTGGGATTATTGACTCTTCTCAAGAATAAATACTTGTCCTTCTGACATTTTTGTACTTTGAAGTCACGCATTAAATGCAGCTCGTATTTCAAAGGAAACAGTCCAGATAGTCACACTGAAAACTGGACTCAAGTAAATGAGTGCTTCAGTAATTTTCCTACCAATTAATCATTTCCTTTTACATCACCTTAAACAAGATTTTGGCGTTCGTGCTCCTTACGCCTTGAAAACCTGACCATTTCATACTTGCTGTGCTTGCAGCTGAGCAGAGGCAGATTTTGGCTGCAGATGAGCGGAAGAGAGAGTTTCACGAGGAGAAGCGGAACGAGTTTGAGAGCTACGCTGAGGAGGAACATGACGGTACGTGGAGCATTTTCATCGGACGCAGGTGAAAAAGAAGAGTTCGTTCGCTGAAATTCTCCTCCTCTACTTTCAGAGCAAAACGAGAGGAGCAGAGAGAGCACCGAGCAGTGGAGGGAGTTCCACTATGACGGGATGCATCCTGCCTACGAGTACAACCGTCACTCCACCTAAGAGTGATAAGAGGAGACGTGCGACTGCTACATAGCGATGCTTTTCCACACAAAATGTGACCGCTAACATAGTAAAGGCAACGACTATGCAATGTATTTTTCATTTTTAACTAGATTAATTATTAATCGATTAATCACGTGGTGTAGAAAATGTTAGAGAAGTGTTTAAAAATGGTCTGACAAAGTGGACAATGAAAACCAGCATAACAAGTTAACATCAATCGAAATGAAGAGCTTTTGGAAACTCATTTACCCCAATTTACAGCTGAGATCTGCTAGATCAGGGATGTCCAACTCATTCTACATCTAACCCTAACCCTGAGTAGGCTGCACAAACTAAACTCCCTTTTCTGTCACTGTAAAAAAGTTTAACTACCATTTAATCCTCAAGATTTCTTAACACAGGAAAGAAAGGTGTGTGATCTCAACAGTGCATCTTAGTTTTTCTACATGATAAAGACATGCTCTTTTAGTAAACTAAAGAAATCTGTCATTGGGCTAAAATTGTAAGAAATAAATAAAATCCAGTTAAAAGCCCAAATGTTTATTCTTTACTTCGCATTTCCCAGACCTGTCCCATGGGCCACATTCCTACAGCCCTATTCTGGCCCCTGTGCCTTATGTTTGACACCCCTGTTTTACATAAATAAAATAAATGTGCTGTACTGTGAAGAAATGTGAAGTGTTTTATTCAAAGTGTTCAACTTTTCTGGATGCCCCGGACTCCTGGATTATAGATAATGCAGTTGGGGGGGGGGGGGGGGGGGGGGGGGGTATTTGCAGTATGCCATATAAACTGTACAGGCAATGGGTACAAAATCTAACTTAAAGAAAAATGACAACCACCACACATGCAAACAAGCTTCTTTTTAATGCACAAATCTCTACAACTCCAAAGCACATTTCAGTAATAATATGTAATACATGCATACTGAGGGACTTCCAGTGCTTTATAATTTGCTTTCTTTTGCCGATCCAGGAGAGGTGGTGGGAAATATAGGGAAGACCAAAATAAACACAACCCAAAGCTTGTTGAGATTTGTATTTACAGTAAGTAAAAGCTCAAAGTCCATTTTGATATTCACCACATTTTCTTCTCTTTTTTGGGGATAATTCAAGATTGCAAAACCCTCAAAACTGGAGATGCTGTCGTGAAGGGTTTCTTTCTTTTCTCCTTTCATATTGAGCTGGTAAAAATCCAGTGGTTACCACAGAGAAAAATACAAAGACAGATGCCTTCACTGCTCTGTGTGAAAGTCTGCAGAGAGCGAGCGGTAAGGGAGAGAAGGAGAAAGAGTCTTTCTGCTAAATTCAACAGGCTGGTATGAAAGCACAGTGATTAAACACAGAGTGAGTGAGCCGTTTTCAGACCAGCCACTTCACGAGCGGAAGCAGAGCACGATATTTCAACTACTCAACTGGACACCACTGATTGGATTGGTCTCGACTCCTGAATACATTCGCATTCATTTGTAATTTTTTTCATTTTTTTTAAAAACTACAGACATAAATTCACACGTCACTGGTCAACACTTTCTTTACATCCAAATATGATTCCAGGTTTTTAAAGGGAGAAAAAAAAACAAAACTATTTAGCAAGACTGCTTTAAAAGAAAGGAAACATCTCTGGCACATCAGAACAATATGCAGTATTTTAAAGGAATAACCTCACCATGTTCACCGAAACAGCAGAGCTTGATCACTTGGAGTTTGGTCAGCTTCACCTTCACGTCCCTGCAGATCCCTGAGAACTGGTCACAGAGCAACAACGTGTGGTCGCCCTCGTGTGGTTAAAGAGGACTTCACAGTCACGTCAATCAAGTCATCAAATAAAACAGCAATTACAAACTAACAACTAGTAGATACTGTATCGTACAATTCGGCAACTTCAGTTTGATTTAATAACACATTTACATGATTCTGCGACTGGTATTCTTACAAAAATTCATAACGTATTATAAGAAAATAAATATTCCAATACATTAGTGCAACGCAGTAGTCCCCTCAGCGATCGCCGCCATGATTGAAAACACACCGTCCTGCTTCACGTCCACTCACTGAAAAGCTAAAAAGGAACAACATCACTACCGTCAGGAGTTTACGATGCCGTGAGCCAGAAAAAAAACGAGAAAGTTCAGAGTGCAGATGATGTCACAATTAGTAACCACAGCTTGAAGCTTATATTTCACTTGCATAACACAACTCCACTCAGCAGCTCCAGGCAGGACATCGACACAAGGCATACAGTGGAAGGTCCCGTCCCAAAACAACAGAAAAGACAGCAGCTTCAATAAAGAGTTTCCTTTAGTGTGGCACTTCGAGACCAGACACTCTTTTATCTGCCAGGCAGCCCTGATCCAGGCTGAGCACGGCCTCCACACAGTAACACCTTCGGTCGAGAGGCTCCCTTCACCCCACCTCTGTGCTTCCAGGTCTAAATGACAATGTGAAGGGAAGCAGAGGGGGAAGCTGTGCTGATCCAAATGGAGCTGAGCCAGCGCTCCTTAAATTCCTCCCGTTTCTTGTTTTTCGTTTTGGCAGAAACTGATGGGAGGTGGCGGGACGGGCAAACTGGGTAACGACACTGAATCACGAGGCCTGGGATGGGTTTTTTTTTTTCTTCTTTACCCACCCAAGTCTCAAAGCTCCGTGGTCTCCCAGCTCACCTCCCGCGGAACCTGGCGTCATTTAGTCCCCGTGTGGATGACGGTAACAGTGGAGGGTCGTGGCCTGGGTGGCTCGGCCGACGCTGGTGGCTCCTCTCGAGTGGGAGAGGGGGCATCTGAGTCCTGATGGTACGCTTTAGCAGCACATGGCAGAGGCTCTATAGGGTGACCTGTGGGAGAAAAAGATTTCCTTCAGCAATGAATCACATGCCATTAACTCTAAGATAAAGAAAGTTGCCAACAAATAATAATGAGCACGACCACAACTGCTTGCTAGATCTCCTGTAACAATTGAACCCTGTAGTTGTAAGTTAAACGAATAAATACTAAAATATTGTAAATACTGGATTATTTAGTCATCTATACATGTTAATCACAACCCACAGTGCAGCTGATTTTTGCGTAAACAGCCCTTGAAAAACAGATCTACAGATGCTTCAGAGAAACAGTGTTTGTGAGCCTCTCTGTACGCCAATAAGAACCCATCATTTTATTCAGCTTCTGCCTTTTTATGGCTACTTGAGCCTTTATTTGATCCTGGATCACATAAATGGTAAAACCATTGATAACACTTTCATGTTGTGCATTACAGCAGAGTGATTCAACTGACAGCGTTCCTGCTGGTTATTTTTATTAGCTTTTAATTTAAAAAAAAATAAAATCCTCACATTTGAGAAGCCGCATTGATTTTTTTCCCCTTTGTCAAAGATGTGTTTTTGTAAAAGTGGATCATTTTTATAATAACATGCAAAAGTCTTAAGACAATCTGGATTTCTCTATAATTTTCTACTTTTGGTAGCCATCAGCCAGCTTGTGGTACAAGCTGGCTGGACGCTGAACCACTCTTCTTTGCACAATTTAGATCATTTAAATGGGTTGGTTTCCTTAGTCCACAAATTTTCAATATGATTGAGGTCGAGGATTCAGGAAAGCCATTCTAGAAGGTAAACATTAGCTGTCTTTATGCATTACTACACTAGTTTTGATGCGTGTTTAGGCTCATTGTCCTGTTGGAACACCCAGTTGTGTCTAAGTTTCAAATAACTAGCTGGTGATTTGAGGTGAAGTTGAAGAATTTGGAGGAACCATACTGTTGTACCTCTAATTACTGATGACCATTTGAACCAAAAATTTTAAATTTGGATTAATCTGACCTGTTGCCACTGATTTTCAGTCCAGTACTTGTATAATGTGGAATACATCAGCCTTTTCTGTCCGTTTCCCTCCCTTAGATATGGTTTCTTAACAGTCACTCTTCTACTGAGACCATTTCTGATGCTTCAGCGAGCACTGGGCTGATCAACCGAAGCTTTGGTGGATTTTTTTTTCAGTTTCTTAAGAACGTGCCTTTCAGACTGAGTAAAGAGCAGCCAATGTCCAAATAAAAACTCTGAAAGGCTTTCAGAAAGCCTGGAGAGCTAATGCTCACGACCACTTTCAAAATCACTCTTTGTTAGGAAAATAGAAAGAAATAGGGGGGTGGTGGCTCAAGACTTTTGCACAGTGTTGTAAGCGCTGACATCAAACTAAATTCAACAAAAAATTAAATTAGGACCACATTTCACATGTTAAACTCCATTTAGACTGTTTAATTTGAAAAAACTCACAGCTCGAGAGCTTGTTAAACAGTTGTCATTTAGCTTAATGAAGTGGGCAGGAGAGTGAAAAGGCTGCGCTGAGCGTGGCGCTAAAACTGAGACGTGGTCGTGTGTGAAATGTCACTCACAGTCCTTCAGGGAGAGCGGGGCGCAGTCCACAGACTGGCTCTTGGCTGGACCTCGGCTCTGAGAGCTGGACACGGAGCTGGAGCTGGAGATGCTGCTGCCAAAGCTGGTGCCCAGCTGCAGGCGTCTCATGTGGCGGATCACAGCGGTGGCGTTAAAGGCTTGCTGTGAAGAGATGTTGTAAACAGACAAGAGTAACCAAGACAGAGAAAATATTAGAATATAGTGTTTTTTTCTTTTGTGATATTGAACAACTGAGAAAAACGAAGTCTCACCCTCCATTTGCTTTTGGCAAAGTTTTTCCTCATCTGTCGACTCACTGACTCATGTATGTTCTTACACAGAGCAGTGTCTCCAGCAATCCTGAAAACAAAACAAAAAAACAGATCAAATATAAAAGACAACACACACAAACCAAAACAGCATTACCCAGAGGACTTATATTTGTATGTGTAAAATCCTCATGCTGTTTTCCAATTTGCTGCCGTGATTTTTTCCCCATTCAGCGAAAACGTCTTTGATTGATGGGGCGATGTTTCAGCAGGTGCTCGCACACCGTATCATGTTCTGCCTCATTCATCACAATATCTCGGCATGAAATATCGTCAATGAAAGTCATTTCTCTCAGTTACGACACCTGTTACCGGTGTCACAAGCCACATATTTATATCAGAGGGACCACCTGCCCGAAACCTCGAAAATATGCATCGCTGGCTAAAGGACTTATTGGCCACCTCAGCTGGAGACAGCAGCCCACGCCATTTTTCTCGTTAAGCTCTGATGCAGGCCTGGGAAGACATCCCAATTGTTCATCAGAGTCCACATTCTTCGAGGATCCTTCACGACACCAGCCACTAATTGGCAGCCATTTATTCAGCAGATTTCTCTCCGAGGGCCGGCGATGCAGAGCAGAGGTGGACTCGCGGCTCGAAGCCATGGTGACAGATGACAGTGGGAGGACGAGCACTCCGTGATAAATGCGTAAGCCCGGCAATCTGCGTAACACTGCTGTGTAATCGCACCGAGATGTGTGGTTCCCTGTGATTGTCTGGATGGGACGCAGTGTGGCGACGGTCAGTTTCTCACCAGGGGTGCTGAAGGGCCTGATCGCAAATAAATCTCTTCTCTGGATCCTTCTCCATTAGGCAGCTGATGAAGTCTTTGGCTGAGGAGGGAATTAAAAAACAAAAAGTCAAAAGTTCATCCAGATGAGAAAAAAAACTATATCATTCAGTAACAGGCTCCCACTCCTCCTGCGACCCTGAACTGGATAAGTGAATTTATATGATATTAATACAATTCTAGACAAAACGCATGTAATTAAATAGATAAAGAGAAACCAAAACTGCACAATAAATTCAGAGTTGAAGTCTCCAATTAAGTATTATTATTAGTCGACAACCATTAGAGTATTAATAGCGAATTGGTCCCAAGCCTGCATTCTTTCTAATGCCCAGCAGGTGGCAGTGAAAAGAAGTCTAAATATATGGAGGTCTATAGGAAAAATGAACTTCTGTCTCACTTGGTTTATGACCTCAGTAAACACTACCCTCATCAGTCTATGGTCTCATTCAGTAGTTTTAAGTCTTACTGAACTCAACGTGATGTTCATTTAGTAAATAATGACCCACATTAGAGTCAAAAGAGATGATGATGCAAAGTATGCTTTAAGCCGGGCCGGCATGAACATGCAGTGTCTTTAGGTTTCTTAGTGATTTCTGCCCTTTGCTCAGCAGCCTCCTTTTTTTTCCTCATGATTTAAGCCCTCATTAAACGCTTTCCTAATGAGTCTCTTGTCTCAATCCCTACTTTCATGCCGTCCATAGAGACTGATCATTTATGTCCCATTTAGAGTAAAATAAAGTAAACAATAACAAGCAGGGTATTCTTTATTATCTGGCTACCCAGATGGCTACCCCGTGGCTAACATGCTGCGACCATACGAGTGTGCAGCAATGTGGGTGTCTCTGTCAGATCCACATATTGCTTGTTCAGAGATAAGATGCAATAAGGTATGCAAGGGAAGCATTTCCAAAATTATGTGCCGTGGCCCCCTGGAGAGCTGTGAAGTTACTACAAGGTGGCTGCAAGAAGTCACTTAATGACAAAAAGCTTTTAATTTGTTTTATACGTCTTCTCTATAGAGGAAGTAAAGCTTCTACAAATTTACAATGTACATGTACAAAGCAAAGTGTCTGTAGATTAAAGTGAATCAATGAAAACACAAAGATGGAGATCCTTCATAGTCTCACATGATGATCAGAGCTGGTATTATAGGTTTGGACAGATGGCAGAAGATTTTGAGAGATTTCAGTTCGGGAATGGGCCCATGAAAGTACAGTTCTTAGAGTAGATTCCTTTTTGTTCTAAGGCTGTCGCTAGCATCCCAGCTGATTTCACAAATACACCTTGGCAAGGAAACTAGCCAGCTTGTGCTAACATTAGCTAACAAGCTCAACACACCTTTCAAATTATCATTACACCCAGTTTCAACAGACAAAAATATCAAAACTGAAAACTCTGGACTTCAAAACACACACAGAACCTAAAGGTGGCCAATTTTGATATATACACTTAGTGGCCACTTTCTTAGGTATCTGGTTGGACGCCCTTTTGCCTTCAGAATTGCTTTAAGTCTTTGCAGCACAGATTCATCAAGGTGCTGGAGACATCTCTCAGAGATTTTGATTCATATTGACATGATAGCATCACACAGCTGCTCCAGATTGGTCAGCTGTACATCTATGATGTGAATCTATTCCACTGCACCCCAAACGTCCTCTGCTGCACATATATACAGTGACTGTGAAGACCGTTTGAGTACAGTGAACTCACTGTACTGTGCTTTGAGGGGAGGAAACAGCAACTGAAATGACCCGTTGTTACAACCAAGGTGCGCACAAGAGCATCTCTGAACTGAGCATCTTGTAGCAGATGAGCTACAGCAGCAGTAGACCACAGCAGTCAGCTAACAACAGGAAACTGAGGTGATGCTATCATTTCTTCTATTTAGTGACACAATTTACATTTTTGGATTTGGCTAACCATGGTCTAGTTATTTCTTCTACATAAAATTTCTAAGTAAAGTACAGAATTCATGAAATAGAAATGTTACCATATTTCCCTCCAACACAAAGACTGACAGCTAAAACTCACCAGAGTCAGATATGTCGTCCCAATACGGCGCGTCAAACTCATAGTCTGCCTTGAGGATCTGCTCAAACAGCTTCGAATCGTTCTCATCGTAGAAAGGAGGATAACCACAAAGCCTGAAAAGATGAAGAGGGTGCGATTACACAACGACAGCCAGTGTGAAAGCCATCATCAAACTTTAACCCAAATCTAAAAGGATTTGCTGTGGTCCAATCTCATTTACAAGCAGTTTGATTTTTCGCATAGCACGCAACAAGAGGCGCCTCCGAGGGATTATGGCGAGCACATGAATACAGAGAGAGAACAGTCAGAGGCACAGACGGTGCGGGCATTCAAATTACACATGTGCAACATGATTGGGAATTTTTGCATTATTATTATTATTATTACTAAACTTTTTTCTACAGCAAACATCAGGCAGAAGTGTCTTTTGTTAACATCAGAAACACTTAATGACCTTAAAATTCGCTGCACTTAAGGAAAAGATCATTACACCAGGGATCGACACCACTTTGCATAATTAGGTTGGCGGCTTTGTGTAACACTTTCTACTGAAAGCCTTCCAGGCTTTGAATTATAGGAAGAGCAGCTGTTTAGACTGCTTTTATATACTGCACTTTATTACTTTTCTTAAGATATGAAATCCTAATTGTCCCCAATTGCACTTATTTTATAATTTTATATACACAAGGTCAAGAAATGGCACCAATAGTCAGCCTGCAACCACTTCAGAGATCCGGGCAGTACAGAGGTGATTCCTAATAACTTAGTTGAATCCCTTAACCGCTTTTCATCTTTGTCCAATTCTTGATCTGCTCAAAAATACCGGCTTCCTAGCATTTAGCTCGTAGCATTACTGCGCACAGTACATCCTAATAGATCAGCTGACTGCATGACTAGAGAGACCGCCGTTTATCTTTCATTTTCAATCTTATTATCTATTTCATTGTGTTTGCTCACTAATATATCTCCCTTTCTTAATCAGGACACTTTGAGCAAAGAGGTTTTTAATCTCACTGAGGTTTTCCGCTCAGTTTCTGATCTGAATAAAGAGTTTCTGTTTAAATGGGGGCCTATTATGCTTATTTACAGCTCAAAGCTTCTTCTTCTTTTTAATTTAGGAACTTCACTAGAGGGGCTTTGTTTGCAAAAATCCCTACAGATTTTATGCTGGCAGTAAATAATCATTTTTAGCCATTTCGTCCCATTCACTCCTAATTGTCAAGGAATCCCCATGAGCACACTTTAGGGGAGATGCAGCTGGTTTTGGTGTTGTGGTCCATAAATAGGCTCTGTCTACTTGCTGGGTATCCCATGACTGTTGCAGATTTCCCTACATAAAAATGATAAATAAATAAATTTAAAAAAGTAGGAAGTAGAAAAACAACAAAGCTGTGAATCACAAGCTGATTCACTTTCTCATACTTTTACCTCTTTATTTGGAAGTTTGACCGTCTGTATAATAGGACAGAAACAAAGGAAAAGCATGCTCCCTGTATGAGAACTAAGGCAGAATTTTAAAATGATTACTCACAGAATATAAGCGATGACCCCAATAGACCAGCAGTCCACAGCTTTACTGTAAGGTTTCTGTGCTAAAACTTCAGGAGCTGCAACAACAAAATGTTCTTTTTTAAAAACATCATATATATTTATGCAGTAAAGCAATGCTAGCAGTTTTCTGCATGCACGACGCCACAGAGGCTGGAGGACAATGTGAATATTTGGTGGAGTGCCTGAAGCAGATGGCTAAGGTTAACCTGCAGCTACTGGCAGATTAAATTAGGTCACGTTCAGCCAGCGAGACCATCTAATTGTCTCTGAGTAAGTTTTCAGCAAAGCCAGGGCGTCAGAGGGCATCCTCACCGACGTATCCTGGCGTCCCACAGGCGGTGGCCATCACGCCACCTGTTCCCTCCATCTTTGACAGGCCAAAGTCACTGATCATGATCTTTGAATCGTCGTGAGGACTGAAATACAGCAAGTTCTCAGGCTGAAAGCATAAAAGAAGACAAAAGCTGAAACTTATGCATTTGCATGTCTGTCTGCGTTTAGTTAGAAGTCATGTCATGTGTGCGCTGGCAGCAGTTGTGGCAGTTCTTTGTCTACATTTTGCTACGAAAGACATTACTTAAGCTATTTTTAACAACTTTTTACACAGTCTCTAATTGGATTAAATCATAAAGCCGCAACATTTTACATCTAAAAGGTCAAGTCTGGACACACATGGCTGTAAACGTTAACTTGAGTGGTTGGTGGAAGGCAGCCACCAGATGATAATCAGATTCTTCCGATTAGACTGATGTTAGTCACCAAGACATTAAGATGTCAGGCAAAATGTGACATCCAGGAAGCTCTGACGGTTTTTCAGAAAAGGAAAATCCCTGACATTTAACCTTTGCGGGTCATGAGTACTGAGTATAATGGCACTCGCACAGGTTGAACAGCGGGGATTTCCTCCTTACAGGGTGACTGAAGAGGTTTCCTGGTTAAGCACTAAAAGTGCAGTCAGCTCATCAACACCAACAAAAAAAGAAGTTTGACTATGAATATCAAATACCGCAGTACCTTTAGATCTCTGTGTACTATGCCCATGGAGTGCAAATAGTTGACTGCGTCCAAAACTTGCCGAATAAGCCGACTGGCATCCATCTCTGTGTAGAAGCCCTTTTCTACAATGCGGTCAAACAGCTCGCCTCCAGACACCCTGTCAGTCCACGCACACAACAGCAGAGGGAAAGGTTACATAAAACTGTATTTGCAGTGCTTTACAAAAAGCAGGCGTAAGGCAAAGAACGATTAAACGCATTACTGTTTTTCATTTTATGTATCACTGTTTGCTCTTTCTAATTTGATATTTCATTTTAACACCACAAATTCTTGCCTGCTTGCATTTTCCCCTTGAAGCTGCTGCACGCCTTACATGCAGCAGTGAATGAAAGGGCCCTTGCACAGGAAAAGTGTGGGCTTCTTTACTTATTTGTACCTGCACGAAAATCTCCAAACCAACACTCCGGATCGCTCAAACAGCCTTCCTGTTGAAGTTCACCCTCAGGGATTTCCTCTAAATCTCTACTGAAGCTCCTTGCATGCATTTCTATAGTTTAGTCACTTCTTGTATAATCCAATTTATGCCTGCAGTTTAAATTTGTTTAGCTTTTAGTCACTTCCCAATGTAATAGTTTTTTTTATTTGATTAAAATAAACAACTTATAAAACACAACAACCTGTAAGAAGGAAGGAAAGGAAGCTAAAAGTAGGCATCTTCTTGTTTGCTTCATCTGTATGAAATGATCTACTTTGCGGCTATGAAATATTGCTAAAGCTCTAAAATACCTTCTTTTTTAATTCCATCTATGATGACTCATTATGCAGCAGTCGTTTATTATTGTTTGAAACTGATGAACCAGCTATTTTCAATGACTTTAAACTGCAGCTACAAAAGGCAAAACTCCCACCAAAAACACTGACTCATATTAAGTTAAGAATATGCGCTTTCATATAGTGCTACCAATAAGATTTACGTAAGTGAGACTTCGGAAACACTAAGCACCTTTGAGAGATACAAAGAGGCCGGGTAATGGATGGCTAAATTGCTGGTGCATCACTCACAAATGCTGTGAAATTATCCGGGGAGGGAAAAAGGTGTCAGAAATCATGAAGACGTGCAGTTTGCAGGAAAACGGCATAATGGCAAAGAAGAATTTCTGCAGAGTGCCTTTTATCCCACAACTTCACTCCACAGACAGCTATGCATGTGCTCCTCATTGTTGCTATAAGGATAAATTGATCATCTTTCTTGTAGACAATCGGATAAGAAGACTGATACCATCCTCCCATCTGTCCCCTAAAAGTGATTCTTAGCTGCACAGTGAGCTTAAACAACCGTGGAAACAGCCATACCCGACAATAAACACAAAAAATCTTATTAAGTAATTCATTCATGACAACAACGTGGAAAAATGGAAAAAAAAGTGCAGCTTAAAGGTCTGAGAAGTGATGGCAGAAGTGCCTTAAACCTGCTATTTTTTTGAGGAGGCTAGCAGTTAGCAACTTCTTTGGTTAGAAGTCTGCATAAATGTCTATGAGAAAATAAGCCTACTGTTCATTTGATCTACAGCCCCAGTAAACCTTCTCCTGGTGAGTCTGGCATCTCAGTAGCAAGTTTCACATGTTCATTCTGAAAATTACTTGTCCCTGTTACTCCTTGTCCCTGTTAGAGACAAGGAGGACAATATAGCAGGCTGTGCTACAATGTAAACATGAGTTATCCCTTGTTTGTTATACCCTCAGAAGCTACTGCTAAAATGCCCGAAACTTCACTTGAGGCTGGATCCAAAAGTCAAGTCAGTGGGCCCAGTTTTGGTGAATAAAACAGTAATAGCTTATCAGTCCACTACTTAGCATTTGTTAGCAAGTATCTCCTGCTGTGAGATGCACCCACCAAACCTGCTTCCCTTACTTCAGGGGTGTCCAACTCCAGGCCTCAAGGGCTGGTGTCCTGCAGGTTTTAGAGGTGTCCTTAATCCAACACAGCTGATTTAAATGGCTAAATTACCTCCTCAACATGTCCTGAAGTTCTCCAGAGGCCTGTTAATGCAATAATCATTTGAGTCAGGTGTGCTGACCCAGGTTGATATCTAAAGCCTGCAGCACACTGGTCCTTGAGGCCTGGAGTTGGAGACCCCTGCCTTACATGATACCGCTGCACTCTCATTCAAATATCGTATCGTTTAGCTCCAAAATAAATAAATCAATAGCCCGCAAGTATCCCATATGGCAATGCTGATGTTACAAAACAGTGACTATGTCCATCTTTTATATACAGTCTATAGCCACCATCCGATTTCAAAAACACTAATATGGCAACAAGGTCGATCCTCAGCACAAGGTCTGAAAAAGGCACTTCACTGACCAGCAGATCAGCTGTCACTGTGGTTACGTCCATCTTTTATATATAGCCTGTGGATCTATGCACATCTATCACATTATCTGTGATATTTGTTTCTTTCTTAAAAATAAAATTCAGTAGTGTCCATTATAAGCATGTAGCTCCTTGTAAAATCTTTGTAAAAGCTCATGCTTTTTTTTGCCTCTAAAGTTAAGCCAAGCTAGCTGTTCCCAAGTGTTTCCAGTCTTTATGCCAAGCCAAGATAACTCGTGGGCTCAGCTTCATGTTTACTGAACATATAAGGGAATGTCAACAATATACTGATTATTATCTCTGCAAGAAACACAAATGTGACCTAAAGTACTGCATGGAAACATACTCGTTAGTTGTTGTTGTTTTTTTAAATTGCACTACTCTTACAGAAATGGACTCCTGTCTCTTTAAAGCATTGCTGCATTTACTTCAGCAAAGATGTCTCAAGGATATTAAAGACACTTACTCAAGCAAAAAAAACAAAGCAACAAAAAACCACATTATCAAAATGACAAGCCAAATGGGAAGCAAAGAGCTGACCAGTGGTGGCTTGATGTACTTACAGCTGCATTATGAGGTACAGGTGGTTTGAGCTCTCATAGATGTCCTCCAGAGCCACTATATTCTCATGCTTTATCCTGCAGAAGGAGAAAAGAAAATTCACTTTTCTTGCTGTCAGCTTCTGTTCATTTCAGCACAGGCTACAAATGAGGTCTAATTAGACTTTTCTTTGGTTAAAATGATGCCCTGTCGACTGAAAGCCCTTTTTGCTTTCCATTATAGAATGTGTGCACGTCCACAGTTACGAAAAATGAACCTAGTGTAATGTATTGTTCATACAGGGTGGGGGAAATTAAAAAAAACCTTTTGTAAATGGCAGCGAGTGTGGGGATTCTTAGATGACACGGAGCGATGAGTCATGAACGGCAACCCCTGTTAGCAGGAGCACCTGAAGAAAATAACACAGATGCTGGGAGAGCCTGTGTCCAGGTAACCAAGATAGGGGAAAAAAAAGTGTGCAAAGGCAAGGTGATACACAGATGACAGAGCATCTTCAGAAGGGCCAGTGTGGGGGTGGAAAAAGAGGAGGCGGGGAGAGTCTCAAAGGACCAAACAATCTTCACAACTTCTCTCCTTTTCAAAGTCCAGAATGAAAATGAGGTTTCGGTTTGAGGCCTGTTAGACTAACACAGACGAGTAAAGGGTAAGAGGACGAGAAGGAAAATGGATGCGTAACCATGACAGGGAGGGGGGGGAAAAAGAGAGGAAGTCAAAGGATAGCAACTGTAACCAGGCACTCACTTCAAGAGTGAGTGATAACTGAGCTTCTTGCAGCAATTACCCATCAGGCCCTGGAGGAGGATGGAGTGTCACCTGGTGTCAGAGCAATCCTATCATACCCTGTAGGTGTGTGGGTGTGTGTCTATGTGTGTACACGCAAAATAAATCGATAGATGGGATTAGGTGAGGAAGTCACTTAAGCCCGACAATGACTGTTAAATAAACAGACTAAATAAACCAGCTCAGGGTTGCAGAGAAAGAGAAACAAGTTTCCCCAGAGGATGACACGAACCTTGCTAAACAACCCTGCAGCTGGGTCAACAAAGTTCCTCGAAAGGCCACTTGAGTCTCGCTTCATCATTCAGTGAAGTTAAAATACCAAACTTTAAATCAGAGATAAACATGGCACAGTAAAAACAATTTAACAGAGATTCTGCCAGGCTTCACTGACTTGGAGTTCAGCAATGTTAGCTTGAGATAAAAGGGTTTTTGTTTATTAAGGGCACCATCTGTCAAATATTTTTTTGTGTGTGGATTGTAAGCATAGACTGTATATAAAAGATGACCACAGTCATAATTAAATTACCCACTGGTGACTGCTTAACATTTTATGAACACCATCTTGGTGTTTTGAAACTTGATGGCATTAGCGCGAGGCGGCTCTAGCTGAGATTTTTATGGGGACAGAGCAAGTTCGTAGAGGGCCGTGAAGACCTGGTTTGGTAGCCCCTACTGTTCATTCAGCTGAATTCTATTATTATGCTTACACTAAGCAATGAAGTTCGGTAATAATGAAAAACTTAAACATCCATCGCCTGATAAGTTACTGCAGTGCAAGTTTAATTTAATTATTTGGTTAACAGTAGCAATGTGCAGCAATCATGGTAACAAGCATGACGGAGCTGATGGGCCTGTGCAGCTCCAGCTTCTACAGCTACTTTTAAACCGCTGAAAATTGCAAAACAAATTAAATGTGTTGAGGATGTTGTGCGCTCACAGTCAGCTGTTCTAGTGTGTGGTGAGCTCATTAATTCACTTCTGCACCTAAACAACATCTCTCTCCTGTTCGCCCCCTGCTTTGCCTCTGCAATCTAGAAGATATTTTTGCACTTTTATGACTGCTACATTTCTTTATGAGTCCACTGAGCGTGTATGGTTGTAATTATGTTTAGCATGTCTGAATGGAAGTGCATTTTTCAGCTTTGTGGAATAGCAAAGTGTCTTGAGTCAAATGTCCCCCCCTGTCATAGCTAGCTGTTCGCCCTCTGTATACGCTCTGCTCCCAACCCTGAACCCAAGTCTGCTGTCTTTTTTATACAGTCTCAGTGATTGCACTGTCCTGAGGTCTGTGCTCCAGTTCTGGTGCATGAAATTCTACTTTATGAGTCAGGTTCTTTTCCAGATTAGCAAGTCTCTGTATCTGTGCAATGTGCAGTCTTCTCACGAGCTTGGAAGCATTAGCTGATAACTAGGGCACCGCATCATCCAAATAGGGTCACTTCTGGCACTTTTACATGCAGCCTATGTGAGGTACCTACTTCCTTAGGACGGCAATTTCGTTTTCAATGCTCGTCTCCTTCCCCTTGAGCGCTTTTTTCGGGATACACTTGATTGCAACCATCTTCCCCGTGGCCTTCTCCCGCGCCATCACCACTTCAGAAAACGCACCGCTGGAAGAAAGCAAGACAGAAAAAGAGAAAGAGTCCTGCTTTATATGCGCTCAGACAATATTGACACATCATCAGTGAGTAGATAGGGGGCACTCAGAGGCACACAGGCCAGAGTACACAAACGGCATATTGGGAATATTTACTGAGAACTGGCCAAGTCCCCGACTATGGCCAGCAGCCTTCTGTGCTGGCGTACGCTTGACGCTTGCGCGCAGCCAAAAGCACAGCAAACACTTTTAAAACCTCGAAAAACACCCATTTAGGATGGCAGATAGCGTGTCTTCCTCTGCCATCTGCTTCCATACGTGAGCGCCTTTAAAAACAAATACCAAATTAGGGGAATATTTGCTCAAGCAATCTGTATCTGTTGCCATGATACCACATAGATAATAAAGCTTGCTGAGCAGGAAGCGTGGTGACTTTTTTCCTTGTTTTTATTGCACACCTTCAGGATGGTTCGATGTCAAGCTCTTAAAGATTTACTGGGTCACGTGAGCTGGGCTTGTTATGATCTAAAAGGCAGATTATTGATTAGCACACAGTCTTACAACTCTAATGTCTTTCATTAGGATTAAAGGATAACACAGAGGAATTATTATTCAAAAAGGTGGTGCTATAATATATCATGTAATTATTATAAGAAGACTCCTTATGACAAAATTACCGAGTTTCTTTTACTCAAGTTGCAAAATCAACCATCACATTTAAGCCCAAAATAGTTTGAAATATTTAGGTTACTTCCTGTATGTTCCTTTTACATCTGAAGGAGCAGACATTAGGGCTTCCTCTTGCAAGTATATCTATATTATCCACTTTTCCGGTTTCTACGTGCTTTTACATGTTGTTCTTATTGTAATGTTAGAGTATTGGTCGGTTCTCGGTTGGTGAGAACAGGTCTCCACCGGAAGATTCTGGCAGCAGATCCAGAGCACAGTAAAGACCACAGACACCAGCTGCAATTCAAGATAAAGGAACTGGAGTCTGTGCAACCTGCAGGATGAGCTCCTTCCTGGAGAGGCATCTGAATGATAAATGACTACTACTAAAGTACCACGGCCAGTAGGGCTGTGCCACATCATGTTACTGAATTTCCCGGAGGAACCCACCCGAGGGATTAATAAAGTTTCATCTATGTTGTCTGCAACAATACCAAGTTTAGCAACAAAATCCATCTACATGCAGGCTATAACGAAACAAGCCCAGGCATGTCTGAGACGGAGAGTCCATGTCCGCCTGACAACAGTTTAGTTCTTCAAGTACTAAATTGTTGTCACAGCTGCTCCAACAAAGCATAGTATGTTTCAAAATATGCAAGAAAACAGTTCCAGCTAAAGATGGAAACAAAAAAATGCTTCACAGAAAGAAAAATATCCACATCATTTATTACAACCAGGCTACCGAGGAAGAGCTGCTACAGCTGGCGACGCGTCACCCCAGGAAATAAATGTTTCTCTCGTGCATAGATGATGAGTATAGGCAGTAGGTTAAACTCCCTTCAACCCAACGCCATAACCTGATGTGCACCTCTCAAGAAAAGTAACTGCACATCGGGTTATGTGGACACAGCACGCTGAAGTGGTTTAGATTTCCCGCTGAAGCATATTTTTTTTCAGTTTTATTAGGTGACAGTACTGACAAGTTTTTTTTAACTATTGTCAAAACTGGAAACTTGTTTCAATAGATTCACACTACTAATTGGGAAGTACGTGATATTAATGGCAGCTCATTGGAAAAGAAGGAAAATGCCCTTCGTTTATTACATTACTGGATCAAAATTAAAGTCTATGTGTGGATATACAGAAAGTGAAGATCTACAGTGTTCCCAAACCCAGTGCGACTAACATCAAAGGCTCCATTATGTTTTCATAGTGTAATCACCACCTCCCAACAGGCTGTAAACTCAGCGCCACTGGCTGCAGTAAGTCCCACCATGGCCATCAAATCCACGCTAATCCCCCATCCCTCCCTCTTACAGAGGGGGGAGGGTCAGTCAGTATCGTGGTACACAAACAGAGGCCTGTGTGGGCAAACGCACACTACTTTGTTGCAAAGCCATGCTCCAGGTGTGATGAGGTGGAGTGCACTCACCGCAAACAGAACGGTGAAGGCTGGAAGCGTGCGCCCTTCTGACTTGACCTCATTCTGACATATGATGTGGGACCATATGCAAATTCAAGGGCTTGTGCAGGTGAATGAGTTGGTGCACTACTTGCTGGCCTGTTACAGCACTATCTTCCCACCACAGCTGCTGCTGCCATTAAGGCAATGGGCGTCATTCTTATTCAGCACACGCCACCAATTTCCACAGCTGTACGGACATTCGAAGTGCAAAATTCCTCCGCCATCAGCACGCGCCGCCTGACAAGCAACTCTCGAGCGTGGTTTTTCAGAGCATGTGTTCTGCTTTCTGCAGCAAAGGAAACACAATGAAGAAAACCACAGGAAGCCTATGAACTCACTGAGAGAGCATGGTTAAGGGTGTATAACACGGTTTCGGTCCCCCTTGCTCACTAGACTGACAGGCAGCAACATCACTTCCTGTGAATGACAACTTACAATGTCAATGCATGAAGCATGACAAACTGTGCTGCAAGCTCTGACTCAATTAATTCTATTAGTTCATCATTCACAGGAAATAATACGTGTGATCTCTGCTAGAAGCATGCATATGGCAATGCTGCTGCCCACACACTGCGTGTGCACATGCATACACATGGATGCAGTTATGCAAGAATTAAACTGATCAGACAAAAACTAAGTTTGCCAAGTAAAAAACTATTAAAGCAAAAGTGATGAATATTTTCAAGCTCCATGTTTCAGATTTGAGAATTGACCTACTCCAATCTAGCAAGTGGAATTAGTTTAGTATTTTATAAGCTGCATAATTAACTGAGGAGTGACAATAATCATTAGCGAAAGTGCAACTTAACTAAACAGCCATTTGGGAGCAGCACTAAGTGATGAGAGAAAGAGTCATCGAAATTGGACCCTTTATTGAACCTTATCTCAATATATTACGCACAATGAAAATGACTGTATGCCTGCAAACTGTTCCTGACCCAGTGTCAAAGACTGCACAATCAAGTCAGCACACTGACTCAATAATGTCTGAATTTTAAGTTCCTCCCAGAGCCACAGAGCTCCCCGTTTCGCTGCTCTTGGATGACAGAACGAGCTGTGTGTGACAGTCTGCAGTCACACAACACCACCATGTGCAGATATCCAACTCAAACTGGCTGACTAATGCGAAATGTGGGCTGCTCTCTGTATGAAACCAGAGGCTGATGCTGCAGATGCAGATGCAAAGCGAGCCTCCTATCTCTCATCTAGAAGAAAAAATAAATAAATTCTAGGCCACGACCTCAGCTGGTTGTTCTTGGCGATTATAAAAATGCGGGGCAATTTTGACGGAGTAAGTACGTTCATGGAGGAGGTGGCGGGCTTTGACAACAGAGCCTTGCTTACTGATATTCACAGACGGTGCCTGCATTGTGTTACTGCGGGGTAATCACACTGATTCATCTTGTGTAAGATGCATTAGAGCGGGCAGTTACGCAACATATGGGATGGAAGAGTCGGAAGTCGATAATCCAGGTAAGGTAATACCTAAAGTCATTCCTGAAAAGTGAGGCGACACCTTTAAATCAGACACAGAAGCGATGATGAAACCTGAGTCGAGTTCGAAATCAGTTCAGGGAAACCTTGTGGGCTCCCTCATTAAGACTGGAAACCAAAATCTAAAGTCAGGCTTGTAGGATACAACATTTTCTCGCAGAAGGCTAAACTGCTACGATGGTGGCTTAATTTTACAAATTTTCAGCCACGATCCCTCAAAATCTGCTATCATCAGTGTGCAGTCTTTTATTGTCTATGTGGAACACATAAAGTAGTGCCCTTCAGCCATAAATGAAACCATAGAAAGTCTGGTGATTACGCTTCTCCACAAAGATGAGTCAGGCCTTGAGCACACAAACTTTCACAGGACCTGAAAATGCATTACAGAGAATGAACACACTACACAAGAATTTCTAAAGCCTAAATTGTTCATCAGTCCACAATAAGGCAACGTGTCCACAATGGAAATTCAGGAGTGTTACTCCTCTCCCTAGGAGTGGGTGTCCTGCAAAGCTCGCACCAAGAGAACAGCGTGTAATCCTGAACGAGGTGATAAAGAACCCGAAGTAACAGCTAAGCACCTGCAAAAATCTCTACAACTTGTTAAAAATCCCATTATTAGGGGGAAAAATAAAATTCTGAATAGAAATGATGTTAATGGAAGGACATGAATGTTCCACCAAACTTCTGGGATGTTCTGCAGGCAAGGTGAGTTAGAAGCTGAATATGGCACACTATGTTTGAAGCTTAGTTGAGGGAACAATGAAAAAGCAAGAACTTTTAGAGGAAAGTGCGATGTGAGGAGAGGTTGGCAGATGCAGATATGACAAAAATGACCTGAAGCAAACCACTGAACGGTCAAAAGAAAAAGACAAAGATTCAACATCATTGCCCTGATGTTAACCAATATGGGATGCTGTGGCAAGACCTGAAATAAGAGAAATTTTGATGATATCTGACTGTTGTCCAAGTCTCGTCAGCAGCTGTAGGACTCATCTAATGGAGGTTGGTGCTACTAATGGAGCATAAGCTGCATCTGTGAGCTTGCAAAATACATCCAGTCCCTTTAAAACTTCAAACTTCTGGGACTGATCTGGTCAGTTAAGCAGAGGGGTTTGTTAATCAGTTTCAGCTGCTTTGGTGTTATTAGGTAGTTCGGCTCCACCCGGATGGCATATCAATATGTGCCATCGCCAGAAGGTCTGCTGTGTCTCTCAGCACAGTCTCAAGAGCATGCAGGAGATTTCAGGAGAGGTAGTTACTCCAGGAGAGCTGAAAAGGGCCGAAGGTACTTAACCCATCACCAGGAACGGTATTTACTCGGTTATGGAAAGAGAAACTGGATCAGTACTGCCAGAGAACTACAAAATGACCTCCAGCAGGCCACTGATGTCAGAAACAGAGTTCATGAGGGTTGTCTGAAGGCCGACGTCCACCACTGTGGAACCCAACTGGCATTTACCATAGATTACCACAACTGGCAGGTCGACCTGTGAATAAACTAGAAATTAACAGTTTTTCAACAAAAATGAATCTGGCTGAATCAACTGACACAAGAGTTTGCCACTTACTGAATGAAGAGATTTAGCACTTTAGTAATAGAAAAGAAAAATGCAAAATATTGTCTGTAGTAGAGTAGGCTGAATATTTTAATGTTGGGTTCTGGTTTAAGAAATGCCAGTTTGCAGAAAAATAAATCAAACATTCCCTGCAGGAGGGGGATTTCTCTCCAACCAGCCAAAAATGGCTTTCTGCCTGTTAAACGAACTCGACTAATACATCCAGTGAAATCCAGCAGCTGTTAAGGTCCCTACAAGTGGAGCTGGGAGCCATTATTCTAATACCCTGTGGACCTCAGGCTACTTTCCAGTAATGTGCAATTTGAGGTCACTGGACTGATGATGAAAAAGAGAGCGATGGTCAGTTTACAGGCTGTTAAGAGCTACTGGTGCCCACAAAGAGCTGAAAAAAAAAAGGTTTCTGCCAAATATTTCCCAAGAGCACAAGATAATCTTGTCTGAAACCACAGATCAGTCTGTCAGATAGCAGCTGAATTATTTTAATAAGTGCAATTACATTTCCTGTGCTCTGATACAGGGCAGCTTTGTATCCTTCCAACTCTCCGAGTACACTGGATAACACAACATGGCTGTGCAGGCATTCACTGCGGTCAGAGGTGCCACGGATGCAAATGGAAATGTCTGTGCACAGTCAGTGTAGATGGAGAACAGCAGTGATGGTGGGAAGTGGTAAACAGTCTTCTTCAGGCAGAGCAACCAAGGTCCTCTATCATCCTAGTTGCCTAGCTTCCACTTTCACGGCATTCATGCAGCTTTCAAGGACCCAACTTGTTTCAGAGAATTATCAATGCACAGAGGCAACAACAGTCACTTCAAAACCAACAAGTGGGGCTCTGTGAGAGGACAGCTCAGTTTAATATTGGTGTTTATTTATGAATGTCAAACTTAGAGAAAAAAAGATAATTTTCCTAAACTGGAAGCTAAGTGAGGACAACTTTGACACTGCAATTTCAGAATGTGGGATGTAGAACACATCACAAAACACTCAAAGCAGATGTAGTTGGAAAGCATTTTGGACTGCATTTGAGCCACAAAATGTAGGGAAATAAATAATGTTTTAGAAGATTTGCTTTAGTGAAGTACAGGTGTGCAGTGCTCTATGCAGTCCTGTGAAAGTGCTAGGCACACCATTACTGCTTCCACGGGAACTGATAGGGTAAGTAGCAGCCAAGAGCTGATAATCAAATACACTTGATTAACTGATCATCAGCAAGCGGGAGAACCTCTATAAAAGGAGAAGTTCTGGCAGTTTGCTGATCTGGAGCATTAAGGTGTGCATTAACACAATCCAAAGTCTTCCCAGGAGTGGACGTCCCAGCAAATTCACCCAAAAATCAGACCATGCAATGCTCAAAAAACTGCAAAAAAGCCAAATATCTGCAGGTCTCAGTTAGCATGGAAAATGTTAAAGTTTATGACAATATGATTACAAAAAGACAGAACAAGTCTGGCTTGACAGGACAAAGCTTCTTCTCTCAGAAGAACCTGGTAACACAAGTTAGCTTAGCAAAGTTACATCTGAACCAATCACTTCTGCAACAACGTCCTTTGGACAGATGAGACCAAACAGGAGATCTTTGCTCATAATGAAGATCAAAGCAAAGCATATCAGCACAAACACCTCATATGAACTGTCAAACACGGTGGTGGAGGGGTGATGATTTGGGTTTCTTTTACAAACACAGGACCAGAGGCATGTACGACAAAGCAGAATTATATCTTATCCAGGTAACTTTGTGGTTACCGGGGTTTTCTGTACTTACAAAGAGCAATCATTTCTTACTAGGGTGCATCCCCCATAGTAACTTGAACATCAGTAATAAATACAGATTCTTAGATGCTGTTTTCTTTCTTGACTTTTTCAACTTTTTTTTTTTTTACCAATAGGCTGTAAACAGTCTTGCTATTCAATATGCATCAATAGATGAATCAAGTCACCTATTTGTTCCTTTGGACTTTATATCAATCACAGGTAGACTAAGCCTACATTTGAATTCTGTTTTTGTATTTACATGCCATTAGAACATTAAACATCATTGGGGCTTTCGATGAAAGAATAAAAACTAATGGTCCAACGAGATCATAATCCATCAGATTTTCCCACAGTTGGCAAACAGAATAAATTTTATTAATATAAAAGTTCTTTTCCACTTTTACTGACCACAAAAGGAGATCGATCAAAACAAATAAATGTGATTGGTCAGATGATGCCAGCACCACCCCTTTCATGTGAACTTGCTCGTATCTAGATCAGGACAACCAGGGTTAACATAGCGAGTTGATAACACTGGCTTCACACAAAGCTGGTTAAGGTAAGTGGATCCAGGTAACTGGAAAAATACCCTCTGCATGTCGGGTTTTCCTTCATTGTACCTGGGCACGTTGCAGTCACCGAGTTAACCATGAACTCATCTGCATCCTAAAGTACTGTAAAGTGAAATGTGAAGCCATGTTTTCAAAGCTTGACTGAAAAACTGCTGAAAACAAAAAGAATCAAGGTGGTGCAATGGTCCAGTCCAAGCCCAGACCTCAAGCCCATTGAAATGCAGTGACAGGACATTAAGATAGCTGTGCATAAATAAATGCCAACAAACCTCAATGAACTGAAGCAGACAAGGGGGACAAAACTCCAAAATTCCTGCACAATGATCTGAGAAGCTGATGACGCCCCATGGAAAACAACTACTAAACATGCAAGCTCTAAGGAGCCTGAAAAGAAAGTGACTGGACTAATTTAAATTTCTTGAAGACATTTCATCTTTTATCCAAGAGACTTTTTCCAGTTCTAAAACCAAACGCTGGAGAGTCCCAGGTATTTAAACCTTATCGGCATTTAAGAACCTGTTCCTTAGACCACCATGACCTGGATGACTGAGAACCTACAGATTTACTAAACATGCAGTTTTTATATCCCATTGACCTCCGACAGCTATGGTTCACCCCTATTCATTTAGAAAGGGGTCCTCAAATAACTCCTAATAAGCATTACCAAAATGGCTTGCTTTAAAAGAACGGGTTCATTCTCAAGTCTCTCATAAAGTCGGGAGGAAGCTGCTGGTGGAGACCAAAACAGAACAATTAAACTGGGGTTAATATTAAGCCTCTGTTCATCAAGTGGACACAAACGTAACTCAACCTGAAGAGAAATGTGGCCGGTGTGTTAACAGTAAGTTCAAAATTTTAAGCTTTAAAGATAATAAACTATGTAACAGACACATTATCTATATCAAACTCATCTGTGGCATTAAATACAATCCAATTATCGGGTTGCTGAAGTGTCTCACCTCACTGCATCTTACATAAGACTCACTTATACAAGAAATCTTGCATAATGGACTTAAAATGTTTACACAATGGGGAAAATAGCGTGCTGACAGTCAGACTCTAGTATGTTAGTAATATCTCAGTCAAATACTTCAAAATCTCACAACTCTTCGCCCACTGGGATGTCTGAAGCTGCACTCGGGTAACGTCAGCTTACTTAACTTGCTCCAACAGGCTATCAAGCAGCTTAGGGGCCTAAAATTAGGCCAAAGTCGAGCAGAGCTGAAGTGATGAGGACTACCTTTCAGTGGTGAAGATCTCATTAAATCAACAACAACAAAAGAGCTGGGAGAGAAGAGCGGCCAAGACCATTATAGTGTCACGGCCACAAGCTTCCTGTTCTAAAAGTCCTATCAGTTTCTGATCAGCCGCTCTGGCCTCCAGCTACTGTTCGGATCTCATCTCTTTGTTCTCGTCTTGTTCGCACCGATGTGAACTTTCTTTGCAAGAGGGCATCCAAGCATCTCAGAAACAATGCGGGCAGTCGTTGCAAAGAAACATTCACCTCCTTTATCTCAGGAGGTGTGATCATTGCGGTGTGCGTTTGAGAACGATAACACATTCAGAGCGTTTCGAAGAATAAAGGTGACAAGGTTAAAATGCAAAGATCCACTCCAAGCATGAAATGCATGATTAAAGATCAGTAAAATTTACTTTAACAGGCAGAATAGCCATTAGTCCAATGTTACTATGCATCAGGTTCTTAGGTTTGCCATTGTAACATAAGAAGGAAACACTTGTGAAAAGCACATCAGAACAAGAGCACAGTAAATTTTTTAATGAGCTTTCCATGTTTTCTTTGGCAGCAGGACACTTCCAGAGGGATGATCCCTCTCGGACAGCGATTTGGAAGCCTAACAACTGAACCAACAGTTGAAAGGTGGAGCAAGAGGAGGAAGAGGAAGACAATCTGTCCCCTCCTTCGACCAGCAGCACTTCCTCTTCCATTTTAATCCCCAGCGAAAGCTGCGAGCTCGCTGGGCTTTTGTGCCCCAGGTGGCCTGTTGTGAACCCGGGAGTGCAACAACAAGCCACTTCCTGATTAAGACGCGTAGGAACAAGTAAAAATGGCCCTCACTCGAATTCAGCCAGCCAGGCAAGAGGAGTACACGCTGTACGGTGTGTGCCATTACAACCGAGTGCTGACGAACCAGCCCCGCAGATGTGTGCTGGGTCGTGGGCGGAGGGTTGTGTGTTCCTCCAACCTGGCCATTGTGTGGACAGTAAGTCTCAGTGAAGATGATGATGATGATGATGATGATGATTCACTGGTCTTATTCAGAGGCTCTTCACACACAAATGAAAGCCTTGCGGGGGGGGGGGGGGGGGGGTGAAATAAAAAAGAAAAATCAGAATTGCCTCTAGGCAGGAATGTCTGACTGTTTAGTCCAGCAGCTGAAGTGTTGAGTGCGCTTTATGAATCACCAATCTCAGAGAATTTTATGATGCTGCTAGAAAAAAACCAAAAACAAAAGAAAGCACAGCAGATCTGCAGTCACGCTGAACAGCTCAAGTTTCCCCCAAAATGAGAGGATGATGATAGGATACAGACTAATCAAAGTTTACACAAGGGGACGATGCTCCGAAGAACAAGCCACATAACCATAGTGACCAGAGACCTGTCTTTTTGTTTTTTTTACTGTGCTTCACACCAGTTTCAGCTAAATTAAAGAAAACAAACATGTTTCCTTGGGGAGACTCCATCCCTCAGCATCTCATAACAACATCAACACCACAATGACTACTTCTCAGGAAAGAGGAGGGGGAAACCATCTCTCTGGGGGGGGGGGGGGGGGAGCAGAGCAGCGAGAACTGCACTCTGTTAAACGTGTGATAACACCTAGCAGTCTATCACAAGGCTGCTTGGATCGTGTGAGCACGACCTGCTCTGGCTGTCTCCTGTCGCTCATTCACTCAGGCTCTTCTGTCTGTGCTGCATGACTTATTCAAAGAAGAAAAAGGCATGAAGTCAGGCAGCACTAACAGCAGACCAAAATAAACTGTGGAATTCGCCTGCTCTGTGGTCCAAGGGCAAGGGACTAAGTTCAGCCAAAGATGAGGGGAGTGGAGGAGTGGAGGGTGGGGAGGGGAGGTTTCCCTAAAAACAAGTCCACACAAACCAGAGCACAGCAGTTTACTGTACAAACAAGAATCTGCCACAGTGACACAGATCCATAAAACCCCAGACGTGATCTTTCTCAGCTCAAATACATC
Source organism: Aulonocara stuartgranti (assembly GCF_965226115.1). Taxonomy (NCBI): domain Eukaryota; kingdom Metazoa; phylum Chordata; class Actinopteri; order Cichliformes; family Cichlidae; genus Aulonocara; species Aulonocara stuartgranti. Next base: position 52,993,470 of record NC_138945.1, on the reverse strand, counting down.
CCTCTGTTTGGAGAAGAGAGTCAAGAGGCCGACAGAACAAGGCACAACACCCACTAAAGTCCTCACAGATGGCCCCCTTAATTTGGGGGAGCTGATTTCTTCATCATCATCATCATCATGTAATGCAAAAGAGGCCCCCGCTGTCTTTGTCACAGTTGTGCCGATAAATAAATGTCAGCCTTAACAAAGCTCTGGATACACGCGTCAGTCCTGGGAAAAAACATAAAAGCAGAAACATGCCGCAGTAGTTTCTGAATGAACCATGACATAACGGGGAGGGGGGCATCACGCGAGTCTGACTTCACACATGATTAAGATCCCCCCCCCCCCCCCCCCCACACACACACACACACACACACACACTGAACAATAAACTCATCAGGCTCCAGGTCTGGGTTTAAAACGCCTCTATCAGCGGGCTGTAAGTTTCTGCCTGCGTCTGTCACCGTCAACCAGTTAATTCAGCACACATTCAACAGCTGTCAGTCAGCGCTCATTTCCGCCAAAACCGCTACACTGTGGCATTGTTGTCTTGACACCAATTTGCACAAGTGGACACAAAGTTGTTGGTTTTCTGTTGTTGTTTTTATCCGCCCGCAAAGCCTGCGTGTATCGCGTTACTCACGTCCCAAGGACTTCCTTGAAGTCAAAGATTTTCTTGATGTCATCGACATGCTTTTTCCAAGATCCATCGCTGGACTCGCCGTTTTCTTTCGCCATTTCGCGCAGGGGTGGGGGGAGGAGAAGAAGAAGAGAGAGAGACAGAGAGAAAGAGAGAAAGAGGCTGCCGGAGGATCACCAGTCGTCTCACCCAACCCAGGAAAAAAAAAGAAAAGAAAAGTAATGCACTTCTCTATTTCGCCAAGGGCTTCCTGGCTTTCTGTCAGCACAGTCTATCTTGCCTCCTGAGCCCTTGCATGCAGTCAGGCAAACCCAAAGGGGGTGTGGGGGGAGGTATGTCCTACTCCGAGAGGTTATTTCACTAATCTGTTTGACGTAGCGGATCCCAAGCCTGAGCTTCCCCGGTGCTCAGATCACTGTGACGGGGGAAACACAGGCTCTCCCCCTCCTCCTACCCCGGGCGGGATTCAGTCAGTGTTCATGCGGCGATGCTTTGAGCAGAGGACGGGCTACTTGCAGGAGGATGACACTTGGCAGTCGCATCCGAGCTGCTGTGCCATCGAGTCACACCGACCGCCCTGTGGTTGTTATAGCAATAGGAGTGGGAGGTTGCTGCTCCCGCCTATCTATCTGACAGCGCAGGCAGCGATTTAAGTGTTCGCATTGCAGCAAATCACCGGCCCGCTGGAAAGTCCTGGAGTCATCGGTGTCAGCGTCCGTCTGTGCGGCAAAAATAGATTGTCACAGTTAACACAAGTCTGTGTTTCTGCGTCTGGGTGTTGCACATGTGCGTTGGATTTAGAGGCAGGTGCGTAGCTAGGAGCAATAAGGGTTCATGAGCAGCAGGGGATCCTTGTTTCCACCCACACCCCCATTTCGATTTTCTGCAGGGTTTTTTTTTTTTTTTTTTTTTTGTCTTAACTTTTTTAAAAACCTAAACTCTTTTATAATGTCAATTGTTGGTGTCTCTACTGAAAGTAATTTACAACTTTTTTTGTATTCTTAATTGTTGAGGAAAGGTTGAAATAGTCGTCTGCAAGCAGAACTGCACCATGAAAAGATAAATATTTATGCTGTTTCCAAGTACACTAGCAGTCCAATCAGATCGTCTTTTACAAAGCAGGAAATGTCCTTTCTGTGTGGACTTTGCATGTTCTCCCTGTGTTTGTGTGGGTATTCCAGCTTCTTCCCAAAGTCCAAAGATATGCATTTAGTGGAGTTATGTTAATTAATTATTCTAAATTACCCATAGCTGTGAATGTGAGTGTGAAAGGCTGCCTGTCTCTCTGTGTTGGCCCCGTGACAAGCTGGTGACCTGTCCAAGGTGTACCCTGCCTCTTGTCTTATGGTCACTGGGATAGGCTCCAAACAGCCAGAAGACATTTTTAAACCATTTAACTTTTATCTGTAAATTCTATTACAGGTGTTGCCTCTTTGCCCCCGACATCAGCTTTATAACCTGCAATGCAATGGGCTCAGTGTCTGGATTAGTTGGCTCAGAAGGATAAGAATTAAACTCCAGAGCAAGAGGTCAGGAGTTTGAGAAGTGTCTCCTTCTTTGGGCCAGTATGATTTGTGTTTACAAATCAACAATTTTACAAACACAAAAGTAGTAGTTAACTAGGGCTGAGCTAAGACCAAAATAACAAACACCTCGACAACAGAGCTAGCCTAACCAAAAGCTTCCCCCCCCCCCCCCCATCTTCCAAAACAAAAGGCATCTCAGCTCTACTTACTCCTTCAACCATGCACACAATTATAATTGATGTTACAAAAAATACTGGATTTGGAAAACAAACAAGTGAATGATCCTCTCTACAGACCGTGGCTATCTTGACTCCTTATGTAAGGTGTGGTCACCAGCCTCGAGCCAATCGTGTTTGAGCTGCACCTCCACATTTCAGCATATTTTACCTCTTCATAGAGGAAGGAACACAGCAGTTGCACACAATGACACAAAAATAACACAGCAGTCATAACAGTTCTAATCAATAAGACCATAATATAGATGAATTCTTGAAATTCAAGAAAGTCCTATAAGGATGTCCGGGCAACAGCGAGGTTACGTCTCTGATATCGGCACAGCTTTAATGTCGGAACTATTAGCACAACTTTTGGAACTATTGAACCAAGACATGAAGAAAAGAAGGTCAGCTGACGGTTAATCAATTTCTAAATGTTCGCCTGGTGGCCTGACATTGGCCTGTTGTTGTACATTTCCTGTTGTCAAGACAACCGTTCTCATTTGGCTCAACATAAGCACCATCTAACGCCATCCCTCAATTCAGACAAAGAAAAATATTTTTTTAAAATAACACTGACCTTTTATTTAAGTAAAGTAAAGTTTGGATCTTCAGTCATTAATTAATGATTTAGGAAAAAATAAATAAATACAAAAAATTTCTGGCTTTTGAAGTAGAGCATGCTCCACATCAGCAATCATTGTGGCCTTTTTTTCATCTTCACTAAACACAGAAACAGAGTTTCAAAATGACAGTTTACAACAACAGTCATCTTTGGACTCTCTACATTGAAGGGTGGGGATCTTAAAGTGTAATAGAGAGAACCTGGAGAATCCTCTGTGAACAAGAAAACAAAAAAGGGAAATCGTCCAGCAGAACCAGGCTCAGACAGGGTCAGCTTTCTCCCATGACCAGCTGGGGGTGAGAGGAAAAAGAAGAAAGAAAAGTGAAGCATAGAGAAAGAAGACAAAAAACAAAACTACAGGAGGAAAAAAGTTAAAAGCAAAAGCTGCATATAAAGACATCAGAAGTGAAAGAGAGGACAGTGGGGGAAACACCTCAGGGCATTGTGGGAAGTCCCCCAGCAGTCTGACCCTCTGCTAAGTGATGTTTCACGCTCGACTGATCCTGCCCTATAAGCATGAAATCACAAGCTTAAAAAAACCTTCCTTTAATGATGTCACACCCTCTATCACATTGCATCATATCCTGTCTATCTGGTAGTGTGTGTTAGTGTGTGTCACCCTTCTGGTCTGTGTGACAAAACCATTTAATCTTTCACTTACTGTATGTGATCAAGATTTCTTGTAAAGAAACATTTCATGATCATCTGAACGTGTATTAATTATGTTAGATTCTTGCATCCTTTCACCTTCAACACAATAAAAAAAAAAAAAAAAAAACCCACCAAATTATGTCATCCTGGTTTATTTAATCCTGAACCCAAAATGGGAGATTGGCGGCCAGGACAGGGTACTGATAGCTGAAGGCGCCGCCTCCCATTCTAGTTTTGAAACCCCAAAATGCCTTTTGTTAGGATAACATTGTACTATGAGGTATTTAAGATCGATGGGGCATTGATGGAGTTTGTGTGTAGAGAGAAGGATTTGATTCTGGATTTGACAGGAAGCTAATAAGAAGTTGAAGTGGGAGAAATATGATTTTATGGCTCCTATTAATGCTCTTGCTGTTGTATTTTGGATCAAATGAAGGTTTTTCAGGAAGTTATTCGGAAAACCCGATGACATGGATTTACAATAATCCAGCCTAGAATTTATTCTGGAATAGCCAGACCTAATATACCTCCATTATGAAGTTTTTCAGATATACTGTAGCTTAGTCACTGAGAACTTTGTATGGGAAGAAAATCACTTTAAATTGTTCCCTGTTTTCAGTTGAACTGTTGAATACTGTAATTTTTTTTGAAGGATTCCTCCTCTGATCAATTGCGTAACTTGTTTGGGAGGACATTGTCGTTTTATTTAACTGAATGAACAATCAAGCAGAATAAACACAACTAATTAAATCAAGGTCATGACTTAAAGCTAATTTTCCTCATTGCTTTACACAGAGGTGTTGTTCCTTCAGTCTGCAGAAAAATCATCCACCCACTTTGTTTTTGGATTTTTGAATCCAGCCTCCAAAAGTATCGATTATCTCATGTCTTTCTTTAACTGGAAAACAGCCATTTAAGAGTGCGTCAGCCTTTATTGAAATCTCATGTAAAAAATACGAGAAAAATATGAATGCAGGACCCAACAACTCTGGGTCCACTCTAACAATATCCTGTCTTAAGCTGAAGTATGGTTACGCAACTGTAAAATGGTAAATGGCCTGTATTTGTGTAGCGCTTTACTAGTCCCTAAGGACCCCAAAGCGCTTTACACATCCAGTCATCCACCCATTCACACACACATTCACACACTGGTGATGGCAGCTACATTGTAGCCACAGCCACCCTGGGGCGCACTGACAGAGGCAAGGCTGCCGGACACTGGCGCCACCAGGCTCTCTGACCACCGCACCACTGACAGAGGCGCCCCAGGGTGGCTGTGGGTAAAGGGATCTATTATACTCCTTTACAACTGTGCATTTTTACTGTTGCTGAGCATTATCATGCTGAGCCTTGGTGATGCCCCTCAGTTGAACCTCTGTCTGAAAAAATCTGCTTCACTTCTTTTCCCTTTAAGCCAGCTTTCATCTAATTTGCTCTCCGTCACATAATGGTTAGAACCTGTGTGCCAGATATGACCACATAAGTAATATTCACTGTCAATGACATCATACAGAAATAAGAGAAGGAAAAAAAATGGACATTTGTGAAGCCTAAAGTTACTGGCTCACAGTAATTCCCTGTACATATGTTAATTTATTTGAAACTATGCCTGCAGATGAAGTTCATCAGACCAAAGATATGTTGGAGTTATCTGGCTTCACTCACCAGAACATCATCAGGTTACAGGAAGGTGGTCATAAACTTGGTAAGTCAATCACAGGATTTCCCCAGTCTTATTACAAGCCATTCTCATTAGAGGGGTAACACTGACCAATCACAAACAGCAGTATTTGAAGCAAGGAAGGACAGGGTGTTTACACTGTGAGGATTATTTGACATCACCGTCACAGCTTTATCAGTAAGAAACTGGAGAACCACATAGATTACAAGTGTTATCCTTTTAATGTTTAGTTAATGTGCATAAAGACAGTTCATCCTTCCATCCGTTTGCTTGCACTTATCCACTTCAGGGTAGCAGGGGAGCTGTAGTCCCTGCAAGGAAGCGGGATTACCTGGTGAGAACCCATGCAGACTCAGGACCTGCTGCGAGGTAACGGTGTTAACCAGCATGCCCCCTGCATAAGGACAGTTTTAGTTTTTATACCTTCCAGCTGCAGTCTTGGTGGCGTTTGCAACCAAGAGGGAAAAAGATATCCAGAAATAGGGCTGCATTATTAAGTTCTCTTTGATATTTGGTCTGATTGGGACCTGATGAATGTAAAAACAAAAAAATACCTGATTTTTTTTTAACCTAAATTTTGTTTCTAAGAAAAATCAGAGCCATATATGAGGATATTCATTTTCGATACAAATTTCAATAGAACAGTAGCAGTAGAGTGTCCTCGTAAGTGGATATTAGGCCCCTGTAGAGCAAGATTTAGTATTTTGGTCTAAATAACCCAAAATGTGATGTCCACATATGTGGATGCCAGGTCCTAGGAGGTTAAAGAATCTGTATTTCTCACAGATGGTGAGGGGGGAAAAAAACCCTGTAGACCAGGGGTGGGCAACACCAGGCCTCGAGGGTCGGTGTCCTGCAGGTTTTAGATGTTTCCTTGATCCAACACAGCTGATTCAAATGGCTAAATGACCTCCTCAACATGTCCTGAGGTTCTCCAGAGGCCTGGTAAAGAATTCATCATGTGATTCAGGTGTGTTGACCCAGGGTGAGATCTAAAACCTGCAGGACACCGGCCCTCGAGGCCTGGAGCTACCCACCCCTGCTGTAGACCCTCCTTCTACCTGCTCACAGAGATCCGAGGTATCTTCCACAAATGTGTGGCTGTAGCTCAGGAGGTAGAGCAGGTCATTGACACGCTAAAGTATCCTTGGGCAAGATATTTACCCCTAGCTGCTCACCAGTGCATCCACCAGAGTGTGAATGTTAGACAGAAAGCACCTAAGCATAGAACAAAGTGCTTGTATGAATGGGTGAATGAGGCAAGTTGTATAAAGCACTTTGAGTAGAGTAGAAAAGCACTAAAGAAGATTCAGTTCAGTCCATATGGTGACACCATTTCCCAGAAAACTGATTGGTCAGTAGGTGGTGATTTCATACCTGTTGATCTCTAATCTAAGACTAATCTAACCTGCTGTAATCTGGAGCAGGTTATGTCTGCTGCACAGCCCAGTAACAAGTGAAGCTGCCCTTTTAAAAATAAAAAAATAAAATCCAGAGTTAAACTGGAAGTTAGTGGAATAAGCACGAATCCTGCTTCGTGCTACAAACTTCAGGAGCGACTACTCTTATAGAACGAAGCACGTTATTGGTCAAAAAGAAATAGACACACTTACATGAAAACAGATTTATTTTAAAATATACTCTTTAATGCCAATATTCTGATTTGAAGCTTCAGTTTGGTAAAATGGTTAAAACAATTAACTTTAGTTCATATTTGTAAGATAAGAAATGAAACTGGTCTGATAAACATTCAACAGTTTCAATGGTAACTTCCTCCTGGTGATCACGACAGACTTTCAAATCTTCAAGTGTAATGCTAGTTTAGCACTCACATTCTTACATGTTTCAAGGTTAATGCACAAATACACTCCCACTACTTTATGATGTAAACAGTAACTCATGCAGCCTGTGTGCACGAGACAAATAAGCAGTTCCGATTCCTGAAACATGGAATCTGTAGATTTCCCCCTGACAGGCGTCCATCACAGTCACCTTGTAAATGCCGTCTGTAAGGCTTCGTGCCTCCATCCTTAAATACAGGCATGCTGAATGACAGGAGGGAACAGAAGTAGGCTTTTCATTAAAAACAAACACTTAAGAACTACAAGAGAACAAATAAAATCATTAACACTATCCTCTTTCACACATTTCTCTGATTTGATCTTCATTACTGAACAATTTGTTTAAAAACAGCCCATCCACGCCACGTAAGGGTCCCGCGTATCTGTAGTGCAGCAGATGCAGCATGTAGTGTTGTACCGATGCCTGCAAACTTGATATGTTTTGGTTTGCAGCCTTGTTTAAGTCTTAGGAGAAAGTAGCAGTGAGGATGGCCTCTTGCTGCTGATGATGAAGGGTCCCGATGCCGACAGCAGGGGCGGGCAGAGCGGGCCGGCTCACTAACCGGAGCTGACAAGGACAGAGGAGGAAGTCAATTCGAGTAATATAATTCACTGAGGTTCACAGTGTAGACAGAATTGTTTCAAACTGTGCTCACCTTGCAGGCCAGCTGCTTCTCAAACCTGGGAGCTACAAAAGACCAGGGCCCCATGTTCTGAGGCTCCTCCTGGCTCCAAATGAACTCTGCAAGAGGATTTTAAAAATGTGATTATAACCTACAGTGATACAGGATTTATGTAGGTTAGCACTTTGGTTGAAGTTCCTCTCTTGCAGTTCAGTGAAATTTCAGCTCAGTGTGAAACCAGTTTGCTATAGAGTATTTGGTGAGAACGATAGTACAGCAAACTGAAGTGAAACCTGAGCTTTGTTTCTCATCCACACACACAAAAATGACCATTCAGAACAACTGCCAATCTAAATTATGTCTCTCCGTTTTAATTAAAAAAAACCCCCACAAACATACATGTAAAAAAATAAATAAATAAATAAACATGTAGTCATTCGCTAAAGAAAATGTGCCATCTTTCATTTCTAACAGGATTGAATGAAATGTCACGTGGTCTTTATCGGGTCTTGAAATTATTTAAATATAACTTTGGCTGAGTGGTAGTAATAATTTGATTTCTTTTCCAGTCTTTTTTGTTGTAGATCTGTTGCTCTGCTTGGGATCGTTGTCTTGTTGCTCGACCCAATTTCAGTCAAACTTTAGCCGTCACACAAACGGCCTCACATTTGACTCTAGGATACTTTGGTATACAGAGAAGTTCACGGTTGACTCGATGACCTTAAACTACCCAGCTGCTGTGGCTGCAAAACAAAACCAAATCATCACTCCTTCACCACCGTGCTCGACACTTGGTATGACATGTGTGTGCTCATATCTAATTGCGATGCTGTGCATTAAGGTCACACATTTCCTTATCTGTCTCATCTGTCTAAAGGACACTGTCGCTAAAGTCTGGTGGTTTGCTCAGACGCAGCTTTGCAAACGTGCCATGTTTTTTTTGTTTCTGGTTTTTCGAGAGAAGACACTTTCTCCTGGTCACACACCAAATAAGCCATATTTCTTAAATCTTTTTTTCTACTGTCATGAAGTTTAGTATGTTAAATGTTAAATGTTGAGGCCTGCAGAATCTGACATGTAGCTCTTGGTTTTTTGCAGTTTCTTTGAGCATTGCACAGTCTGACCTCAGGGTAAATTTGTTGGGATGTCCACCCCTAGAAAGACCGGTTACCGTCTTGAATGTCGCTCACTTGTAAATAATAATAGTGAAAAACATTAGATGTACAATGATAGGCTTCAAATTGTTTGGAAATGGTCTTTAACCCTTCCTGGATTGATGGGCAGCAGCAATTCTTTCTTTAAGGTCACTGCTGATGTCATTCTTCCTTGCCGTTGTTTTAACACACACCTGAACCAGCAAACTCACAGAACTCCTGCTTTTATGGGCACGATGCATTTGATTGTCAGCTATCAGCTCTTGGCTACTACTTATAGTTTAACTCCTCTCTGGAGGGGAGAGGGAGGGGAAACAGGAGGACAAAGGAGGGGGGAACAACTAAGCTGTAGTGCCTCTTCACCTCACTGTACAATACCTTGTGCAATACTTTTTGTAAATAGTCAACAGTGCAATAGACCTCAATACTTGAAATGTGCAATTCACTTGTATTTTTTATTCCTATTTATTCTATTTATCCCCTTCATATATTTTATTTATATTGTCTCTGTATTTTTATTATATATATATATATATATATATATATATATATATATATATATATATATATATATATATATATAATATTCTGTAACTCTGTAACTTCTGTCGGTGCTGTGCTTTTTTGGAAATCGAATTTCCCAGAGGAACCCACCCGAGGGATTAATAAAGTTCTATCTAATCTAATCTAATCTAATACTCACAATTCTTGTAGAAGAAGGGTATAGTTAGTTTAAGGGCACGGCACACAGACATAACGTGCCATGTGTCATAATTTGAGCAGTTTGGTCAAAAAGCTCCTCGTCATATACCTCAGTTACCATCTGAAGACCATTATCTGAATCATCAATTTTTCTTTTAAAAAAACAGAACAAATATTTCTGACTGTCCTTTGCTGTATTACTGTTAAATAATAATCAGGATCTTTGTAAGACCAGAACCTATGATTTATACCCCAAAATGTGAAGATATTTTCAGCCCCGTGTTTGAAGTCTTCTTATCCTCACAAGCTGCATTTAGCTTTAAAACAAAAGCTGTCTGTGCCTAAAAAGTAAAAAGAGGAACCTAAAAAAAGTATGCAAATCACTCACCGCTTTGAAGGTTCAAAGGCTGTGAGCACAGGGTAATAACAGAGGCCAGCTCAGAAAAGCAATTCAAGATTTTGATCTACTCTGAGTCCTCAGCTAAACTTTGCCAGTTGAACACACACGTAATATTTGTATTGCTGTTTACATAAATGCATTCTTGTGAAACTAAACAAGTAAGGATGGTGTGAATAAGCAAAAAAAGACAATGTTGGCAAGGAAATTTTCTCGTGTATGGAAAGCATGTCCATCACGCCTTGAATGACGCTCACAGGGACAGTAAAGGATAAAGTGAGAGAAACCTGTGAGACAACAGCTGTGCAGTAGGTAAGAGTTTGTCAGATACTTGATGATCTGGCATTTCAACTAAACGGTCGAATGTCGTTTCTGCTTTCAGCTGGATCACATTTAAATTACTCTGACTCAGACTTCAGCAGCGCGCTTTTGTAACCCTCTTCTGTCTGGCAAAAAGTCATCCTTCTAAAGTTTTTGACAGATTGCTAAATTGTATCCGTTTTCTTGATTTTATGACAGGTGGTCTGTTAAATGTAATAATAATTTAAAAAAAAACCAAACAAAAAAAAAACAAAACCCCAGTAGTTTGTTAAATAGATTTTATAGACCAACCCTTAAAGGTTAACCCCAACACTAACGTTTATAACTTATACAGAAGACACTTCATATGAGGTATGACCTCTCCTGGATGTGATGCAAGCCGTCACCTGTCTGGATCGGAATTACTCTCCATTCCTGAATGAGTGCAGCTGACAGCTGGCTATGCAATGGTCACTGGTTGTAGCTGCCTCTGATGAACGCATCCACCCAGGCATGTTCAGCAAGAAACACGTCAGGACTAAAGGAAAAGGCCAAGGAAGTGTCTGAGTACTCTCCTGATCCAGAAAGGCCTGCACTATTCTGGCGGTGTGGGAACCGGCACCGTCCCACTCAAGCAGCCACCACAGGCCTGGCACGATTACTCATCTCTGTTCCATGAGATTTCCACCAAGCTCAATCAGATGAGAGACTTTCTCTGATGGACATGCGAGGCTGCAGCAGCAGCAGCTCAGAACATCGGTCAGCCACATGGTGGCACTGATGAAAAAAACCGTTCATACACCATTTTTGTGTATACTGAAACCTCTGGATTGCAAATGTAGTAAATTGAACTTATTCTGAGTTTTTTTTCTACAAATAATCTGACTGAAACCAATCAACTACAACCAATATCTACTCACAGAACACGTTTGGATTTTCTAAAAGATTGATTTAAAATAATTTACAGAGAAATGGATTTCAAGCAGAGACTGGAAAAAGATTTCACGACAGAAAACTTGTGATTCTTATTCTGACTCATTAATAAAGTACCGTTGTAATTAAGTGGAAAAAAAGATATTTAGATTTGAGAACTTAAGTGTTTGTAATGTTTAAATGTATTATTGTACTGCTCTGAAAGGACAAACACCACCCGCACCACCCTAACACTAAAACAAAACATTTTTAAACAACACAAACTAAAATGAAACAAACAAATCTACTCTGAAAAACGAAACAAAACTCATAAACTGATCTGATTAAACTTCAACTACGACTCAAAGCAAACTACTAGTGCACCTTCATCTATAAAGCCGGTGTGTAGCCGGTGTAGGCATGTAGGTGGGAAAACAGAGATTAGTGAGCGGTCACGCTACCTTTGGCTTTGGGGTATTTTTTGAGCTCCTGCTGCAGGGCATCCAGAGGGAACGGACACAGCTCCTCCACGCGGATGAGCGCTGTGTTCTGGTTGGCTGCTGATGTCTCCCTCTGTTTCAGCAGAGCATAGTAGTGCTTCCCAGAGCACAGCACCACCTTCTGGACACTGTGTGGAAAGAAAAAACACTGGATTGGGCTCAGGGTTTGGGCTACTTACATATGTGTTTTTATGGTTCTTTCAAAAATCTGAGCTCCTGCAGTTTCATTTAAACACACAGAAACAATCACACACCCACACTGCAGATTTAATATAACGTCTTCTCTACCTTTCTGCTGACACAGAAGTATCACCCAGCACTGGCCTAAAAGACGTTCCTGGTGCCATCTCAGTCAGACTGGACACGGCCCCCTGGGAAAACAGAATATGTCCTTCAAGCATCGAGATGGAAGCATCTCTGAGGAGCTGGATGTGTCAAATCTGTCCTAGAGACCGATTGGTGACTTCCTGGCAACCACTGGTCGCTAGGGAAAAAAAAAATTATATTCCTGAACTGGTTGGCAAGTGGTTACTGGAGGCTGCTGGCTGTTGCTAGGTAAAATTGATTGCAAAGAGGGTGCTGCACAAAAACCCTCCTTGCGATTGCTTTGGTTGCTAGCAGACTGGTAGTTTCATGGAAGACTGCGAAGACTTAGCAAGTACTCGCCGAGCAGTAGTGAAACTCTGCTGCAGCCAACACCATTCAAAAGGTCCAGCTTTTACTTTGAAAAGTGCACGCAGAGTTTTGGTTTTGGGTGTTTTTTGGTGCAGCACCATATACCTGTTTGTGACCAACTTCATTTTGCATCTTGGTGTGATTGGAGCTTTAATAGTCGATTTCACTGCAACGGCCAGCAACCTTCAAATACCACCCGCAAAAACAGTCACAGAAATTTTCGCATTTTTCCCTAGCGACCGCTGTTTTCGAGGCATTTAAGCCCGGCTGAGCGCGGCCTAAAGTACTCACGGAAAATCTCAGCAGAGTCTTGGGTCCCACAACAACGAGAGGTTTGCGGAAGTTTCGAACCATCTGCCTCCGAAGCAGATGGAAGTACTGAGCGGAGGTGGTGGGGTTGACCACTGACATGTTCACAGTATCGCCGTCCACACCCTCCTCCTTACTGTCGCACATCTGCGAGACAAAAAGAGGAAAAGTTAGCATTCATTTATATTTCAGGTAATGTGTAACTAAACATTAGCTTGAGTAGCTTCCACTCTTGTAAAGCTGTAACATGAATATGAATGATTTTTTTTTATACCTCACCTACCAAAGATGACACAAAGTAAGTGTTAAGTATGCAAAATTTCAATTTGGTGTTCAATAAATTGCACCTATTATCGAGGAAATGATTTTAGAAGCAGCCTCAATCCGATGCAATTTGTCTGCTGATTGCTTGCAGCCCATTAAGAAACATTATCGGTGATGATTTGCCATTGATCAAATCTGTACATAATGTGCTCCTGACTACACAGCCTTCCTCTGCACCGAAGAAACCATCTGTAACTTCACACAACAAGCTTTTCATTTAGATCCTACGGGCTATATTAATGTTTAAAATCTCACTTATAGAACCTTTAATTCTCATTACGTGGTTACCATTGTGTCTATTTAAATTATGGTATTATTCACGTATAAAGCTCTCTGCGTGACACTGCATTTGTTATTACAGTTCAACTCTACAAAGGCATGAGTGAAAAGATAATCTGTTTCCTGGCAGAGGTAAAAGATTAAACCTCCATGGAAACTATTCAGGTGTTTTTTTAATGTGTTGTCAAGCAACTGATGAATCTGCAGGATCTGAAATGATAGTCATGTCGTGACTGTTTCAGAACCAAAAGAGAGAAATGGGATGTCTTTCTCCCATGTCTTTGACTTTAGCAGAGTTTAAGATTTTTTTATTACTGCAAAAGTTGTGTAATGGTTAGAGAATACTATGTGGTGAAATCTTTGCCCTATATCCGACTAACTTTGCTTTTCTCTGCAGCTGTTCGTTTGATTCATTTCAAACTTGGTGGGGTAAGTACAGTGCTGAAAACAAATAGTTATTACACAAAGATACCTGAACAACTACACACTACACTGAAGCACTTCTACCATTTTGGTAGTCACAAAAAAACTGTAACCCACAATCTGCTCATTACACACACACACACACACACACACACACACACACACGATATTATTATTGCCCTCGTTTCAAATCATCTTGCTTGCCCGTATACGACACATTTAAGGGATGTTTAAACTGTAGCTTTAACAAAATGGTTTCATAATCTATGTGAACAGGCTCTGCACTAGTATGATACACTGACAGAGCACTTGTTTATCACAGTATAACACAAAGTCTGTTAAGCTTCAGGGATATCACTGTGCTGTTATGAATCATAAACCATTCTGAATCCATTTCAGCTGCTTTGGTGCAAACTGAAGTGATAACACTGTCCTCTCTTCATCCCTCCGGAGTGATGGCTACAGGCAAAATGGATTCACGATAGTTTATGCTGACTTTGTTTTTACTGTTAGGATCAAGTGTTTCTTTAATTTTGTTGGTGCAGTGCATAAGGAATTGGTTGCACATCGGTGTTATTCCTGATAGGAATTGTCAGGAAAAACGTGTTCTGTGTGTAGACAAATGAAAGAGTGGTTGGAATAATGTAATGAAGAGCACAGACATTCAGCCTGAATAAAAGGCTTCACCTGGGCCCTCATATGGCTAGTCCATCAAATCTGAGCTTAAGTAGCTTTAAGACTGTCATGTCTTTCTGTAATATTAAGTAGCAGGTTAAATAAACAATAGTGAAATTCAGTGATTGACACTGATATGACACGATTGCAGATTAGAAATACCGACACAGTCCTGACTCACTGACCTGGAGGAAGCGCTCCATACGGCAGGAGGAGTGTTCAGGTCCAGCGCCATCGTATCCATGAGGCAGCAGGATCACCATCCCACACTGCAGCAGCCACTTGGCTTCACCTGGAAACACGACAGTTTCACCTCTGATGAAATAATCTTTCTTTTTTTCTTTTTTTTTGACCAAGTTTATTAGAAAATGCGGCAGAGGGGTGAGAAGCTCACCTCCCGAGATGAAGGTGTCAAAGACAATCTGCGCTCCGTTAAAGAAATCTCCAAACTGAGCCTCCCAGATGGGCAGAAGCTTCGGCTGCGCGATGCTCATGCCGTATTCAAATCCGAGCACGGCCTCTTCAGACAGCGGGCTGTTACACACCTAAACACAAGACACCACAATTTGTTGTGTTTTTCATGTTGACACTGATGGTTTTATCTGCTTTGCGAGGGCATTACCTCCAGGAAACCTGTCTGCTCGGGGCTGATGTGATTCAGAGGGATGTACATGTCGTTAGTGTCCTGGCACACAACCATGGCATGCCGCTGACTGAATGTACCTCTTCCAACGTCCTGTCCACTGATACGGATATTAAAACCTGCAGTGACAATAGCTCGAGTTTAAAGGAAACCCCAGGAATTCCCAAACTGGAAATGAGTCATTTTTACTCACTGCTAAAAACACCAGACAAAACGTGACAAACCTTGGCAGAGGAGAGAGCCGAAAGCGAGGGCCTCTGCTGTCGACCAGTCTAGTTTGGTTCCCTCTTCCAGTTTCTGCAGCCGGGCCTGAGTTTACAAAAGCAAAATAATTTAACTGCTGTGATGTTTGGACAAGGCAACGCGGCAGAAGGATTAGAAGCAAAAGATCCCGGTACCTGTACGTGGGTTTTTCCGAGGTGGCTGTGCAGCTGGATTTGCTCAGGGATATCCACAGATTTCACTCCCACAAACTGCAGCAGAGGAATGGGGACACCAGTGTCCCAGGTGGTGACTCTAGCCTGGGGTTCAACAAGATCCCCCCAGCGGCCCTGCAGGTTGGTGGGTGGAGGGCTGTACAGGGTCATGTTGGACAGCTTGTCGTTGAGCATGCTGTAGTATTTGGTTTTGATCTCGTCACGCTCAACTTCTGTCATCAGACCCTCTGAAATCAGCTGGTCTGAGTAGGCGTCTGGGATGCTCTTTCGAGACCTGCAAGGAGCAAACAGGAGATGATCTGATTATTACCCTGTATTCTTTTAAATCAGACGCCCGAGATGGGACCGGGTGCAGACTCGAGCTTTAATTCAAGGGGTTCGACAAAAGCATTGCATTAACTGTTTGGGTATTACAGCCACCTTCAGATGCTCAAAACGAACTGGGCAGTTGACTAAGATGTTTATTTGTCCAGGTTAGGCCTGTTTATTAGTTCATAACAAAGTAAATAAATAAAAATCTGAAAGTGATTCAAAGTATACAAATTGCATTTGTAAATTTTTCACTTGACTTATTATGATGTTAAAGGAGGTTCAAGGAGATGCTGATGTAAGTGAATTATTATTATCATTACGGGCTGGAAAATTCAAATAAACCAATGAGAGAGATCGCAAAAACCTTTGGAGTGATCAAATCAAAATCCTGGTTTGTTCTTAACAAGAATGGCTATGCTGGCCAGCTCAGAAACACTAAAAGCTCTGAAGACAACTAAAGTGGATGGAGACATAATTCTTTCCTTGGTTAAGAAGCAGCCCTCTGCAGCACAGAGCCGAGTCAAGAACACTCACACGGAGGTAGGCGTATAATTGTCAAGGTCTAGCCTTGATGAATGTAATTACAGAGGGTTTACAACAAGGTGAAAAAACACTCGTTACAAACACAACAAGGCCTGATTAGACTTTGCCAGAAAACATCTAAAAGAAGATCGCACTGATGGGAAAAAAAAAACTTTTTTTGGACCTTTAAGTGATGGGAAGAGGAAATTATGAAGGAGGAGGGACAGATACAGAGATGATGTAATGGTATGGGGATGTATGATCGCCAGCGAACAGGACCGTTTCTGTGTATTAAGTAGCAGGATGAATTATGTATTGTACACAGCTGTACTGTCTGCTTTAACCACATGCTGCAAAACTGATGAGACAGAACTCCACAGTGCAAATAGATAATAACACAAAGAATACTGCAAAAGAAAGCAAGAGCTTCTCAAGACAAAGAAATGGGATATGCTTAAAAAGCCAAGTCGGTCACCTGATCTCAGCACAAACCGCATGTTTTCCAGTTACTGAAGACAAAACTGAAGGCAGAGACCCACAAACAACAGCAACTGAAGGCAGCTGCAGTGAAGGCCTAGCTGAGCATCTCAGTGACGGAAACACATCACCTCATGCCCAAGGATTTTAATCCCAGTAGTTCAATATGATGTTTATTTGTCCAATTAACTGTGAGCTTCTCAAAATTGGGACTTGTCCATTATAATGCAATTCCTAAACTGTTAAACCCCTTGAATTAAATCACATATCGACCGATTTAAAATGTATTGAGGTGGTGTACAGAGGCAAAATTAAAACAAAATGCATAAAAGAACTGACCCAAGAACTGCATCTTTAAAAAAACAAAACAAACCTAGCACCTTTTTTTCACTCCCCATGTGATTAAACAACACTCTTGCATTCACTTTAATCTCTCTCTGGCAGTTAATGATTTCTCCTCTTTGTTGTTCTTCATCCATCTTCTCTTCCCCCTCATCCTCCTAACCAGTCACAGTGTATTGCTTCCCACTCCCTGGTCATGCTGGAGGTCGCTTCCTATTAAGAGAGTTCTTTCTCGCCACGGTCGCCAATTGCTTGCTTTTAGAGGCTCGGCTAATTGTTGCAGTTCTCTCTTTAATGTTGCAGGGTCTTTAACATCCAAAGCAACATACTAAAGTGACTGTTGTTGTGAGTTTTTATAGTTTCAAAGCACTGTAGTGGTTTAATAGTTGAAACACTACAATTCAAGTTATGCTTGCCTTTCACACAGAAATAAAAATTCCACAATTACCCAAATACACCATTAAACATCAGCCATTGCTACACGAGTAGACCCATCATGTAAATGCATCAGTGCACCTACAAGAATAATTCAAATCAAACTATCAAATCAAATCAAAGTAAAAGCGATAGCTTTAACTAACCGGATGATCTTGTACATTGCCGGATTGGTGAAAAAAGGCTCGTCCAGCTCATTGTGGCCCCACTGACGGTAACAGATCAGGTCCAGGATGACATCTTTCCTGAAGTGCCGCTGGTAGTCGACAGCCAGGCGAGCGGCTCGCAGCACCTCCTCGGCATCATCTCCGTTTACATGGATCACGGCAGAGTTCACCATCTTACCTGTAGAAGAAATCGCCCATTACACACATGATGAAGGTACCACTTTACAAAGTAAAACTGCACTAACCCTGGCTAATTTAAAAGACCTCTCAGATATCCTATTTCACCGTGTGTATCATATTAGACGCATACATGAAAATAATCCATATTCGAAACCCTCATGAAACTGTTTGACTTAGGCCTCAGGCTGCATGCTACACTCATTTTTAGCCCCATTACTTTGGATTTTTGCATAGAAACAAATGAAGCATCGTGTAATGTGAAGTGTTTTTTTAAACATTACTTTTTGGGCATTTTTGCCTTTATTGGATAGCGGAGCAGTGAAGACAGGCAGGTAGTTGCAAAGAGAGCAGAGGGCAGCAAAAGGCCACAGGTCACTCTCAAATACGGGCTGCTGAATTCTGTGGCCATGTGGTCACCCACTCGCCCACTGAGCTAAAGCAGCACCCCACTGATTCTTTTTCCTTCTCACCATTCATCTTATATGAAAACGTCAGGAGAAAAAAGGCTTTACTGGAAAGATTGCCTGACTAAAGCCTGCTATTTGATTAAGTTGAAACACAGTAGACACAATGTCAGGTCACAGGACATTTTGACATTCGCTGTACTAGGGCTGGGCGATATGACCCAAAATTCATATCTCGATATTTTTTAGCTGGATGGCGATATAAGATATATATCTCGATTTTTTTTTTAAAGCCATAAGTTAAGAACAAAAAGAGAGTTCTTAGTCACACTGTGTCCCAGATGTCACACGGGCACTTTTATTTACATACAGCGTAGATGTACATGAAGAAATTACTCAAAAATAAATTATCAGCATTTATTAAATAATCATGGTCCATAAATAAAAGAAAACAATGTTGTTTTTGTGCATAACAAAAAGCTCACAATTGTGCAGTCAAAATGTAAACTAATAGACGCTGAGCATAATAACAAAGAGACAGATTTCACAGCTGCACCACGTCTCTGAACAGGTGCCATTTGTGGTCCTTATACACACACAGTACGTATCACTCCGCGAGGCTCCTCTTCGGTAGCCGTAATCCTCCGACAATCCATCAAGCGGTGCAGCTCCGTAGCTTAGCAAAGTCATATTAAAACATTTTTTGACAGATTGCCGAGCGCTGTGCACCACATAAAATCGGTTCGCGGTCAGTAAGCACAACCAGAATTCATACATAAGGTGCACTGTCGATTTTTGAGAAAATGAAAGGATTTTAGGCCGTGCAGCCCCTCCTGGCTGCATGTCGTTAGCGCGGTTAGCTCGCTAACACGTTGACGCCGTCCAGCCCCACGCACGGGGCGATCCGCGGTAACTCGCTAACGGAGATTTTCCGCTTTCATCTTGTCATTGCCTGCAGGTGAAGCTATGGGGGAGGGGGAGTTGTGTTCAGTGAAGGAGAGGCGAGGCCGAGTAATGTTGCGTAGAGACAAAAGTGGACGAAAGAAAGGCAAACCTGCTGCTCCACAAGTATAATTATAACGTAACATAGACTATATCGATATAAACGATATTGTCACATCTTATATCTCGTATGAAAATATATCGATATTTTTAAAAAACTCGATATATCGCCCAGCCCTACGCTGTACCTCTAACTGACACTGGTCTTGGAAACACTGGGTTTAAATACTTTAGAATGAGCTCCAAAATCTTTGAAGCTGTGACATTTTAAAAGTTTATATTTAGTTAATCTGCAACTCTCCTCACACGCTTTTTATCTCATGTCCGCCTATTCTCAAAGTCTTTTTTTATACACACAAAGCGCTTTCAAATAAATGACTTGCTAATAACGTATTCTCTCTGTACACGGGAATACTGATGAGAAGCTTTCACTGACCAACATCACTGCAGTACAAAGACGATCGTCCTCTTTCCGACGGGGTGGTGTAGCCCACTTGGTTATTCACGATGAGGTGGATGCTCCCACCCACTCTGTAGTGAGGAAGATTTGAAAGGGTCAGAGTTTCAGGAACGATGCCTTGACCAGTGAACGAGCCGTCGCCGTGAATCTGTGAAGAAGGAAGAAAGAAGAAGTTATCTCATCGTACAAACGAACATCATCTAACAAATCCTGCTTTTTTTATACTGACCTGATTAGCTATGATTCTTTGGTGTGGTGTGTGTAGTCAACATGCAGAAAGTACAATTATAAAGTTTTAAAATATGTCATATTTGACCTCTGACCTCTCCTTCAAGGTCAACATAATGATCTGAAGGTCAAATTGATAGCAATGCTATACAGAGCTATTTAAAACTATTATTCTTACCACCAGTGTTTGTGTTGACAATAGAGCTGGGCGATATGAGATTTTTTCATATCACGATATGTTTTTTTCATTTCAGGCGATAACGATATCTATCACGATATAAGCCAAATAACTATATTTGTAAGATTTAAATGTGCCGTTGCTCACAAGTAAAATGTGAAATAATCAGCAGCTTGTTTTTATTTAAATATTTATTTCCCATAATAAGTTCAACAGGGTAGATGTACTTAAGGAACATGAGACTTTTTCAGATAGATAAAGGCAAATATTGCAAACTACACAAAAGGCAGCCGCTAAAGCGTTTAAGTTTCAAAATAGAACAAACGAAACAGACTACTAAATTGTCAATTCCACTTAGAAACAAAATATTAATTCTAAAAATAAATCTTAGTTTGTTTTACAGAAGAACAGACAAAACTGACTAACTTTTGTCAATATCAAATAAACTGAGAACTAAAAGGAAATTCTCAATCTCTCCTTGTTGTATAGCTTAGCTTTTCAAACAGTTTTAACAGTTACTTTAGTCTGACAAAAGCCGAATGACGAATCAGCGCTTCCAGTCAGAGACTGAGGCTACGTCCACACGTACACGGGTATTTTTGAAAACGGAGATTTTCCGTTTTCGTTTTAAAAAGAATCCCGTCCACACATAAAGGCAGAAATGAAGGAAAACGCTGCTATGAACATGCCGAAGCAGCAGGTGGCGCTAGATTCCTAACCGTGCCGAAATGTTGGCCAATCAGAAGTCTAGAAGCCTCGGTGGGAAAAAGTAAACAAAGCTGCGGCATAGAAGCAGAACCGAGTCGTATGTGTGGAGGGACAGTAACTGTGTGTATATGTAAGCATTTAAACACTGCAGAGAGTAGAATTAACAGTAACAGTATTGTAGAAATTCATTTCACCGAAACAATAACGTGGCGCACAGTGTGACGCATGCACCAGTTTATTGTATTTCCAGACTTGCTTTCGGCACAATTTACAGTGCACGCTACTCTGTTTTTTGTCAGACTTGAAATAGCCGAAATACCTTCACACTACGGAGCTTCTATGGCTCTTCCGTTCGACAATCTCTCCGGCATTGGAACCATCATCTGTTTTCTCTTCGGTCACGCTCGGTTGATTTTTCTAGTCGGCACACTCATTTCCTCCATTACGCGCTGGCTCCATTACCCGCTGGCTGCCTCCCAAACAAACACACGTGCGGCTTGGCACTTGTGCTGTACGTAACAAGTCACGCGACGTGACGCTGCGGCTGTGATTGGTTCGGCTCTGCGCTACTTAGTTTGGATTGGCTGTTCTTTTTATTTTTTATTTTTTATTTTATTTTAAGAGGACAAGAGCGGCGAGGTCTATCGCGATAGCTTAATTTCTCTATCGAGTAAAAGTTATATCGCGATACATATTATTATCGTTCTATCGCCCAGCTCTAGTTGACAACATATAGGCATTTATGGAAAGGGGATATGGGGATTCTAAATATTGCATTATAGTTATAGCAACCAAATATCATGTCCCATTTGACCTCTGACCTCCCTTTTACATTTCACATCTGTCTTTCTTTCAAGGTGACCCCAAAAAGCACTTTACCTTCAAAGAAAATGTTTTGAAGAGGAAGAGAATGAGCTTCCTGGTTGGTTAGTTAGTATAACATTATATAATAAGCACAAGTTAAAGTTGTGATGTCTGTAAGTCACAATATTAACATGAGGTAGAGCGAATAAATGTAAAATTGTCAAATTAAAAGTAATAATTGTTCTTCATTAATTCATTAAAGCATACAGTGATTTCTTAAGCATTTTGGAAGGGAGAGGGAATCTTTTTCAGCACACAGAAGTAAAACACTTTTTTATTTGTTCCAATAGAGCTATTTGTGTTCGTTTATGAAATTCCACACTAACAGACTCATCACTTTTTCTAGCAAGTTCTAAAATATGTCCTCATGCGTGCGTGCAGCTGTGATACCTGCAGACAGATGACTTGGTCCCCAGGTTGGGCGTCGTCTTCGGGCGAGTAGTCCCCTTCTTTCCGGAGCTGCTGCCTGGCTCTGGTTTTGCCCTGAGCCACGGGGTTGATGGCCTCAAGGTGAGATGGGTTGGGCAGCATGGTGACATGAAGGGGGTGTTTGGCTCTGAAATCTAACTCCACCGAAGAGGTGAGGTGGGAGAGGACGTCACCGATGGCCGGCGAGGTGTCGGGGAACTCGCTGAGGCCGCGCATCTTACGGAACATAAGCTGGAGAGAAAAATGAGGGAAGCACAGCGTTATCCGAGACCGTCTCGCTTTTGTTTGTCGTGGCGAACAAAAGCTGTTCAGTGATGTTAAAGAAAATAAAAGATAATCTTGAATACCGTGACTAAAATGCAGTATACGGGTCAGATTAAATATCCAAACCTCAGGTGGGAACTTGAGCAGGCCTGTCAGGAGGTTGAGTCGGCCTCGGTGAGGCATGCCGATCACAATGTCAGTGACTCCACTGTGGGCAGACCGGTGGAAGAGCTCAAAGAAAAACCCCATCATGCTCTCTGCTCCCTCTCCTCCATAACGCTTCACAGTAGCAAACTTGGTGGCCAGAAAGTGGTCGAATTCCTGCAGGTCGAAAGAGGAATATTATGAAGTGGATGTCATTGAGATCACGTGCTACAATTCTTTTTTATTACTCTTCTGAAACCTGCCTGCGACTCTAGCATGATCTTGGCCAGCTGCCTTCTCTCCTCTGGAGAGAAATTCTCTCTCTTAAGCTCCTCGAAGCGGTCAGCGAACCACTCCCTCTCATCCAGACTGCTCAGCTGGCCGGGCTCCACTGACAGGTGGCCACAGTAGGCTTCTTCCAGGTAGGCCTGAACCTCTTCCACAGAAGCCTGCGCTTTCCCAAAGTGCCGCAAACCTGCAGAATCACATGTAACGAGTAAAGCAAGCAACACCTACCTGTGAATTGTAAGGGTGGGGGAGGGTCACAGAACAAAAACAGCCCTAATATGTATTTTTTTAGTGTTCTGTATTCACAGATGAATAAACACTGTATATTTCACAAATGATATGAAGCTAGATAACATGCTAGAAAGCAATGAGAACTAGGGCTGGGCTATATCATACCGTTCACTGGTGTAATTTTGGGCAACGATAGGAAAATGAAATATCGCGATAGAATATCGGTAAAACGCGCATGCGCAGTGCCTATATTTACATACGCACATGATGGCGACGCAGAATGAGGAGAGCGAAAGTGGATTCTTGAATGACACAGATGAACCAGAATTGGTTTGTAAAAATGCTGCAACTTCAGTGGTGTGGCACTGGTTTAGCTTTCGTCCGTCAGATACACAACAAAGCACTATTTTTGGTACAGCATGCTAGCAGGCCGTCGTTATTACCGTGTTGTTTGGAAACACTTAAAATCAATCCTTTGATTTTTCTGAAAATCGACAGTGCCCCTTATAATCCCGTGTGCCTTATGTATGAATTCTGGTTGTGTTTACTGACCTCCAAACGATTTTATGTCGTACACGGCGCTCGAAAATCTGTCCAATGTTTTAGTACGACTTTGCTAAACTACGAAGCCGCACCGCTTGATGGATTGTAGGAGCATTAGGGCTATCGTGGGCCTCGCGGAGTGATACGTACTGTGCTTCAACATAATATACACACACAATAGGTAATAACCTCTTTTTAAGTTTTGTGGATATTTTACATGGTTATGCTGAGGACATGTCGGCCAATTTCCACTGGAAATGCCGTTTGGTTAAACTGTCAGCAAGGAATTTGCACTGTTACATTTTTATATAACTTTAATGCACATAAAAAACAGCTGCTTGTTTAAGTGAAAATACATTGATGGGGTTTTTTGCACTAATAAAGTTGTGGAGTTGTAAAGCATTTTGTCTAGTGTCAATTATATCGTCAGTTATATCGTTATCGCAAATTTTCAAATGTATATTGTGATAAATATTTTTGGTCATATCGCCCTGCTCTAATGAGAACAAACTACATTTTAATAATAAAACTTGCATACTTTAAAATTTTACAGGGTTTTTTTCCAGGACTTTAACCTGCAATCATTTTACTCTGACTTTACACTTTTAAACCAAGAATCGAAATTCTCAAATGTTGCATAAAATGTAAATAAAACAGAATGCACCTGTTTACAAATCGAATCCTAAGACTTAACGAGGTAACGACAAGCTGCTGTTACCGTGAATTACTGCGACTAGTCTGATCCATTGACACGCATCACTAGCACATAAGAACATGGGTGATGATTGAGTGCAGTGGGTCACATGGTCACGTTCCCTCCCTGTAAGCCTGTGATCAGATGGGGTCTGTCCAGTCCAGCGCTTGTTGTTGTAACCAGTTCAGATCTAGACCTTTCAGCATGTGGCTCTAATAATATGGTTATCCTGGATGAAGAGGACGGTCCTTCAAGTAAGCAACACAAGACAGTTAAGGAAGCTGAATGTGTAAGTAAAAGTGGAACTATGTCTGCTGTAACGGTTTCCTTTAGGGATTTGATTTTTTAACGGTTATATACACTCACACGCCGCTTTAACAGGTACAGCCAAGGTTTTTATCGTTAACGAAAACTAACGAAATAACGAAAACTAGAAGTGAAAAAACATTTTCGTTAACGGAAATAAAAATAAAAACAAAAAAAGGAAAACTAACTAAAACTGTAATGAGTGTTCACAAAACTAAAAATTAACTGAATTTATAGCAAAAATGTGTTTAGTTTTCATTGATGTGTGCGTGTCATACAATAGTCAAGGGTGAAAATGAAGTTTAGTTTCCAGATTTTTTGCTTGCTGTCTCATTATGCCAGCAGGTGGCCAGTACGTTAGTCGAGTCGTCTGTGTTGCTGCTCCATCCACGCGCAGAATCATGTCAGGAAAAGTCGGGAGAAAGCGCCAGAGTCCAATAGAGATTGAAAATGTGACGTCGCTCAGGGGTAAAACCGCAAAGAATTCTGGGAACTCGTGGCAAGAGGTACTAGCGCACGCAGGCTTTCAATTGAAATCAGTTATACAGCGATAAAAAGAAACACAAAAAATGGCAAGAAGCTGTTGTATTACAGTTTTTCTCAAATGTTAAAACACAAAAGCCAATCCTGTAACCCAAATGACCAGTAGTCTAAACACATTTACTAAATGTAGCCACCATATTCCAGTACCATAAACACATGTCACATGAAGACACAATTCACAAAACACAACCCTCTGTACTCATAAATCTAAACACATTTTTCCTTGCTAAAACACATGTTGCAAAACAACTCTGCTCATATTCTCAAATGAAAGCCCATGTGATGCAAAATGCTTGCCACAGTCACCAATCTTTGAACACAGGGAACACACCTGGCGTCAGTCACTACACACAACGACTCAAAATTGAAGACACCTGTTGCTAATGATGTGACCCCACCTATAAAAGCATAGTTTGGTGAAGATGCCAAACAATCACAATGGATGAAGGCATTCGAGCGTGCGGAAGGAGAAGAGCTGCAGGCCAAAGAGGAAGAGGGGTTGAGATCAGAGGAGGAAGAGGTGAAGGCCTAAGAAGAAGAGGAGTTCGGAGTAGAGGAGGAAGAGAAGGAGGCCAACAAGAGAGAGGAGAAGGTCCAGGTGGGAGAAGAAGACAACCTCGCACCATCATAACAGATGATATGCGAGCAACAGTAATTGATCATGTCATTGTCCATGGCATGACAATGGCTGAAGCGGGACGAAGAGTACATCCAAACCTGAGTAGGTTCACCGTGGCCACCATTATCAAGGCATTTAGACAACACAACAGGTGTAGTACGCTATTGCTTTCTTTGTCACACTACAGTTTTACAGGCCTGTGAAAGTGGTCTGTTACTTTACATGTAGTTTTACATATAAATCAGTCAATTGACAACACATGTTTCTTTCTTTAGAGCTGAAAGAATGCCACATAGAGGTGGGAGGGTTGCCATATTCACAGCGGCACAAGAAACCCTCATTGCAGATATGGTCCGTGAGAACAACTGCATTAGACTCCGAGAGATCAGAGACAAAGTCATTGCAGATAATGTAAACTTTGAGAACATTGATGCTGTCAGCGTGTCCACAATAGACCGAGTTCTCAGGCGCCAACAGATGAGGATGAAACAGGTCTACAGGGTTCCCTTTGAGCGCAACTCTGCGCGACACATAGAACAACGTTACGAGTATGTGCAAGTACGTATACATCCATGTCCACAGTACAGTTAGTGGACATACTGTGTTGCTTAGTGGCCTACATTACTTCTGGACAATACTGTGCTACCTGATTGACCGTTCTGAACACCTGTACGCTTTTCCATGTTCACAGAGGATAATGCAGTTGGACGCGATGGCCAGACCCCATGAGTACCTCTTCCTGGATGAGGCTGGCTTCAACCTCCAGAAACGAAGGCGAAGAGGCCGTAACATCATTGGCCAAAGAGCCATCACTGAGGTTCCTGGCCAACGGGGGGGTAATATTACTCTTTGTGCAGCTATGGGTACGGAGGGGCTTGTCCACCGGCATGCTGTCCTTGGGTCTTACAACACCCAACGTCTCCTCACCTTCCTAGAGGAGCTAAAAGACATCCTCCTGGACCGTCAACAACACCATCCTAGGCTAGCACATCACATGTATGTGATCATTTGGGACAACGCCCGCTTCCACAAAACACACCAAATCAGAGAGTGGTTCACCACCAACAGTGACCACTTTTTAAACGTCTGTCTGCCACCCTACTCCCCTTTCCTGAACCCTATAGAGGAGTTCTTCTCATCATGGAGATGGAAGGTGTATGACAGACAGCCATACACAAGAGAGAACCTCGTACGGGCAATGGAGCTGGCCTGTGCTGACATCCCAGTGGAGGCCTTCCAGGGATGGATTCGCCATTCCAGGGCGTTTTTCCCGCGGTGCCTAGCAAGGGACAATATAGCCTGTGATGTGGATGAGGTGATGTGGCCCAATGCAGCTCGGCGACATGATGCCGCACAGTGACTGTGTGTAATACTGTAAAAAGACCGTGTAGACAATAAAAAAGACTTCACACCCTGATCATTTTTCCGAGAGTACTGTTGTGTGCGATAGATTCTGTTTTTGCATTGAGTTGTGTTACAGTAGTGTACGTACATGCAGGATGTTTTTATAGATTTATAGTCTTCATGTGAAACTCACAAATCTAAATGCCTAATCCTCTGCAGGGTTCTATGACGATCCGTTACTGTACAGTTTATAAAAATATGCATTGGCAGTTATGAACCAAAGAACCTTCTCACAAATTGAGCATTGTGTTTTCAATTGTTTTGCTGTAGTGTGTAATGCTGTGTATAGTGTTTACAGTTTTGACAGCTTCGAGCTGCTCTCTTGGTGTGGGAGTTTGAGTTTTGCAGTGGGAAGGTGTGGTTGTGTTTATGTAGCTTTAGAGAAGGGTGTTGTGTTTGGACATTGGGGGACCTGGTGGTAACGTTTGTGACATGTGTTTTAGCATTTGAGAAAAACTGTATTAACTGCAATAGCCGGTCGCATGACAGCCACGGGAAGCCGACGGGTAAAGAGATCGGTTGTTATCGGATTATGTCGTTGAAGAGAAATTGTTCGAGCCATGTTTCCGAAGTAACAAAGAGGCGACTGGATTGCAGCCATTCAAAGACCAAATATAACGTCCCAGAACACTCCAGCTCACAGGTTAGTCTGCTCCAAGCATTTCCACAAAGGTCAGTCTGCTGTTGTAGTTAATGCGTCATTTTTCTTAACATAATTGGTGATATAGGTTACAAGCAAGTCTGGCGCTGAACAGAAATTGTCGCGCTATGCTCCTTTGTTTATTGTGCATAAATAGTGAATTGTCCTGACACAATATTGTGTTTCGCTTCTGTTATTATGGTACATTGACAAAAACATATACTTTTATTCACAGGATAAAACAGTTGTTTTGTATCACTAATTGCCCAGTACGATTACAGCATACAGTATTATTGTCACTGCTACATTTCTGTGATGCGTATCAGAAATTATTTCTACTACTAATTAATTACCATTGAGCTCAAAGGTCCTATTAATAAACGGTTAACGAATGTGTATTTATGAAGACGATTTGTGAGACTGGTAAACTTATATGTACGATGGTCTTTACTTTCTACACGGTGCATTTCAAAGTCCTGTACCCATCCGTCGGTAAACTGTACCTGGGCTTGTTGCAGTGACCTGAAGTTACTAAACTTCACGAGTGTATGCACTCACTCCAAGAAGCGTATAATTATAAATATGAGCGTGGTGAAAGTTGGGCAGCACGCTAACGTATTTTGTCCCTCTGTGTACTCGTAAGGGTCTGACCCTTTCACTGGTTTGATTTTTTTCCTCGTATCTTTTCTGTGACTTTTCATTAAGTCTGTCTTTGTACGGACCGGCATTGTTCTCCTTCGTTTTGTACATACCTTTTTGGGGGGCAAAGAAAAAGCAAGAATTTATTGGAACCGAAGAATGAACGTTTTGCGGTGCTGCAAATGCTTGCATTTGATGCAGGTACTTGGATTGTTTTGCCACGAGTTACCGGCATGCAATGCGCGAAAGTCACGTGGTCTGTCAATCTCTATTTGGGATTACTTTGAATATGACTGTGTTTTGAATAAAGCAAGTGTCTTGTAGTGGAAAGAGACAAATTATGAGGGACATTTCTAAAGGGAAAAAATCCCACAAACCTTAAAGTGCACTTGAAAAGCTCACACAAGAAGGCTAACCTAGCTTACCTTGAGAAGGTAAGGGAGCACACTCAACCCTCATCCCCAGAAAACAGAAGCTAACCCCAGGGAAGGCAGCGTGATGCATCCCGAGACAACAGGACTGGGGTATCTACATAACTGTTTAAGTAAATTGCCTTCAAAAAGTTTATCAATTCACTTGAACCAAAATTACGAACACCCAGTGCTGCGAGAGTTAATAGTCTCATTGGGGCCAAGATATACATTTTATAGTTGCCTGGTATCAATGGTTGTTCATCTGCCTTCATTTATTTATTTAAAGAACCCATAGGTGTAGCCCTGCGACAGACAGGCGACCTGTGCAGGGTATGGTAGCTGGAATAGCAACATACCCAAGGATAAGCAGAAGAGAATGACTGATATGATGAAACTGGGATTTTCTTACACTTAATTATTGCAAACACAACTAAAACTATAACTGAAACTAATCAAAACTAAACTGAAACTAAGGATTTTCAAAAAAATAAAAAACTAAACTAGCAAACAATTGGTAAAAACTAATTAAAACTGATATAAAATTGAAAATCTGAAGTCAAAACTAAATAAAAAATAAAAACTAATGAAAATTGCAAAACTATTAAAACCCTGGGTACAGCTGCTTGTTAATGAAAATATTTAACAGGCCAGTGACATCACAGCAAGATGACCAGCTCAGGTGTAAACAGCCTGGAATAAAGAGCCATCCTGCCTTGCCCAAGTATTAGTGCTGACCACGTCCTTTTATGAGCGCCGTGTAGACGTCTTCTGATGGCTCGTTGTGACTGGACAGCACACCATGTCAAAGTTAAAAAAACAAAACAAAAAACGTTTTGTGTTCAATGGATCAAATTTTGCTTCTTTACATAAGCCTGTAGAGAACTTTTAATTTTTAACCTCATAATTAGGCGTAATAATGGTGCAGTAACAGATGCAACCACTCAAATTTTGCATAACAAAACATAAAAACAACTTTATGTGCATGAACCTTAAAGAGTTCATGCTTTAGCATTAAGTCATGGATAAAATGGTGTGTGTCGTTTTGTTTTCTCCCCTACAGCCATTTTTGGACTCCTCACTTTCAGAGACAACTGATGATCAACCAGGTGTTGCGCAAGAATGGCACATGCTAACAAGTAAGTACAAGTTGTGTTGAACACAGAGTCCTCAGTTAAACATCAAAACTGGAGTGCAGCAAATACTGGGATGGGCAGGATTTCATAATGAAAGGCAAACGCCATATAAGTTTAACACTTTTTAAACAGCAAAAAGTAGAGAGTTGGACGTGATTAACACTTAAAAACTCAGAGTGAAATGACATTGTGGGTGTTATTTTTTCCCCCTCATAGTTTAAAAAAGGTAAACAAGTGTGAGTATGCTAACTTCAGGTGCATGCTTTCTGCAGGATTCCTTTACCTGAGGTGTTGAGTTGTCCACTCATGGTGCCAGTCAGCATGCTAATCTCCGGGACACTGTCAACAACAGGCTTTTGGGGTAGCAAAGGGTTAATTTTAGCAGCCTTGTGTCCGTGAGCTCTGTATGCCTCCACCAGTCTAGCTAGAGCATGATCTGAACACAAGAGAAGAGAACAACGCGTGACAGCGAGCTCACATTAAATAAATGACGCGTTCACTGCACAGCAGTTAACAGCTACAACAGCTTCCAGAGTCAACGATAGGCCACCTAAACAGAATATCATTCAAACTCGTATAAAAATACCGCGGAATAAAATAACCCCACAAACAAGCGTTAATGCAACTGTCTTTGCGGAGCCTCTATGTTAAACGACGGTAACTTAAGGGGACCGTACTGCAATTTAACTCCATACTGACCTTGATTTAGTGCAGCCACCCGCTCGCTCTGCCACTTCTGGTCCCGCTCGGTGCTCTTGGGTCGGTACCCGTAAACACCTCTCTCGGTGTGATAACTGCAGCCGACAACCTGCCGAGCGACGCTCTGCGGCAGTCTGCTCAGCGAGCTTTTCAGCAAAATCAAGGCCGACATGTTTCCAGGTCTTTAGTCTCGCATGAGATAGCGGCACACATCTGAGAACAGGCTACAGGACGGCAGCCATACTGCCCGGAGGAGGGACACGTTAATGGGAGGAGATGTCGCATCGGCAGGCGATTGGCTGAAGCTTATCTGGTCGATATTTAAGTCGAGTAAATGGTATTTAATTTTACTTAAACACAAGGTTTGAATCTGTAGGGCACGAGGTTACATTTTTACATTTCGGGCCAGCGCTATGTTGTCTTTAAGATGGCTAAAAATCTCAGAAGCAAGTGAAGTAGCGCAACAGGTGTCCAAGCGACGACGATGTGCTGAGTTCAGGGACTTCTTAAAACATCGTAATTACCACTGGAGAGCAAGATTATTATAATTAACTGAAACTGAACTTAAAATTTATAAAAGCATGCATTTAAGGCATGAAAAACACTTTGAAATAACTAAAAAGAAAGAAAGAAAATAGGTGTGGGGAAAAAAATCAACAAAAACGTTTTATTTTTTTTAAATAAATTTTTTTTTGATTTTTTTTTTTCGCTTTTGCGGGAAAAATACTTACAAAACGACTTAAAACAAAATATAGAAGACTTGCTGGGTTTTTTCAGTCGAATTTGTCACCACACCACGTGAAAAAAAAGTTGTTTCATATATTTACAGACTGGAAAGTCTATAATGTTCTAACTCAGAAAAAATAAAAAGTGCATTTTTAAATCGCTGTTCTAACCTTCTTAAATATCCCATGACAAATATTTAACCATAAAATTATTTAAAAACACCAACACTAAAACTAAAAATATTAACTGGTAAAATCAAACTGTTGCTACATTTTATTTTTTTAAATATGCTGAGGCTGTTCTGAGGTCAAATGAATGAAAATGGTGGTTTTGGGGAATTGGGGGATTTTGAAACGGTGAGACAGTATGCCATGTCTGTGTGTTTTAAGGGCCAGTGGTGACAGAGATCAAGGTGAGCCTTGACGCTGTAACAATAGATGCCTGTGCTCCCACCATATGCCCAGACTCCCACACCTGCTGGTCTTTCATGGATCATGTAGGAATCTCCAAACAATGAAACAGCACCCGAACTCCCATTTCAGTGAGTGCATGAAACACATGCACAAGTCCCACACACAGGTTTCCTGCACCGAGCAGTTTGTAACAGGCAACTTTTGATGTTTTGTGTTAATTAATGTTAAATTAATAATGGCTAATAAGGACTGATCAACCATTCATTAGTCCAGGACACAAACTTCAGGATCTTCCACATAAACTGTGATCAGATTTAAAGATCCCAGAGCTCTGGAGTTTAATAACAGTGCATTTTATACACAGCCTAAATTTTTCACCAGCACTATCAGATTATTCGAACAGCTCATAGACCTGGTTTACTTTACAACAGAAGAACCAACATTTTCTGATAGCTGAAGCGCAACCAAAGCACGATTGAAAATGTAAAGTTTAATTGCAAAGTGTTAAGCTTATTAAATTTTCCCTTATGTTCTGTATTAATCCAAAATGCCAAAGCATCTTTATGTATCGTCTCACTGCCTGCCATTTTCTGCAGAGGGATCTCCACCACTGGGTGGCGCTATTGTACTACCTTAAGTTCCACTTTTAAACTCCTCAGAAGTTCATGGTTAAATAGAAAAGACCTTTGCTACACTGTACAGAAAGTGCTTTCCTAAGTCACATAACGTCTCAGCACTGTGACGTGTCACATCCTACTTCCTTACATCCTGTGTGTTTGATGACTGAGAACATGGAAACGCCTGTACATGGGAAAAGATGCCAGTTTCTCCTCTCACACCATTTTCGCAACAGAACAAGTTGGATCTTGAGGTTCTTTGTATGCCTTTAGACTGCTAATGTAATGCTGCTAAATCCACTCCCTAACACTCTGGGAAATAAACGTGTCCTGTTACTAAAGGAGGATTTAAGATGTGACCTTTTATAGATTTGGGGGAAATCTTAGAGATGAGACTTTTTAAGAAACAATAGCTTTGGTCTGTGGTCAATTCTTGTTTATATTTACTAAAAGGAGATACATTCTAGAAAAAAGTCAGTATGTTTTAACTTAGCCTCAGGTATTTGTCTTCTCAACTACCAGAACATACCAGGAAACAGGAAAATTCCATGGGTTCATCTTCAAATTGGATATTTTGTCCAATAGAACACCAAATCACATACTATTGTTGGTCACTTGATTAGGTACACCTTGCCACTACCAGGCTGGACCCCCATTTGATTTCGGAGCAGTCTCAGTACAACAATAGACTTGACTTAAGTTGCTGGAAACATTCCTCAGAGATTTTGGTCCATGTTAGCACCACATTGTGCAGCTGCTGAACTTTCATGATGCCAAGCACCTGTTCCATGACATCAAAAAGGAGTTGTACCAGAATGAGATCTGGAATCTGTAGAGGTTATTTAAGCACAGTGAACATCAGCAAAAAATAAATAAATAAGGTCTGAAGTGTGCCAAGAAAATATTCCCTACATAATTACACCAACTGTAGCAGCAGCCTGAATTGTTCATAAGAGGGGAAGAAGACATCTATGCTTTTAAATGTTTATGTTAAGTTCCGACCCTACCATCTGAATGTTGCAGCAGAAATTAAGACTCATACCAGGCAACATTTTTTCCCAGTCTTTTATTGTCCATTTCTGGACAATCAGCTTCTGTTCTTAGCTAACAGGACTGGGCCTTGGTAGGGTCTTCTGTAGCAGCCCCATCTGCTTTAAGGTTTGACGTGTTGTGCATTCAGAGATGCTCTTCTGCATACCTTTGTTCTAACAGGCGGGTGAACTACAGTTGCCTTCCCTTCATTGCAGTCTGGAAATTCTCCAATGCAGTTTCACCCAGGGAACTGCCTCTCAATGGATAGTCTATTTTGTGGACCACTCTTGGTAAACACTGGACATGTTTGTGTGGAGAGAAAGTATATTCATTTCAAATCAATATAAAAGCAGAGCAGCAAATAACCCTCTTTGGAGAACCTGTAAAAGAGGGGACAAAACTAGATTTGCATTTATCTCAGGCAAACTGCTTCAGATCTTTGCTTTTAAGAACTGAGCTCATTGATGTTCTGCAATTGTGCATTTTTAAAAATTATAATAAAACAATCAGTTTAACGGGACTTGCTCATTCTTTATACCACAACATCTGAGTTTGAACTGATGTTTTGTGCAAATGCAACTAAAGTGCCTGCATTTCTTTGGCTCTTGGGTGCAGGGTCACAGATCAGTAGTACTTTTACCGATAAAACCCAATACAATACGATATGGCTCGTCCTGCCCACCCCACCTGTTACAGCTCAGGTAAAAGCAGAAAGAAGCGCAACAAAGAGAACAAGTTAGTGAGACATGACACACTGGGGAAGGGTGGGTGGAGGTTTGTACAATGCCTTTACAACACTGGACAAGCACAACACACAAAGACACACAGTCCATATTAGGGGAAATGGTTTAATTCGGAGACAGAGGCAAAGAAACACACCACACAAACAAACATCGACCCAAAAAAAAGAAAAAAAACAGAACAGTCTTTCAGCTACGCACTCCACTATGGGAAAGAACAAAACTACACACAGGTAAAAAGCAAGGCTCAAATTAAACAGTTACCTTTTCAACTAAGACAATTATCCACACAAGTTGTCAAAAATCCTGATGACCATTAAAGTATGTGGACAGCACAAATATACTAACATGAAACTTACCACAATTTAGAGGATCCTAACCCCACCCCCTCCCCTGAAACTGATTCATGAAGTGAGGGACACAGAGATCCAAGGGGGATAAAGAAGATCAAAAATCAGGCATCATTTAGTGGCAAAAGCAAGAGAGAAGAAGAAGAAAAAAAAAAAATTGCTTGACACCAGCAAGAGGCCAGACTCAAGACCTGGTCAAGGCAAGGCCACATTGATAGGCCAGACAATTTTTTATTTTTTTTCCCCCTCCCCCAATATAGATTTTTTTTTTTCCTTTAATTTCCAATATAAAAAGCTTCACGGGTACAAAATACATATGAACCACCAGTTGTAGAAATTGGACAGCCTGTGTATGTCTTTTTTTGTCTTTTGTCTTTTTCAAATCCCACCCAGTTTCAAAAATTTGTAATTGAACAGAACGAAAAATATATATTTATATATAACTGTACTGTGTGTATAATACAGATTACATCAAGATGCACTCACTTTGGCTTTCATCAAGACAAGACAAAAAACATCTATTAAATTATTGGTGGAACATGAACAGAGTCCTACCGATTATCAGACAAGAAAAATAACAAAGTTTTTCTCTACTCTTTTTCTTATAGATCAAGACGATATCTATAGAGATGCAAAGCTACCACACTGTCCAAAAAAAAAAAAAAAAAAAAAAAAAAAAAAAAGCACTTCAGAATATGAAAACCAACAGAAGAAACCGTGATTGTTAGAGCTTAATCAGGATTTGTGATGGAAGCCCCTGAAGTGAGTAGAGTTCCTGTTGGGACTGCTGTGGACTATACATTGTGCTTTATTCCCCCCCTTTAAGTGTTTTAAACTATATTCACTCATAGTAACACTTCACCATGCACTGCATCACCACAGACCTGCAGTCATTTCAGTGGCCGACACATGGCACCCACACTGACTCTTCTGCACTGTACCTCTGTTTTATTAAATTCAAAAATATCCCACCACCACCAAAACACGCGTGATCCCCCACGGTTTGTATCGCCAAGTGTCACACGCGCTCGCACTCACTAAGAAAGACGTTTAACCTTCAAATGTATAGGGAAGTTTATTGTTTATCTACAAGGTTTTAAACCAACTGTTCAAATTGAGTACATCACAATACACATTTACCAATAACTCAACACAGTAAAGGCAAAGGGGAGACATTAGCAGGTGACAAGAGCTTTCATGACACTGGCATAAATAGACCCAAAAGAAAAAACAAACCCAAAACAAAATAGAAAGGCGAACTGCAGCAATCTCTAAACCAAGGCCTAATAATGTGTAGGCAGTTTCTAGACGTATATATGGCACTTTGAATATTGTATTGCATTTGGATAGAAAACAAAACAAAAATACTGTAAAAAGCACATGCCCATATTAAAAGAGAAATCAGTGGTACCTTGGAAAAATTTGGGATTGTAACCACACATACACACGACATTCTGCAAAAGTGATTAGCTCCCACAATTGTGCTTAACATCTCCTTACAAAACTATAACACCCCCTCCCCCCGCACCGGTTCAAATTTGGTACCTTCCTTTTGTTTAGGAATATTTAAGTTTAGAGTAAAAGGGGAAAAATCCCAACTGAAAAGAAAGTCAAATGGTGGTTAACAGTGCATTTTGTGTGGTAATCCTGCGTCAGTGTCTAGTTTCCCCCCCCCCCCACAAGCACACACACACCAAAAAAAAAAAAAAAAAAGAAAAAAAAAAAAGAAAAGAAAAGAAACAAAGAGCCCTGAGCTGACAACTCTTTAGCGCCATCAGGTACGCAGTTTTAGGGAACCCTTTCTTTGGGGGAAGGGGAGGGTGAAGTGGTAGTTTTACCAGGGTCGTCACACAAAAATGCCACCCTGATAAAAAAGTGTAAACTTTCGTGCTGAGAAAAATGGAATGTTATTTGTAAACCAACACTACTGTGGTGGATTAAGTCGATTTAATGTGCTGTGTGACTTCTTGAGCATCACACGAGTGCATGTTTTTAAAAGAAAGAGGAAAGAAAAACAAAACGTGCAGAGACCCACAGGTTGCGTGTTGTGTCCGAGTTCTCTCCTCTTCAGGGGCTCCCACATTTGCAACCACGAAAGAGTGTTTGTGTGTGTTTGCATGTGTTGCAGCGTGTGTGTGTGTGTGTGTACAGACAAACTAGGTAATATTACAGCAAACAAAGTGGTGAGTTTTTAAAAAAAAAAAAAAAAAAAAAAGCACAAGAAATATTTGACACATGGGCACTTCAACAACAAAATCCAACAGAACAACATTGTCTGGCATCTGTATGATTAACAGACATTGTAAATCATCTCTCAACGAGGCATCCAAACAAAAGCAAAGTGAAAAATTCATTAATTAAATTAGCAAAGAGAAATTCACAGAAAGTTGACAAGATGTACGTACCATGGAAGTTTAGCAGGGATATTAAAAAAAAAAAAAAGGGGGGGGGGGGAAGGCTCAAAATATGACCCTTAAAAAAAAAGGAAAAAAAAAAAAAAAAAGAAAAAAAGAATTTAAACCAGAAAACAAAATTACAATTAAAGCAGAGGAATTTTGAACTTTTTAATTTACTAGAAATGACCCTCAAATGGTCATGCTGATCAAACAGATTTTTAGTCCTCTTTAAAAATGTAGTACACTGAAGACCCTCCCGCCCCTGCCCCCCCTCCCTGCCCAAACACAGATGACATTACAACGTAATCTACAAAAAACCCAACGTTTGCCTGGGTTCTGTTAGTTAAACTTCTATAGATTCAATGGTATAAAATATAGTTAATCTAAGTGTGCATTTAAACCACAGATTGTCTATTTGTGAATCAGTTCTAAAAAAGTTGACTCATGTAGGTAGTCATTTCTCTCAACAGAGCAATGTACCTTTTATTGTGCCATCAATAGTTCAAAAACAAAAAACCCAAAAAGAAATCAAAGAAAAAGAAAAACACTGGATATTTTTATAAATGAATTTTTCTTTTTCTTTTTTAAATAGCCTTGGTGTAAGTCTTCACGCTGCCTGCAAAATGTAGAGATCATTACAGAGCACTGAGAGGGATTTTAATGGTCAGACTTTCAAAAGTGTTGGAAAGTGGTCTGTAGCATTTTTTTTAAGAAGCCAACATATTGCTAATGGCACCAAATAGCACAGCTGTGTGCCAATCCCTGTAATCAACTTTCAAGTGAGCTTTACTGAGAGAGGTAAAAAGAAAAAACATTAAAAAAAAAAAAGTCCCACAAAGCTAAATTAAAAGTAAGAAATCCCACAGGTTTTTTCTTTTTAAAACATTCGCAAAAAAACAAAAACAAAAAACAGGTCACTCAAATGAACTTAACCTAGGTAAAGTTTTCACATTGATTTTGCTTGACCTCTCTCCCACCCGTCACATTTCTATACAGAAAAAGCAAACGAAAACAAAAATGAATATACATGCAGAAAAATCAGGTTGAGCTAAGGTCAAGGTCAGTGGGTGGCCAGGTATTGGGGTCAGGCGAGCTTAGAGAGACATCACAGACAATGGTGGGATGATGTGGGCCAGGAGTTTGGCTTGTCTTTCAACATCATGAAGACATGCTAGGCTAATGATGAGCAAACAGGCATGGAGATTTGTTCTAAAAAGGAACAAAAACACAAAAGGAAGAGAGGAGAGAGAGAAAGAGAGAGGACAAAGAGGAGAGAAGAGAAAGTTAGGGGCACAGCACAAGAATCATTTAGCCATGAGGCACAAAAAAACAAAAATAATGCCAGTCACCACATATACAGTAAGGACAACAGGGGGGACGGGCAACCCCCCCTCCTCTCCCAACGCACAAAAAACAAAACAATAATACACAGATTTAAGGAAGTGACACCACCAGGACATATGGCAGAGACTCCAACATGCACAAACTGTATACTTGGCACCCAAAGAGATCCATCTAGAGCCAGTCCCTTGTGGGAGACTTGGAGGATGGATGGAATGACTGGAAGAGGTTGTTAATAAAGACGCAGAGAGGTAGCCTAGCTCAACATGGCTTAGATAATGAAAGATGACAGAGAGAGAAACAGAGGGGAGGGGGTAGAAGAGAGGTGTGGTGAAGACTGGAAAATCTAGCGTAGAAAAGAGTTTCACATTGACAATGATACGGATGAGACAAACTGCACGTAAACAGCCAAACACAGGCTAAAGCTCTGGGCTCGGGGGTCCTTGTGACCTAGCTTCAGAAACAACAACTGATCCTTAGTCAACCTGTCTAGCTTGACCTGAAGGCAATGAAATGGCATGGAAACATCTGATGCTCTCCACTAAATACAGTGACACAAAATACCTCCAGCGAACACTGACTCCAGTGATAGTCATAAATAATCATATACATTAAAATACTAAATCAGACTCAAATTACATGACAAAACCGCAGGAATGAAATACAGCAAAAATGTGGAAAGATCATTGCAAACATTTTTTTTTCTTTTTTAAGGAATAGGCCGAGTCTCCCTCCTGTGATGGGCTTCTGTCCCCTTGCCCCACTGAGTCTCTGCTGTGGTGACCTTGGCTGGAGGGTGAACTTACCCTAGCAGTGCTAGCTTTAGAGCTGGGGAGGGGGAAGGCCCCGGGGCTAGGATCAGTAGGGTTTGCTGTCGTTCTTGGAGCGTTTCAGCTGAACCTTCAGCCTCTTCATGCCAATCTGGAAACCATTCATGGCCTGGATGGCAGCTTGTGCAGACACAGGATTGTCATAGCTGACGAACCCTGAGAAAAAAGAAAAACTAAACTGAATACATTACAAAACAGCAACTTAATGCCAACATTTCATTTCCATATCACCAGGCTGACCATCACCCCCTCTCCTTGGCATCTGCCTTCCTGTAGCCAGACAGACTCCATCTTCACCATCATGGATTGCACATGGTGAATGTAGTTCTTTTTCTGCTCTAGAAATCCACTAAAAGTTTAAGAGCCACTAACCAGAACCTCCAGCAGGTGGAGTACTGGTTCACGTGCCTCTATATCAAACGGACAGCAGAGCAAAACAAGGACTGCAGTCACTACCTGCAGTTCACAACAGGAAAGCTGGAGCCCATCCACAGGATGAGGAAGTGACTGGAGAGGTTGCAATCTTTCCCTTTAAAAGCACAAACCATGAAATAACTACCAGAAAAATCTAATTTTAGCTAAACTGAGTGTTTAGTGAACCTTCTGACAAAATGTACAAAATAA
Source organism: Aulonocara stuartgranti (assembly GCF_965226115.1). Lineage (NCBI taxonomy): Eukaryota > Metazoa > Chordata > Actinopteri > Cichliformes > Cichlidae > Aulonocara > Aulonocara stuartgranti. Next base: position 52,953,619 of record NC_138945.1, on the reverse strand, counting down.
TTTCCATATCAAAGTTTAAATGTGAATCATATTTGCTGCATTGGGTGTTTTCGTAATTTATACCTCAAAAGTGTATTGTGTAATTTATTTTGGTTTTAAGGGGAAATTAAACAAGATGACTCATCAGTTTTACACATATTTGGACACCATGTGGCTGGACAGGCTGCAGAGGAAAGCCACATGGTGTTTTATTTTTCTCTCTGCCAGTTAATGTCAGAGAGAAGGGTCACAACTATAAATACTGCCTTGTGAATCTGAGATTTAGAGGGCAGGAAGAGCAGCATGTCCAACAGACTGCTGTCTCAAACCTGCTCTGACAGAGAGACTGACGACCTTCTGTCCCCAAGGCCATAAAACTATTCAGCTTCCCTCAACTACAGTCAGAGTTACCTTTATTCTAGCACTTTGATAGTGAACTGCGACTTAGCCATGTTAACGTAATGCACAAAAGCATGTGCATTATTACATACTCTTCAATTTTTGCACCATTTTCACTCACTGCTTTAAATTTGCATTTGAGGTGGTGTTACATCACAATACTGGTGTACTGCTTGCACTCAGTAAAACACTAATGCAAATGATATTTAATACCACCTCCGGTCAGACATACATGCATGCATCTAATCCATTTACATAGAAAATACAAGTATCAACATGTTCATCTTTACAGAGCACTTAGACTCCATTTAAATTTTAAATCTGCAGTGAAACAAAGCTGCTATGCCATTAACTGATGTAACCAGGGAAACGCCAGCAGTGTCACCACACTTACCAAAGCACTTGCTCAGATTGGTCTGTTTGTCAATGAAAACTTTGGCGGAGACCACATTTCCAAAAGGCATGAACATCTGCAGAAGATCCTGGTCCCCACACTCCTGGGGCAGGTGATAGATGAACAGGTTGGCGCCCTCTGGCCCTACTCCATTTGGTAAGAAATTCAGATACTCTAGTTAGACGTGAATTCAAATGCACACAAAACATTTACGGTAAACATAAAAGTTCATTGCATTTAGGAAGAAACTTCTGAAAATTCTTATTGGGTGATGTGTGCCAGGGATCTTCTCACCTTCCTTCTGACTGCCAGCCACACTCTGCTGAAGGAGAGACTGGCTGTAGAGGGCGGGCAGGGCAGACGCTGTGTACTGCTGCATCCCTGAGTAGGCCTGGGTTAGGGCATCCATAGAGCTGACTGCTGACCCGTTGGCCATGGAGGCTCCCAGACCCCCGTTCATGGCCCCCATACCTGTAAGAAGCAAAAGTTTAATAGTACCCATTGAGCATGGGGACCCAACATCAACATGCATCTTCCTTTTTTTGGCTTGTATCCAGTTTTTAAATAAGGAGATTCTCACCACTGACGCTGCTGGTGAGAGCGTTAAGGTTGTTGAGGCCCACAGAGGTCCCAGTGAGACCTTGCAGAGTCCCCAGAGATGCCAAGGGGTTCACGGCAGCGGCAGCACTGGACCCTGCTGTTGACCCAACTGTTGACAAATGACAAAAAAAAAAGAAAAGAAAAAAAAAAGATATTCTTAAAACCTTACATCTGCCTCACATTGTTATGGTTATAGAGGAGGACATGGCAGAGATGAGGCAGTTAAAAATCTGTCTCACAGAGAGGAGCGGTCATTAGTAAAGCAGCCATATGTTAAACTTAGACAGATGGAGCCAATGTATATTTACACAGATTGAAGGGAAATGGGGGCTCTCATAAAATTTTTATATGTGGGTGATTAACTCCCATAAAGTAAATGAGGAATGGCTGAGGGCTGTTAGGCAAATAGTAGATGAGGGAGATTTGCAGAGGAGAAGTGGCCCGACTGTGGACATGCACTGTACACCTCAATCAGCGAGAGAGTGAATCTTTATACTTTAGTTAATATATTATACATGAATTAGTACACAAAGAGCAGAGGTGGCGACTCAAGCAATTACAGCCAGACCATGCCAAAACACACCCCTAACAAAACTAACTAGTCATGATGCTGCCATGGGGCTCGACTCACAGAACTGTTGTATGTATTGTACAGGCAGCATTCAAAATTCATCTCATGTTTGTGTTTAATTACCTGGACTGGCAAGAGCTCCCAGGGCACCGCTGCTGGTAGACAGAGCGCTGGTGGAAGTTGGGCTGGCAGAACTCTGAGCTGCAGCTGCAGCGGCAGCTAATGTGGCCAGGTTCTGCAGCTGAAGTGGATTCACACCCGCTGAGAGTACAAAGACACGCGAATTATCAAAGACTGAATTTTTCTGCATACAGCATAAATTTGAAAGTAGTCATGGAAGAAATACATAGATTTTAAAAGCAAAAGAACAAACAATGAATTTTTAAAGTTTAAAATAGGATGTGCTGCCATTCATTTAAAAGCTTTCCTCTATATTAAACTGCTTGGATATTGGGAAATTTACCATCACCAAATCACATTCTCAGATCTCAGAGAATGCAAGATGGACACGGCTGTAAAACCTCATATTTTTCTTCCATTTACCATTTTGGAGATTTAAAACCAGGATGGCTCTGACTTAGGCTACGTTCACACTGCAGGTCTTAATGCTCAATTCCGATTTTTTGATCAAATCCGATTTTTTTGTCTGCTCGTTCACACTACAAATAAAATGCGACAGCAAACGCGCTCTAGTGTGAACGCTCAAAGCGGCCCGCATGCGCAAAAGAAGCTGTCACACACAACGAGCTCTGTTTAGACCCAGAGCAACAGTATTGTTTGACTGATGGCCCTTAATATGCAGACTTCGGACTTCGTTTCCCAATTTTTGCTTTAAGTTATTTTGTTATTTACATAATAATGTAAATAACCTAATAATGATCCTTATTGCTGTTTAAGAGAGGAGCGGTGCTTCAAATGATAGCTGCAGATTTCTGTCAGAATCTGCAGATTATACAGTACAAATAAAATGTTCACATTGTCTTCCCAACAGTTTCACTAACATCTACACTGGATGGCCAGGAAGCGTTCGCGATGTCTTCTCGGGCGCTGATAATTGGCTTCAGTCTTGTGTCGGTGACGTAAAAGGCGGATTTAATGCGACTTGACCGTTCAAACAGCAGTCGCTTTCTAAAACATCGGATATGTATCGGATTCAGTACCACATACGAAAGTGACCCAGATCGGATTTGAAAATATCGGATTTGCGCCGTTCACACTGTCATAGCATGATCGGATATGGGTCGCATAGGGTCAAAAAAAATCGGATTTGATGCGCTTTCGCCTGCAGTGTGAACGTAGCCTTAGTGACAAATGTCATCCTCATACAGTGGCTACTTGTCAATTACAGGGTAGGGCCACATTAAAAAAACAAAAAAAACGCCTTGCTTTTTGAATGCTGGCACAATAAATTGACAAGAGAAGTCGCCCCCCACTGGTCATGAGGGAGAGTGCAAATTCAAGCCACTTAAACCTGGATCGGGAAGCTATTTTAACATTTTAAATACAGTATATTACTTTAGCATGACCAACAAAAGAAGCAGACTTGATCTATCAAATCCATCTAATATGAATTCCAACTTGAAGATTTATCATTCGTTTTAGCACCCCATCTGTAGTTTTCAAGCTCTTCACATTGGCTTTTAATATGACCAAGGCAGAGGGATGAGCAGTTTGTCTTCAAGCAGCCGGAATAGGCTGAAAATAGCATTATTGGCAATTAGCGTGCCACTGATCTGAAAAGAGTAATGTAATTTAAGGTACTTAAAAGCATGTGGGCGAAGCGCAGCGAGACAGAGGGCTGGTGACATGAGCAGCACAGCTTGTAGGGGTGGGCGATAGAAACGATATAAATTTGGCCAACAATAGAGATTTTGACTATATCGCTCTATCACGATTGCGCATGTTGATGTCATCAAGCTGCGCCTGTTTTGGTTGAAAGCATCGCAGCGGCTACAACCATTATCATCTGCACGTCATAGACACCTCACCTCCACTACTGGAACTTCAACATTATGCACTCCATACTGTATAGTAATGCCACTGTTTTGCACATGTCTCAACTCTGTATATTTTTATATATTTTATTTATTGACTATTTAATTTGTAAAATATGTGTACACACACACACACACACACACACACACACACACACACACACACACACACACACACACACACACACACACACACACACACACACACACACACAGAGAAAAACATTTAGTATATACATCCAGAATTTTTTTTTTTGGCATATACTATTATATATTGTACATATATTTATTAGTTTCAGATTTAGCCATTCGTATACTTTGCCTGTTTATGTTATTGTATTTTGCACAACTCTGTTGCTTGTGAAGCTCGCACACAAGAATTTCACTCGCATGTGCTGTACCAATGTACCTGCACATGTGATATGACAATAAAAAAGTGATTTGAGGGATTTGATTCAAATTATGCCCGGCGACAGTCATAGCAAAGAGATGAAGCACTTTTGAAATATGGGGAAAGCCAAAAACTGCGCTTCCTCCACTTCCATAACATTGATTCATTAATGTTGAATTCTCTCGCAGCTGTTCTATTCCCATGTTGTTGCAGTATATTAATAACTAACCTTGTATTGTGGATGAATAATCTTAATTGTTCTCCTGACTGAAGTTTGGCCCCTGTATAGCATCCCGCTATGCGATTGCATTTGTCTCTAACCACCAGAATCCCTCACGTTAACTTTTATCGAGTGGAAAAAAAGTTGGCGTTCATCCTCCAGCTTCACTGTGCTAATGTTATGCTAACATAGCTGTGTCGCTAGCAATCACATAGCACAACATTATATACCAGGTAGTCCAACTTCAGTAACCCTGCAAACGCCACTCCTGTTTAGTTTTCTGTCTTCATTTATGTTGGAAGTGGTAGCAGAGCTGTACGTTTTAATTAGTTTAAAAAAAATCTCTCAGTCAGAACATGGCATGTCATGTTTACGTGGAAACTAGCGAGCTAACTTCCTGCTAACTTCTAACTCTGTTAAAATTAATAAATTCTGTTTTCATGGATGCCTGGATGTTAAACTTAATTGTTACACCCGATAAAGCAGCAACGCTGATGATTTAATTAAAGATGAAAGAATTTAGACCGTTTTTAACTCAATGTTCGTTTGACTTTGGGACCTGAAGGGATGGAGTTTTGGACCCAGATTACGCCGCAAAGCTCCTCACTACGGCAGCCATAATGCTCTGACAATCCATCAAGCCGTGCAGCTTGCCAAAGTTGTACTAAAACATTTTTTAACATAACGCCAAAATCGGTTCGAGGTGAGTAAGCACAACCAGAATTCATACATAAGGCACACTCTCGATTTTTGAGAAAATTAAAGGATTTTAAGTGTGCCTTATACTGTGGAAAATACGTTATACAGAAGAATAGAATATTGTGATATATATCTCGTTACCGCACGTGCTTCAAATTATATCGCGATATGAATTTTAGGCCATATCGCCCAGCCCTAACAGCTTGTTCTTTTTGCATTCCTACGACTCGTAAACTGATCTTCTGAAACTCACCTCCTAGCCTTTGAATACCATTGAGACTGCCTTGGTTACTGAGAGAAGTGGCCTGCTGGAGCAGCTGTCAAGATATGAAAGAAAACAAAAGTCAAATCTAGAAAACAAAATTAGATCAGACATGATAATTAATATTATTTTTTCCTAACATTATTAAATCCTCTTTAAATTTGGGGACTAAACTATTCATCCATCCATCCATCTTCATCCGCTTTATCCGAGGCCGGGTCGCGGGGGCAGCAGCCCAAGCAAAGAGGCCCAGACCTCCCTCTCCCCAGCCACCTCCTCCAGCTTATCCGGGGGAATACCAAGGCGTTCCCAGGCCAGCCGAGAGATATAATCTCTCCAGCGTGTCCTGGGTCTGCCCCGGGGCCTCCTCCCGGTGGGACATGCCTGGAACACCTCACCCAGGAGGCGCCCAGGGGGCATCCTTGTCAGATGCCCGAACCACCTCAGCTGGCTCCTTTCGATGTGGAGCAGCAGCTGCTCTACTCTGAGCCCCTCCCGGATGGCCGAACTTCTCACCCTATCTCTAAGGGAGAGGCCAGCCACCCTTCGGAGGAAGCTCATTTCTGCCGCTTGTATCCGCGATCTCGTTCTTTCGGTCACTACCCACAGCTCGTGGCCATAGGTGAGGGTAGGGACGTAGATCGACCGGTAAATTGAGAGCTTCGCTTTTACACTCGGCTCCCTCTTCACCACGACGGACCGGTGCAGCGTCTGCATTACTGCAGCCGCAATCCGTCTGTCGATCTCCGGCTCCCTTCTCCCATCACTCGCGAACAAGACCCCGAGATACTTGAACTCCTCCACTTGGGGCAGGAACTCATCCCCGACCCGGAGTGGCCACTCCACCCTTTTCCGGCTGAGAACCATGGCCTCAGATTTGGAGGTGCTGATCCTCATTCCCGCTGCTTCACACTCGGCTGCGAACCGTTCCAGTGCGAGCTGGAGGCCCTCACCCGATGAAGCCAACAGAACCACATCATCCGCAAAAATCAGAGATGAGATTCTGAGGCCACCAAAGCGAAAGCCCTCCGCCACTTGGCTGCGCCTAGAAATCCTGTCCATAAAAATTATGAACAGAACCGGAGACAAAGGGCAGCCCTGGCGGAGCCCATCACCCACCGGGAACGAGTCCAACTTATTGCCGGCAATACGAACCAAGCTCTTGCAACGGTTGTATAGGGATCGAATGGCCCGTAGCAAACTATTCACTGTTTGTCTAATCTGTGGAAAATTATCTGATGCACAGGAACAACTCGGGACCAAGATTTATACTCCATGTCATTATTTTGACAATGTTAGCAAGAGGCAACACATTTTGACCAGAAGGCAAAAAGTTATGCGAGGTTTAAATTAAATAAACGGCACGACAGCTTTTACAGCTTCATGCAACAGGCTCAATGTCTCATTTTTGTCCCAGAAACATAAAACGCCTCAGCTGTTGCCATCTAAGTCACATGTTCTTTGGCTCTGAATTAGAGAAGGCATATGCAAGTCACATGTCAGTGTCCTTTAGCCAGAAAACAGTTCGAGGAGGAAGATTATTCTACTCTGAGCCAAGTTTCAGTTTGTACTTTTGGTCAAAGTATTGTGCAATATTCAGCTTACACAATGACCTAATACATTTTCAGCTTGCAACAGATTATTTTATTACTTAGAACAATGTGGTTGGATATGTCATACACAAAATGGCAGCTGTGTTTCCAGCTAGAACAGTCATTACCAAAACTTAACAAAAAAGGGATCACCTGACCTTAATATCCTAACACAGGAACACATTCATAAAGCTTGGTGATAAAATTCTTACATGCACGCTCACGCACCCACTCACCCACCCACGGGATAGATTGATAATTATCAGGTGGTTCAGTGCTCTCTACCAAGTGTATTCTGTACACTCAATATATTTAAACAGATAAACTATAAAGGTTTTAGTACATTAAGGCTAATCTGTGTGTTCTTTAATAAAACTCACAGCCAGGTACTGCGGTGAAAGAGTCCCCAGCCCAGCCAGGTTTCCCCAGGTGGAGGCGCTGTTGAGCTGCTGAATCTGCTGTACTAGCTGCTGCTGCAGGCGTCGCTGCTCCTTATCTCTCTGTGTGTCAGCAAACTTCACCACCAGAGGTGAGGAACAGCCCTGGAGCGGTGAAGAGTTAAGAGATGTTAGACCGGTTCAAAAGCACACCAAGTTTATTTACCCATGCAAGGACAGTCACTGCATAGGGATTTTTTTGAATTCGTTTTTTTTTTTTTTTGTTTTTTTAAAGGGGGGAGTGGGGTGGGTTTGGTTCCTCTATGCCTCAAGATAGTTGTATGCCTGTTGCATTCATATCAAAGCTAAAAGAGAGGACATGTGCCATGCATAGCTAAACCAGGCCACATTCCAAATAAATAAAAGCACAGGACAATGGTGCAGACGGTGAATCATTTAAGCACGTTAAAGAGTTTAATCGAGTCCACAAATAGGCAGACAACAGATGGACAACATTAACAATAAATAACATTCAAACAGGGATATGTCAGACATTAAGAAAAATGCATTACAATACGGAGACTCTCGCAAACAGACAGTCACATGTTCAGACAGACGCATGGACAAGGCATGCGGTGCAAAAGTATTTTAAGAGTTGAGAGCCAGATGGGGACCAGGCTGGTTAGGGAAAATGGCTTCTGCACCAGCAGCAACTCCCACAGCAGCTGAGAATCGGGGAGTACGTGATTGTGGGGGCAGAATAGGTGGCACTGCTACTGCCCCCCCCCCCCCCCAGAGTTTAATCTGGTAGGAGGAGTGTTATGTTTGGTTGGACTCCTAATTAGACTTGGTCTGATGCTTCACTGGGGAGCCTCTGACCTGCTAGCTGTCAAATTACCACTGCTCTACTTCCACAAAGACTCCATTGGCTATATGAGTACACAGACCCACTTTTTAAGAAGTCTAAAAGGGGAGCTGTTTCAGTCTAATTTTTTTTCCTGATAACCTATATTTGATAGTGTGGATTCTTTTCCCCTGTAGTCCAAAATACAGACTAATATAATGGCACACTAATGGGTAGGCTCTGTTATCAGAATCAATAAGTGAAATGCATTTAGTTCAGCCCAAAATAAAAGATGACAGCACTTTTTGTGTCCTGTTAGTTCTGAACTCAGCAGCTATGTAAAAGGCAATGTTTCGAGTTTTATTCAATTATTCTGCAGATGACAATGTAATTTTGTAATTAGCAAGAGTGGTTTTGGAAATGACTCATGCTTTGTGATGAATGGATGCCATCTGCTTGGACAGGTTCCTCATCTTTCAACACAAGGGGGCAGCAAAATGTATGGGGGAGGGGGGGGGGGGAGGGAAATGAGAAATAGGTGCTAAGGGGTACAGTACCTCCATAGTTTGAGAGTGATGCATGGTTTTGATTGCATTCTGTGCCATTGCCCTGGTAGCAAATGTGACAAACGCACAGCCTGTAGGGGGGAAACAATAGGAGAGGGGGAGGGGGGGAGGGACAAGAAGAAACAAAAACAAGACAAAAGGTTTGGACAACTCGTTATGAACCCCAAAAAAAGACATTACAGTACAGAGAATGGCAACTCCCAAGCACACAGAACCACCCTCACTGGTTAGCACATGAAGAAAGAACAACAAGGAGAACAGTAACACGTGTCAGATGAGCGGTGATCGACAGATTAAATTGCCACCCAGAGAGGCTTGACTACGTGATGTCATGGTGAGACAGTCAACGTGATTATATACACAGAAAATGCACACATAAATACACACTGAAGGGCTTTGATTTACTAAAATATGCAAGGCCTGCAAACATCAAAGGCTAATAGGGCCCGTTTCAAATTGTAGGAACACTGCGTACGTATACTAGAAAAAGAGCAGAAATTCATAGCTAGCTGTGTCTTCTGTGGGATTTAATCGTATATAAGCATCGACGCTAGAGCCTCGTGCTGCCTGCTATCTGAGGCTTTATTCAGCAGAGTGCTATGTAGGAGATGCGATGACAGGCTAATTCCAGCCTTTGTAGAGTGTGATGAAGGAGGCGGTAAAGGAGGAGCTGAGCTGAGCCGCCTGCCAGCTGAGCCTACGAACACCGGCAGCCAGCGGTTGCCTAGGCGACGGGCCATTGTGGCGGACAGCAAGTGCAGTGGCCCTTCACTGCGAGTTGTGGAGGCAGAGTGTCACAGTAATGGGAGGATACACTATGTGGACAGAAAAAGTGCCACTGGAGGTGAATAGCACTTGATCTGAGGGTGCCGGGGTTGCAATGAAGAATTAGGGAGGGGCCCTGCATAAATACTTGATGAGAATATGTACTCTGGTGTGCTGAACATGGCGGATGCGCGGTGCTGAACATCATGTCCACACCGAAGGCACGCTTACCTCTGCTCTGACCATCCGGTCCCCGAAGTATTCGGCACTCTTCGATCTGTCCGAAAGACGAGAACATCATTCTGACCTCGTTCTCACCGTATTTCTTTGAAACCATGCCGACAAAGAGTTTTCTGTCTTCTACCGCTGCAGGAAGACGAAAACAGGAAGGCTATTTAGTGAAACCCAAACAATTATGGCGCTGTGAAAGCAGCACTTACATCAGGTGCGAAAATCTTGCACCCCTCTCTTTCTTGTTCAAGCAAGTGCTCTCTTTGTCATGCTGCCACATTTTCTGCCTCTCACTCAGAGTGCCAGCCTTTTGCACAAATCTCTGCGACTTGCCGCTTTGTTTTCCTTCTGTCTACTTCTCTAGACACAGAAGTATATCATCCTGTACCAGCTCTGCTCTTAAACCACTGCACTATATAGATGCTGTGTACTGCTGTCAATTTTACCCTTTTCAAATCTCACACCCCATTTGCCTTTACCTAATCCTTCTCCTTACAGGTTTTCCTCAACATCTCCATCTCATGGCTTACGTCATCCTGCATGAATCCACTTACCACTTGTTTTCTCACTGTCAGCGGGTTTCATCTGGATAGGATGATGCATCTAGGGGGAAAAAAAAAAGAAAATGTAGGGAAACCATTCACATCTGTCACCATTATAAACTCTGTTATCTCTCATCATAAAGGCCTCATGTCTTCACTCATCCTTCCATCTTCGAGCATTTCTCCCCATCTCTTGTTTTGTTCTTTTGCTGTAAGACCATCATCCCTCACCGCCGCCAGATTCAGGAGGAAGTGTCTAAGAGTTGCTGGTAAGGGATCAAATTCTCCGGTATCCAATTTCACTTCTCGCTGTAATGTAGACTCGCGATTGAACTTATCGATTGCTACTGACAACATCCCTCATCTTCTATAGAAGAACTCTGTTTGACAAGCAAGCTTCTTTGGTATTGCTTTCGAAATGTACAGTGAGCTTCAGGTTTTGTTTCTTTTTTCCCTTCCTCCAGATACAAGTCTGTCAACACCCAATACACTATTGGATCACATACAAATAGAACAAGGTGTGGCAAATCTGAGCTGTGAAAAATCTCATTTCAGTCAGCATAACATCTCTGAACATGACGCTTGTTCTCAAGCTTGTTATGTGAGAAAGTGGAGGCAGAGCAAATGCTGTCATTTCATGCCACTTAATGAACAATTTTCTCCAAGAAGACTGAACTTCAAGTGACTACATCTATAGCACACTGCATGCCATGTGACGTGAAAGAAGAAATAAATCTAGCCATGAGATGTCTGAGCAGGTTGTACTTATGAAAAGTGGTGGGTTTGTTTTTGACAAGCACTAAGGAGAAGCAGACAGATGGCCTGCTCAGTGTGGGGACTGGCTAGCGTCACTGACCAAGTAGAGAGAGGCACAGAAGGGAGAGAAAACAAACAGGGAAACAAGCTTTTCCTCTATCACGCAAATCAAAAATCAGTCAACTGCAGTCAATGCCAGTAACAGTAGGACTCAGGAATGGGATTTGAGAGCTGAGCCGTTAGACCACACTTTGTTTGAAATGTCTGCCTGATTGATAGTCTTCCAGAGAAGAGAGCTAGGACATTATTCTCAGCCTGTGAGACTCATTTATCAGCTCGGTTCAATATTTACCTGCAAGCGCACTGACAGTAGCTCTTTTTACTGAAAGACTGGACTATTGGTTTCATCGACAGCTGGGGTTGTTGGGTATAGATTAAATTGATTGGAAAGCTGGCAATACAGAATGACGTATAGACAAGACAGTTTTGTGGATGTTTAACAAGCCACTGCACTTATTCCAGTTGGCTGGACTTTAATCTCACTAGAAGATCGGGTTAAGTATTAGGGGACCACATTCTGTCTCACCGGGCTGCATTGTTAAAATGGGGGGAGAGAGGGAGGGAAAAAAAAAAAAAAAAAAAAAAAAAAAGGACGAAAAGAAAGCCTTCAACTTGCCTTCAGCTCCTTTCCTGCTTCTAATTTTGGGGAATAAAAATGTAGATGTGCATCAATAATTCATGAATACAAGCATTAATAATTTGTTCCACTTTGTGGCAATCGGGTCCTGTGTCTCAGTGAATAACCTGCAGCCTGGTCAAGCAGGCTTTACCCGATACCTGCACGCTTAGCAATTCAGTGTGCCGAGGTTCAGGCCGGTCCTAAGTGTCGCGTAAGTGATAGTGGGGGTTGAGACATTTCTCAGGCTAGACAGGCGTTCAGTGAACCGAGAGCTCATTATCGGCCAGCGTACAGCTCACAGCCTGCATAGGGGATGTAGTGGGGCTCAAGCAGCTAAAAGCAGCCCATGCTGTGCCTACTCACCCCACTTAAGGTCTTTATGTTGTGCAGTGCATTCTGGGCCTCCAGTGCAGCTTTTCTTGTATAAAAAGTTACAAAACAGCATCCTGCAGAGTGAAAAGAAAAAATAAAAAAAAAAATAAAAAAAATAGGGACAAACAATGGGTGGAGGGAGGGAGGAGACAAAACTGCATTAAAAACACAGCACACAGACATTAAATGTAATACCATGACTGCTGCAGAACAGGAAAGATGCTAAATGGATGAAAGTACTTTCACCACATATCATATTTTAGAAGCACGTGACAGGATATTCTTAGCGCCAACTGTTAGATGGTGCACATACACCATGTAGGAGCTGGCAGCGAGGACAAAGGAGTAATGAGACAGCTGAAGGCTGTGACACAGCCAGAGAGAGTACCACAGGGTTAGACGGCTGTCAGGAGGCACTGATGTGCAGTCGGCAGGTCAACTCAGCCCAGGCCAACACATTACATTGAGTATATTGCTGCATTACATAAGAATCCAGTCCCATACATGTGTGCATACATATAAACATGAGGCATGAAAACAGCACAAAGAAACAAGAGGGAGTGGGAGAGAGCAAGGAAGAGAAACCATGGGAGGAGAGAGTTTGTGGGGGAGGGGAATGAAGAAAAGAGCGTTAGGAGGGGAGGAGAGGGGGGGAAAAAAAAAAAAAAAAAAAAAAAAAAAGCCTCTCATCCTTCCGTCCCAGTAGACCGCCAGTGGCGTTCCAGCCTGTCAGTTTCACTGGGCTGGGGAAGTGGAGCACTGCAGCGTCTCTGACCTACATAGTGTGTATTATGCTGTTAATGGAGCTCCCAGGCCACGGGGAGGGCTGTTGAACTCTAATATGCATCAAGCTGCACTCTCCTATCCCTCCCTCTCTCTCCTTCTCTCTCACAACCAGCTGAGCTCTCCCTTTCTCTACTGCTAAGCCCGTTCTCTGATATACTGGAGCTAAATAAACCATCCGGAGAGGCGTGATAGTCATCAGATGATTTTTTCATGACCTGCAGTAGGCATGACCTAAAAAAAAAAATTAAAAAATTAAAAAATTAAAAATTAAAAAAATTAAAAAAAAATAGTGCAAATCTGGTGATTTGTCAATTGATCTGCACCAAAGTAAACAAGCAAAAATGGAAGTAGGATTACAGCACTTTCAACAAATAAATTAAACAAAAGCAACATGATTATATAAGAGTTGGTTGGAGAGTGGCATTGTGTGGCATGCAAATAAACAACAGCCAGACTATCAGTAGGTCATTGATGAAACTGCAGTAGGAAACAAAACTACTGTGAAAGGAGGCCTACAGTGAAACTGAGTGTAGAGGTGTTGTTGCAAAACACATTCAACTTCACTTGGCTGGGTGAAAAACCTCCTGTGATCAGGCCTGATTATCTAATAGAATACATTAACATGTCCATAGGCCATCACAGCTGACACTGCATAGAGCAGGGGAGGGGTGCTGCTTAAACAATAAGGAGCTTTGAACTCTTCAGCCTCCCAAATGAACTGCACAGCGTTGTGTGTATATTTATATACACACACACACACACACACACACACACACACACACACACACAGCATTATAAGAACCCTGGGGACTTTCTGGTACACCTGTAAACACTCGTAGAATTATTTAGTGGTGTTACATGTGTGTACATCTGTTCCAAGGCCCTTATCATGGGAATTCAAATGCTCTCCTGGTGGCATGCTGTCCAGCAGTTTTGGCCTTGACACAATAAAGTCAGGGTTTGAAACTCGCTTTAGTCAATGGGCCACGTACAGCCCAATTTGATCTCAAGTGAGACAGACCAATATAACCACCCTTTCTGTTAATTTAAATAGTATTTATATTTTAAGGTAAGACATCTATTCAAAAAAATAAATAAATTAAAAATTAACACAAACAGATAAAGTGATAAGTGCAATTTCTAACATGTAGAAAGTTACACATTTCACTGCAGTTGTTGCCAGTCAAAAGATATCCATGTCAGGTCACATGTTTGATACTCAAGGCTCTTTCAGAACAAATGGTGAAATTGTGATATGTCTGAATTTAGTGCAGATCTAATAAATGCCATGTCACAAGTTTATTTTCATCTATTTAGCATCTTTCCTGCTCTGCAAGCTTATTTTGTTATATTGCTCTGAACCCAGAAAAAACACAAGACAGGATAAGTTACACACATTAAAAAACCCACTTCTGCAACGAATTGAGACAGAATGTCTGCACATTACAAGATAATATAACCTTTTTGTTTTTAAATTACAGTTGTGCAGCCGATGTTTACAAGAATACTAGAAAAGGAGATCCCAGAAAGACATTTATCTCTCCAGACGGTGCAACTGTTGTCAACCTGTCTTTGGCTTGTTAATAGCAACACACACACGATCAGCGAGGTAGTGTCAGTGATTCATAACAAACACCTCACAACAACTACATCTGGCCTGGATTGCCAGGGCGGTGTCTGGTAGCACAAATATGGTTCCTTTTAGACTCAAGCTTAGCATCAAGTATATTCCCACCACATTAAAAGCCAAGAGTGGTTTAGCGCCTTTAGCTACAGCGAATCATCCAACCATCAAGGGAACTGAGATTTGGGTGACCAGGACAGTTACATCAAGGAAACTGTCGTTACTTTATTCACCTGCAGTTAGTTACGGGAGACTGAGCACTTCCAGTGGCACTTTGCAGCTCTCTGCAGACAGCAGGCTTCCACTTCACCGTCTCCTCTAATTGCAGCCTAAACTGAATCGCTCAACTCGAGCACCATTTCTAAGGTGAGCGCATCGATGGATGTCTTAATGGAAAATTGCAGTCAAGTAACACTCCCTTTGTACAATGCTGCTTCTAAAGCTGCATTGTACAAAGAAGAGGAAATTTAGAATATATGAATATTTAAAAAAAGATATTATTTAACCCTGAAACAAAAGACTGCTTGCATATGAGGTGATCTAACACAAACACAGCTGCACTGCATGTGCAGACAGGCAGTGCATTGCCTAAGTGCTAAAATCTGAAAGCAGATGAGGAGAGAAGGGGGTTTGCACCAACTAAGAGACCAAGTTGTTTTTATCTATGAGCAATGAAGGTTTTCCAGAAAGTTTCACACCTAATTAGTGTCCATCTCTTATTAGAGATGGTATATAGAGTGAAAATGAACAATAGAGAAACTGAAAGTATCATCTGAGCTTTTCAGTTGCGTCACTTCATTTAAACAGATTGCAATGCACGCCTCAAATACCTGCAGACTGCTGTTAGCATGCTAGATGCTATACTAGTTTTCCCCACTAGCAACTGGTGCACTCCTCACATATGGCAAAACAAACAAAACAGGTTTTTAAGATAATCTGGATGGATACATAATCCAATGTTTTCAATTAAAATAAAATTATTATATGCCAGATCGTTTATATTGAAATCTAAATCACTAAGGAGAAATTTTGCCTGCAAGGTAGTAGAACAAATTATTCCTGAAAGTGAACCTTTCACCCAGACTGTACCTTTGCTCTGAGGAGGATTCTGAGTGCGATCACGAAGAATGTTTATCTGGTGCACGGCTCCAAAGGGCTCAAATAGCTCTTTAAGTTCTGTTTCTGACCAGGAGCGGGGGATCTGTCCAACAAACATCTTGATGGAGTCAGGGTCTGGCTGGTCCAAGTGCTCCAGCGACCCGTTCATCTTGCTGCTGCTGCCGTTGCTAAGAAGAAAAAGAAAGAGAAAAAAAAAAAGAGAGAAAGAAATGAAAAACAATTTTTGTAATGTGTATGCCAGAGGTTAAACAAATTTAATATCATAACCATACTGCTTCAGTAGGTCACGAAAAGTAAAGGAACAATTACCATTATCTGGTTTAGAACTACTTGCACTCACATCTAAGTACTGTCCGGTTTGGCAGCTAACAATTTCATTTCATTTTCATGCTTAGCTTAAAGGAATGAGTCACATAATGATAAATGGGGATGGGAATTAAGAACAGGTTCTTGCAGAAAACCGGTTCCTAGTAGTCCCATTTCTTGGAATTGTGTGTTCTTCCCATGGATCCCCCTTATCTGCTCTCACACTCACTACAACCAGCTGATTTCTGTTTGCAAGCAATAGTGACACTGTCTAGAGCAGAGGTTCCCAAAGTGTGGGGCCCGCCCCCTGGGGGGGGGGGGGGGGGGGGGGGCCAGTAAGAAAAAACTAAAATGAACCCTTGGACACTGCTAGCATCATTGACAGGTTTTTGACGGGGCTCCCACACAAACGGAAAGCTGGAGATGAAGCATCGCCAAATATGTTTCCAAACCAACTTACTTCCAAGCCAAATGCTAGAAAATGTGATGAAGCACATCTTCCCTTTGGCTTCACCTACACAAGTGCCAAGGTAGGTCTCTGTGACAGAATTAGTTTCCCTTGCGTCGGGAGCACGCGCTGGGCTCTTCAAATCACGGACAAACAGTATCCCACATTCTTGATTTTTAGTTCACAAACACTTCTTGTAAAGACTAACTACTCCTGACATTTTGGAGATGTGAGCTCTTTATACAGTAAAGTTAGTGGGATCCAAATAATATCAGGCTGATCCTGCCACGATTTGTTCCCCCAGTTCAAATCACAGACTAACAGTATCCCACAGTTGTTTATGTTTTTGAACCCATTTTGCACAGAGAGGCATTTGAGAAATGTATCGATAGCAATGTTGAATATTATTACACAGGGGGAAAAAAACCAAAACCCACGAACATTTTTCGTGTAAAACAAGGGGGGGGGGGGGGGGGGGGGGGGGCAGCAAAAAAGGTTGGGAACCACTGGTCTAGAGGATGGATATGCACCTTTTTTTTTTTTTTTTTTTTTAAATTGCACGAAAGGACAAGATAAATGGTGGACAAATGTATGCAGGACTGAAATAACTGCATAATACTGCTAACACAACTTTGGTTCTTTGCAAGCATCTGCCAAAACAGCATGCTATTGCTAAGCTAGCCAAGAACCCATAGTGAAAGCCGAGTGAATACCTACCCCAGCTGCCAGACCCTTAGCTTCAACAGGCAACAAGCACATGAGCAGCCTCCCTTTCTACCCGTTCACGTTTCTAAAGCAGAATCACTTTGTATTCTATTAAGAGAAAAATCTTAGAGATGTGCCCTCATTACAGATTTGTATTGGTGTTTGGGGTTGTAGCCTCAGGTTTGTATTGTTAAATGGTGATTATGAAACATTAAAATAGCTGAAATGCACTGAGTAACATGAAAGTAATGTAATCAGTTGTATAACAAATTACTCTCGGGAGTAATTAAGTAATGTACTGCATTACTTTTAAGAAAAGTGTTCTGTGTAATATGTGTAACAATGACGTTTTTGAGTAAAGACTCCAACACTGATTACAAAGAGGAAATACCTCTTTGAACATTTGACCCACATCATGTAATCAAGGCTACGTTCACACTGCAGGCGAAAGCGCATCAAATCCGATTTTTTTGACCCTATGCGACCCATATCCGATCATGCTATGACAGTGTGAACGGCGCAAATCCGATATTTTCAAATCCGATCTGGGTCACTTTCGTATGTGGTACTGAATCCGATACATATCCGATGTTTTAGAAAGCGACTGCTGTTTGAACGGTCATGTCGCATTAAATCCGCCTTTTACGTCACCGACACAAGACTGAAGCCAATTATCAGCGCCCGAGAAGATATCGCGAACGCTTCCTAGCCATCCAGTGTAGATGTCAGTGAAACTGTTGGGAAGACAACGTAAACATTTTATTTGTACTGTATAATCTGCAGATTCTGACAGAAATCTGCAGCTATCCTTTGAAGCACCGCTCCTCTCTTAAACAGCAATAAGGATCATTATTAGGTTATTTACATTATTATGTAAATAACAAAATAACTTAAAGCAAAAATTGGGAAACGTAAAGTCCGAAGTCTTTATATTAACGGCCATCAGTCAAACAATACTGTTTGTTCTTGGTCTAAACAGAGCGCGTTGTGTGTGACATCTTCTTTTGCGCATGCGGGCCGCTTTGAGCGTTCACACTAGAGCGCGTTTGCTGTCGCATTTTATTTGTAGTGTGAACGAGGAGACAAAAAAAAATCGGATTTGATCAAAAAATCGGAATTGAGCATTAAGACCTGCAGTGTGAACGTAGCCTAAGTTGCATGAATGTAATTTCTTTATTGCTGCTTAAGCAACGGTTTTCACTCTCAAAACTAAGCCAAAGAGAACCTGATGACAATCGATAAGGAATCTAATTAGTGATATCGATAGTGGAATTGCTAAATTCTTATCAATTCCCATCCCTACAATAAATATCTAATGCAAATTTTAGAGTGGCACAGAAAGGGCCTGAGCAAATGATCAGCTTCAATGAGTTATTCTTCCAGCAAAAAGGCAATGTCACAATAGTGCCAGTAGTTCAGGCAGATTTAAACAGCCATAATGCTGCTTTCTTCTAGAGGCTGAAGTTTAGAAAGTCACTAAGGTCATTTAATTTAGAAGCACGTGACAGGATATTCTTGGCGCCAACTGTTAGATGGTGCATATACACCATGTATGTATATCTGTTTATAGTTTTTTTTTTTTCTTTTTTTCTTTTTTAAAAGAAAAAGAAAAAAGTTACACCATCTCTTATTTTTTTAACATTCACCTAAACATACTGAGACAAAACCAAGATTTAATAAATAGGTTACACTGTGTTTTTAGTATTATAAATAAAAAAAAATTTAAAAAAGTGTGTATTGCATTTTCAGAATTCCTACCAAAAAGTCAAATGATTTTGCAGTGTGACCGTTTAAACACACGTTTACTCAAGTGCAAGCTGAAACAATATATCATTTACAAATTATTGCCAGCTTCCTCTGGGGAAAGCTTTGGGGACAGAGAATCAATACCCACCAGTGTACCTGTGACTACAGCATCTTTGTCTCACTCTCACACAGAATCAAACACACAAACTGTTCCTGACAGGGGTAGAGGCGCTGGAAATTATGAATGAGGGTGAAGTAACAGCCCTTCACAGGAAAAGAAATAACTTGCAACAGGTTAAGACTTCCAACGCACACTACAGATATGTAATATTTCAAACAAGGGGGGGGGGGACAACACGGACAACACCGTGGTACTAATCTCACAAAAAAGTATATGAATGTTTGCACATTTAAAATAACTATTTTGCACACAAACCTCTGAACACGAGTCATCCATCTCTTGCAAAATGAACCCAGCCGTTCAGCAGAAACACCAAACTCCTTGAGGGACTTAAATGACATGCTAACAAATCACACTTCTGCTCGTGTTCCTCCCGAAATCCAACTCCACACCTCCAAATTAGCCCTTGCCCCTTCCCTCTGAAGGCTTTCAATACATTTGAATGATGACAAACAATTTTCCCAGAGGGAAAAAACAAACAAAAAAAACAAAAAAAAAAAAAACACAAAAAAAACAAAAAACAAAAGGAACTACTGTGAAACAAAAACCTCTTCTCCAAAAGAGGGGATTGTGGCCCCTCCCACTAGCATGTAACAGCTACTCAAAAACAGCACCGCAAAGCTCTAAACTTCCAAGAATCGGTGGTTAGCAGGCCGAGATTTTGCAGTGCATCTCCTCCTCAGGCGCTTTGGCGATGGTACAGAGAGTAACCTACAGCTTCTTTGCCACAGCAGGGGAACAATCACATATTGTTCCCCCATGCCGGAGAACACTATTCACCGTTCCTCTGCGGCACAATGGACCAAGTCATACAGACGCACTGGAACACGTCGAAGGCTACGTCTGCTAAGGCCACAGTACTGGTGTGTGACACCATTTGTCCATTTCTGCCAGTGGCATTCCGACGCCATTTTGCCATAGGCACTTTGCTCAGATCTCACAGCACAGAGAAAACCTCACTTGAAAATACTGGATTTGTGTCAGAATTCAAAAACATGAAGGCTGCATATGACACCGTCTCCTTTACATTCATTAAACTCTCAAAGCCACTGCAGCTGTGCATAGCTCTTCTGCTATGCGACTGTGAGAATACATTCTTCAGGCATGATTCTGCTGCATTTTTAGTATACACATTAGGACATTATTCAAGGAAGTAAAATTCAAGTAAACAAAATCTATTATGAAACTGTCTGCTTCAAGATGATGTTGCATCATACAGCATAACCGAGCTGACAACTGTACAGTCACCTATGAATATTACAAAGGTGACTGCTGCGAACTAAGTATTTACATTTGCACGTATAAACCAGTTTAAAGTGATGTCATATGCTGCAGAGCTGTTTTGCAAAACAAAAACCTGTTGGTATAAAACCCAAATAAACATGTAGCTGATATCCATTCACCGTGGGTCCAATAAGGTCAGAAGAACTGGGGCATTAAGTAAAGACATACCACTGTTGGCATTTTTTTCCTAAATGTTTTTTTTAAAAACAAATACATATTCAAATTTCATCAACTTTACTGTAGTGGGAGCAACACCAGAAAAATCAAGACATTCAGACAGACTTTGTAACTTTAATTACTGCTATCGGTATGACAGGCACAGCAACATTGTTTATACCATGCTAATTAAGGTTGCTTGATTATGGCAAAAATTAAAATCATGATTATTTAACACAATTATGCTATCAGAAAAAAAATAGCATAATTTTTTCCATTTAAATAGTCATTCAGACAATTTGGGCCCTGGGAACAGCAAAAAGTGGGGCACTTGAAGACCAAACAAGACCATACTTGTTAAACCGAATGTGACAATAGGCATTTTAATCCCAATTACCTTGTTTTAATACTGACTGAAAGCCAAACAAAACAGTAACTGGAGTTAAAATTTGATTCATTGGGCAGCTACAGCGTCAAAAATAAAAACGCTTTTAAATGTAGATTTTACAAGGATGTGCCATTTTACAACTTACAAATGGTAAATAGCTCTGAATTTGTCAGAGCACCCAGAAGAAGCTCATCTATCTTAAGCTGCTCTTTAACCATGTTGTGGACAGAGACAGGTGCAGACACAGATGAGTGGTTATTCCGGTTATACTCCTTTAAGTCCACAAGAAATATGGATGAAGGGTAAACGCAAAGTTGATGCAATGCCACGTACAAAGAGCAAGAGCCACGCGCTCACCTTATGATGACAAAATCTACAGCAAACACCATTATCTACAGCATATCTACATAAGCAGCTGTGTTTTCCCACTTATTGATCACATCATCCAGCCTGCTTTAGATTACAAAGTGTCAACCTGAACACTGACCACCCCAAGATCAAAAGTTTCTCAGGCTCATTGTACATTTTGATTTGTGTGAATTGCCAAAACTCAAGTTTTTTCAAAGCTACTGCAATTTGGGTGGTGCAGCTGTCAGCCTGCTGCAAAGCTTTTGACAGTTTTGAAGATTTTGGCAAATTAAACAACTTGTTTAACATGTACTGTTGCCACACAGTTTTAAAACAAGGTGGTTGTTGATAGAAGGAAAAAAAAAAAAACATTTTTTCCCACTTCTGATTGTGTTGCACAGCTTTAGATTGTGAAAACGGGAAACACTTTGTTTGCCGTCTCAAGGTTGCAGCTCAAGTGTAAATTGCACCTATGACACCATCATCTTTGCTGTTATCTGTGTGTTTGTTGAGACAAGCAGAGGCTGAGCTGAATTTCACTAAAATTTATCAAGTTCAAAACATGCAATATAAGACAACGTTGTGGGTGTTGTTGACTTTGTCATGTAGTGATCCCAAGCCTCAGCAGGTGGACCACCTCAGGTATGTTGTGTGGAAAAATTTAATCAAACTGGGACAAGACTAAATTCAAAGTCCTTCACTGTATATATTCATTTTATTTAATTTACCAAGTACAAAGTTTTATTTTTCTTCTCAGAGTCAAGTTTCTATTTTGATGCCTTTTCAGACATGGTTTCGGTTTTTGGCTGTAACTATAATAAGCTAGTTATGTCAGACACTTAAACATTGTATTAAACTATTAGACCTACACAAAATGTCGATACTTTACTCCAAGTGTACCGGTTAAAATAAATACTGCAATTGATTCTGTCAGTACCGCCCAGCTCCGCTCCCAGCACCACCTGCCAGAGTATTCCCAGACGGCAGTGATGAAGTCTTTTGCTGAGCTTCCACAAACAGCCCTGCGTTGTGGCAGCTCGTCGCGCTCCAAGACACCCTGCAGCAGCTGACGAGCCATCCAGAGCCACGGCAGTTGCATGCCCACTGCTGCGCCACCCATAAAAACAGGTGATTTATCTAGACCATGTGTCTGTCCTGTTGGTGAGCTCTGACCGCGCAAGTATGCCAGCGACACCTTTTCCTGTGCCCATAATAGAAGGCCAGCCAATTTGCCTGGTTATACTCGTGGTTGTGGACATTACTCATTCCGAAACCCTCAGGAGGGTCACAGCAACACCAAATGTCACATGATGTAGAGTTTTTTCCCCCCCACCATTGCTGATGGAAACCAATCTCACTACCTGCTATTATCAATCATTAAAAATAAATACCAGCTAGCATTTTATCATTACTAGAAAATCACTAACGTGGTACATTCAATGTCAAACTATCACAATGTTGCTTTAATAAAAATATTGATCAAGTCTTACTAAAGACATGTTACAAATTGCCATGAGTCTCTTCCCGTTTAAATGACAGACCAAACTCATTTCATCACCTGGTAATCAGCAGCATGCCACTTTAATACTTTATTGGGGATAAAATAAAGTCAAGGTTCACACAAAGAACATGCTGCTTCAAAGAAAAGAGAGAAATCAGTCGACTGAAACAGCTGTTTGCTAGTAATACCCTTAAAGAAAAAAAAAAAAATCGAGAGCCGTTTTTTCCTTTTAGGAAACCAGTGGCCTTATAAGCTGATTCAATGAGACACAGAATGCCTCTAATGCCTCAGTAATATCTCTGACAGCTGTCAAGTAGAACAAAGTCTCTCTCTCTCTCTCGCTCAACTCCATTTATTTTCCCTAACACTAGAAAAAAAAAAAAAAAAAAAAATATAAAAAAAAAGGCAGAATATTCTTTGATAGCTTCAATAAAGTATAATGAGCCTGGGGAAAAAAAAAATAAAAACTCCTGACAGCTTGAAGATGCAACTTAAAAGACTGGCCACAGACAACAGGATTTACAGAATAACTGTTGTTATCAAAAATCAATGCAACTCCTTGTTTTTGGTCCCAAACAAACAAAAAATTGTTTTACAACTTCAAGGCAGAAACAGGAGAACTGTGTGTCATTTGATTTCCATACCAAGTGGCTGACCTAATCAGCACACTGTGGTTCTGATGAGAAAATTATTGAAATCTTTTTTTTCCTCCTGGCATTAACTCCAATTCAGCTCAAAATGGCCTAATTTCATTGTTGCATTTGCCCTGATGAAGACGGACGTGTTCAATCAGCCTCTGAGTGGGCTGCGTGTTAACAGACGGCCAGCATCTGATGACAAGGCCCGCCCCATTAGCTACATAATCACACCAAGAGTCCCCAGCGGTTATAGATGGCGATGCTAAAGTAAAGCTTGCATGAACAGTCAAAACGAGCAACTACAAACTCTCCTCAGTTAGTGTCAGACAGAGCGTCAGCAATTAGTCTCAAGTGAAGAGACCAACAGCCAACTAAATGCAGCAATCAAGCACAATCAATTTGCCTGAATGTGGTGACTTACTCTGACATTCATTACACTAACCTGTAACAGAAAACAGAACAGCTTTGATTGAGATAAAACTCGTTTTAATTATCCAACCTGTTCTTTTTTCTTTTTTTTTTAAATTATCATCATCATCAAAATAGAGCATAGAAGGTCGAACACAAATGCACTGCTACTACTGATGTTCCTGCTTACGTGGGATGGGGAATTACCCGTTCAGGGTTCTTCCTTGTTCAAAATGGGCCTCTGAGGAGGAGCATGTAAGCTCAACCGTTCCACATATAGATAAGGCATTGTTACCTTTGCTGGGACAAGACTATCTTCCTGTTATTTCTAGCTATCTGATAAACAGTTACCAAAAGCCCATAACTGAAATGTGTGTACATCAAAAGCACACATGTCAGATTAGTTACAGAATATAGTCACATCAATTTCAGTGGTTAGATCAGGTCACTGACAGTCCGAGTAAAACTGCTCATTTTTTAAATTAAAATACTGCTAAAGCTTGGGAGAAAGGTGCCAGCGTTTGTCAGGGCTGTCCCGAGATGTTGGAACATGTCTGAAATAACAGATATTTGCCTTGGTACCAGAAATGCTAGTCTGCTTAACTCAGCTTTAGCTTATTTATGTACAAACTAGCCAGACGTCTTTTTGTCCCACACTTTAATAAGTCCTCCTTTTGGTTTTAAGAAATTTAGTCAGTGTGATAAGATAAGATAACCTTTATTAGTCCCACACGTGGGAAATTTGTTTTGTCACAGCAGGAAGTGGACAGTGCAAAAGTTATGAAGCAAAAATTAGAATACAATAAGAATAAATACAGTACACACAACTGTACAGAATAGAATAAAATACTATATACAGTAGAATAAAATATACAATAAGATAAAAATAGAATACAAATGCTATATACAACTGAGTAAAAATACAACGATGCCAGAAAAGATTATTGCACTTAGTGTTATTGCAATAATTGCGATATTTTCCACCAAAAATAGTTCCACACTAAAAGCTGATCAGATAAATCCATTATTTTTCAATGCTTTACTTTTTCTTTTTTTTCTTTTTTTTAACTGCAACAATAACTGGAGCAACTACTGTACCATTGTGGCCCATACCTTGGTTTGGGGATGGGTGAATACGGCTTTTTTGTGTGTTCTCATGAACTAAAAAACAAAAACAAACCCACACACGCCATTAATGTAAACATTTCCACTTCAGTAATTGTGGAAATGATCTTGAAAAAAAAAAAAAAAATCACAGCTTTCACTAGTATGGTTTAACTAATATTAATAGCACTATCGTTGTACAATATTGCAGACGCGTTTCCGTTTCAGTCTCAGTTTCACCCCTACAGGCTCCAATGGAGAGTTTGCAGAAAATACTGCACATTGAAGAAACAATACTTTAAAACAAGGCTTCCAATTATGCACAAAATTCAAACTTGCACTGTGATCACTGATAGATCAATCATTAGCTTATAATTTATCTAAAGCACAGATACTCAATGCTATGCAAAAGATGAGGGTTGTACCAAATGAGGGTTGTAATTCTCAAATGCCTTTAATCTAATCCATTACTCTAACTAATCCCATAGTTTTCTGCTTAAACAGACCTCTTACCTCTTTGTTAATCACTTCAGAGCCAACTACTGATAGAGTCATGGACATAGTGGGTGACTGTGGTCTTATGCAACTCATTCTGTGCCTCAACGTCTTTTGTTTGCAAAGCTTGCAGAAGAATTTGCTCAACCTTCGATCACACCACCCCACAGTGGAGATAGAGGATCTCACTGAGTGTTTTGTGGCTCCAGGACAGACAGGCTTGCAGTTACTGTCATGCTAAGGCAAGCAGCAACAGCAGCAGTAGCAAAAAAAAAAAGAAAAAAAAAAGGAAAAAGTAACAATCCAGATCAGAGTGGTCCTGCTTTTGGCCTTTAACATCTGGCTACAAGGGCATTCATCCACCAGCACCCTGACAGCAAGGAGAGTGAACAATTGGCCCGAGCAGCCATCCAACTCAGCGCCAAGATCCGAGACTTCACACAGATCAACAACTCCCTGACCGCAACAAAAAGGGATCACTGTGACACTTAGCTAACTGACATAGCACTATGGCAGTGTCGGCTGCCAAAGGATCATGCTTAAGCCCCGAAAGCCATTCTCGCTGTCAACAATTAGACAAAAATCAGTCAAGATGCAGTCAACATAGTCACAAAAGAAACAAAAAGAAGAAAAAAAAAAGAAAAAAAAAAAGGCTGAACTGGTTATTTCTTATCATATCCCTGGTCATTTTCCTTTGGCACAAGCCCAGAATGGATGGAGGGAAATTTATTTAGTGGGGGAAAACCCCTTACAATATTCACACATTATTTTACACAAGAAAACAGGATATCAAAAAGGTGGAACTACAACGATCACTGTCACATAAATGGCCATTGATCCTCAGTATATCAGTTTAGTTTATATAACACACAAAGCCACAAATGTAAATATTTGCAGTTTACTGGCACGTTTAAAAAGTTTCTAAAAGCTTAAAAGGCCACTTAATATGAAGCGTTTTACAACCCAATCAGCAAATCATTTAGAAATAGTGCAACATTTTAGACTAGAAGCAAAAATATTTTCTTGTTTAATCTTTTTAATTTATAGTTTGCTCTAGAGCAAAAAACAAAAAGCACAACAAGCAAAGGATAACGTGATTAAAACATTTAAAGAATCCTTGTTCAGCTGTTGAGTTTCCTCATTTGTGAGACCATGCAATAACAGCCATTTTGTTGCAAACTACAGAGAGCATTGCTGGAATTGCAAACATTTAAATGTTAAACAGTGTCGTAAAGCAGGCGGTGATTTTGGAAATGTTTTTGTCAAACAGGATTAGCTGACTTTGTGTCGATACTACCTTCGGGGTGGGGAGTTATATATGGACCTCTGTACTTTATAAATACCTTTCCTCCCACTTGTTTATATGCCCCGTCACAAGATTTCCATTAATGGCTCAATAATGTAGCAAACCACGTGTTTTCTATCGTTAAGTCAGCACTCTATAACCAACATGGACGGGAGGAGGGGGGTACAAATGCATGTGAGCTGCAGCTAACCATGTTAGCAGGCTCTGCTGCTAGCAAGAGACACAGGGAGGGACCGGGAGTAAGTGTGCCGTATCCTGCCTGCAAACAGGCTCACGCACGCTGCTGGACTTTAGAAACTGAAGTCACATTAGTAACGGCTTGGCAACGACATATAGTGTTATGGAACTTTAAAGCAACTTCTCACACTTCGTCTGCTAAAAGCGCTTGTTTTCAAAGCCCGACAATTGATCGTCTAAACATCCACCGTTTGTTTCGATCGACCGCACTTCAAATGAGAATTTGATCAGCTGTAACGAAGTAACCCGAAGTCAGAGCAAAAACAAACAACCAAAAAATATGTCTGTGCCATTAATGCAACGTAAAGGGCACAAAATGGGCATCATGTTTATTTATTTGCATATTTTTTTTAAAGCTACGTGGTTTCTTTTTCTGGACTGATACTGAACGTGTGATCTCCGGAAGCACATGTCACTTGACTATTGTAGCGCGCCCAAGCGTCGGGTACCGCTGTTAGCAAACTGCGTTTCCACTCAAAGTGACGAGATAAGAGATTAGCAGCAGGGCCACACTTTACTTAACTACAATTTATTGTGGTCACATGCCTGTATTACCCAAGTTAAGCTAGCAACTTAAACTCCAGGTGAGCGTATCCTCACCGCTTGCGTGATTAGCAACGTTAGCATCCCAGTTTGCTCGCTTAGCTAGCGTTAGCTAACTCAACTAGCCCTCAACTGTTTTGTTCGCCTCGCCTGCTTAAAAAAAATAAAAATGCCAGTCTGTGTTTACGATGTTGAAAAGGCGAGGCGAGAACTCGGCACATGTCTTTAGCTGATTTACTTACATTGTGTCGCTCGAAGTCATTAACCGACTTTCGGTGAGAGGGAGGAAATCCAGGTTGTACGCCGAAGTCATGCTCCAAAAAAAAAAAAAGAACAACACACACAGCGTCTAAACAACGAAAAGCGACGTCCACTCAACTCCTGTGAGACGGCGAGAAGACGAAGCAGAGCAGGTGCTGGGAGGGGGCGTCTTCTTTAAAACTGCAGAGAGGGAGGGAGGGCACCGGTATCCGCCTTATTCCTTCCTTCTTGTTTCTCTCTCTCTCTCGCTGTCTCCGAGCGAAATAAATTCAGGCGAGCCGCCGTCAACACTGCACACCGAGCTGCAGCAAAGCAGAGGCGTGGCCTCGTCAACAAAAGTCCGAAAGACACGCTGCGTGTTGCTCAACAATCTAAATACCCCTATCTAAATGACTGCAATGTCCCTTTAGAGACCACACGTGGTGCCCTATGGAGAGTTTACTAACCTGTTTTCTAGTTTACGATCTTTTATCTGCTCTAGCATCGCCATTGCATTCCAATAATGACCCACATTCTGCAACTCTTTTACAAAAAACAAAAAAACGTATTAATCAGATCATGTCGAGCCTTATTGTGAAATGACTCTATCTGAGAATGAATCAGTGATCTAATAATCACAATTGGTGAGCGATTTAAAATGTTTAAATATAGTATCCAGGCTATTACTATCAATCACACTAATGCCACTCCTGTTTCCATATCTTCCCAGCACTCTAAATTAGGCAACCGGGCCTTTTGTTTTTATTGGATTACTTAAATAAATAAGATTATTTCCAGGTTGTTTATTGCCTTGCACTGCAGATCGGTCCATAAATCAATTCCCAGTCAAAAAGTTAGATGGGTAAAAATGTAGCTGTTCTTGTCTGCCTTCATCCATTCTTCCCTTCAGGGTCATAGGTCACATTCCCCCTTTGTGCTGGACTGTTATCTCCTAGAAGGTGGGGAGAGGGGGGAGGGGGAGCCTATCTTCCTTTGTTGTGCCGGACTTACAAGGTGAGGCCTCTACACGTGGAGGGAAAGGTAAACGGGCCGGGGGGGGGGGGGGGGGGAGGTGGACTGTTGTCAAGTGCTGTTTGAGAGACGAGTTGGGGGGCTAGCCTAATTATCAAACCACTCATTACTGCTTCAGCAGCTGCACAGTCCTAAAATATTCTTCATAGTGAGCATTAAGAAACATCCTATTTATGAAATCCTACTTAATCCCTGTATCCATAGCAATTTCAAGGCAACCTGGCACCAGTGTCGGGTCTGCTCTATTAAACAGTGCCTGAAAGAGGCTTGTGTGCATAATGTGATAATGCAAACTCTTTTTCCATAAGTGCGGACGAGCCCACTGTGCAACATGCATCACCTTTAGCTTAAGGGGCTGATATCAAAAGGTACGCTAAACCTCTCTGAAGATTCGGGTTTCATTAAGACGGAGGCATCTGCAGCATCCAACACATTTCAGCTGTGTTGGTATGTACTATTTGTTTTTTCTAAAAAGATGTTTAATAGATTGGATTTTACATGCCTAGTGTCATGTCTAGTTGCTGGCACCTTCTAATACTAGACTGTCTTTCTTAATCTCAGATGATTACTACTCTAATCCTATCATAATCCTCCACATGTGCCATCCTTTTGTTGTTTACATCAAATGTTTTCTCCCTCATGCAGTGGGAGCTGAAGAGCCCACTCACCCAGCATTTAAATGTGCACCTTTTCGTGATAAAAAAAAAAAAGTACAAGGTGTAAAAATAGGCCAGCTTCAACTAAAAACAAAAAAGAGGCCACATCGTGTGTTTTTAAGCAGGACGCCTTTAACTTGAAAGTGCACTTATTCTTAGCTCTGCCTTTCATGAAATCATTTGTCGAATGGCCGACCAGCTGAAGTGCTCTCAAAATGGAGAGAGTGAACTTCATCTTATCTTTCCTTTGCAGAGGAAATCAACTGTTTCAGGATGTACTAAATAAATATAGCGCTGCCTTATCAGTGTAAAGTTCCACTGAATGTATGCAAATGCACATGTAAATGTTTCCTTTTCTTGCATTTAAAGATAATTGATATCTTCAGTTGTGTTTGACTGGCTCAGCACAGTGAGGCCTGGGCAGCTTTCAGCAGACATCCAGTCACTCGTACTGCTCTTCTTCAGTGGGCCGTGCAGTTCGAAGACAAACACCTACATCACTGACACCTCCACCTTTTTTTTAAACATTTATATTTCATGCAAATCTACAATTCCTTGAGGAAGTTTGAAAAAATAAAGAAGGGAGGTACATTTTTATTCAATTTTAGTGATACATCTTTCTTGGGAAGTTGAGGAGACATAAACTATAAAATGCGTTCAATTTAAACATGGCTTCTAGATTCCTGTTTAAAAAGAAAACCATATAGGCGCACCAGAGGAACACTACCCTGCCCACAGGCACACTCTCACAGCATGGGAGAACGACTCAGCTGGAAACAATACATCCTATGACAATATCCAGCCCAGACAAAGAGGCAGTCCAAATACGGGCTGCTCCACAAAAGCTAGCCCAAATTTGAATGAGGGGCCAACCCAACGTACCTCATAGGCAGGTCTTCATTCCTGACTGAGATCCCGGCCGCAGAGGGGGGACAGCGCATGCTGTTGGCATACAGACTCTGCACCAGGGCCAGCTCAGAAGAGTGTTCCAACATCGGTGCTCTGGAAAAATCCACCCGGTGTAACGGACACTTTCTTCTCTTTCCCTCTTTCCTCGGTGTGTCTCTCTCCCTTTCTGTGTCTCCCGCCCACTCTTTCTCCTTGGTTTAGTGCAGCAGAGCGGTGCCCACCCCCTTCGCTGGCTGTGGTGGCTGAAATAATCCTCTCTGACAGCTCATCGTGCGCTAATGCATTGTGCTGCCTGCGGCAGCGCAGTTTGCAGGCTGTAAAGCTGTGTCCACAGCACTCTTCGACTAATTGACACCCATATTAGGGAAACTTCAGAAAATTGGACATGAATGATTTATTCCCATTGTCACACTAGAGGAAATTAGATGAAACATCAACACAGTTGACACAGAATTTCATTCTGTTCCAGTCCTGATTTTGTAGCATGTTTTTTCCCCTTCTTTTTTTGGATTTTGCCATGTAGTTCAGTCAGTGAACTGCTTTAAATAAAAGCCTAAACAAGGCCAACTGGTTGATCAAGCCTAGCATCCTACACCTGCGCCCACCACAACTCATTTTATCAATAAATGCTCTGTCTGAGCACCTGCAGATACTAGAGATAAACAGTATAACCACTCTCCAGGCAGTGAGAGCATGTGCATATCACACTATGCATGAGTTGTCTGGTTACCGACCTGTTTGTGACAGCGAGAGCGCTTTCTATGACAGCCTGACATCATTACTATAATTGAGTAGATAGAGATAAAGATAGGCTGCCAGAATATAAGCAAACACTTAAGTAAGTGTGGGTACTTGTGAAATAAGGACAGATGACATTACTCCCCTTATTGTCCACTCCAGGTACTGGAGTGTACCTCCAGTACCTGGAGTGTTTGAAGTTCACTGAGCAGCCCAAAACTGTGGTCCTACTGTGTTTTAGATTATAACGCAAACACCGATGCACAAATGACATGTGCCGGTATGTAATTCTACAAAACAAAGGTTCTCCACAGTCGATTTAAAAACCAGAAACCCCAACCATGAGAATTAAGAGCATGTTGAAAAGACCCAGCAGCTTTTTATCAAAAGTGTGTAGTTTTATCATTTGCATGGCACAAAGTTCACTCCACTCTGCTGGGAGCCATCTAGATAGGAAAATGAAGAAGTCAAGGCAGCTTTTTTTTTAAGCTCCTGCACACATTCTCTCGTACTCTCTCAGCCAATGTTTGTGCTGCCATGGACCAATCAGGTGAAATATCTGAAACTAATTTACTGCAATATTCTTTTCACCAAAACCCAGGAGGAACTCAATCTAGGTCTTCCCCTCCCGTAGGTGTTGTATCCCGCTTGGGTAATATGACATTAAGTAGGAAAGTCATCTGAAACAGGGTCATGCCAGTGTGTGCTGATATCACAGTCGAGTACAGCAGCATGAACGGGCTCTCTGCTTCTTCTGATCGTGGCACGAAATCCTCTTCATCTCAGCCCCGCTCCTTCTGCTGAATATTTTAAACACTTGTGCTGAAATCCAGGCCTTTATGATGCCATGCTGCTTAGCGTGACTAGTCAGAGCCGCCGAGCACGAGGATAACTGAAAGATTTTCTTGCTGCTCTGCTATGAACACCTACAGTAAGTGTACAGTACGATAACGCCTGCGTGCTAATCGCTGACAACTGAAAAGAGGTGACAGAGGTGTAGTAATATGGCATGGGAATGATATATGAAACAAGGAGTATTGCTCTGAAAGGGAGCGTTATTGGGTTTCAGTGCATTTTGCGGCTGAAAAACAAAATGCATTCATGCCTGACATGTACTAAGTTGAATAACAGCACATGGTGAAAGCACTGCAGGTGGCCTGAACAGTGAAAGCAACCTCAACTTTCATTTTTTTTTCTTCTTCTTTTGCCACTTTTGGCCTCCCTCGGGACCATTTGCACAGACAAATTCTGTCTGTGTTTTTGCAGGTTAAAACTGAAACTGTCACAGCTCGGTGAACACTGCTCGAGTGCAAACACCACACGCTGGCAGCATGACTTTAAAGTCACACTTGACACTCAAATTTTCAAACGGTTACAAGCGGGCACAGCTTCCCCCCCCCCCCCCCCCCCCCCCCCCGGCATCATAACTTGTTTGTTACCTATTCACCACGGTTAAAAATTTTAATATCTAATAATAAGAAATAGAGATTTAGGCCTTTTTTTAATAGCAAAATTCTGTGTTTGCAGGCACTGGGCAATAAAATTTATGATCCAACAGATGCTAGCAACAGGCACTGACAGCAAGAGACCTGACACCATCTTGATGAGGGAAAGAGACACTCAAAACCTGAGTGGAGTTGACGTTTTAGCACCAACAGGCTGAAGGCAGACACTGTTAATGAAATTCCTATTCATATACAGTCTGATCTTTTGATTTTTCCATCTCAACAATCACTTTTTATTTTTTTTTTCAGTTTGACTACTTTGATTTTACAGATTTAGCACACATCAGTTCTCCTCCCACAATGACCTGCATGACTGGACGCGCCTGGTGTGATTAAAAACGCCATACCACATTGAAATGTCAGCTTATTTTGCATGGACAGAAGTAATTTTACTTCCCTTTTCTTCTGTCACGCATCATTTTTTCCACTTCCTCTTTCATTCTATGTTATCGGAAGATGTTGAGTAGATTTCCAAATTTGGGAGTAAACAAGAAAGAGAAAGGAGTGGATAAGTAGGAGGAAATATTCGCACGTTTAAAGGTGAATGAGTCAGGTTTGCTTTCTATGTCCACAAAACATCAAGGATTTCAAGATTTATACGCTGTTTGAGTACAGTGTACAAAGCTTCATTTGCAGGAATAATTTGCAGGAATGAGCAATCTGCAGATGGGTACATTTTGGTCATAAAGGGATGGATATGGTCAGCAACAGTTGTCAGGTAAGCATTTAAACAATGTTCAGTGGGAACTAAGGAGTGATGGGTGTACTAAAAAAACATCCCCCTCTCTATTACACCACCATCAGCCTCAACCATTGATACAAGGTGGGATGGATCCATAGTTTCATGTTTGCAGCAGAAGTTGAGAGTCATCAGACTAGATGACCAATGCTCATGGTCTGTGTGAATTGTAGCCTCAGTTTCCTGTTTTTAGCTGACAGGAGTGGGACCCAATGTGGTCTTGTGCTGCTGTAGATCACGTGCTTCAAGTTTTTACTTGTTGTGTGTTCAGAGATGCTCTTCTAATGTGTGTAGCACTTTCTTCTTCACTTAAATTAGGACTGAACTGAAATATTCAGTCTATGAATCAATCGCAGATGCTAAACAGAAATGCTGGGGTATCCACCTCAAAAACACAGCCTTCATTAGCCAACTGCCAGCACAATGCTGAATAAATTTTTTTTTAAAACTCACTGAACTCAGACCTCAGAATTTCTCTACGCCCTTTCAAAGGTTTTCATATACTATTACTTTTCTGTAAAATATGACCTGTGCACCAAAATGCCAAGGACAGCACTGGTATTGCTTGTTCCCAGAAATATATGATGCAGAAGCACATTACAGCAGATACGTATGAAGATGTTTCACATCTCAGTATATAAAGTCATTGATGACTGGTAATCCGCTTCTGCTACATATGTTTCCTCCTCCTTCAGAGGCTTCATTGCAACGTTTAATTTCAAAGAATGGAAAAAGTGACACAAGACAAGCAGAGCCCACGTTCTAAAATTACCATCCAATGATAATTCTGCAAAGGATGTTTTACTACCTGCCCCCCCCCCCCCTACAGAAACCCACCTTAATAGCTTCTGAATGGCTGTAAATGTTACTGTCATTTATAGGGTGTCTTACAAGGGACAGTGCTTTTAGAGACGATTTCCTTTCAAGGCATGTTTGAGAAGATCCCAAATGCATTACCTAAGAGAGCAGTTATAGCTTTTTTACATTTATGATGTGGTGGAACATGGTTTGCACGAGGCTGTCTCGTCGTCCACGCCTTATGAGCAGGGCGCCGGTTTCTGTGCACGAAGATTGACACCGTGTGGTCATTCGAGGAAAGGCAGCAAGTCTACAAATATCCCCATTTGTAGCAGACAAACTGATCCACACAAAATCGCTCAGGTGACCTTCAGTGTTCAGTGTAACGGTAACAGTAACACAGCTGCAAGGGAGGATCCTGGATTAGTGAATTAACACGGACAAAATTCAACATACGAAACTGGGTTTGATAAAATATTTCCAATCTATTTCTTATAAAGCCAATGCAAAAAAAACAACCCCAAAACAATTGAAAGCGTGCACTCGTCGAACAAAAAAAAAAAAAAAAAATCAAGGATGCATGGATGGGTTGGACAGGTGAGTTGGGTAAAGTTTTGATGGTAATGAGATTGACATGTTAAAGTCTGTGAGTACACAGACCATTCATCTTTAATATTCAAATCTCAGTGAAATTAATTACATTACAAGCACAGCTACAGTATAACTCCAGGACTACTCCATATGAAGGGAAAGGGGGGGGGGGAAATAAAAATACAAACTTTAAATTTAAAAAAAATGTACAGAAATTACAGAAAAATCAGTAGATTTAAAAAGCAATATCTGAAAATGGATTTTTGAGTCAATAATCCTAAGAACAAAATGCACTTGGCTTGGAAGTTGGTATTTACACATTTATACATGCCTGATGCAATCATTTATATACATGACATTTCAGTGATACTGCAGAAAATTGGAAGAAAGGCTTGACACAAAGGTCATGCCATTTCTTGGCAACATGAGGGAAAACAGAAAAAAAGACAACAGCTGTTCTTCTTTCTTCCACTTTGTTGAGAAATTTTAACTCTGATTTGACAGAAACTGCCATGGTCTCCTTACACAGACAAGATCTCCAAGATTGGACAACCAAAAGCAACAAATAAACAATTTATAGGCAAAAAAAGGGGGGGGACCACATGAGAACTAAGGCTGATTATGTGCTGGTTGAATCCTTTTTTTTTTATCCTCTTACCAACTCACAATGAATCGTGGCTGACATCTTTAAAAAAATCCTCAGAAGTTTGCATCAGCCATAATTTTAGCTTTCTTTAGCTTTTTTTTTAAATTTTACAGCAGTGCCATTGATGGCTTTAGTCCAAAACAGTCCAAAATGTGCTTTTGCATAGTCTCAATGCGGTTTGTGTTTCCTTTTCTTGTGTTTTTTATCTTTCTTCTTGCTGGAACATTTAACGCAGAACCACTGCTGGTCCTCAGGGGGCGCTGTGACGACCCCAACACAAAGCCTAAGGACATTACAGAAGAAGAGAGTTGAGGTTAGTGAGGAAATGGTGAGAATGCAGTCATATTCCTATGAGGCTTTAGCCCCATTTGGTTAGAAGACATTATGTTTGACACTGATGTCAAATTAAAAGGAACACACATATTGTTTATTTAGGCCTCATCCTGTCAGGTTTCTGGCATTTAATAAATTCAACCACCTACAGACTTCCCAAGGAGATGTGAGGGGATGCCATTCATTACTGGAAATCAGGTCATTCAGTCATTGTTGTACTTTTTGATAATAAAAGATGCATTTAAATTACAAAAAAAAATCAGCAGCTCACTGACAAACATATTCAGACTGATTATGTGTTTCATATGTCTGAAAAAAATTGATCTCGAATTATCAGTTGACATGAAAGATACAGTGCTTCTGTTATTTTGTATGATTATAAATGTACCGTTAGCATTTAGCACAATTTCCTGGATTTTCACAAATCAAAAACAGATGATACAAACACAGAAACAACTTTCCCCCTACTGTAATGTGGACCCAGGCCCATTAATTACATACGCATTCAACTACCTATTCAACTACTCATTAGCACAAATTTCTAATCGGCCAATCAGGTAGCTGCGACTCATTGCATTAAGGCATGTAGACATTGTTAAGATGACCTGCTGAAGTTCAAATGGAGCACCCGAATGCTGATTTTAGTGGCTTTGAATGTGGCGTGTTTTTTGGTGACTGATGAGCTGGTCTGAGTATTTCAGAAAATGTAGATCTACTGGGATTTTCCTACACAAGCAGGATAACGTGTCATGTCACAAAGCTCAAATCATCTCAAACTGGTTTCTTGAATATGACAGTGAGTTCACTGTACTCAAATGACCTCCACAGACACCAGATCTAAATCTAATAGAGCACCGTTGGGATGTGGTGGGGAGATAAATCTGTTGGGAGACAAATCTGAGGCAACTGTGTTATGCTATCGTGTCAACATGGATCATAACCTCTGAGGAATGTTAGCAGCAGGACGAATGATTCAACAGCAGCAACAACTTTTTCTGTTTTTTACGATCCCAAACACACTATGTCTCAGTCATACAAATACCTTTAATCAGCTGCTGTAAATCATACACAGTATTTGACAGATTTTTAATGGGGCTGTGCTGATATTTTTTTATCAAAAGGTCCCATTACAGACGCCCAGAAACCACATTTCCCCAGATTAACCAAAGTGACAAGAGTGAATTACATATAAGTGCATTAAAAATGCAAATAAGAACCCAGAAGTGGAAGAACAGATTAAGAATTAGTACAAGCACCCATCCTTGTCATGAAAATACAGGGTTGTAAAGCTCTTACCAGTGATACCAGTCGTCACAGCCATCACATCCTATCATGGGACTGCCATCATCAGGTTTGTTACATCCAGGGCAAATCCAGATCTGGTTTCCCCACTCATCTCGAATCTTGATTGTTACACACAGGAGAAAACTTTAGTGACATGTCAAAGGCAATCAAATGAAAAAAAAATATAGTTATGACACAAACAGATAATGAAAAAAATCCCCCCAAAACGCTGAATAACCCAACAGTCTGTTTTATCTTGAGTGTAACTACCTTTGCCAAGGAGGATGTGTGTCTGGTTAGTGGGGTTCATCAAAAAGACAGATTCATGAAAACAACAGACGGTGCTTAGGTAACATTAGAAGAGCTTTTAGAGCTTGTGGAGTCCATAAAATATTTTTAAAGCCCTCTTTAATATTTCAAGATCAAACTGAAAAAACAAAAACCAAAACAGGAGCAACATCTTTATACTCTTAACCCTTGTATGGTGTTCGGGTCTGTGAGACCCGTTTTCACTTTTTTTCAAAAGAAAAATGAAACAATTAATTATTTTTTCAACCTGAAATTCATTGGCTTTGGCTTATTTTCTGTGAAGAACATAAATCCGAACTAATTTTCAATGACCTCATACTGTACCTCCCCCCACGCATTTACATTACATACAAGGTGTTCGGGTCCACTGGACCCAGGTCTAATAAAAGTGTTGAAAGTGTAGGTCCTGTGTTCCCACACTCTGTCTTCCTCCTTTCTGGTGCTGCTGATAGTGTTTTCTTCCCCTCCTGCTCCCGCACAAAGTTGCAACATTGTTGTCTGCTCTTACATTCCCACACATTTTACCCTCTTTCTTGAGGGATCCAAATTTTATTTTCTCATTCCCTGTCCCTCCTGCTAATTAGGGGCATAATACTATAAATAAGACTTTGCCAGTGTGGTTCTTTATCACAACTGATCAAGATGGCAAAAGATTATCTGCTGCGAGGGCCATCCAATTGATTTTGGAAGAGAGAGGGGCTTCGGATGATGATGTTGACAAAGAGGTTTCAGAATATTTCACATTTCTGAAAATTCAGAGTCTGACAGTGACTTTGAAGAAGAGGATGAGGTTGAGCACCATTTAGTAACAAAACGAAGACGAGTACCCCATCTGCAGCCAGCTCCAGGACCAGAACAAGCCCACCAGTCAGCAAGTGAAGAAATATGGATGTCAATAACTGGTGAAATTGGATGGTCTTCTTGCCCAAGAAATGCAGAGCTGTTACTGTGATAAGCCAGGGCCAACACGGCTGACAGTTACTCATGTGCAGGACATCAAGTCTTCATTTGAGCTTTTCATCCCAGATTCCATCCAGAAAATTATTCTGGATTGCAGTAATCTAGAAGGAAGGTGTGTTTTTGGAGAGAGGTGGAAGGAGATGGACCAAATTCATCTAAGAACCCCAAAGGCCTACTTTGGGGTTCTTATCCTTGCAGGAGTTTTCAGGTCCAAAGGGGAATCGACAGAATCCCTGTGGGATGCAGAAACCGGCACGAACCTTTCCGTGCATCAGTGTCTCTGGAAAACTTCCACAAAATTTCCAGGATTATCCGTTTTGATAACCGAGATGACAGACCAGCTCGACGGCAGAGAGACAAGCTAGCTGCCATCAGGACAGTGTGGGATAAGTGTGTGTACCACCTCCCCCTGTTTTACAACCCTGGGCCTAATGTCACCATTGATGAGCAGCTGATCCCATTTAGTTGTGAAACATATTGCTTCACGTGTAAATGTGTTGTGTCTTTCCACTCACTCCACTTGATTATAACTGATTTTTTTATAACATTTTATAGAAAAACAAAAAACGAGAAGCACATTAATTCATAAATATGATCTAACAAAGGTAAAGGGAAAAAATTAACCATGTTTGCTGTTCATATGGTTTGTAATTGGGATGAAGTGAACATCTGTTGAGTAATTTAACATAAAATTGTTTGATAGTGTTAATTTCAAAAGCCAAAACTCTAGCGGGTCCACCAGACCCATGAACACTGGCTGAGTAACAAAAATATGAACACCACACAAGGGTTAAGAAACTTTCATGAGCTGGATCCAGGGATTCAATTCATATATAGATTTTGCAGCCTGATATTCAGGTATGTAATTTCAGACTGTTCTTGTTAATGTGCATGTCATGGACACTAAACAAAGACTGGTGAAGCTAAAGCTCTTAAATGCACAAATATTTTTATCCTGGGCACTTACCACGTAAGTACTGACGGTCTCAGTTACCACGCTGCGGACCGGTGTTTTGACAGAGGCGGCAGGAGGGAGTATAGGGGGCGGGGAAATTAAAGACGATGATGGGGGTGGAGCAGGTGGAAGGGGCGAGGGAGCTGGCGGAAGCGTGGGTATGACTGGCGGCAGCATTGGTGGTGGCGGCGGTGTCCGAGGGCGATTGCCAGGTCCTGACTTGGTAGCAGGGGTCTTGGGTGCTGGCGTGCTGGGCTCTGAATTTGGAACCACTTTGCTGATGACACTGTTGATAGAGAGTTACAAGTTAGAGATGTCTTCTGTTCATACTGTCTCTTTTTATAAGAGTCTTCTTTAAGGTATCATCAAAGGTAAACAGCTGCAGCTGTGAGCACAGCGGCCCACCCACCCAGCTGATAAAACTTCATCAAACAGAATTTATATAATCAAAAATGAGACAATGGACAAAAAACATGAATAGATCTTTAACAGATACCTTTCAGGCAGTACCAAAAAGCACTGAGGCCAGAAAAAGTAAGATTTCATAGGTCAAGAAGTACAGTCAACACAGGCCTATCCGCGGTTCAGTTTGCACAGATTGTTTTGCGGAAAGTAACTCCCAAATATTCCCAGAGAATTTACCTACTCATGGATTTTTTTCTGTAGAGCGTATTTAAAATATTTCTCATTTATTATTATTATTCAATTATTTTCGTGACTAAATACATTTTTTATGAATGAAAAAAAAAAAAAAAAAGAGTATATTTCTCTGCATGGGGAAATCTGCATCGCCAGACACGGAAGCGGCTGCGAAATGCCTGAGACCTTCATAAAAGACTCGTTGTAAGATGACTTTGAAATGAAGTGTTTTAGGATGATAGTTTAAGGTATACTTGGTGTTTTAACTAATAAAATTGGCAGTTATAAACGTTTTTAGAAAGGATTTGAAGTATTCATGGATTTCAGCTATTCACGGGCAGTTGTGGACCCTAACCCCCATGAATACCGGCCGTCAACTGTAAAGACTCTTTGTGTGACATAAAAACACATTATCAGAGGTAGCACTAGAAAGCTTTAATCAGTACTTACATTTTGTCTTGACCTGCTCCCACCCTGAGCGTCAGTCTGGGAATGACCGGAGACGGTAAAGGTGCTGGAGTGTCTATTTTGACCTAAAGAGACACAAAGGA
This sequence comes from Aulonocara stuartgranti, assembly GCF_965226115.1. NCBI lineage: Eukaryota > Metazoa > Chordata > Actinopteri > Cichliformes > Cichlidae > Aulonocara > Aulonocara stuartgranti. Next base: position 52,913,178 of record NC_138945.1, on the reverse strand, counting down.
TAATAGAAATATTTGTGGCGCCAACATACAGAAAAATCAAAAAACAATAAACAAAAGGTATGCTAGACGTAAATACAAACTGACCTTTTCCAGTCGAATTCTCTCCTTCTCTTTCTCTTTTTCCTTTTCTCGTTTCTCCTTTTCCCTCTCCTTTTCCTTCCTCTTATCCTCTTTTTCCCTTTCTTTTTCTTTGGCCTTTTCCCGCTCCTTGTCTTTCTCCTTGTCCTTCTTTTTCTTCTTCTCTTTCTTGTCTTTCTTTTTGTCCTTCTCCTTGGTTTTTATTTCCTTCTCCTGGAGGATTGGGGCCAAAGGAGGCAGCATTGAGGGCACGCGCAGACAGGTATGCGGGCTAAACAGTGGCGGGACATCACCCAGACCAAAGGGGGATAATGTAGATTGTTTCTGCTTGTCGTCCTTGCTCTTATCTTTCCCCTTGTCCTTCTTATCCTTGTCCTTTTTACTTTTTTCTTTATCCTTCTTTTTGTCTTTATGTTTCTCCTTCTCCTTTTTAGAGCTGTCCCCATCTCTTGACTTCATCTTGATTGAGCCCTCAGCCAGGGGGAAGTCTCGTGGAACAAAAAGTTCCTCGTCCTTTACCCCAAACTCCTTCCAGGGCATCTTCCCATCTTTAGAAAACTCCTTGTTTTTATCCCTGTTCTTGTCCTTATTCTTCTCTTTTAGCTTACTCTTATCTTTTTCCCTGTCTTTATCTTTCGGCTTGTCTTTCTCCTTCTTCTTCATCTTAGTTTTAAGCTCCTTCTTTAGCTTCTTCTTGACATCTACTGATGACACAATCTTATTTTTCTCCTCAAACACCTTGAGGAGTGGTTCAGGGGTAGGTGGTGAAGCCGATCCGGATGACACGTAATCTGCTGCCGGTTGGGGTACAGCGGGGGCAGATGGCCCCCCCTGGTTGGCCTTTCGAATCACCTCGTTGATTGAATCATCCATCGTCCAATTCCCCAGGCCTATGTGTGGCAGAGGGTGAAGTGGTGTTGACGTGTCTTTTAACAAGATGCCGGCACCAATTGGGCCTTTAGGTGTAGACGGCTCCATAATAGTCAGTCTCCTGGGACTGGAGAATCCATTGCTATCCGAATCAGAGCCCGAGGAGAATGCGAATGGATCGGGTTTCCGTTCAGCACATGCTCTAGCTATCACAGCGTCAATCGAATCCTCAATTGCTCTATTATCTGGCTCTAATTTCTTGAAAGGGCCTGCAGTTAGCTCCCTTTCTTCTATGTTCTGACGCAAATGAATATTGTCTTTGCCCATGCTCTCACTCGGTGTGGACAACGGTAACTTTTGCATGACATCTGGTTTGCTCTGAGGTTGGGGGGCTTTAGCTGAGGCCATTTTAGGGCTCTTGGGACTTTTAGGACTCTTTGTCTTGCCTGGAGACTTTTTCTTTTCCTTAGATGGTTTTGGTGAATTTATGGGACTGCCAACCACCGGAACAGGAATAACCCCTTTAGGAGACTTAGTCCTTTGTCTGCCAGGGGAAGACACCTTAGGCTTTCTTGCTGGAGCAGTGAGGGCCTTCTGATCAGAGTGTTTTGGTATTACGGGCTGAGGTCTAAAAGAAGGCAGGGTACCAGATGGCATTTCAGGTGACAGGGGGTCCAGGCTGTCATGAGAAGGTAGAATGCCTGGACTAACACGTTGAGGGTTGAGAGACGTAAGAGGCTCCCTGGGCTCAAGACCCCACTCTGGGCTGAGGCCAGGGTACATCCGAGGCCTCTTGGAGGTAGGCATCATGCCCATAGCTGCATCAGGACTATCCAGGTGCCTCTTTAGTGGATGATTTTCATCGTTGACTGTTTCATCTTCATCTATTTCCTCCTCATCCTCTTCCAGTGCCACCTGCATAGCTTCAGCTGAAGTACCCATATCAGGGGGGACCTCTTCCTCCTCTTCTTCTAGAGTAAAGGAGATAAAAAACAGAACTAAGAACTTTGACAATCACAACATGACATTTACAACATAAACGTGTGATTTTAGTTTGAACTTTTGACTTTAAATATATTTGGGTATTTAAAAAAGTATTTCACTTTGTGTGAATTGATGCATTTACACTTATTTTTAGCAACTTAAAATAAAATTTACAACACAATAAAATGTCTACAAAGTAAAAAGATGATTCGTAAAAGATTATTTTACGAATCTGCTGTGTTACATCACAGTCTAATGTAACAACCCTGCAATAAACTTAATTATAATGCTATATTATTTGCATAGGATTTAGAGAGGACTTGATTCCACTTTGCTATCAACTTTCAGCCTGTGCACACTAAAAAGTAATGGTCATATAGCTAATACTATACAAGTTATTATACTGACCTTCTTGTAAGGAGACCAGAGGTGGCATATACTCTGGAATGTAATCTTTCCTTTCCTCTGCATCTCGAACTCCAGGTTGGGGAAACTGCAGGACATTGTTTTTGCTAACAGGGTAGAGCGGTGTTTGGTGGCTGAAGGGCACAGGCTCTAGGTTGTTGACATAGTCCTCCAGTTCACTCAGACTCACTCCTAGCAGTCTGAAAGCCTGGCTGACATCGTCCAGGACTGGATCTGTTCTTCCATCTGAAATGGATCAAAAATGTTGTCATTAAACCACAGCACTCACTCTGCACACACAAGAAGTGATGCTCAACAGGTTTACAGTCGGCACGCGACGTTATTTTATAGATTATACAGCAGTTAAGTAACCAATACTCGTGAGATCGGCTACTTTTAACACTGAAAACAGATGCAAAGCAGCATAGCCCCAATAATAACAATACAGGGGAAGTCGCTTTGCTGTGTTCCTACTGTACTTTCTGACATATTAACTGCTTGCTAGGGGGCGCCAGCTGCAGAGTCAGTTAACAACAACGTGATCGACTACTTTGAGTTTACAGGCTAAAAAAGTAATAAGAGAACCAAACAAAGCACTTACACAACTCAGAGTATCGATGACAGACCCGAGCCAACTGCTGGATGTACCGATGCAGCACATCGGACAGCAGATCACACGCAGTGAGCTGAACCGCATCCCAGCCCAGAGCCTGGCAGATCTGCGCCACCGAGACACGCAGCAGCGAGCGGGCATAGCTCTCGCACATCTCGCTGACTTTGTTACGATATTAATCCCGGTCAATTCCTCTTGGAAAACATGCTCCCGCTCGTCATGTTTCGCGGAATGCCCCGAAGGGCTTGGGAAAACCCACTACCACGGTTAAATATGGACATCTACTTCAGTAAATATATTGGCGCTTTTGCCAGAGTCGCCATCTTGTTTCCATCGATAGACCCATCCCCGGAATCTAGTCCGCGCATGCGCGCCAGTGAGCCTCCGCCTACACGGCTCTGCGGAGTTCGAGCGGATCGTCGACTGTCTGCACAGGCGCAGGAGCTCTGTGGGTTTTACAGGAAGCTACATTTTACTCAGGCTGGGGCTGGTTACTAGTTTGGCTAGTGAATGTAAACTGGATACCGTAGATGAAACGTGGCTTTAAATTAGAGCCATGACTCAACTAAACTGAGCTATGCGCGTTTTTTGACGCTGCAGGAACATTCACAACTTTGAGGGCACGCCAGCAGTCAGTTTCGCTTTTAGCTTCTCACCGCCGAGTGACGCCGAAGTAACTGTTTCTCACTCCCGGCCCAAGTAAAAAGTAGAATATTTCAAGAAAAATATACCCAGTGTCTGAGAAAAAAATCCAAATTGGCAGGGTGGCTTTTTAAAATTCGTTTTATCAGACTAAAGCTAATTCTAGATGACTCTTAAATTTGGAAAGCTACCGTAAACTTTACCACATGAGTTTGTGTGAGAAATAGAGCGTGGTTTGCCTGCAGGTTTAATTCCCCACACTGGGTGGTGCTGGATTATTAAAAATGATCACCGCCTTGCAGCTGTAGACCTTTATTAACCAGTCGAATTTCACTTCATGTCCATATATTTCCAGACTCGTGTAACAAACTGACAGTCACATCAAAGGAAAGCCAGTGTCAATGTGTCTGGTCACCATGTGCCCACCAGAAAAGCTTCAGTGCACCTCTACAATGATTCTCCTAAGTTACTGGATCCCTTAAGGATCATTCTTGAAAAAAAATCTTTCTTGGTTCTGTGAAAATGGTGCTGTAGTTGGCTGTTTAATCCAAAGTCCCAAATTCTATCATGGGTCTCAAAACTGGTTGTAGATTTGGTGATGGTGAAGCTTATTAGTTGTGGCGAATGCTGGAAATGTCAAATGTGTCTGTGGAGGTTCTCAGTCAATCCAGAAGTCTTGAATGCTGGAAATAAGTCAACTGGACTTCTCTAGCTTCTCAAAGACGTTTCGCCATTTTATTCAAGAAGCTTCTTCTTAACCGTTGGAGAGTCTTCGGTATTTAGCCCTTGACTGTCCTGTCCTGAGAGTCACTTACCTACCTTTGTGAATGGTTATTTGATTGGATTCCAGAAAGTTGATTCTCTTCACCTCGACTTTGTGTTTTCAGAGGGAGAAACGCTTTGTCACTCCTCCAAGGAATGTCTTAAGTCTCAGCTGACTGCAGATTTCCCAAACCTTTTAACATTACATTTGCATAATGACTGAAGCTAGCCCCAGTGATTAATGATGGTTGTGAGGTCAGTTTGATGATCATTCATATGCAAATGGTTATCACCACTGATCAATGGCCTTGAGTACCATTCACAGAGAGTCGGAGAAAGGGTGTAAGATCGTGAAAAATTGTACCTCTGATCTGTTCCTGTAGTCACTCCCTTTTTACATGAATGGCCTGCTTGTCTCCCCACTCAAGACCAGTGTTGCCAGTGTACATCTCAGCCTAGAAAGAGTTGCCACTGATCTATAGGTGTAAAAAGTCCTGGCCTGTTCAGGTAGCTGGTTTGTGTTGTGCCATCTGGTTGTTTGGTTCACTTCACTGTGGCTCTTCACTATGTACACTATATTACTTTGTCTGTTCTGGGGGATCCAATCCTTGACGTGAAGCAACTTTTTTGCCGTAGTACTTTTTGGGGTTTGAATGGCACAGAGACATTGTGTTTAAAGAAAATGTTTCTCATCTGTTCGGATGCTCCTGACATTGGGGATCACTAAAGGTTTTCATTTAAGCAGCAGTTGTCCTTTACTCCTGGATTGCCTGGAGCAAACGACTTCCTTACTTGGGATTTTCTTACCTAGATAGTTGAGCATGCATCTAGACATTGTTTGCTTCATTTCATTGGATAGCTTAAGCTGGGCATACACTGTGCGATTTTTTTCAGTCGCATTATTCAGCTCCTGCTCAGACTGTATGATTGAATTGCAGGGGTTAGAAGTTTGTAGGTCACGATGCATGGTCTCACACTATACGGCCCAATGCTCTGATGTGACCTGAGTGCTCACACTGTGCGTCCATTAAGTGAAGTGATAACATTAAGCTTATAACACAAAATCTGTCTTTTGATCTCCCTCTCTCTCCCTCTCTGTCTTTCACTCACACAGACACACACACACACCACCATCAACTTTGCTAAATTGCTAATGAAAAACATTGACCAGGCAGCTGCAATTGAGCAGCAATGTCCATCCAAGTGTTTTCACAGTTGTTGTGATTGTTTTAATTTTGTGAAGCCACATCGAAAAGGCTTGGATGAGCTTGCCAAAGTTCTACAAGTTTGGCCTCCATCGCTTGTGTCCAGATCACACACTGCACTGCCATGCTACTCCGTCTTTTTCATTTCCATTTCTGTGTTTGCGCATGCTCAGTGTGAGAGGTTGCGTTGATACCCTCACGAGGGGTGATCAGGATTTAAAACAGGTTTGATTTTCTTGCGACCATACGACTGCTGATCGGGAGTTGGTCGTGAGGTGTTAATCGCTTCTCGTTACCCCATATATACCATACGATGCACAATGCACGATTAAGGTAAAACTCAGGCCGATCCCCAAAACGGTTGCACGACTGAAAAATCATCTCAAAATGGGCCAAAAAATCGCACAGTGTATGCCCAGCTATACACTATGGTCTAGAGGTCTGGTGGAAATGCAGAGTTTTGGGGCAGTAACTAAAGGCTTTAAGTCCCATGGTAGTCAGGCAAGTAGATGGAACAGACAAAAGAGAAGCTGAAGATGAGCTGAGTGTATTGGGGGGAGAGCAATTATGGAGAACATCAGACAAATATGGAAGGTCAAGGTTATAAAAGACTAAAAGTGTGAAAGAGGATCTTGTAGTTTATGCATAGGTGAACTGGACACCACTGGAGCAGTACCAGTGACAGATTAGATAAAACTGTTGCACACTGTATTGCATCAAAAAAGCAGTGTATTACCAAGACAGTATTTCCAGACAGAGTAGAGGTTAAAACCCTAAGACTCTCTACTTTTGTTTATAGAACTGAATAACCTCTTGTATGAGAGGTGAAATGTCTTCAAAAAGCTCCCCTTTTCAACCTCCCAAGACTACATTTATGTAACTTCTGGTTCTGAAAAGTGAAGCAAATGCAGTAGTCCCTTAAACCCAGCTCATTTTTTTAAATAGCCAGCAGAGGGCCTTCTCTGTTTGCAAAAGAAAAAATAAGGGGAAGAATACTTCTGGGGATAAAGAAGACTACAGGAAACCAGCTCTGGGACTTGTTACTGTGAACACCTTCCTGTTGTGTTTATGGCCTGGTTAATCGCTTGTCAATCCCAAATGTTCTGTACCAATAGAAATCATTTGAAAACTGGCTATAAGTTCTGCAAGACTGAATAATGTTAATTGTTGACAGGCCACTGTTCTCCTTAATTATGCTTTAGGGAGCTTGGCTTCTCATAACAACATTAAAGCACAAAATTCAACTGCTCAATAACTGACCTAAGAGCATGCAATCATCTGGTTACAACATAACTTTGAAAAATAATATTCTCTCATTGAGTAGCAGCAGTAAAAAAATAACCTCTTACACACTGTGTAAAGTTATCTTTTGAAAAGTTTTTGGTCTAAGACACTATGAGGGATATGAAGGGAGACCAACTTTCCAGAACTTTAATACATTCTGTTTCGCATCTATAATTGTGAGTCCTTTCACTGCATATGATCATGCTGTTATCATTATATAATTATATTTACTCTTGCGCATTGTGTTTTCCTACAAAAAGGTGATCCAGACAGGTCAGGCTTCCCAGTTTCCACCCTGCTGGGAGACCTGTTGAATAGTAGTGAATTGGGGAGGGTCTGCCATGCCAATACCATGCACCTGGTTTCATCATAGGACAAAGCACCATTTGCCTTTTAACAGCTGGGAAAGGCTGGAGAGAACAGAGAAAATGGGTGGATTGTTTTGATGTATTTCAGGCTGGAACAGGCTCCAGTGCCTGTGGAACTCCACCTGGATAAGCAGCCAAGCAAATTAATCATATTTCAACAAATTTGATGTTGTTGCTTCACCAAATGTGCAGTCTTTGATTGATCTGTTCAACATCCGCTTAATTCAACAATTTGAAACCTCAGGTTTCAAATTGTTGAAACCACTCAACCTCAACCGTCACTACTGTCTGTTTTAAGACCCTTCCCTTAGGTTTGGCCCTCTCTCAGTTTAACAGTCATACCTCCATCCACGTACTCTTACATTTCCAAATCAAGAACATATTAATAAACCCAAACCTTCCAGTTTTCTCTCATGTCAGTTTTAATTTTTGGGAACAAGGCTGAACAGAAAACAAGGCAGTAGAAAATCCACAATAGAAGAAATTGCACTATGTATGGAACAGTTTGAAATGATAAGGTGGAGATGGGAAACCAACATTTTAAAGCAATTCGTTCAATGGTTGATTTTCATTAGAAAACTAAATATTTTTTATTCATGTTTAGTACAGACAGTGCATTTGCTCATTTGAGATGACTCTGTTTACAGGAAAATAGAGGCCAAACTCTTCCTCAACATGAGCACAGTGCCGAGGGTCTTATTGCTGTGGGAAACACAATGTAGCGTAGGTACCGTATTTTCACGACCATAAGGCGCACTTAAAAGTCTTAGATTTTCTTCAAAAAGTGCGGCGCGCCCTATAGCGCAGTGCGCCCTGTGTGTTGTAAGGAGGACGTAGTAGAGAACACCATGAGAACGCTAAAGGGTGAAGTGTGTGCGTTGACTTTATTGCACATACCTGTATAAAAGAACAGGTATGTGCGTTATGCAGGACATCGTTGTTTTAACAACCCTGAAAATGGCAAAGAGACACGCTTACGAAGCACAGTTTAAACTGAAGGCCATCAGCTACGCGGAGGAACATGGAAATCGAGCAGCGGCGAGAGAATTTAAGATTAATGAATCGATGGTTCGCAAGTGGAGGAAGCTGGAAAACAAGCTCCGGCAGGTCAAGAAGACGCAGCTGAGTTTCCGCGGACATAAGGCGATCATCGAGCAAAGAACGAGCGGGAGAAGCGTTTCGACGGTCACCATTCGGCTAAAAGCAGTTTCACTTTCACTTTTTATGAAACGGTGCCATTTTTCCATCCGGACCAGGACTACGGTAGCGCAGCAACTTCCAGCGGATTATAAGGAAAAGCTGGCCATCTTCCGCTCCTACTGCAGCAAACACATCGGCGACAAACACATCCAGCGATGGATGACCGATGGAGACCACAATTTAACCAAGAGTGGAAACCAGCGCCGGGCGAGTTACGCCACAATTTGCCAATGGATTGTAGATGCTTGGGCTAACATGTCTGCTGGCACTGTTGTTCGAGCTTTCGCAAAAGCTGGCATCATTTCCGAGGAGCCACACGGCACGGAAAGTGACTCTGACAGTGAAGAAAGTGAACCTGGCATGTTTGATGAAGATTTAGCGCAGCTGTTCAATTCAGACACAGAGGATGAGGACTTCGATGGGTTTGATTGATGATAAAAATGTGAGTACCAAACTTTGTTTTGCTCCTGCTTTATTTTTAAATACGCACACTTGTATGCTTGTGTGTTGTTGATGATGACGATTACTGGTAATAAAAATGTGAGTAAGGTACCGAACTCAGGTTTGCTCCCGCTTTATTTTTAAATACGCATACGGTACTTGTATGCGCCCTATGATCCAGTGCGCCTTATGTGTGTGTTAAATACAGTAATGGCACACATAACTGAGACTGCGCCTTTTAGCACAGTGCGTCTTATGGTCGTGAAAATACGGTACTCAGGACCATCAACTATGTTAGTTGATTTGTGGATGAAATCTCTTTATTTTCAGTCAGTTTGCTGTACAGAATACAACCAAAACTAAAGATAATTTACTTAGCATTAACTAATAACATTAAACTGCTGTACATGTGTATACTATAAATATGTAACATAGCACTTGAAAACAGCCTAATTTAGCTTCATCTGAAGCCCCAGAGCATAACAACAGCTGGTCAACTTTTTTGCCTGAAGCCATCAACAAACTGTTATACTCCCAACAAACAAACACTATGCTGATTGTGCTGCAAATGTATAAGGCCAGAAGTGTGAGGAAAAAGATAAAATAGTCACAATGTAAAACTCACTTGTTAACCAGGTTTACAATACACTTTACAATAAAAATATGATACAAAATCAACACACAGCACAGCTGCTGGTATACTGGCACTACTGCCACCTCTATCCATAAACTGAATGAGAACTAGGTTTACATTTGAACAATGTGGGAAAAAAATAATCAATAATTATTGTTGCATACAAAAACAAAGAAGAAAAAAACTGGTGGGACTGAAGAATAACAATGTAATACACGTAAAATAGCAATTACTGGTGTATTACTGGGTTCTCTTCACATTGAGTGAGTTTATGAGTACATCCTTTAATGGGCAAAACATCAGTTCGTCCAGCTAACTTTTTTTTAGGTCACACTGTAAACATTTCACTTAAAGGCTTTGTTAAGAAAGACTCCGTAGTCATTGCCAAGATCCCATTACTCTCAAAGGCGCCGTCTGTTGCTGTATCTGTAAAAAGAGAACACTACGTTATTCCTTTACAAATGGACTTCTGTCCATTTAACCTGGACATTTTTTGAGGCCATTTTAGCATCTTAATGAATACTATATTTATAAAATCCTCCGGAATACAACTTCAAAACAAGCATATAATGCAACAGCACTCGGTGAATGTCACAGTGAACATAAGTATTAGTATATTCATGTCTCACCAGTTATAAAAACAAGGAAGCGAGATGATATTTTCTGAACCTGCTGGCGGACCAAACATGTGAGATAATCAGGCTGATCTTTTGACATCTGGTCACAGTCATGGTAAGGCAAAACCTCCAGGATTCCAGCCTCCTGGCCCCAGTACAGAAAGTGTTTCTTTTCCTTTGACTCTGCACTCAACCTGGATTTGAGAGGAACAAATTTGATGTTCAGGAAGTTAAGACTCCAAATGAAAACAGATGTTGCAAATGGCTGAGGAAAAAAAAAATACAAATGAGCAAATTCTGTCTGATGAAATATGGTCTCAGTTTCCTTGTATTTAAAAATAAATAAATAAATAAATTGAAAAGCACGGTTTCATTCTGCATCCCAACCAAATATGTTGTTGGCCCTTTGCATGCCATCAAAACAACTGGCATGGCTCACGACTGTAGCGCTCTGTGGAATATAGTAAGCTCAGTAACTCATAAACTTGAACTGTTACTGGCTGTGGCAAACTAGTGCATCTAAGTCCACCAAGGATGGTCCCAAGCCTGGGTGCAAAAAAAGGAGGGTAGTCGCCTGCTGAAGCGACCACAACCAGGCGACTGGAGAAATGAGGCATGAAACCATATGGATCCAAACCGATCAATGTCACACGTTGAAGCTACTGCATCCAGGGGAGCCGATGCACCAGCATTGGGGACCCAGGATGCTGGCGAGAAATGGACTACTGGCCAAGGTAACATTAGAATTTCACAGATCAAGTGACAATCAACACCAGCGTATTGAACATCTAGATGAGACAAAACATTGACCAGACAGAGATCATCGAGGCTAATGGGAACCACAAAGAGGCCGCTAGGAAGGCTCAAACCACCAAATACTGCAGAGAGTAAGGCAAGTCCTGAGGAGTCAGCTGAATGGGATGAACAAGAGCCAGGCAATTAACACCTATGCCCTGCCGGTGATCAAATACCCTGCGGGGATAATAAGCTGGCAAAAGGAGGCAATAGAAGTCACTGGAATCAATACAAGAAAGCTCCTTACCATGAATTGAGAGTTGCACAATGAGACTATACACTAAGTGAAAGGAAGGAGGCCAAGGGCTAGAGAGTGTCAGAACCACTGTCCAGGATGAGACAACAAACATCCATGAGTACATCAGGAAGATAGCCACAAGTAATCGTGTGCTTGTTGAATACCTCAGGCAGCACAAACCTGAGAAAGAAGAGGAGCCAGGAGAAGAACCATAATGGAAGGACAGGCCCCTGCATGTATGTATTAACAGCAGATAGAAGTAACAGCACAGAGTAACTAATCGTGGCAGCACTGGAACAAGCTCATAGAGATCCATAGAGGTTGGTGTCTACCACACCAGGTAAAACCCCATGTGCAAGCTGTATAAAGACTCCCTTCAGAAAATCCAGCACATAACAGCAAGGTGCAAGATGCTAGCAGGTAGGGCATACATGGGACCAAGTGGTCGGCATAGTATACAGGAATATCTGTGCCAAGTATCAAAAAGGTCAAAGTGGAACATGCCCCCTAGGGTGGTTGAGATTGACCTAGTTAAGAGCCTGTTTGACTTCCAGTCTTTTTTAAGTTGCATTGTGTTGAGTTTGTGAAACATATTTACTGCACAGTTTAAAGCAGTTCTTAATTTTCCTGAATATTGAGGGGTTTTTTTTGGTGGTTACACCTTAATGTTGTACCAAAAAGTTGATTCTGTTTATCTGGACACAGTGTTTTTATTTATCCAAGTGACTTCTTCTGTCTCAGGTGATTGCAGGTTTTCCCAACCTTATGAACAGTACTTTGCATAATGACTGAAACTAGCCCACTGACTGAAAAATGGGTTGTGAGGTCAGTTTATTGATCATTTTGCCCTGCTGGATGATCAAAGCCCATTGACCAATGATCAAAGACCATTGTAGTAGACCTCCTGCTATTTTAGTTGCGGACCCCTGATGTAGAAGGTGAACACAACAGTGGTCCCAGTAATAATTCGAGAACTCAGTGCATTGACCCCCAAGCTGGGGAAGTTGCTCCAGCAGATCCCAGGAACAACACCCAGGATCTCTGTCCAGAAGAGTACAGTCCTAGGAATAGCAAAGATACTGTGCAGAACCCTCAAGCACCCAGGTCTCTGGTAGAGTCCGTAATTCTATTAGTTCACTGGTTTGTGTTATATTACTAGTACTACTTCTATGTGCCCATTTTTGTTTGTTCTCATGTTTCTTCATTAATTTCATGTTTTATGCCATTTTGTGGTGCATTATTGCATTTTATCTTTTTTTAGAAGGACTATATAAATAAATAATATCTTAAATTTTAAACAAAGAGTGAAAAAGAAAGAAATTCATCTTGTGCAACTGAGATATACCAAACTGAAAGTTTTATTTAGTTATTCTTTGTGGGCTGGTCCTTACCTTGCATTTTCCTTTAATCGACGGCTGTCTCTGTAATGCAACATCCATTTCCATTTTCCCATTTTGCTTAGCTCTAGCAAGATTTCAGACACCTTTTTCATGTTACCTACAAATTCATTCAAGGTTCAAGCAATTAGTTAAATTAATAATAATGAAAATACTCCAAACACAGAAAACTAGTGCCCAATAAAAGTGCACATACAAAGGCTGAGAGCATCCAGCGCTGTTCTGTCAAACATTATAAAACCACCCTGCATGAAGAGTTCCTGATGTGTGAGATTCAAAACATCATCTGGTTCATCAATTCCAGCAAACTGCACATGCCGTGACTTCTTCAGCTCAAGCAAGTGTGGGACCTGAAAAGCAGAAAGTTGAGTCTTTAATAACTTTTATTTAAGTTTTGTTGTGATTTTTTACACCAATAGAACCATTACCTCACAAATATGCTCAGCAATGTCTTCATTCTTGAGGATGATGATCAAAGATGAAGAACAATCATCACCAGGGAAGAATTCAGATGGCTGTACAGGAGTGTGGCCCTCTGCCTCTAACTGTGCCTATTGAAATAAAATTATTACTCAGTGAGAAGTTATAAAATATATGGCAAGTTTATATTTTATATGTACAAGGGTTATGAAAAACAGCTTAGATCCTTTACTGTCACACCTCAATAATGGCTACTATAAGCACAAGCTTGTGAGAAATAAACAACAATTCATTTTAAGTTGTATAGATATTTTGTTACATTTGAATCTGACCCTTACCTTATGCACTAGAACCACCAGAGGGTTCATTTTGAACCATTTGGCATTTTAAAATCATGTAACTCAGTTACAAACCCCACAATCTCTTATTTCATTACTTTTTCTAAATTGACTTATTCCTCATATAATAAATTTGGGGATTTAAAGAAAAAAAATTACCACCATTCATACCTGGAACCATCAATAGTTATTTACCCAATCAACACAATGTTGATGTTCAAAGAAAACAATGTAATATGCTGCAGTCAACAATCACTGTATGGAGGGTACATACTTTTTGATATGAAGGCATGCGTTTCATAAATCAGAGACAGCTACATGAGATGGCTAGATGAGTACTATATGAGTACTATGGGGAGTACTATGGGGACTATAGTTAGATTAAAGACAAGGTAGGGTAAAACAGTGATGAGATATTAGGCAGAGTGGAGCAGAGTGCATGCATAATGAATGTTTGAGAGGCCGGCAGTTTGATGTTGGTGCAATGGGGAAAACCTTAGCTGAACTGAGTCCAGAGTCTGTGAAAACAAATCCTAGCAAATAAAGAGCAAAATCCAAATTGGATGGGTTTCAGTCCAGAATAGGTAAGGGGCTGTATACTGGGGTGGATCAGTGTAGATGCTGAATGAGAGAGAGGAAGATACGGTGAAGAGAAGATATCTGCCTCCGGTCACTATGTTTATTCCCTGATAGGTTGGTGAGTGGTTACAGCTGTTGCTAGGCTAAATTTCTTGCAAAAGACATACAGTGCTACACCAGAAACTCTCAAACTCTTGTGACTGATTTGGCTGTTAGCAGAATGCCAAAGTTGCCTGAAGTCTTCACGGAAGATGTTGACTTGTCAGCAAACATTTGCTAACTAACCACTGAGAAGTACTAAAACTTGAAAAAGTCTGACACAAACAGGAAACCTTAATGCTAAAACCCAAGACATTTCAAAAGGCCCAACTTTTACTTTGAAGGCAACCTGTTTCTGTTGTCTGTTTGCTTCACACTTCACAGTTTCACAACCGTTTAGCAAGTTCCACACATACCACAGGCAACCTGCTACACCAGAAGCATTTGCAAGTGGTTTTGGTTCAGATGTCTTGATGCATGCTCAATCATCCAGGTAAGTAAATCCCACTGGGGTTTAGCAATCAATTTCAGAGCAACAGCCAGCAACCACTTAAAACCAGTCAGGGAATAGTCACCCCCCCCGTGACAGGGCTTTATAAGTCATCCCCCAAGTGGTCTGTAAGCCTCTGTGACCGACGTCTTAATGGGTTCTAAAATATGTTTGACCATTATAATCTGTAATGAATGACTCCAAATTATTTCCAATACTAATAAAATATATTTACAAAAAAAGTTCTGTAAGAGAGGATTTCTTTGCCATTGCTGCTACTGTTCCAAGCCAGGTTCAAAACAATCCTTTTGGTGGTTCTGTTTAGTTTAAATGGGTTAGGGTGGTATTCAGCCATAGTCTGAAGGAAATATGTGAAAAACACTGAACATACTAATGGAAATCATATAAACTGATTATACTGAGGGAGTAGGCCCAGTACTTTACACCAACATCTGTCTTGACTATTGTATTCAATATCTATTTCTGACCAATGACTAACTTTTTTCTTGTACCTTTCATATACAAGCATCTTGTGTAATTGAATTTGATCAGACATGTCTGAGATATAGCTTATAAACATTATATGGCTGAGAACACTATTTTAAAAAAAGTGTTTTACCTTGGTTTGTTCGAAGAAGACATCTTCTGACGTTGCTAGCATGTAGAACCTATACTTTGTTCTACAGGACTTCTTCACAACTGAATTTAGATTAGTCCGGAACGTTTTATCCATTTCTTTCTTCATTTGTTCACAGAAGTCAAAATGGTTACTTGGTTCAGTCTTAGTGCAACTCCTTCGGAAGTGTTTGGCTTTAGCTGAGACTTTTTTGAAAGCACAAACATCTTGCATTTTTGCTTCATACAGTCTGGCACATTCCACAGTCACATCAGAAACCCAGTCATGTTCCACAGTGTTATCTTTGCCTTCAGAAAGTTCTCCAGGACAAATCATCTTTTCTTCATTTTTGTCAGTTGCATCCTTCCTGTTGGACAGGTCTACCTTAATTTTTTGTCCAATAAGAGAGGTTCCCAAGTGATCCAGTGAATCCTCTTGCTCGTCTAGATTAGAGAAGTTGATAGTCAAAGGACTAGTGCAAGACAGCCTTATTTTGTCATGACTGTCTTCTTGGTGGGTGGGTCTCCTCTCACTCTTTTTCAAAGCCTGTTTCATTTGCTCTGAGAAAATGAGGGATTCTTGTTCAACTGACGCCTGAGTGAGATCATCTTGAATGCACCTCCGAGAAACTTGTTCCAGAAACGAATAAGATCTCTTCTGACTATTGTTATAGACTGTGCATACAAGTGAGCTTTGAGGCCCCAAGACCAGACTTTTATCTATGTTGTCGCTATTTATTTGATCTATAAATGAAGCTGCTGCACTGGAGGGGTCTTTGAGATCCATCTCAATATTTTTTCTAACAGTTTGCTCAACTTTCTGAGCTAAACCATTTGTTAAGAAACCTTGAATTTCATCAACACGTTTTGAGGAACTTTTTGCAGATTCAAAAGACTCCATAGGTGGTGGCAATGACAGATTCATGTCGAATTTTGAAATATCCTTTCTCTGGTACTGATATGAGGGAAATGAATTTGATCTACTATTACCAACAACTGGAAGCCAAGTAGTTTTGAAGGAAAGTTGACTGGCATCCTGGTTATCATTTAGTCTTTCAGAACATCCTTTAGATTTTGCATTTGTCCTCTTTTCTGAGAGCACAGATGTTGGCTTGCTATATTCCAGTCTAGGGGTTTTAGGTGGGTTGTTTTTGAGAGAATTTTCAATTTGTGTATCTACTAAGAAGTAATCTGCTTGACATTCATCATTCTTCGATGGTTTGACAGCCAAGACAGGACAATGATTGTATGCACGGGATTCCTGATTTACATTCGACTGCAGTGTTGGTTTAGGTCTCTCTTGGTCTAAACTTGGTTTAATGACTTGGAACAACTCGGATGGACAATTTCTGGGGAACTGGCCATCCTGCCCTATCAAGGTTTCTTGTATACCGACTCTTTCAAAATATTCCTGAGGAACCGAGTCAGTTTTCTTTATATTCAACTTGACACCAAGCACTTCTTCCAATTTACTTTTAAAAGGTGATACAAGTAAGTTATCTGATGATTCTATGTGCAGATCCTGTGAGGTAGAAGATGACACAAGAGCTGACTTTTCATTGCCTATTTTCTTATCCTTAAAGTCAACTGTAGGTTGGTCAAAGGCTAAAGAACTTGGGGTACATTTGCTACTAGGTTCAGGGGATTGAGCAACAGACTCTTTCATTTTAGGTGTTTCGATCTGACAGGACTTGTCAATGTGGTTTGATTTGGACAGGAACTTGTCTATACTTTGTAGAACTCTTAGAGTCCTTGCTTCAAGATCAGGATGGAGAATCTGGTGAAGGCTGGAATCAGTCTTAACAATGGAACTGTGACAAAGTTTTTCCTCACAAGGCAGCTCACCATTTACAGGTGCTGAGCTTGTGTTGAGGCATTCACGATTCAAGTTTTTGCCAGTTATACTACTACTTAATGCAGAATTGCTTTTGCCTGGGCTAGAACAAGATGGGTACCCATATGGTTTTTCATCTATAGTTGGAGTAGGGCATCGGTCATCTGACTCCATACCAAAGTCTACTGGCCCGTAACTTTCATTTATATCAAGAAGTAACATTTTGCAAGGTTCTTCTTTTTGACTACATGCTTGAGATGTACTACATATCTCACTGGTCAGTGCAGCTTTAGAGTAGCTAGAGTCACTGATGAATGGAATTTCTTCCTGGCCTTGTACCACTTCTCCAGACTTGCCTTGGGGGTGTGAGCCATGTAGATGTACACTAATCTTTTCTGAGGAATCTATTCCAATAAGAGGAATTTCAACACCACTGCAATTTTTATCCAATCTCTCATTTGTTTTGCACTCTGCTCTGAGATCCATTTCTTTAGTGAATGTAACTTGTGCCTCAAATATTTTTGGAACTTCAGACAGAAGTGACTGAGGCTGGCATTGAAATTGTTCTTTGCCAGTTGCATTATCAACTTTCGCCAGTACTGCATCCTTTCCTGAGGCATCCATTCCAATACAAGGAATTTCATCCTCAGTGCAACGTTTGTCCAGTCTATCATTTTTTTTGTCTCTTCCAACATCTGTTTTTTCTGCAAATGCCATGTTTGCCTCACACATTTTTGGAATCTTCCACCGGAGTTGGCGTTGAAATGTTGCTGTGTTATCCTTTACCTGTACTATAAGTTCTTCTGATCTATCTAGTCCAATAAAAGGAATTTCAACCCCAGTGCAACTTTTGGTCAATCCCTCATTTGTTCTGAGGTCTGTTTCCTTAGTAGATGCCACTTGTGCCTCACATATTTTTCGAACCTCACAAGGAGGTGAATGAACCTCGTGTTGAAATTGTTGTTTGAGATCCTTAACTTCCTCTGTTGACACAGTTTCCTGATCTTCATGATCATTGTTACTTTGACCAAATGTGTTTTTGTGAATTGCACTGTCATCCTTTACTTGTACTGTTACCCTTTCTGAAGGGTCTCTTCCAGTAAAAGGAATATCAATAGCAATGGAACTTTTGTCTAGTTCCTCATTTGTTTCATTAGTCCTAAAATCTGCTTCTTCAGTAAATGCCACTTGTGCCTCACATAATTTTGGAGACTCACATTTGGGTAAATGAGGCTGGTGCTGAAACTGCTCTTTGTCATTCTTTACTACGTCCTCTGTTGACATCGTTTCCTGGTCTTCACAATCCCTGTTACTTTGACCAAATGTTATTTTGCTTATTGCACTGTCATCATTAACCTGTACTCCAACCTTTTCTGACGCATGTATTCCAATAAAATAATTTTTAATTCCAGTGCAACCTTTACCCAATCCCTCATTTTCTTTGTTTGTTATGAATTCTTCTTCTCTGAGGCTTTCTTCCTTAGTAAATGCCACTTCTGTCTCACATCGTTTTGGAAACTTACACTGGGGTGAATGAGGCTGGGGTTCAAATGTTTTTTGTAAGTTGTCATCCACTGGCCCTACCTTTTCTAAATGATCTATTTCAGTAAAAGGACTTTCATCTGAGATGCAGCTTTTGTTCCATCCCTCATTTGTTTCATCTGTCCTGAAATCTGTTTCTTCAGTAAATGCCACTTTTACCTCACTTGCGTTTGGAACCTCACACAGAGGTGAATGAACCTGGTGTTGAAATTGCTCTTCCTCATCCTTTACCTCTTCCTCTGTTGACTTAGTTTTCTGATCTTCATGATCATTGTTACTTTGACCAAATGTGTTTTTGTGACTTGCACTGTCATCCTTTACCAGTACTATAACCTTTTCTGAAGGGTTCATTCCAGTAAAAGGACTTTCAAATGCAATGCAACCTTTGTTCAGACCCTCATTTGTTTTATTAGTCCTGAAATCTGCTTCTTCAGTAAATGCCACTTGTCCATCAGATGCTTTTGGAGCCTCACACAGCGGTGAATGAACCTGGCACTGAAATTGCTCTTTGTCATCCTTTACCTCTTCCTCTGTTGACTTAATTTTCTGATCTTCTTGATCATTATTACTTTGAACATTGTTGCAGTCTGTTATTTCTTTGTTTTGGCTCTCCATTTCAAAACTGTCTTTTACCAGAGGCATAGGCGAGCTTCCATCAGATACAAGTAATACTGCTGATTTAAATGCCTCATCTCTCAAATAATTTTTTTGGGGGGAGATTTTCTTAGTTGCAGGCTTCCTGTATTTGGATTTAATTCCCAAAGGAGTGTGAGAATTATTTTCTGAAATGAAATAGCCATCTGCCAGTGCAATACCATCTGCACAAAGCATCGGAGGTAAGCCATGGCAGACATTGTTGGTGTTGCTTACTACTGGTGGTTGCTCGTTCATTTCTGCTTGATGATTACTGCGTGTAATGTAGTTGTTGTTTACCAAGTCTGGACCATTACACATTACAGGTAATGGCTGATCAGTCAAATCCTTTCCAGCAGACATGCAGTTTTCTTTCTCATATAGTCCATTTTCTTTAGAGTGACCATATTCTTTCATCACTTTAGCCTTATGCTTTAGGTCACAGGCCAGAAACCCTTTAAAATGTCCGCGATGTTCTTGTGAGACTCCTTTATGCTCCTCCTTTGATAATAGCTTCTCACTTTCTACACAATTTCCATTGCAGGCAATAATATCTGATTTCTTTCCAGAATCATCACCTGCATGACTAACCTTTTGAGATGGCTCTGCATTACCTTCTTGGCTTGGGTGTTCCTTCCTTTCACACATTGCCAGTTTTTTCAATTTGTTTTTTTCATGCTCATCTGTCTGAACCACACCTTCTACTTCCATATTGAGGTCTCCTTTTTCAGGTTTCACAAATGAAAAGGAATCCATTGCACCTTGTTTCACCAAGTCCATCTCTTTAGCTCCTAGATTTTTAGTGCTCTCTTGCATATTTTTCCCCTCTTCACCGCATCCAAGTAACACTTGACCAATTCCAAATTGTGCCACAGCAGTGGTGACCTTGACAGATGCACTTTGTGCCACTTTTTGAAGAGGAATGGCTATTCCATCACCTCTAATAGATGGAAAATCAATCTTCTCCAGGCAGATAGTTTTACTGTGAGGACTGGTCTGCTTAGCTTCATGAGGCTTTATGAAATTTTTCACGTCAGTCACAATCGTTTTGGAATGAACCATGTTTTCAGAAGGCTGAAAAAGAAAGAGTTAACAGAAAATATAAACAAATCACACTAAAATATCAATTTAATTCATGCAATATGTTAATTGAACATTTCAGACTGAGTGGTTTGTATTTAATGTCAAAACATTTTATACAAAACAGCAGATAGGGCTGGGCCATATTATACCGTTCACGGTAATACCAGTATAATGTTAGGCAACGATAGGAAAATGAAATATCGCGATAGAATATGAGTACAACGCGCATAGGCAGTGCCTTTGTTTTCATACGCACATGGCCGATTGTTGAGTGAAACAGATGAACCAGAATTGGTTTGTAAAAATGGTGCAACTTCAGCGATGTGGAACTGGTTTGATGTTTGTCCGTCAGATACACGACAAAGCACATTTTTTTGCAGAACATGCAAGCGGCCGTCGTTATTGTGGTATTTGTCGGACTAAGATGCTCTTAAATCTGGGAGTAATCTGGGTCCTAAACTCCGTATGCTTCAGGTCAAACGAACACTGCAGCATCACTGAGAGTTAAAAACTGTCTAAATTCTTTCATCTTTAATAAAACGATCAGCATTGCTGCTATACCAGGTGTAACTATGAAGTTTAACTTCCAGGCATCCATGAAAACAAAATTTATTACATTTAACCAGAGGCGGAGCCAGACATTTGAAACACCTGGGGCTTAGCCCAAAAGGGTAGTATGCATGTGGGATTTTTTTTACTTTTTTTTTTGGGGGGGGGGGGGGGTAGAAATGACTGAAAGATTAATAGGCTCTGTTTTGAGTTTTGTTCAAAGAAAGAATGACTTCATATAGGGAAAAATATATATCACATGTGCAGGACACCTTAAACTAGTTTTTTAATTAAGCAGCAAGGCAGAACAAGGTCAGGGCTGTATCAAGACACGAGGACTAAACCCCAATTCAACCAGACCCAGAACTGATCCAGAATTAAAACAGGACTACAACAGTTCAAAATCAGGACTACTTGGGATTTAACCAAGACAGAACCACAATCAGAACTAGATGAAAGTAGCACTAAAAATCATCATATACAGTGGGGCAAAAAAGTATTTAGTCAGCCACCGATTGTGCAAGTTCCCCCACTTAAAATGATGACAGAGGTCAGTAATTTGCACCAGAGGTACACTTCAACTGTGAGAGACAGAATATGAAAAAAAAATCCATGAATTCACATGGTAGGATTTGTAAAGAATTTATTCGTAAATCAGGGTGGAAAATAAGTATTTGGTCACCTCAAACAAGGAAAATCTCTGGCTCTCACAGACCTGTAACGTCTTCTGTAAGAAGCTTTTCTGTCCCCCACTCGTTACCTGTATGAATGGCACCTGTTTGAACTCATCATCTGTATAAAAGACACCTGTCCACAGCCTCAAACAGTCAGACTCCAAACTCCGCCATGGCCAAGACCAAAGAGCTTTCGAAGGACACCAGGAAAAGTATTGTAGACCTGCACCAGACTGGGAAGAGTGAATCTACAATAGGCAAGCAGCTTGGTGTGAAAAAAATCAACTGTGGGAGCAATCATCAGAAAATGGAAGACATACAAGACCACTGATAATCTCCCTCGATCTGGGGCTCCACGCAAGATCTCATCCCGTGGGGTCAAAATGATCATGAGAACGGTGAGCAAAGATCCCAGAACCACACGGGGGGACCTGGTGAATGACCTGCAGAGAGCTAGGACCAAAGTAACAAAGGTCACCATCAGTAACACACTACAACGGCAGGGAATCAAATCCCGCAGTGCCAGACGTGTTCCGCTGCTGAAGCCAGTGCATGTCCAGGCCCGTCTGAAGTTTGCCAGAGAGCACATGGATGATACAGCAGAGGATTGGGAGAATGTCATGTGGTCAGATGAAACCAAAGTAGAACTTTTTGGTATAAACTCAACTCGTCGTGTTTGGAGGAAGAAGAATACTGAGTTGCATCCCAAGAACACCATACCTACTGTGAAGCATGGGGGTGGAAACATCATGCTATGGGGCTGTTTTTCTGCCAAGGGGACAGGACGACTGATCCGTGTTAAGGACAGAATGAATGGGGCCATGTATCGTGAGATTTTGAGCCAAAACCTCCTTCCATCAGTGAGAACTTTGAAGATGAAACGAGGCTGGGTCTTCCAACATGACAATGATCCAAAACACACCGCCCGGGCAACAAAGGAGTGGCTCTGTAAGAAGCATTTGAAAGTCCTGGAGTGGCCTAGCCAGTCTCCAGACCTCAACCCCATAGAAAATCTGTGGCGGGAGTTGAAAGTCCGTGTTGCTCGGCGACAGCCCCAAAACGTCACTGCTCTCGAGAAGATCTGCATGGAGGAATGGGCCAAAATACCAGCTACTGTGTGTGCAAACCTGGTAAAGACCTATAGTAAACGTTTGACCTCTGTTATTGCCAACAAAGGTTATGTTACAAAGTATTGAGTTGTATTTTTGTCATTGACCAAATACTTATTTTCCACCCTGATTTACGAATAAATTCTTTACAAATCCTACCATGTGGATTCATGGATTTTTTATTCACATTCTGTCTCTCACAGTTGAAGTGTACCTCTGGTGCAAATTACTGACCTCTGTCATCATTTTAGGTGGGGGAACTTGCACAATCGGTGGCTGACTAAATACTTTTTTGCCCCACTGTACCTGCACTACACTTGTTTTTTTAATTCTACCAAAGTACACTATTTAGATTGAGAAAAGTTTATATAATTATTTAGCCTTGTTGTGCAAACAAGCCTGCATAACTTAATAAATATAGAATTTGAAAAATAACAAACCTAAAAAGAAACACTAGGTACGAGATACATGAGTACCTATGATACGGTGATACTTTTGGTAAACGACCATTTGACTAACATGTCTGTCTCACCTGCTCTTGTTCCATCTCTTGTCCTGTGGAGGTGGCATGGCACAACACAGAAGAGCCACCTCCACAGGACAAGACTCAGCAGTCCATCTGCATCTTAAGGATAAAGGACACTCTTTCGAGGATGCCAATGTTCACATTTTGGACAGAGAGGACAGATGGTTTGAAAGAGGAGTGAAAGAAGCCATCTATGTCCACTGTGAGCGACCATCTTTGAACAGAGGCGGGGGTTTACGACACCAACTCTCTGCCATCTATAATCCAGTTTTGAGATCCCTTCCCAGACGCCTTAACGCCCACTCACATCCTGGGCCATCTGACCTCAGGAATTCGCATGATAAGATGGGGCCAGGTTTCACAATGAACACACCCGAAACTCTGGCTGATTGGGACCCACACCCAGGAATAGAGCAGCTGCCAGAGAATTCAACATTAATGAATCAATGGTACAGAAGTGGAGGAAGCAAGAAGAATGAGTTTACCGTATTTTCATGACCATAAGGCGCACTTAAAAGTCTTAGATTTTCTTCAAAAAGTACGGCGCGCCCTATAGCGCAGTGCGCCCTGTGTGTTGTAAGGAGGACGTAGTAGAGAACACCATGAGAACGCTAAAGGGTGAAGTGTGGGCGTTGATCATATATACCGGACAATCGCACATACCTGTCCTTTTATACAGGTATGTGCATTATGTGGAACATCGTTGTTTTAACAACCCTGAAAATGGCAAAGAGACACGCTTATGAAGCACAGTTTAAACTGAAGGCCATCAGCTATGCGGAGGAACATGGAAATCGAGCAGCGGCGAGAGAATTTAAGATTAACGAATAGATGGTTTGCAAATGGAGGAAGCTAGAAAACAAGCTCCGGCAGGTCAAGAAAACGCAGCTGAGTTTCCGCGGACATAAGGCGAGGTGGCCCGAGTTGGAGGAAAGACTCGAGCGGTGGATCATCGAGCAAAGAACGAGCGGGAGAAGCGTTTCGACGGTCACCATTCGGCTAAAAGCAGTTTCACTAGCTGAAGAGATGAACATTGAACATTTCCAAGGAGGTCCGTCTTGGTGCTTTCGTTTTATGAAACGGTGCCATTTTTCCATCCGGACCAGGACTACGGTATCGCAGCAACTTCCAGCAGATTATAAGGAAAAGCTGGCCATCTTCCGCTCCTACTGCAGCAAACACATCGGCGACAAAAACATCCAGCCCAGCCACATCACAAACATGGACGAGGTCCCGCTCACTTTTGACATCCCGGTGAGTCACACTGTGGAGAAGAAGGGGACCAGCACGGTAGCGATACGCACAACGGGGTATGAAAAGTCTTCTTTTACTGTTGTGCTTGGCTGCCATGCTAATGGACAGAAACTGCCGCCTATGGTGATTTTTAAGCGAAAGACTTTGCCTAAAGAGAAGTTTCCAGCAGGAATCATCATTAAGGCAAATGAAAAGGGCTGGATGGATGAGGAAATGATGAAAGAGTGGCTGAGGGAGGTGTATGTAAGGAGACCAGGTGGTTTTTTCCACGCATCACCATCGCTCTTAATCTGTGGCTCTATGCGTGCCCATCTCACAGCCGATGTGAAAAAACTAGTGAAACAAATTAACTGTGAGCTTGCTGTCATTCCGGGAGGCCTGACAAAGGAACTCCAACCGCTGGACATCGGTGTGAACCGCCCGTTCAAAGTAAGGCTGCGAGCGGCCTGGGAGCGATGGATGACCGATGGAGACCACAGTTTCACCAAGAGTGGAAGGCAGCGCCGGGCGAGTTACGCCACAATTTGCCAATGGATTGTAGATGCTTGGGCTAACATGTCTGCTGGCACTGTTGTTCGAGCTTTCGCAAAAGCCGGCATCATTTCCGAGGAGCCGCACGGCACGGAAAGTGACTCTGACAGTGAAGAAAGTGAACTTGGCATGTTTGATGGAGATTTAGCGCAG
The DNA here is from genome assembly GCF_965226115.1 of Aulonocara stuartgranti. Classification (NCBI taxonomy): domain Eukaryota; kingdom Metazoa; phylum Chordata; class Actinopteri; order Cichliformes; family Cichlidae; genus Aulonocara; species Aulonocara stuartgranti. Next base: position 52,888,276 of record NC_138945.1, on the reverse strand, counting down.
CTGTTCAATTCAGACACAGAGGATGAGGACTTCGATGGGTTTGATTGATGATAAAAATGTGAGTACCAAACTTTGTTTTGCTCCTGCTTTATTTTTTAAATACACACACTTGTATGCTTGTTTGTTGTTGATGATGACGATTGCTGGTAATAAAAATGTGAGTACCAAACTCAGTTTTGCTCCTGCTTTATTTTTAAATATGCACACTTGTATGCTTGTGTGTTGTTGATGATGACGATTACCGGTAATAGAAATGTGAGTAAGGTACCGAACTCAGGTTTGCTCCCGCTTTATTTTTAAATACGCATACAGTACTTGTATGCGCCCTATAATCCAGTGGGCCTTATGTGTGTGTTAAATACAGTAATGGCACACATAACAGACTGTGCCTTTTAGTACAGTGCGTCTTATGGTCGTGAAAATACGGTAATAAAGTTTGATTTATCTGACTGCTTTGTTTCGCTTAATGTGCCTTATAATCCCGTGCACCTTATGGTCCGAAAAATACGTACTGCACACTGCAGTTTAATGTTGCAAAGCACCTCTTTTTAACTTCAGTGGATATTATACATGGTTATGCTCAGGATATGTCAGCCCATTTCTACTGGAAATGCCTTTTGGTTAAACTTTCAGCAAGGAATTTGCATTTGCACTGTTACATTTTTATAAAGCTTTAATGTACATAAAAACCAGCTTCTTGTTTAAGTGAAAATAAATAGAAGGTTGTCTTTTTGCGCTAGTAATGTTGTGGAGTTGTATTTTGTCTCGCATCAATTATATCGTCAGTTATATCGTTATCGCAAATTTTCAAATATATATCGTGATAAATATTTTTGGCCATATCGCCCTGCTCTAACAGCAGATACTGTTAGCCTTTTTCTTTGTTGCTCCAAGGTAAGAGCTGAAATGTCCTTGTTTCGCATCATCCAGGTATTTGAGCTTTATGAGTGTAAAGATATGTGGAAGCTTCCCAAGAGACTGAACACAAATACCACTTCATGATCTATACATTTGGTTGTATTTTGAATTCAGCAACATAGGAGGACAAATTTAGACTAAATGATTAGAGTCTTTCCCAGGCCATCCAAAAGACGTAGACAGATTTATGGCTTTTCTCAACAACAATGCGCCATTTGATGACAAATAGCCTCATAACATTTAGGACACAATTTACTGGCACTGGGTATTAATTAAAATTCTAACAATTAGACTAAATGACTAGTAAGCCTGATACTGATTAGTGACAATAGTGACAATTAATCAGCTAGTTGACTAGTCACACAGATCCCTAATCCAAACATCCTAGCTGTCTAGACCTAAAATTTCTGAGGTGTAGCTGAAACTGGAAAACCATTTAATTTTAAAAGAAATTAATTCATATATTATTCATATTGTATGTTTGAAGTAATAGTAATGTTAGAACCAAACCTGAAATGTACTTGCCTCATGAAGCTCTCCCAGTGGCTTTAAAGAATTCAGTGTTTCACTGGGTTCTTTCTGTTCACTGGAATCAAGCGACCCTTTTTTGTGGATTTGTGGATGTGAAGTGACTGACTGTAGACAGGTGCTGGAATTTTTCAGTGACAAATCCAAAACCACAGAATCTTGATTCAATATGGTGTCATCCTTTTGGCTGAGGTCCAAAGCATTTGACAACAAAGGGTCTGAAGTGTCTGGTACACTTGGGCAAGAAGCAGCAGTGTCTTTATGCTCAAATATAGTTAAGCCAGATACAACTGCACTCGTCATTCCCAATGAATCATTCTCTTCTGAGCAGGAGTACGCAAAATTTGACTCAACGTGAAAAAGGCGTGGTGTTGACCGACTGTAAAACAAGCCTATCCACATGTGGACAATTAGCCGCACCTCTTCATTAGTGTCTTGAATGGAGAAATCCCATGGCCTGTTGAAGATATCAAATTGTACAAAGGTTAGCTACATAACGACATCTGAAGTAAATGTCAGCGCTATCAAAATAAACAAGAATAACTTTTGTCAACATGTTTAACTTTATGCTGACATATTACTGGATAAATAACTGTGTACATACCCATGCAAAGCTCGAACAATAGTTTTGTCTTTTGGATCGCTTGTAAACTTGCTGTCCAGATTAAAGTCATAGTTTTCTTGCCAGTGTCTTGTGATCTTTATACATCCTTCCATATTAACAAAAGTACGGGAGTATCTGAACTTTTGTCTGCAAGCCATGCGCTTTTTCAGATATTCTGGTGTCCTGTTGTATTCACTTCTGTCTTCTTGACCAACAGAGGGCTGTAGTGTTTGAAATCCATACATTGTCTGGTCATGGTGCAGAAGTCTCGAAGAATCACTTACAAGGGATGTACCTGGCAAACCCAATAGTAGAGAGGAAGATGGGGGCAATGAGTAAGCATGTTCTTTAGATACCAAACCAACGAGTTCACCGTTTACTACAAGGTGGCTTGGTGCAGGAGACTCATGTGGCTGAGTGGATCTATCAGCAGGCTGTCTAAGCAGAGCATGAAGAACTGACTCTTGTTCAGCACTGGTAAGGTCTTTTTTAAGGTCAGACTTCTTCAAACTTGTCTCAGGTTTTCTCTCAAATGATGGGTTTGGTTGTGGAGGGGCCTGGTCATTATTGGCACTGAGTGCCAAGTCAGCAAGTAAGTTCAAAGCATCTGCAGGTGAGTAAGCCCTGTTCATTTTTTCAGTCTTCCTGACAGAATTATCGCTAGTACAGTCTTTGTTTTTGAGTTTTTCACTGGCAAAACAAGCTGGAGTTTGAAAGTGCAACCACCCTGTGAAGACAAAACAGAGAAGAAACAAGAGAAACAGCATGAAAATAAAATGTAGCACATTGAAAGCACTTGAAATATACCAGTCTATTATCATTACGAATTTGTCACCAACATATTAAGTATGCCATTGTTTAGAACAAAGGTGTTGGTTTATTTAGCCAATAATGTCAACCCTCTGGAGATTGATAGGGCTAGCAAAAATGCAGCACAAGCAAAAAGGAGCAAAAGCAAACTAGCTGTTTTCACACAATTCCTCAATTAAACGAAGCACAAAGGAGGAAACATTCGCATCAACTGCATTCTCACTACTGTGGTTTATACACTGAGGTGCCCAAGTACAATGTATAAGAGATAAAACACAGGGTGACCACTTCCTAGCTTTAAATTCCCCGTATTATTATATACAGATATCGCATTAGGCACCTGGCAGGTTAAAGATTGTTTCATGTTTCGTTACATTAAGCATTTGTGTTCTCACATGCATTTAAACTAGGTAATTGTGACAAAAGTTCAAGGTTGCTGTGTATGTGTGAAAACAGCTCACAAGTTAGCAAAGGCTTTGCAAAGTGCAGAAGTAGCATGCAGAGGACAGTTATGGGAATGACAGAGTCAGGAAAGGGGTTAGTTTGTCCTGTACATGACAGAAGAGATTGCACATATCAGACAAAAAACAAGCGTTCCACACTTTATAATTACAAAAACATAACTTACATTTCTTTTTGATACATTCTGCAGAGATGCTTTGGTGCTTTTTGAGTGTTTTTATCCTGCCCCGTCTTGTAAAAATTGATGAAGCCCTATGCAAGATTTGAGGTTGCTTGTCCTGAATCATTTGTTCCTGTGTCTTTGCTGTGTCCGTCTTTTGCTTGGAGTCCTGATCCTCTGTTTTTTTCAAGTTCTCCGGTATCACTTTAGGGGTCAGGCCAAGGGCAAACGCAAACAAAGGGTCAACTGGCTGCACCTTTTGAACTTCCGTGACCACAGCATTGGTGGTTGGGGTATTTTTATCATTACATGTCAGCGCCTCAGACTCAGTGTCCGCTCCTTTGCTCTTCTTGAGACAAGGCTCAGTGTCCCGAGGAGTATTTGGAGCTGTGTCCTCTGTCACAAGATCCGTTTTCCTCTTTCCTCTTAAAAGTACTGATTTTAGTTTCCTCAACAGAAATTCACTCTTAGTTGGGCACTTTTCAGGGGAGAGGTTCTCAGAGTGTTTTTCCTGAACTGCTTGTGACGAAACACTGTCTGTGGGTTCATTATTTGAGGAATTACTTTCTGGATTCAAAGGCAATGAACTATTACCATAATTTGACTCCCTTGAAATTTTCTTCTCAGGATTAACATCACTAACAGTGACGTTCTGAAGATCATTCCCACCCTCCACTATGTTAGCAGCCTGCATGTCTTCCACTGCTGTCTCTGGAGCAGTGCAAGACTCTGGATCCGATTTGACCACGTCATCAGCATTCACTGGGGCATCAAGCAACATTTTTTCAGAGCACTCTTCATTTTTGTTAGACTGGAGCTTATCCTTCAAAGATTTAATTTGATCAACAAAGTCTGTAGAGCCGTGAGGCACCAAAATCTTTCCACATTCACTGATGATTGGTTTAAGGTCCCAGCGCTCGGTTTTCCTTCTTAAAGGGCAATGCTCAGGATCTGTTTTTTTCTCTTCTGCTATGGGTAAAGCAACCATAGCTGATCTTAGTTTTCTATTTTTTGGAGATAGTTTTCCACATTTGCGCTTACGCCGTTGTAATTTCCTCCAATTTGAAGGATTACTCAGCTGTGGGTGATCTGGTATTTCCTTGGTGTGTTCATCCTTCAGACTGTTTACATTGTCATTCTCCACTGGTGTTTTGACTGTCTGTAAAGTAGACGGCACAACAGAAGCTTTAGATGCTTTTTTCAATCCCCCAGAACCTCCTGTGTGTAGTTTAAGTTTTGTTTCTGTGAAACTAGTGACCTGAGGTATATTCAAAAGCTTTTGAGTATAGCCAGTCTCATCACAGAGAGAGTTTACTTCTGCTGCTTGTAATTTTGCTCTTAGATTTAGAGTCTCATTGCTGACACTTTGTTCTGCAGAAGTGATGCTGACAATCAGCTCTGCAGGAAGGTCATCTGATGTAGGAGGAGTGAGATTATTTGCCACCACATCATCAGTTTTGTTCAGTTCACTGAGGTCACTGGATTTTTCATTGTCTTTGGAAGAAGCTCCCAGTTGCAAATCATTTGGAACCACATTATGAGGCACAAATGCTAAATCATCTTGTGCTCCGGTACTTGTTGTAACATTGTCTACAGATGTCTCAACATTTTCAGAAGATTTCAGGTCTGATAATGTGTCTTCGAACACTGTATTAACAGGGTCTGTCAACTCCTGAGGTGCCTCCTCAGGAGACGATATACAGATATAGACATCATCATCAAGATCTTCTCTCCTCCGCTCCTCTTGTCCAGCTGCAAGAATTTCTGAAGCTCTAGATACTGGCAGCTGGAAGGAGGTTGGTCTGCTCAGATATGACCTGAAGCTCTGCATTGCCCCATCAGTCCATTCAGGGGACGAGTACAGGTGGGTATCCGGCACATCATACTGAAATGGAAACATGCTGACTTCCCGAGAAGGACTTGACGTCAGACCAGGATTTATCAGTGCAGTGTAACTCTGCATATGCTGAGCCAAGACTTCACACAGTTCTTCACTTGGGTCGATGGGCGTTTTCTCAGCTTCACCCTCAGCATAGCTTAGTACAGGCAGAATCCGGAGGATTTCTGATGTCATAGAAGGGTTCTTCTGTCCAAATTTGGTATCTGTGAGAAATCAAGCCAGAATATTTGTTTAGTATCTGCTCTTGTAATTAAACTGCCTTAATGGCAAATTAAGCTCTAATAAATGCTAGTTACAAAATTTAGAATGATTTAATACATTTATATTCAGTGTTTAATAAATGTTACAATGACCTCTCATTACAACTCGAGGATCTGGAAACACAAACAAGCCCTGCAGGACTTCACTTGCGCAGGACCAAGCATCTAGGGAAGAAAAGAAATTTGTGCATGATATGTAGCTTTCTAAACAAAGACAAAATTTTGTTATGCAACTGACAAAACAGTATACTTAAACCATTTTAAGTCTTACCATCATATGAGAGAAAATGGGACGAGTGCAACAGGATAAAAAATCCACCATCTCGCAGCAAAACAACGAGAGCCTATGTGTAAATAAGTAATGGTTTTTGGGTGTTAGGTAAGTCACACTCAACCACATACTGTCAGCTGCATATAAGAGAGCCTAATATTTTATTGCACTGGAAATTTCCACCGATGAAATCATTCACAGTTTAGTCTATCAACAATAAAATAGTTTGTGAACAGTTTAGCGCTCAATTAATTGCTTTAGTTGTTTCATAAAGAGTTTGCTTGGTCCTCTGTGTTTCATATTAGATTGATAGTAAACAAAAACTCACAAGATCTTTCTCTTTGATGTCCCACAGAAGCTGAACAAGTGAGTTGGTTTCTTCTGCCTCAGTAGAAACCAACTCATACAGACTGCAGTACAAGCCATCCAGAAAGACTGAAAGACAGCAAAATGCCACATTTATTAATATGTTTACTTCCCCAAGATTTTACCTTTAAAAATAAAAAAATAACAACAGCACACCTTCACCAGTGAAGCAGGTTTCAAAAATAGCCCTTGGTAACAGCTGTCGTAGATCTAACATCGAAATCACCCAGTCAACGTTCACCACTGGTGGTCTTCAACAGAAAAAAAAGTGAAAGCACATAAAATAGCTTAATGAAATCTAAATGTTCAAAGCCAAATAAGAATTAAATCTCCCTTTTCTATGTGCACATTGAACTTACAGCTTGGCAGGTAGTAAGGCCCCTGCTTTAGACCTCAGCCCAACATTGCATAACTGCCTGCCGATCTGAAGCTCACCTCTCCAAGGCAAGTAATGAAAAACTGAAATGATTTAATACAACAGCAAAAATGTTATGCATGAAAAAAAAAATGCAATTTTCAGTAATGATAACAAAACAACAACAAAAGCACGTTCACTTGAAAATTGCAATAAATATCTATTATGTATTTAGTCATGTATGAAAAAAATATAAAAAATAACAAAAAAGATACACCCTCCGTCAATTATAAGGTTTTCATAATAGAAATATTATCTAGGTTAAGTAATTAGGTTGAGGTGTTTTTCCGCCATTTTGTTGTAGATTTACTGTTGTACTTGTAGTCATTGTCCTGTTGATTGACCTAAGCTTTAGCTGTCCGAAAATTGGCCTCACAGCTGACTCAAAAATTATAATCCTGCCACCACCATCCCTGATAATTGCTAATAAGGTATTTGTACTGAGATGCTGTGTTTGTTTTTTCATTTGATTATGGCTAAACATCTCCATTTTTATCCATGTCCCAAGGACAATGTTGCAGAAGTCTCGTAGTTTGTTATGCTACCACGCTCTTTTGAAAGAGAAGAGGTTATACTGGTAACTCTTCCAAACAAGTCTCTACTTGTTTTTTTCTAATTACACAGTCACAACCTTAATAACATTTAACTTGCTATCTGAGGCCTGTAGGGTCTGCGATGTAACTCTAGCTTTTTTTTGCAGTCTCTCTGACCATTGCATTGCCTGACCTTGATGTGAATTTGCTGGAAAGAGTCCACCACTGGAATGACTGCTCATTGTCTTGAATGCTTCCCACTTTTGAATAATCTTTCTTAATGTACAATTGGAAATCACCTTAAATCCCTTCCCAGAAAGATGGGAAGCAAATAATCATCATTGCTGATATCTTCTCTGCATTATGTTAAAACACATTTAAATGTTTTTAAGGCGTTAACACCTTTTGTCCCTTTAACATCACAAGGTCTAAAGACTAGTACCCTTTCTTGTCCTAATGTCAAAACTTATGATGCGATTGGATTTAAGCTACGTCCAGATGAACAGAATCAACTTTTGGAGATTGCATTTATGCTCTAATTTATGGTCTTTTGTGAGTGTGTCTGTATACACTGGATCTTACAGTTTTTTAATGTTCTTATTCTGTGACCCTCCTATTTTATGTACAGCACTTTGGTCAACTCTGTTGTTTTAAATGTGCTCTTAAATAAGGTTGGTTTTCATAGGTGATTTATATGGGGATATAAATGGGGTAGGTGAACTACATAAATGTAAAATATATGTAACAAAACATATTCTACAAAAACTAAACAGAACCCTCATAAAAGTGACCCTCCAGCTCCTTGAGAATCTAAATTACGTGTAATCATAATCCCAGCCTTTACTTACATAATTTTTTCTCCTTGCTGAAAAGAAGAAAAAGAAAAAAGTCAGTATGATTTTAATAATCTCACATTGCATGGAATGGTATCGGACTAGAACATGAAGATTTAAAAAACAAACATGTATATGTGATAATAAAATACCATTTCTCCTGAGGTGATGCTATTGTTGCTTTGGTATCCGTATATGAAAACAATACAATAGCAAACGGACAAGCAGCACTGGGAGATTGTGCTGTAGCATTGCTTCCACCATCTAGCAACTCATACATGTAACACTGCAAGACAGAACAAAAAAGGTACTTGAACAGCCTGGTATGCTTTCATTTTTCTTTTTGAACATGCACTTATTCATAAAAGGAAGTAACTAAGCAAGGTTAAAAAAAAGAAAACAACAACAACAAAACCACCCCACCACCGGAATGCTACAATACTAATAACAGAGGACTTGTTAAGTTGACATTTATCAATGATATACCTCAGGCAAATCAATTAGCAAATGAAAAGTTTTTTTTGAATGTGCTCCATAACCCCCCCCCCCCAAAAAAAACAAACTCATTAAATGAATATCTATATAGATAGGGTAATGTGTAAGGAACAAAGGGATGCCACATCCTTTGATGGAAATGAAAATTATCAACCAACAGACTGCTAAATTCAAAGACACCCCCAAAAGTGAAAAACTGATGCAACACACTCTATACATTGTATGACCCCCACACCCTTGCATGCCTGACAATGTTGGGGCATGCTACTAATGAGAAGATGGGTGGTATCTTGGAGGATGTCCTCCCAAACAAAATGCTCCGAAATGTTGTTCTATTAGACTTAGGTCAGGCGACCCTGTGGGCCACCTAATGGTATCAATTCCTTCATCTCCAAAAACTGTCCACATACTTTTGGCACGAGGCCAGGCATTGTCCTGCACTATGGAAAATGCCAATTGGTGAGCCCAATTGGCATAGAATACCAACACTGTGAGCACAAGGCCCACTAGAGAAAATTCGGGCCTTCTTGGGATTGTGCTGGAGGAAAAAGCAAATGGTAATGGCATGTATTGATGTGCCATCCTGAAAGAGCTGGACTACTTGTGCAACTACTGTGGGATCCAAGTATCACCTCATGCTGCCAGTAGTGCCATTGACCTATCCTAACCCAAAAAAAAAAAAAAAAAAAAAAAAAAAAACAGTCAGAAAAGATGAGGAGGGGAAAAACATCAGTGGCCTCCATGTGTAAAACCATTCCTCTTTGCGGATTGTCTCGTAGTTGCCCCTCTAGTGCACCATCGCTGGATGTGTTTGTCGCCGATGTGTTTGCTGCAGTAGGAGCGGAAGATGGCCAGCTTTTCCTTATAATCCGCTGGAAGTTGCTGCGCTACCGTAGTCCTGGTCCGGATGGAAAAATGGCACCGTTTCATAAAAAGTGAAAGTGAAACTGCTTTTAGCCGAATGGTGACCGTCGAAACGCTTCTCCCGCTCGTTCTTTGCTCGATGATCCACCGCTCGAGTCTTTCCTCCAACTCGGGCCACCTCGCCTTATGTCCGCGGAAACTCAACTGCGTTTTCTTGACCTGCCGGAGCTTGTTTTCTAGCTTCCTCCATTTGCGAACCATCGATTCGTTAATCTTAAATTCTCTCGCCGCTGCTCGATTTCCATGTTCCTCCGCGTAGCTGATGGCCTTCAGTTTAAACTGTGCTTCGTAAGCGTGTCTCTTTGCCACTTTCAGGGTTGTTAAAACAACGATGTCCTGCATAACGCACATACCTGTTCTTTTATACAGGTATGTGCGATAAAGTCAACGCACACACTTCACCCTTTAGCGTTCTCATGGTGTTCTCTACTACGTCCTCCTTACAACACACAGGGCGCACTGCGCTATAGGGCGTGCCGTACTTTTTGAAGAAAATCTAAGACTTTTAAGTGCGCCTTATGGTCGTGAAAATACGGTGTATGTATGTATATATATATATATATATATATATATATATATATATATATATATATATATATATATATATATATATATATATATATATATATATACACATACATACACACACACACACACACATACACATACATACATACACACACACACACACACACACACATACACAGAAACTTGTTTACCTGGGTTCTCTCAAATGCAAGGAAGGAGCTGGTTTGTGCAGATACTGAAGGGAACTGTTCGGACACATGGCAGTCCAACCCCACAGTGGGTGCTGTGAAATTCTGGGTATAGTTTTCTGAAACCCTTTTAACTTTACCCTGTTAATAACAGAGAATAACAACATTTTTGTGTTTATAACAGCAGGAACAATCCTTCTAGAAACATCCATTTCTTTTTTCAGTACCTTTGTCAGCCTGATGATGGCGATGTAACCAGATTTCCCATGATACCAACGATTCAGATCCAAACAATCAGAGTACATCGATATGTAAACACCTTTAAATACACAGAAAATTTAAACTTAATATGTTTTCAGTCAAAAATAAACACAGTGAGGTTCAATTATTTGTAATAGGACTTCATAGACAACTATCATGGTGAAGTCATAACTCTGAAGTCGCTGTCTGTCACTCCCAGAGTAATACAACCACACCTAGGAAAATGAATGTCTCACACTTCCAAGAACACACCTCATTGAGCAACAGTCTGACTGAATTACCTTAGGTACTGCAGTAAACACTAAATTTCAACAGACCATAACGGTAACATTTATCAGTTTAGAATAAAATAAAATCTAGTTACATAGTTAAAATGCAATAACATGCGTTTTCCTGCTTATGGTACAAGTAACTGAGTCAGTTTTGAAAAAGAAAAGAAAAGAAAACTTCATAGAAAATGCTTGAAAAATAGTGACATACTCAAGAGCAAGTTATAAGGCGAGGTAGACAGCCACAAACTAGTCTAAGAAGTCTGTTCCGTCTTGTACTTTTTAGACTTTTTTAATTAGGAATGTCAAGTAACAAACATGTCGAGAATTACAACATTTATGAGAGAAAGGTCATGAAAAAAAACCTATTGCACAACTGCAAGTCTGCACAGGATGTGCAGCAAAAAAAACAAACAAAAAAAACCACTGGCTGAGTCGATAACATGTGACACACTGAAGCTGTTGTTTTAAAGTGTCAAGCCGGTGCCATTTTCTCCTACAGTTCACTGCAAAACAGCTCCATAAAAACGGACTTTGACCAAAGTTTGCTCTTGATAACTGCTACTCTTTATCACAGTCCGTACTGAGCCCCGTGGGTGTCCCAGCAGCATTTTAAACTGGGAGTTTTAAGGCTAAACAGAGCTAACAAGAATACAACTCGCAGTGCAAAACAGAAAGAAATGCCACAGTCTTCCTTAAACACCAATATCCCGAAAACCTCATGTAATGTATAGTTTCTGTTTCACACATTCTTTCACTTTCATTTGTATACATTCGGGGCTTTAATTTGCTTTCACTTTCAAAACAAGGCAGCACTGGACAAACAACATGGACTATTATTAGCTTGATCTGCAAACATGAAGGACAACTTATATCTGGCCTTTAAGGTAAAATCCTGCTTATTAGTATTGTTATAGGTTTACAGCTAAGGAATTTATTAGAATAAGATTTTAACGTTGAGTTTTAACACATAGATATCATATGATATCAGGCTCAGACTGAGGGAGGGAAGGACACGGTGGAGGATAAAAAATACATGTGTATATATATATATATATATACCTTTAGAAGGATCTCCCAGAGTTGTACATGTGCTATTTCCAGTGAGCACACCGGTTTCTCGGAGTGCGTTAGCCTTTAAAACAAAAAAAAAAAGGAGCACGGTATGAGGATTCGGTTGATTGTGTGCGTTTTCTCAGCTGTGTCTGTGACCTCCAGTCTGTACCTTGTTGACATCGTCAAAGAGCAAAAAGCCATAGGACTCCTCTAGATCCTCGTCTGAATACCCAGCGTCTCTCCTTTTTGCTCGGAAGGCATTGTACTGATACAAAACAAATTTTAAAAAAAGAAATAAGGAAATCAGAATAAAGGCTGTGCTTCATGTAAGAGCAGTTCCTGTTTCAGGCATGAGAAATTTTACCCTTGTGGGATTTCTTATGAGCTCAAAAGAGGGGAAATCTTCAATATTATATGTATAAAAGAGAAACAAAACCCACCGCATGTGTATAAGATACCATCTGGTGGGGTTTAACGACCACGTGTTATTTAAATGTGGTTATACTGGGGCTATATAAAAATCTACTTAAATGCTGGGGAAAGACTTAGACTAACCTTTTCTTCCAAAGTTGGATTCTTTACCAAAACAGCAGACTTGTATCTGAAACACTGCTTCGACTCATCATACAAGTATGCACGTTGAAGTGGAGCCAAGATACTGTTTTTAAAGATGTCAGAAGAGTCTGGCACAGGTATCAAGACACCTAAAGAAAGTGGACAGAATGCAAACATGAGCGCAAAATCCACGAGAGACTGGAAAATTACAGGCAACTGCGGATTGGATTTCAACCAAGGGGAAAAAAACTCTCCGAGCTGTTTCTCAATCCTGGAACAGGCTGTCCCCATTGGATATCCTTATCTACGCATTTATTTTCAGTTTTAACACATAACATTAGCAGGTGTCGAGTAAAGCAGGAGAAAAATCTCCCACCACACGACTTTTTTTTTTTAAATCTTGAAGTGAAAGTCGTATAAGTGGTGCTGGTGGGGGAAAGGGCTCATCACCTTTACTCGAGGCACCACCATTCCCACTTTCCATTGCTTATGAAATCTGTCGGCCTCCCTTTTCCTTTCGCTGAAAACTGCTCTCCCCGGATTCAAACATCACAACTCGGTAATTAGATCCCATGTATCCCACGTCAGATAAACCTTTCAAAGTCACTCGAGCTCCTGTCGCCGCCGTTTCAATAGACATATTACACGAAAACCAGGAAGTTAGAAAATAGCTGTTTGTCCACAGCACGTAGAAGCAAAAATATCCACGTAGCTTCACGTTTATCGTTTCATAAACAACGCGTCTGTTTACTCATGAAAGCCCCTCAGTCCTCCACATGCCTCCTCGCGTGGGGACTCGGCGTTACTGTCGTCGGTTTCAAAAAGGAAACAGAAACCTATCGAGGCGAAGCATCCATCTTGAAAGTCTACACCGAACTGTGTTCGCAAGGCAGCTGCTGAAGCAATGCTGAAGCTAGTTTGCGCCTGCGGCTCACTTCTCCTGTGTGTGTGCGTGTCCGTTTTTTCCTGTCCCTTTCCCTCCTCCTCGCGAAGAAATACTGATTTATAACAACAAACAAGCTAACACCGTGGGGTTATATTTGAACGCTAACTCGTTATCAACTGGTTTGATGGGTTATATGGCTGATTGAACACCGTAACACGGTTTAGATAAACTACGGGAGGTGCGGGGGGGAGTTATGGAGATTAGTGCTAACACGTCTTTAGCACGTTCCCATGAAATTTGGTTTCCTGGAAAATCCTGTTTACCAAATGCACAGGCAAACTCACGGTAACTTAACTAATCGCTATAAAAACTAGTGGAAATGTGCAGCTGCCTGTTTAGTAAAAATAAATAAAATAAAGGGGGGGGGGGGGGGGGTCGTGTTCTGCATGACTTTATTTAAAAGGTTTTCTCTGTATAGACTGCTATGTTATGGTGGGCAGCTTCGCCTATATCGCTATCAAAGGTTACAGCACCTAACTAATAACCTGGTTTGAGTACCTACTTCATTGTGATTTTTTTTTTTTTTTTTTTTTTTTTACATGGAGTGGGACATTGCTCTAAGTCCATAGTTCACCCTTTGAGACACATGACAGCCTAGTTCCTCTGCACATCTGTTTGTTCCTCTCATTATGCTAAGAGCATGTGCAGTGCAAGTTAACACTGTGAGCTGAACAAAAACAAATATTTGATATGTTCCTTTATCTCGAAATAGCCTTTCTGCATACTGGACAAAGACACAGCTTCCTAGTTTGAAGAGTCAAGCCAGTGCAGACGTGCTTCGAACCTGCATTCTTTTTAATGGCCACCTGGGGTGATAGCTGTGGTTCCAAAAAGACTTAGACTATTCCAAATAACTTGGATCTTAGATGTCAGAACTCGGGAATGGCATCAATCCTGAGTTAGCGTATTCCAGAAAAAGTGAGAAAAAAAAACAGTATTTATTTTTCCAGATATCACAATAAATATGGCATAATACTTACTTATGGGCGACCGTGGCTCAGGGGGTTGGGAAGCGTATCTGTAACCGGAAGGTCGCCGGTTTGATCCCCGGGCTCTCTGTCCTGGTCGTTGTGTCCTTGGGCAAGACACTTTACCCTACCGCCTACTGGTGTTGGCCAGAGGGGCCGATGGCGCGATATGGCAGCCTCGCTTCTGTCAGTCTGCCCCAGGGCAGCTGTGGCTACCCTGGGGCAGACTCCACCAGTGTGTGAATGAATAGTGGCATTGTAAAGTGCTTTGGGTGCCTTGAAAAGCGCTATATAAATCCAATCCATTATATTATTACTTTTTACTTAAAAACACTGATGCATGGATAGAGCCTGGTTTTACAGTTTTGCTACTGTTTATGGCCCATGCTACCATGTTGGATTGTTAACGTCAGGTTCAAATTTTGGTTGGGAACTCAGAAATTCTGACTTCTCACATCTGACCATTGCAACATCTCCCTCTGTATAATCTGTAAATCTCTGAGCTTCTGTTCTGATATAGAATTAAAAAACAGTGTTAAACACTGATACGGCTTTACAGCTGTGTCTTCAGCCAACCTTTGGTTGCAGCAACACAACATGCCAGGTTGCAAAAATTGAGATATGCAGCACTGGCAGAAGTTGTGGCTTGTGACAGTGGATGCGACGCCAATCAAGTATGCACACAGGCCTAGAGGCCTATCTGTGACTTCTTCCTCTTTGTGTTTAACGGCGGTTGGCAACCAACGTAAAGGAGCATTACCGCCTCCTACTGTTCCGGAGTATGGGTCAGACTTACAGCTTAAGATAACCTTTATTAGTCCCACACGTGGGAAATTTGTTTTGTCACAGCAGGAAGTGGACAGTGCAAAAGTTATGAGGCAAAAATTAGAATACAATAAGAATAAATACAGTACACAACTGTACAGAATAGAATAAAATAAAATACTATATACAGTAGAATAAAATAAAATAAATATACAATAAGATAAAAATAGAATACAAATACAAATACTATATACAACTGAGTAAAAATACAACGATGACAGAAAGGATTATTGCACTTAGTATTATTGCATATGTATGGATGTGTGTGCTTGATCAGTTAAAGTCTTTATTATGGAGTCTGACAGCAGTGACTTACAATCTGTATCCAAAAAAACAATACAAAACCAAAAAAAAAAAGACCCTACACTCTTTCATAAACACCTATATCCTTCAGAAACCCCACCAGTTCCCTCACCTGTGCCCTACTACCCTCCAACACACAGATTAAATTCCTCAATTCCCCGCTCCTTCAATCTATTCTGCAGAACTTTCCTCTCCACATCATAACCCTTGCACCGCAGTATTACATGCTCTACCATCTCCTCCTCCTCCTGGCACACTCCACAAAGCCCTGTCTGATGTTCTCCCATCATCTGCCTCCAAACAATACCTTTTGCTTCAGATCCGCTGCTTTTAATTTCCATCTCAGTCCTAGTTAGTCAACGCTCCTTTTGCCAACCTATCCACCTTTTCATTTCCACTGATTCCTACATGAGCTGGCACCCAAAGAAACTGAATATTGCCACCACAACACCTTATTCTGCTTATAGTCTCCAGAATAGTATACAGCATACCCTGCCTTGTCTTCGAACAAAATGATTGTAGACTTGAAAGAACAGCTGCCGAGTCAGAACACACTACCACCTGCCTGATTTTTGAACACTCTACCCATTTCAATGCTACCAAAATTGCTACCATTTCAACCGTGTACACTGCCAGTCCATCCGGAGTGCGTCTGTTTATTTCAATATTTTTTGACGGAACTGCTATTCCAAACCCTGTAATTCCTGTATCTGGACTTTTAGCATCATCCGTGAACACATGAATACACTCAGGGTATTCATTCAAGCTGTGAAAATGAAATGCTGAAACAAGATCGACTCTTCCTTTCAATTTTCTCTTCAGATCCAGCAAGTACCAGTGCACAGGAGGGGTCTCCAGTAACCATGAAGGAACCACAGGGAACACTCCTGCAGGACATATTTTAAGTTCATACACTTGACACTCCTTAGCCCACTGATTCCCCACCTTTCCAAAATGATCCTTCTGACTTCTTCCATACTCCCAGAATTCCAAAAGTACCTCCTTTGTGGCATGTGCGTCACCATGACCACCAAGATGAACCCAGTAATTCACAGACACTTGCGTCCTCCTAAGATGCTGGACATTATGAACAATGCTGGGCATCCTCTGCACACGGCCATTAACAACCAGAAGAGTCTGTTCAGTGACAGGTTGCTTCTCCCAAAGACAAGAACTAACAGACTTAAAAACTCCTTTGTCCCACACGCCATCAAACTGTTTAACTCCTCTCTGGAGGGGAGAGGGAGGGGAAACAGGAGGACAAAGGAGGGGGGAACAACTAAGTTGTAGTGCCTCTTCACCTCACTGTGCAATACCTTTTGTGCAATACTTTTGTAAATAGTCAACGGTGCAATAGACTCAATACTTGAAATGTGCAATTCACTTGTATTTTTATTTTTATTCCTATTTATTCTATTTATCCCCTTCGTATATTTTATTTATATTGTCTCTGTATTTATATATATGTGTGTGTGTGTGTATATATATATATATATATAATATTCTGTAACTCTGTAACTTCTGTCGGTGCTGTGCTTTTTTGGAAATCGAATTTCCCAGAGGAACCCACCCGAGGGATTAATAAAGTTCTATCTAATCTAATCTAATCTAATCTAAAGATCTAGGGGCATTTCTCCCATCTCCACCTGTAGGGCACTGACTGGAGACGTTTTAAAAGCTCCACAGCACACTCCAAGGGCTTCCGATTGCAGAACATCCAAACATCTCAACACAGAAGGAGCTGCTGAACACCCATAATCGAAGACCGATCTAATTAATGCCTGGTAAAGTCTTTTCAAAGCAGAAGAGCTCGCTCCCCAACCCCTCCCAGCTACACACCTCATAACATTAATAACTTTTTTGCATTTGGTTTCAATCTGGTTAATATGCTCCCTCCCTTCATATCAGTCTTGAATCAAACACAACACCTAAGTACTTAAAAGAGCTCACTTTCCCAATTACCTTGTCATACAGTTTCAATGTCAAAGTCTCACTCACTTTTCTTTTGGTAAAGAACATCATTTTTGTTTTTTCCACTGAAAACCTGAATCCCCAGTCAAATCCCCACTCAACCACCAACAGCCTCCTGAACCTTGCCCACTAGGTGCTCAATATTTCTTCCTTTTTTTCCATAACATACCATCATTAGCAAACAAAGACCTCCTAATTCCCTCAGGAACATCAGAAAAAACATCATTGATCATTATAACAAAAAGCAGGGGACTAATCGCACTGCCCTGTGGCGTTCCATTCTCAACCGTGCACTGACTAGAAATTGTAGACCCAATTCGCACTTGGATCTTCGTACCAGATAAAAAGTCTTGGATCCAATTGAATGTCCTGCCACCAATACCCAACTTATGCAACTTGATTAAAAGCCCATCCCTCCACAACATATCATATGCCTTTTCTATGTCAAAAACACTGCCAAAACAGACTCTTTATTGGCCTGCGCTTTCCTAACAACATTCCCAAGTCTAATAATAGCATCAGTTGTGTTCCGAGCTGTCCTGAAACCACTTTGGTAATTGGCTAAAGCCCCTTTTCTTTCCAGCTCAAAGGACAGTCTTGCATTATCATACGTTCCATTAACTTGCACACATTTGATGTAAGAGCGATTGGTCTGTAGCTATCTGGTTTAGATGGATCCTTCCCAGGTTTTCTTATTGGCACAATAACAGCCTCCTTCCAAGTACTTGGGAGCTCACCCTTAATCCAAACTGTGTTAACCAAACACAGCAGTTTATTAAGCGCTTTCGTACCAAGGTTCTTCAAAATTAAATAACAATTTTGATCCTTTCCCGGGGCTGTGGGCTTCGTTTTTTGAAGTGCTCTCACCATTTCCTCCCGAGAAAACACTGCATCCAAACTACTGTCTATGTGTGCCTTTCTTACTAAATCCTCCAAATACCGTGTTTTAGTTTGGCACATTCTGTCTTTTCCCAACACTGATATGTTATCAGAGCTATGAATCTTAGCAAAAGTTTTCACCATAACCTCCACTTTTTCCTGAGCTGTTACAAAGTTCTGTTGGCCTGAAGATAGAACTGGGTAATCCCATTCCCATTCTTCTGACCATGCCCCAGACCTCCCCCACTGGAGTGGTTCTTCCTATTTTAGAACAGAACAACCTCCAACTGCTCCGCTTTGCTTGTCTCACTGTTCTTCTGACCACTGCCACTGCTTTTCTGTATGCAATCAGAGCTTGTTAAGGTTTCTTTGGAGAAATTTAAACGCCTTGTTTCTTTCCTTTACAGCAATTCGACATTCCTCTGTCCACCATGGCACCTAAGTCCTACTTTCCTTACCTTTACTGGTTGGGATTGAGGCCTTGGCGGCTACCATAAGTACTTCAATAAACTGATCATTCATTTGATCAACGCTACCAGACTCATCAACCTTGTCAATCGTTTCCTCACATAATTTTTGAAATTTTGTCCAGTCAGCCCTATGAAAACTCCACTTCTTATGCACCTCTCTTAGAGATACCTGTATCTTCCCTCCAACATCACAGAAAGCAGGATAATGGTCACTGCCTATGGTAGTGTCTGTTCTGATGGTCCACTGACTTATTCCTGCAAGGACAGTTGAGACTAGAGTTAAATCCAAAACTGACTCTGTTCCATTAACAACATTACATCTGGTCCCCCTACCATCATTCAGGCACACCAAATTGCATGTATCCATCAATTCCTCAATTACCTTACCATTTTTATCTGTGTGTGTGCCTTCCCATACTCTGCTATGGGCATTAAAATCCCCACACCAAATAACTCTACGACAGTCACTTCCTTCAATTGAACGAAGACACGGCAGCTCCAATCTGGCGCAAGGATTGTAGAAATTCACAATAAGATTTGGTTCATTCCTGTACCAAACGTCAATAGCAACATACTCCAAATCATTGCCTTTACCCAGGAGTCTATATGGAATGTCTTGTTTGACAAACGTTGCACACCCTCTCCCTCCACCACGGTCCCTGTCATTTCTTATTATCTTGTAACCATACAACACAAAATCCAAAGAAGATTTAAGCCAAGATTCCTGTACACAAATGACATCTGGTTTAACATCAAGTAGTTTGATGAAATGCTTCAACTCTTGGCCATTGACCTACAGACTCCTTGCATTCCATTGAAGAATAAGTACCACGATTACGTAAAAGAACATCATGTTTCCTGACTTGACTGATAATTGAGGTTGTTCCTCACTTCTTCCCATGTCAGTCCTACTAACCCCAAGTGGTTAATTGCCGCCTTAACAATGAGCTGAATTTTCTCCTGCTTAGATCTCACATCAGCTGTGGTGTTTATCACTCCTGCAATGAATGTAACCAATGCCATCTTATCAATAACCACACTATTTGTGTTGATCCGGGTAACTCTTTGATCCCGAGATGCACCCTGTCCTGGGTTGATGTTGACCTGTTCACTCACTCTCATCACCCTCACTGCTTCAGGATAGGAGATCTTCTTCTCCACCCTCACTTTTTGAATATGATTTTCTTGTTTCATTCTCTCACATCCAGCATACGCAACACTGTGACTCCCACCACAACTACAACACTTTGGTTGAACTCCATCTCCACATTTCCCATATTTGTGATCTCCACCACACTGAGCACATCTCCTCTTTTCCTTACAGTTTTTCGCTAGGTCTCCAAACCTTTGACAGTTAAAGCACCTCAGAGGTTTTAGGCATTGCTCCAACCAATTTTGCCAGCAGACGCCACTGCCATCCGTCCTCTCTCCTTGATCCACCTCCCCTACCAACAAAACACCCTCCAGCCCTCACAGTATCACAAGCTTTCAAAATCAATCTCACCTCCGCTCTTGCGACAACATTTCACCCACTCTATCTGTGACTTTCTGGCAGCACCCACTCATGAGGGAAGAATGAGTATTTCCCAACTGGCTGGAAGAAATCCTCCTTGTTAGCATATTGCTGTTGTCCCAGTTTGCATGGGAGTAACAGACGTGTCTACGGACACGTTGCAAACCAGTTGTGCCTTTTGAAACAAACTGGTGGCAGCACTGAGGAACAGCTTTTACTCTGAAGGTGAACCTTTTACATTTCTGGTTCGCGTTAAACTTTTCCACGTTTTACTATTACTGGACTAGTAGTTTTCGGGGGTTTTTTTTCTTCCAAATATTTGTAGTACATGAAAAACTAATGGCAACCACGGTTATGTTACTCTCTCATTTTGGGAAAACATGAATAATTTTGCCATTTGAAGTGCTAGAAAGTATATTGTCCAAAATATTGTCATGAGCTAATGATTTGTGATTGACAAGTCATTAGCCAATGCAATTTCAG
Source organism: Aulonocara stuartgranti (assembly GCF_965226115.1). Lineage (NCBI taxonomy): Eukaryota > Metazoa > Chordata > Actinopteri > Cichliformes > Cichlidae > Aulonocara > Aulonocara stuartgranti. The sequence continues at coordinate 52,867,582 of NC_138945.1, read as the reverse complement.
TCTGATGTGCCCTTCTTCATAACATAGGGTTTCAAAACAACAAAATGGCAAAAATGCTCATCAAAAGGCTTCAAAACAAGACTTCACTAACCAGTTTGCAGCTGCAGAAGTAGCTGTCTTTTATAGATAAGATAAGATAAGATAAGATAGAACTTTATTAATCCCTCGGGTGGGTTCCTCTGGGAAATTCGACTTCCAAAAAGCACAGCAACGACCAAAGTTACAGTTACAGAATTGTTATATATACACACACACACACACACACACACACACACACACACACACACACACACACACACACACACACACACACACACACACACACACACACACACACATATGTAAATACAGAGACAAATATAAATAAAATATACAAAGGCAAGGCAAGGCAAGGCAAGTTTATTTGTATAGCACAATTCAACAACAAGGTGATTCAAAGTGCTTTACAGAGACATTAGAAACAAGAACAAATAAAAAGCATGATTTAAAATTGATTAAAACAAGCAAATAAACTAACTAACTAATTAATAAACAAACAAACAAACAACAGTATATAAAATCAAAACAGATAAAATCAGAGATAAAATCAGTAGTTAAATGTAAGTTTTGAAATTTAAGCTTAAAGTGTGGATTTGGTGCTTTATTGAAATGCAGCTGAGAACAGGTGAGTCTTCAACCTGGATTTAAATAAACTGAGTGTTTCAGCTGATCTGAGGCTTTCTGGGAGTTTGTTCCAGATATAAGGAGCATAAAAGCTGAATGCAGCTTCTCCGTGTCTGGTTCTGACTCTGGGAACTGATAAAAGACCGGATCCAGATGACCTGAGGGATCTGGATGGTTCATACTGGGTCAGGAGGTCACTGATGTATTTTGGTCCTAAACCATTCAGAGCTTTATAGGCCAGCATCAGAACTTTAAAGTCTATCCTCTGATGGACAGGCAGCCAGTGTAAGGACCTCAGAGCTGGACTGATGTGGTCCACTTTTTTGGTCTTAGTGAGGACTCGAGCAGCAGAGTTCTGAATGAGCTGTAGTTGTCTGACTGATTTTTTAGGTAGACCTGTAAAGATGCTGTTACAGTAATCAAGCCTACTAAAGATGAATGCATGGACTAGTTTTTCCAGGTCCTGTTGAGACATCAGATCTTTTATCCTTGAAATATTCTTGAGGTGATAGTAAGCTGACTTTGTTATTGTCTTAATGTGTTTTTCTAAGTTTAGGTCTGCATCCATCACTACACCCAAATTTCTCGCCTGGTTTGTGGTTTTTAGATGTATAGATTGAAGTTCTCTGGTGACCTGTAATCGTTTTTCTTTGGCGCCAAAGACTATTACCTCAGTTTTGTTTTTGTTTAGCTGGAGAAAATTGTGGCACAACCAGTCATTGATTTCCTCAATGCATTTACCAAGAGCCTGTACAGGGCCTCGGTCTCCTGGTGACATTGTGATATATATTTGTGTGTCATCTGCATAGCTGTGATAGTTTATTTTGTTGTTGTTTATAATCTGTGCCAGTGGGAGCATGTAGATGTTAAACAGAAGGGGTCCCAAGATGGAACCTTGGGGAACTCCACATGTGATACTTGTCTGCTCAGATGTGAAGTTACCTATTGATACAAAGTATTTCCTGTTTTCTAAGTATGTTTTGAACCAGTTTAGTACAGTTCCTGAAAGACCTGTCCAGTTCTCCAGTCGTTTGAGTAATATGTTGTGGTCAACTGTATCAAATGCTGCACTGAGATCCAGTAAAACTAAGACTGACATTTTTCCACTGTCTGTATTCAGACATATGTCATTAAACACTTTGGTCAGAGCGGTTTCAGTGCTGTGGTTCTGTCTAAAACCTGACTGGAAGGCATCGTAGCAATTATTCTGTTTTAAGAAGTAACTGAGCTGTTGAGAAACTGCTTTTTCAATGATCTTACTTAAAAACGGGAGATTTGAGATCGGCCTGTAGTTGTTCATTTGTGTCTTGTCAAGATTGTCCTTTTTCAGTATAGGTTTGATTACAGCAGTTTTTAGTGATTCTGGAAACACACCTGATAATAAAGAAAAGTTGACGATCTGTAACAGGTCTGACTCTAAAGTCTTTGAGACCTTTTTGAAAAAACTTGTTGGCAGGACATCTAAACAGCAGGAGGAGGAGTTCAGTTGACCTAAGATGTCCTCCAGGTCTTTGCTGTTAATAGGTTGAAACTGTTTCATGGTGTTTAAACAGTTTTTTGGTGGACATCCTGGATCTGCTGTTGATGTACCAATTGCTTGTCTAATTTTTTGGATTTTTTCAGTGAAGAATTTGGCAAAGTCATTGCAGGCCATGGTCGAATGAAGTTCAGCTGCCACTGACACAGGGGGGTTTGTTAGCCTGTCAACTGTAGAAAATAAGACCCGAGCATTATGGCTGTTTTTAGTGATGATGTCAGAGAAGTAGGACCTCCTTGCATTCCTCAGTTGTAAATTATAATTGTGAAGTTTCTCTTTATAAATGTCATAATGAACCTGGAGGTTTGTTTTTCTCCATCTGCGCTCAGCTTTCCTACACTCTCTTTTTTCATTTTTCACCAGTGTGGAGTTTCTCCATGGAGACTTTTTCCTTCCAGAGATAACCTTCACCTTAATGGGAGCAATAGTGTCCATTACATTTAACATGTTAGCATTGAAGCTATTGACGAGCTCATTGACTGACCCTCTGGACAGGTCAGGTGTTAATGGGAAGACCTGGTTAAAAATTGCACTACTGTGTTCAGTTATACACCGTTTTGTGATCACTGTTGTTGATATATTTGTGTGGGCTGAGATTTTACTTTCAAAGAAAACACAGTAATGATCAGACAGGCCCACATCAGACACAGTAACCTTTGAAATGCTCAGGCCCTTGGAGATCAGTAGGTCAAGAGTGTGTCCTCTATTATGTGTGGCCTCTGTTACATGCTGAGTCAGCCCAAAGTTGCCCAGAGTGTTGCTCAGATCTTTAGTCCCTTTGTCCTGAGGGTTGTCCACATGAATGTTAAAATCCCCAGCAATAATTACACAGTCAAAATCAACACAGATCACAGACAGCAGTTCACTGAGGTCATTAAAAAAGTCTGTGCAGTATTTGGGAGGCCTGTAAACATTAAGAAACACAACTTTGGATGGGGCCTTCAGCTGTAAAGCCACATATTCAAAAGACTGAAAACTTCCAGGAGATAGCTGCTTACATTGAAATGATTCATTAAATAAGACAGCAACCCCTCCTCCTCTCCTGCTCGCCCTGACCTCACTGATAAAACTGTAGTTAGGAGGGGTCGTCTCGATGAGAACAGCTCCACTGTTACTTTGGTCCAACCAAGTTTCAGTTAAAAACATAAAATCAAGGCTGTGCTCAGTGATTAAATCATTAATTAAAAATGTTTTCCCAGCTAGAGATCTAATGTTTAATAAAGCCAACTTAAGTGTTTTAGAGGTATTACTTGTCCCCTCGTGTTTGGGAGCAGTCTGTGGCACACAAGGTATGTTTACTATGTTTAAAGATCTTTTAGAGTGCAGCTCTCTGTGTTTTGACCAGGCCACATGTCTCCTGTCACCTAAAAGTACAGAAATTTTAAAACCTTCTAGTAAACAGGGTCCCAGCTTCTCCTGGGAAAAGTCATCACTGCCATAATCCTCACAGCCCGGACCCTTCACACATCACGCATCAGACTGCGGAGACAGGGCATGAAGAGGAACTAAGGGGGCGAGGCTGGGCAATGTGACTTCGATTGCTCTGTTGAGGGTGGGGCTCGATGGCGAACCTTTGGCCGCTCTGGTGGGGGGTTTATGGGGGACAAAAAGGGATTGGGACGGGGGGTAGATCTGAGCCCAGCATTGACCCGCTCCATCATCTCCTCAGTGAATTTCAGGTGTGGGGAGGAGGGAGAAAGGGAGGGGGAGGAGGGTGATGGCCTGTCAGGGGTTTGGGGGACTGGGGAAGGTCGTGGTCCCTTGTCCTGGTCGTTGGTGTTGTTGAGAGAGTTGGAGGCAAATAGGGACCCCTCTTCTTGCCTTATATGTCTCTCCTTTCTGAGGCTCTTCCTCAGATGCCATGGATGTCTCTCCTTTCTGAGGCTCTTCCCGGGTGGGGGCAAATGGAGCTCCTCCTCAAGGTTTCTGCTGGGCTTTGTCTGTTCTTGGAGTACTGTTTGTTCCTCTTTATGAGATAACTCCTCGTTTATCTCAGCCTTGGCACCAAGCACGGATGGATGACGTATGGAATAAAACAAGTTGGAGGTGAACAGTTTCACCCCTGACTTGTTAAAATTAAATCCATTTGCTTTGAACAGATGCCTGCGTTCCCAAAAAATATTAAAGTTGTCGATAAAATGCACTGAGTGGTCAGCACATGCTGATATAAGCCATTTATTCAGTGTAAACAACCTGCTGAATCTCTCGTCTCCTCCTCTGACCGGCGGTACAGGTCCACTGATGAATACAGCTGCATTCAGAGAGTTTGCAGTGTTTAATAATCCAGTAAAGTCCCGTTTCAGAACCTCCGACTGTTGTTTGGACACATCGTTTGACCCTGTATGCAGAACAATGTTTGTCACAGTTGGATATTCATCTGCAATTTGAAGAATTCTCTCCTTCAGGTTGTTGACCATATCGTTAGGATAAGGGGATAAATAGAATAAATAGGAATAAAAAATAAAAATACAAGTGAATTGCACATTTCAAGTATTGAGTCTATTGCACTGTTGACTATTAACAAAAGTATTGCACAAGGTATTGTACAGTGAGGTGAAGAGGCACTACAGCTTAGTTGTTCCCCCCTCCTTTGTCCTCCTGTTTCCCCTCCCTCTCCCCTCCAGAGAGGAGTTAAACAGTTTGATGGCGTGTGGGACAAAGGAGTTTTTAAGTCTGTTAGTTCTTGTCTTGGGGAGAAGCAACCTGTCACTGAACAGACTCTTCTGATTGTTTATGGCCGTGTGCAGAGGATGCCCAGCATTGTCCATAATGTCCAGCAGTTTCTTTAATGTCCTTTTCTCTGCCACTGTCACCAGAGTGTCCAGCTTCATGCCGACCACAGAGCTAGCCCTCCTGATCAGTTTCTCCAGCCTGGATGAGTCCTTCTTTGCTGTGCTGCTCCCCCAGCACACCACAGCATAGAAAAGTACTCCAGCAACCACCGACTGGTAAAACATCCTCAGGAGCTTCCTGCAGATGTTAAAAGACCTCAGCCTCCTGAGGAAGTACAGTCGGCTTTGGGCTTTTTTATACAGGTGCTCTGTGTTGAATGACCAGTCCAGTTTATTGTCCACCCACAGCCCGAGGTACTTGTACTTGTTGACCACCTCCACCTCCTCCCCCTCTATCTGAACCGGCAGTGGACCTTCTCTGGACCTCCCGAAGTCCACAACCAGTTCCTTAGTCTTTGAGGTGTTGAGTTGCAGGTGGTTTGTGTGACTCCATGCGACAAAGTTCCTCACCAGACTTCTGTACTCCTCTTCCTGATCATCCCAGATACACCCCATGATGGCCGTGTCATCTGCAAACTTCTGAATATGGCATAATTCAGAGTTGTAGCAGAAGTCAGAGGTGTACAGGGTGAAGAGAAGAGGGGACAGCACAGTTCCCTGTGGTGCTCCTGTGCTGCTGACCACAGTGTCAGACGTGATGTCCTTCAGCCTGACGTACTGTGGTCTGTCGGTGAGGTAGTCGGAGATCCAAGCCACCAGGCAGGGGTCCACCTCCATCCTGTTCAGTTTTTCCTGAAGCATACAGGGCCGGATGGTATTAAAGGCACTGGAAAAGTCAAGAAACAGTATCCTGACCGTGCCTTTTCCCCCATCCAGGTGTGAGTGGGCTCTGTGTAGGAGGTACAGGATGGCATCCTCCACTCCGACACCCGCCTTGTATGCAAACTGTAGTGGGTCCTGGGCATGTTGTACCTGTGGTCGGAGGAAGTTGAGGAAGAGCCGCTCTAGAGTCTTCATAAGATGTGACGTCAGTGCCACCGGTCGGAAGTCATTCAGCTCATTGGGCCGGTTCCTTTTAGGGACCAGGACGATGCAGGATGTCTTCCATAGGGCGGGCACTCTCCCCAGTCGCAGACTGAGGTTGAAGACTCGTTGTAGCGGCTCCCCAAGTTCAGCAGCACACGCCTTAAGCATCCTAGGACACACCTTGTCTGGGCCTGCTGCCTTTCTGGGGCGAAGCTTCCTCAGTTGCCTCCTGACCTGATCCACTGTGACACTGGGAGATGTTTGGGAGGAGGGGAGGGGGGGAGATGTCTTGCTGCTGAGAGAGGGATATTGCCTATGATCAACTTATAAGCAAAGACTGATCTGAGCTGCTAGCCAATATAATAACCAGACTATAAAATAAGTGTGTAAATGGGTTTTTACACAGAAAGCAATTTGGTTGCCATGCATCACTTTGTCACAGAGGCTTCATTGCTAGTGGGCATTCAAGACTTTGGTTGCCTAGCCCTCTATTTTATTTACCACCGTGTCATATGACAACCTACATAGTATAACATTAGACCCTAGAAGTAGGCAGATGTTGCAAAAGCTTCATTGTTAGATACTGAATATAAAAAGCAGAGAAGCTGTATTAACCAGATGGAAACTTCCAAAGCTAAAATATGAAGCTAATGTTAAAATGGCCAAAGCTACAGTTCTTTTTGACCACTAGCTTGCTAGCTTCTCATACGTACAGAATCTCTACTGTAGTGCTGACATTACTACAGAAATACCTCTTTACAGCCTGATACAAGCACAGTTTTGGTCTCTGTACCTCATTTTCCCATATTGAAAATGTGAATTTTTGGTGATTCTTGATCTTGGGCTTAGAGTTTCTAGTCAAGCTACTGTTGACTGCAAATGTTTAAATGTTTAAAAAAAAAGTCTTTAAGAATAATCTTCCCCCACGTTGCAACATTTGTGATTCAAGGGTTCTACAGGAAATAAACAGTCATATTTACTTCCTCTCTTGTGTTGATTTATTTTTTGTGTTCTGCTTGTCTTCTTAGACATGACAAATGGCTTGAAAGCGGCCAGCAAATGCAGAGCTATGGCTAGAGATGTGCAGAAAAGCATCTATGCACGTTTTTCCAGGTAAGTAACCATGACGGAATCTACATGCTACAAGGAACAAACAGAAGCTTCATGATGAACCCAGCCTGTGAGTGGATAGGAGAATGACACAATTGGAGAGGCTATGCCTTTGTTATGACTGTCACTTGTACCTTGTTTAGCTAAGCTAATTGTGGAATGACAAATAAAGAAATGCTTGAAACACAGTATAAAAGCTGACCTCCAAGATCAAGATGGACTGGTATCTGATTACAGCACTCTGTAAAGGTAAGTGGCTTCTATAGCCAGAAACCATAACTTTGGAAAAACAGACCGTAACAAAGTCAAAAGATATTAAATATATATTGACAAATAACAATGCTTCTAGAAGAAAATTGTTTGGATAGATGAAACAAAATGAGAATCTTTTGATAAGTGAAATTACGTTTTTGCTCACAGAAAATAATAAAGTAAAAATAAATGCACAGCATGGAGATGAAGAAAAGAAGAGTGATATTAGAAGTGTATCAGCTCGTTCTGAAGAAAGACATGCAGTGTCATAATCACAGGACATGGTTGCACAAACAGGATAATGACATGCATCTAAAAACAGACATGAAATAAGCAGAATCTCACAGGCATTTGGCAGATGTGATCCATTAAGCCTGAGAGGAGGTGACAAGTGTTCTGAAGAAGACTCACACGATGGTGAGAAGTGTACATGTCTGATAAACGGCTTCAAAACACACTGCTGTGTGGTCGCTGATTGATGCTTATGGTTTGCTTGTTTAAGGAACAACAAGCGCTGACAAACATACACTGCCACAATGTGTGTGTGTGCTCATGGTCTTAAAGAAGACAAGAACTGGAGGCCTTGTCATTGCAAGCTGATATAATGTTGCTTCTCCGTCACATCATCATTCATGTTGGTTGGTGAATGATTGCAGTGTCATTGCATTGTCTGGCAATGGTAAACACAAACACTGATAGCTAATTTGTAATTCCATTTATATTACAATAGAAGCTCTGCCGTTAGATATAAAGTGCAAGTATGAGAAGCTAGCAAGCGTGCTCACTTCAGCAAAAATCTTTCCAACACAGTTCACCTGGAGTCAGATCTTTTATTTCTTCAAATTTTGTTGATAATTTTTGTTTAACCTTGAATGCTTAAGGCCAAAAATCTTACATGTTGCACCTTGACTACAACCTCCTGTGTAAAAGATTTGCAAGGCTTAGTTGTTAATGCTCAACCCAGCAGCCTACAGCAAACGAGGACACGCAGAAGGTTGGTGTGACAGAAGACGATGCTGGGGATCCGATAGGATCGAGAGAGATGAAAGCTGAAAGAGGAAGTTTAATTTTTAATGCTTCATGAGGGTGTCTCCAGAAAAACAAACAAACAAACAAACAAAAAAACTAAAATCTAAAAACATTGGTTAAATGACTTTTCCCTTTCCATTGAGGGGAAGTGGTAACTGGGTGGCTAATGGTTAGTCCTGTGGCCATACAAATAGCTACCAGAATGAACTCACCAATAACCACTGTTACCATGGATCATGAAATAGGGTGGAATCCATCCCACAGTTAACCTGTTTACTTAACCTTATCTAACCTAGGAGTTGCAATTGAAATATAAAATAGCACTTAAGTGACATCATGAGTTAATGTGTCATGCTAGCTAAAGCTCGCCAAGCTAGCTCTAAACAGGCACATGCCATAACCAAATGAATAAAAAACAGTTCTTTACATACCACATTATTGACAGCGATGTAAACCTTTTTTATTTGCTGGTTAAAGTCATTAGATAAAGTAGAGAAACTGAAAAAGGAAGCTAACATGGAAGTGTGAAAAACTGGGGTTGACTCCAGAAGTGATGTGATTCACGCTATGTTAATACACCAATTTTTAAAGGATTACAAAACATGTTTACACTTTAGTACAAAAAACAATTTACACATTTTTATAAGTCATCCAACAGGATAATGGATTGACAGGTGTCATGTTATGATGTAAACAGATATTAGTCTCGTGTTTGTAAACTGTTTCTTACTTTTAAGAAACCCCTGATTAGACACAGTGTCAGCCAAAAGTTTCCTGGATGAGGAACCGAGGCAGAACAGTACACTGTATATTAACAATTTGTGCATTAGACACAGTTCAATAAATTGCATTTTTTGGGATACAGTGTGTGGAGAGATATTTGCAGACAGTGACACTAAGATGACAAACATCTGAAATATGGGAAAGTCTGGTGGTTCCTGATTGCATTATTGCTTTTGTGCTCAGCCGGTGTTGTGCCAAAAAGTGATTTCCAATGTTTCCGTGTTTTGTTTTGTTTTAAATCTTTGCTTATCGGCTGTAGTCAACAGGAGTTGTGAAGGGGTTGTATAAAAAAAGAAGGTAAAGGAATTATATGTTTTTTGTTCTCTGTGTTCTACATTATAGTCAGTCAAAAGCTACAATCAAAAAAAAAAAAATGATTGCAGCTTCTACAATGTGTCAGGAATGTTCTTTCTGGCTCAAAATGACTCATACGACTCATAAGTATCTCATAAGATACATTTGACACAATATAGATCAACATTTTAAATATTTACGGATTCTTTGTTTTTTGTTTTGTTTTTTGGCAAAAACCAGAGTACACTTTCTATCACGACACTGGGATTTGGTCTACATCTTTGGTGGACTTTTTCATGTTGCATCACAAGTAGCAACTTCTGCTTCCAAAAATGAAAAATACCAAGGCTTCAAAATAGGTCCAAAACCCATTGCTCTGTCCGTCTTTTATATACAGTCTATGCTTTGAATCCACAAAATGGATTTTAAAAATGTGCTACACAAATAAATACATATGTCCTATTATTCTGCATTACTAAAGAACCACAACATATACAATATATATTTATTTTTATATATACATATATAAATGTGTGTGTGTGTGTCCTTTATTATTTTCATTTATCTGTAATAATCATAACCCTTCGCCTACATATCCCAGAATTCCCCGGCGTTGTTTATTTAGGCGAAACCTCAGCTGCTCAGACTCTGCACAGGGTTGCACGGTGTGTGTGGTAGTACTCGTAGTAATGCAGTCCTTTCGATTTTTGTTGCTTTGCTTCAAAATGAAAACCATGCTCGGCTAAATCTGCGTTGCTGAGAGAGACAAAAACAGGAACATGAAATGGAGATCACACGGGCCAGACCGTCCTTGTATGGAGAAATCGGTAAGTAGCTTAGAGTTGGTGACTAACAGTAACCGAGACAGCCGTTTCAATAAGGAGTCTGGCGGTTATTTTCCCGATGATGCCAGCAGATCCTAGATTTATTAGCTTTTCATTGCCCTCCTTTCATCTTTCTTTGACGATACTGATTAAGGCTAGCCTTAAGCCAACATGGTATCTTAAACTGGTTGACGTTCGTCTGAGAGCATGACGTCGCGCTTTAAGCTCGTTGCTGAAACCAGCAGGCATTGAACTGCCTGTTGTGCAACTAGTTCAGCAGTGGATCCATTATAACGCACACCTCACACCATGTAAGACAAATACATGTGCTATTCAGGTGGGTTGGGCCCTGCTGCACACGTGCAGAGCACTAGTGTCATTTGTGTTTAGGTTGTGCGAAACCACTTTCTCCCACTTTGTCATGTTCCCAAACCTCTTCTCCTTTCTGCGCATTTGTCATCCCTTTATGTTATTTAATGGGTAACTCTATACAAAGTTGTCTTGACATGGGATTAAGAGCTGCATGTTTTATGAGGAGAAGAAACACTCTGGCTTTTCTTTTAGAAAGAAGTAGTATAAACGCTCATACATCCCCTCAACCCCCTTCCCTTGACTGTGAATAGATGCTCTTAGGTTTTGTTTGGTTTCACATCTTTGCAGCACACGGCCTTGGATTCTGGACAGACCGGTCAGCAGTGCACGAGGCTGCTGCACAAGGCAGGGCCTTCCAGTTGCAGCAGCTGATCGAGGGAGGTGCCGCAGTTAACATAGTGGCTGTGGACTCCATCACCCCCCTGCACGAGGCCTGTATACAGGGACAGGCCCAGTGTGTTAGACTGCTGCTGGATGCTGGCGCACAGGTGAGGAGGTTTTGTGGTGCTACCTGACTTCGGCACGTCACTAGAGAATCAAGCACAGTTGGTGGCTTAGGTGGTAGCTCAACATGGTGCATGTGTGCTGTCATTACGGCCCTGTCCTTCAGGTGGATGCTCGTAACATCGATGGTAGCACGCCGCTGTGTGATGCGTGTGCAGCTGGAAGTCTAGATTGCGTCAAGCTGCTGCTGGAGTATGGAGCAACTGTAAATCCTCCCCTGTTCACCTTCTCACCTCTTCATGAAGCCTGCATGGGAGGTGTGTGTTTTCCAACACAACATTGTGCATAATCATATTTTAAGCCATGTCAGTTGATTAAAATACACTATACTGCCAAATGTATTCAGTCACCCTTCAAAATCATTGAATTCAGGTGTTCCAATCACTTTCGTGGTCATAGGTGTATAAAATCAAGAAGCTAGGCATGCAGACTGCTTCTATAAACATTTGTGAAAGAATGGGTCACTCTCAGGAGCTCAGTGAATTTGAGTGTAGCACCCTGATAGGATGCCACCTGTGCAACAAGTCCAATCGTGAAATATCCTCGCTACCAAACATTCAGCAGTCAACTGTAGTGGTATAATAAATAAGTGGAAGCAACTCAGCCACAAAGTGGTAAGGCCCGTAAAAATCGCAGAGCAGGGTCAGCGGATGCTGAAGCGCATAGTGTGCAGAGGTCGGCAACTTTCTGCAGAGTCAGTCGCTATAGACCTCCAAATTTCATGTGTTCTTCAGATTAGCTCAAGAACATGGTGTAGAGAGCTTCATGCAATGGTTTTCGACCCCAGTTGGGTGTCGGCCCTACCTGTTGCGACATGACTGCGCACCAGTGCGCAAAGCAAGGTCCATAAAGACATGAATGAGCCAGTTTGGCGTGGAAGAACTTGACTGGTCTGTACAGAGTCCTGACCTCAACATGATAAAAGGCATTTGGGAAGAATTCGAGTGGAGACAGTGAGCCAGGCTTCATGTGTCTCTCACAAATGCACTTCTGGAAGAATGGTCAAAAGTTCCCATAGACACCTAAACCTTATGGAAAGCTTTCCCAGAAGACTTGAATGGTTATAGCTGCAAAGGGTGGGCTGACATTATATTAAACCCCATGGATTAGGAACGGGATGTAACTCGAATTCAAATTGGGTGTGAAGGCAGATGAGCCAACACTTTTGGCAAGATGGTCTCTCTAGTGGAGAAACAGTGCAGCTGTATTGTAACAGAGACCTTTATGGCTCCGGTGGTGAATACAATGGGAATCAGTGTACTTAAAGCTGTAGCTCCACCTGCACAAATCCTCTCCATTGTATTTAAAACAAAAAACTAGACGAGCAGGTTCACCGACTCTCGCTGACCAGTGTTAAGACAGACGGTGATTGTGGGCGCAGCTTTGCAATGATGTAAATGTCTACGTGACTGAAACTGCATCCAGGGCGTGGGGCTTGGTGCTTGGTTTGTGACATACTCGTTTTACAATAATGACTACAAAAGTGACACAGAGATGTTTGTTTATTTATTTTTTTGTTCTTGTGGAATTTACTATGTTCCCGGTCCATCTGTCATAGAATCACCAAAGCTTCAGATAGCACACCACACAGCCCAAGTCAAAAAGATAACCGTATGCATGCACAGCTTCACCTGTTAAAGATATATAGTTCATATGGATCGGAATGACTGGAACATGTAGGACAAAATTATTTGGAAAGCAGTCCTGGGAAAAAAGTCTTTGTGCCGACCTTCAGGTTCTCTGTAGAAAGATGGAAGGATGCAGAACAAACCACTTACAGACTGTCACCTTGAGTTTCACAACTATTTTCAGCTTAATATTTATAAGAAAAAAGTTCTTAAAGTCCAGCTGTGATTCTCTTAATGGCATTACACATGGTTACAAATGCATTGAGAGGGACACCGAAAAGGACTAATTCTTCTGATACTAATAATTATTGCTGCCAAAAATTCCAAATGTACCTACCTGCATCGCCAACATTTGCTCAACTGCAGAACTTTTTAGGTTTATACAACTGGAATTAGTTATTTTCTGTGTTTGTTTTTTTTGTAAATATCAGGGAATTCAGATTGTGTTCAGCTCATGATCAATCAAGGAGCTCACATGGAGGCCCATGACTGCCACTATGGGACACCGCTCCATGTAGCCTGTGCCAGGCAACATTATGACTGCGCCAAAGTTCTCCTCAACGCAGGTGAGTCCAGAAGCCTGTACCACAAAGCAGGATTTGAGCTTTTCAGGGAAATTTCAGGGTGGTTCACTTATTACCAGGTTATATCGCCATGCTAACTTAACCTGTGAACCTGAATTCTCTGAGAATAGCATCACATTAGTGGAAGATTCATCAATCAGACCTGTGTGCTCATATAGTAGGAGGGTCTAAATTTTGTAATTTTTACTTTATTTTATGGTATATCTTTTTTTGTTTCCCTGATGGATTCACAAAATCTATAATGAGTATAGATTATTGAATCCAACTTTATTTCTTGACATTTTTCCAGTTATTTTTAAGGTTCTGTAGCTTTAGCAGTAATCTGTCGTTCTACAACAGAGCACCTCTTTGTACTTATGGACTTTATATCACATTTGCACAGATTAAGCCAGTGTTTGGATTCTATTTTTATATTTATTCTTTACTCGCAGACCATTAAACACCACTGGGACTGCAACTCTCTCTTACACATTAGTTTAATGAAATTCGTTAATGTGACTAAGTCTTGGGCTATTCCTTATTTCTTTATATTTTTCTGCCAATTAGGCGGATATTCTTGTACTATCTCTTTGTAAAGTGGTCTTAAACAATAGTTCTCCAGGCTTGCCAAAGACCTTTCAAAGTGTTTCTTTGGATATTGGTTGCTTTTTCACTCATATTCAGCCCAGTCCTTGTGTCTGACCTTTTTTATGGGAATATTTTCTTGCTTAAACCACTGAACACTATGAATCATTCAAGCGTAAAAAAGACGAAACAGTGTCCAGTTAGCCCTGAAAACTTTGGTATCTTTAAGGACTTTGTTACTGGCACATTGTTGGGTAAAACGAATCTGTGTCAAATGCTAAAGATAAAAGTTTGACAGACATAATATAGTATTTCGGATGTGAGAGATGCATCTGGCCTTTCAGGTGATCAATTTTTTCAAATTGGGGGCAACAAGTCTTATGGAGTGATAATTCCAAATTGGTAATTTTTGGTTTGAATCATGAACATATACAGAGGAGGTCAGGAGAGAGGCATGACAGTGTCTACAACCATCTGTAAAACACGGTGGAGGCTGTGTCACGGTTTGGGTTTGCATTTCAGCCAGTGTTGTTGGAGATTGTTTTGAACTTGATGGATTTATCAATGCAATAAATTACCATCAGATTTTTAGCTCACACAGCTACTTTGTTTGCTCTTGATGTATTATTACTTTAGTATAGTTGCCTCTCTGTAAAAATGAGCTGACTGGCTGCCTGTCCATAACAAGGTTCGTGTGACTGCATATCTTGTCGATATTAAGATTAAGCGAATTCAAATCACTGAAAAGGATCTCTGGCGTTTCCTCTGCGCACCACGGCTAATGAAATTTACAGTTATGATGTACTATTCAGTCATCATGGATTAGAGATAATTTAGTGTGATATGCTGTCTTATCTGTGCTTCTTTAAAAAAAGAAAAGGACTAATAAGCTGTTTTTAGAGCAGAAACAAAACATGCTGCATTACTTAGTAATGACAGCATTATTATAACCATGATATCATGGCTTGTTCCATAATAAAATCTCTTGTACATGGCATGTATGTAACTCTCAGTCTAAAACTTAAAATGGCATGGCATGCAGGGTACCGGCATTTTTAAACTTTTTCTGAATAAGACGAAAAATAATTTTCTGTACAGTCAAGTTTTACCTTCACAGCTTAACCACAAACAGGACACGTATTTCTAAACATCTAAACACAGGAAGTTGACTTCTCTTCATTGTTATGCGTAGCACTTTAGACTTTGAGCGTGGACCTCGTCTTTCAGTATCCTCTATTAATAATTGTATCAGTGGATCCATCCACAGTTTCACTGTTCCAACGTCTGTCAGTAGTAGCAGCTACAAGCATACCCCACTGGATCTGAAGCTTCCTCTCTTATCTGTACAGAGAGCTAGCTCAGTCGGTTTTTTTTATAATACATTTAGGCTAAAAAGGTCAGCAAACAGCATTGATAGTAATGGACTTACTGAAAAGGACCTGCAGCCATTACCAGGATATATGTATATAATATATTTTTTTACTGTAATATTTGGTGTCAAATATATTTCTTGCTTTATAAAGTGATTATGATGTTTATAATTTCTATTAAAAACACAACCTTGGGCATCAGCAGCGCTTTCCTCTCTCTTAGAAGTTTGTTTTCCTTTTTGAAAGGGGCAAACGTGAATGCTGCCAAGCTCCACGAGACAGCTCTTCATCACGCAGCCAAGGCAAAAAACACAGATTTGATTGAGTTGCTTGTGGAGTTTGGGGGGAATGTGTACGCCACGGATAACCTGAACAAGAAACCTATCCACTACACCACTCTGGGATCCCCATCGTATCTCTGCCTCGAGTTCTTTGAGAGTGAGTATCCACCTAGAGTACATCCTGTTTATTTTAGTCCATCAAGAACACTAGTGACGCATAACTTGAGATGGCTTTTTCTGTCTTAGAATACCCCCTGAGTTTACAGCAGATCAGCAGGGTGGCAGTGAGGAGGATTCTCGGCACAAGAGCGCATAAAGTTGTTTCTAGGCTGGACTTGCCTAATCGTATCATAAGCTTCCTGTCTTACATTCCGGCTCCAGTCATTGAAATTTAATCGCTGGTTGCAACGGCTGTTCCTGTGGCCCTTTCTTCTGAAAATCATGTGACAGGATGTTTGAGCTGACAGTGATACCACACATTTCCCAAACTAGATGGGTGTATAGATTTTTATTTTATTTTATTTTTTTCAGTTAAATACAATGACTTTTTGTCTAAGCAAACTGAAAATGGGATTTTTTTTTTTTTAAGGTCATAGCTACAGCAACAAATTATTCTGACAAACGGAAAGAAAACCCTGCAGTATTTAGCCTTGACGTTTGACGTAGTTGGCAAACCTTAGCCTCTGCATCAAATGAATGTTAGGTCAAATGTTTTGTTTTTTTGTTTTTTTTTAATGCCCTTTTCCTCTAATTTGCCCCACCCAATACCGAGAAAAATCTCCGCACCTTCTAGTGTTTAGGGCTTTGTTCCTTGGTAGGTTGTGCACAATTTAGGCAAG
This sequence comes from Aulonocara stuartgranti, assembly GCF_965226115.1. Taxonomy (NCBI): domain Eukaryota; kingdom Metazoa; phylum Chordata; class Actinopteri; order Cichliformes; family Cichlidae; genus Aulonocara; species Aulonocara stuartgranti. The sequence continues at coordinate 52,851,190 of NC_138945.1, read as the reverse complement.
CAGTTTGCTGCTCTGTGCGAAGACCGAAAGATTAATTTTTGCCTTTTAAGGCCATGCACAGCAAGTGTCAACCTTACACAGGGGGTTTCCATATTTTAGATGTCCTTTGAGAACTGTGGTGGTGTGTGCCGACTTGTCTGGCACATTCCCGGTGTGTATTTGTTGCAACAGGCCAAGTTCCACCTTTTAATATCCATTATTAGTAGTTTTGAATTCATGTACTCTCCCCCCCCCCCCCCCCCCAACCCCCACCCCCACCCCATACTGATACCAAGTCCTGAATTGGTATCAGTATCGGAGCGCACCTGTGTGTATTCAGAGGCTTTGGGAGCACCACTCATCATTTCACATTTCTTGGAATAATTTGTGTTGATATAACACCGTTTGCTTTGTGGAGTTTGAGATGACAAGGAAATACTTGTCTTGTGTCAAGAACAAGACAAGTATTTTCTTGCTATACTTGTCCAAGTATGTGTGAATGTAAGTTTGAAGACCAAAAAAAACTAAAACCCTGCAATATCCTGTAATACTACATTAACTGTTTTGGCAACATGTGGTTTGATTACTAGGACTGCATATGAATATGAATTTGTATATATTCTGTAAGTATTTATTTTTAATGTAAATTTGTACATAATACAGATGGTTCTACCTCTATCAAATCTGTGTAAATAAATACCAGATGACTACCACATGAATTTAAAAATAACTTGGTGTTGTTTTAATTGGACTTCAAGCGTCATTTAAAAAAAAAAATTTTTTTAAACACCCACAAAACTGTTTTAGATTTACAAGTACTTCATTTCCTTTGGAATTGACAGACTGCGTGAAATGAATGGAAAGTTCCACTGGGAAAAAAACAACTTAAAAAACATCCACTTGAAAAAACAACAACAAACCCCTATAGTTCCCTAATGGGTTTGGGAACCAAGCTTCACCAGTTGGCAATGCTTAGCTGGAAATGATCTGAAATTGCGTTTTCAGGAACTAATATTGTGAAAGGTTATACAGGGAGTGCAGAATTATTAGGCAAGTTGTATTTTTGAGGAATAATTTTATTATTGAACAACAACCATGTTCTCAATGATCCCAAAAAACTCATTAATATCAAAACTGAATGTTTTTGGAAGTAGTTTTTAGTTTGTTTTTAGTTTTAGCTATTTTAGGGGGATATCTGTGTGTGCAGGTGACTATTACTGTGCATAATTATTAGGCAACTTAACAAAAAACAAATATATACCCATTTCAATTATTTATTTTTACCAGTGAAACCAATATAACATCTCCACATTCACAAATATACATTTCTGACATTCAAAAACAAAACAAAAACAAATCAGCGACCAATATAGCCACCTTTCTTTGCAAGGACACTCAAAAGCCTGCCATCCATGGATTCTGTCAGTGTTTTGATCTGTTCACCATCAACATTGCGTGCAGCAGCAACCACAGCCTCCCAGACACTGTTCAGAGAGGTGTACTGTTTTCCCTCCTTGTAAATCTCACATTTGATGATGGACCACAGGTTCTCAATGCGGTTCAGATCAGGTGAACAAGGAGGCCATGTCATTAGTTTTTCTTCTTTTATACCCTTTCTTGCCAGCCACGCTGTGGAATACTTGGACCCGTGTGATGGAGCATTGTCCTGCATGAAAATCATGTTTTTCTTGAAGGATGCAGACTTCTTCCTGTACCACTGCTTGAAGGTGTCTTCCAGAAACTGGCAGTAGGACTGGGAGTTGAGCTTGACTCCATCCTCAACCCGAAAAGGCCCCACAAGCTCATCTTTGATGATACCAGCCCAAACCAGTACTCCACCTCCACCTTGCTGGCATCTGAGTCGGACTGGAGCTCTCTGCCCTTTACCAATCCAGCCACGGGCCCATCCATCTGGCCCATCAAGACTCACTCTCATTTCATCAGTCCATAAAACCTTAGAAAAACCAGTCTTGAGATATTTCTTGGCCCAGTCTTGACGTTTCAGCTTGTGTGTCTTGTTCAGTGGTGGTCGTCTTTCAGCCTTTCTTACCTTGGCCATGTCTCTGAGTATTGCACACCTTGTGCTTTTGGGCACTCCAGTGATGTTGCAGCTCTGAAATATGGCCAAACTGGTGGCAAGTGGCATCTTGGCAGCTGCACGCTTGACTTTTCTCAGTTCATGGGCAGTTATTTTGCGCCTTGGTTTTTCCACACGCTTCTTGCGACCCTGTTGACTATTTTGAATGAAACGCTTGATTGTTTGATGATCACGCTTCAGGCGCTTTGCAATTTTGAGACTGCAGCATCCCTCTGCAAGATATCTCACCATTTTTGACTTTTCCGAGCCTGTCAAGTCCTTCTTTTGACCCATTTTGCCAAAGGAAAGGATGTTGCCTAATAATTATGCACACCTGATATAGGGTGTTGATGTCATTAGACCACACCCCTTCTCATTACAGAGATGCACATCACCTAATATGCTTAATTGGTAGTAGGCTTTCGAGCCTATACAGCTTGGAGTAAGACAACATGCATGAAGAGGATGATGTGGACAAAATACTCATTTGCCTAATAATTCTGCACTCCCTGTATATAGATTGCATCTTTCAGTCACATAGCAGACTCAAGTACATCATTGGTATCTTAACATGGAAACTTTTTGAAAGACAAATATTTTCTTAATGGCAGTTTATTGGTTTATGTGCAAAACTGTTTAAAATGGGCTCAACCAAAACACGTCCTTTCAAAATGGCACAACTGCAGATAAACAACGTGTAGGTGGTTGGACAGCAATCATTCGAATAGCACCCTATCCCTTTAAGTCAGTCAGACTCTAGGGTGGGACAAAAAGTGAATGATTAAATGTGACCATAAAGCACAAAGGAAAAGTCCTCTCTGCAGCTCTGATAACATGGTTTTTATTCTGGTGAAGACTAGAAAAGCAGCCTGAAATGAACCTGAAACCTACACCTACGCTCAGACAATAAAAGCATTCATTATGCCTGACTTGCACTAAAGCATGACTGAACATGAGCTTGTGTTACAGAGCAGCATGGGTAACAAGTACAAAGCAGCTAATATTCACTGTAAAATCCTTCCTTTTTTTTTTTTTTTTTTTAACCAACTGTTTTTACAGCAAAGATTAGTACAAATACAAAGTATGTTGTCTGTGGACTGAGCCAAAAACTCAGCTGGTGTAGTCACAACTTGCTTGGTGGAAAGTTTGGTCGTCAGTGATAAACAAATATATATTACTAACAACAAAGATGACATGTGAACGTTCATCTGGAGGATGTAAAAACCAGAATGTGGAAAAACTAGAACAATTGCCGTGAGATGGAGAGATGTTAGCAACCAAACATGCAAACAGTGAGCAGGAAGTGAAAAGAAAAACCAAAACGTTAACTGTAACCTCAGTGCATCTGGAGACAGCTCAGTTAGGGCCAAAGTGTCAATGCGAATTAATGTCCTTACCCACAGTTTGAGTATTTTAAGCTCGCCGTGACACCACAGCTTCTTCCTGGCTGGACGTGCCTTGTTTTTGTAAGTTTACTCTCTAACTTAAGAGAGTACAGTAACCTGCAAAATTGGTTTCTTTCTGCTCAACAATACCAGCATGTTCTTCACTCTGGAGATGGTCAACACACGCCAACAACTGCATGATGGTGATGACGTTTAGTGAGCTGTCACGGTCTTCTGAATCCAGAACTGATAGTTCCAAAGTTAAGCGACAGGATTAGAAGAAACGTTTTTGTGAACCCTTTAGAATCAGCTGCATTTCTACTCTGATTATTAATAAATGTGGTCTGATCACACTGAATAATAAGAATAAGAGTCTGGGTTTGAAAGTGCATATGAATGAATTTGTGACCAAAAGATGAATTGGTTGGAACCTTGCCTCAAGCACAACTTTCACAGGACCTCAGAAGAACCATTTTAGAGGTTCATAAAGCTCAGAAAAGAATACAAAAGCAATTCTAGAGCCCAGTCCAGGATGTCCATCAGTCTGCATTAAGACACAATGTCTCATTCATAAGGTGTTACTGCTCTCCCTGGGAACTAACATCTTGCAAAGATTATACCAACAAAAAGACACGTAGTCCTGAAAAAGGTGATGAAGCAGCCAAAGTGACAGGAGAACATTGCAATAGCAAAAAATACCAAATAATAATCAGGTAATAGAACGAAAATAAGAAAACATAAACCAAAACGGTGCCGCCTAAGATCAAAGGCTAACTGGATGATCTGGAAAGCATCAGGTATTCTTTGAACATATGTACGTTATACTTACTGGGAAGCATGGCAGAGGAACCATCAGGGTTTGAGCTTATTTGCTTTCCTGATGCATGAATGCACTGAAACTGGGGGGAACAATGAATGGTGACTATAAGGGCAGCAATACCTGACATAAAACCGGCGGAGCACACAAATGAATGGACAGCAGAACGGTTGCAAAAGAAGAAATTCATGTTTTGGAACGAACAAACCAGAGTCGTGACCTCAACCCAATTTGTAATGTTGTAGCGCGATCAGAAGAGGGCTTGTGAATCGCGTCATAAACTGAAACTGATGCATTTTTATTTTTTTTTTTAGGAGGAGGAAATGTGCAAGTTATAAACGGTTGCAGGAAACATCCCCTGTTCTCGCTGTACAGTTTTTTCCAACCTGGACTGTTAATGTTCAATCTGTGTGCTTAAAGATTTGAACAAACATTTGAGTGTTAGTTCAGTCAGACCGGTTTTTCTCAATTGCGACTTAATAAAGATTAATACAATGACCCCCTAAAGCTGTGGATATCCTTTTACCTTCAGCAGACAGTTAACAGTGAGTCATTATTTAATGAAAGGTTTAGTCCTGAGCATTCAAAACTTTTTCCACTTCCCCAAGCCGGCCATTTTATCTTACCCAAACCTCAGCAGCTGTGTTCAAGGGGAAGCAGGTGTTTGCCGTGTAGGCTTGTGTTATCAGGGCAACGGTCAAGTCAAATAAAAGGAGGCGTGACAGCTTATCCTTAAGCTTTGCGCAGACTCCTGCTTTCATAACTCTCCCAGAAAGAGTACATGACTCTCAACATTGGCAGTTGTAAGCATCTTTGAGGAAGAGGGTTTCGGTTAGGCTGTGGTGAAGCATCTCATGCTGGTGACACATTATCAGCTATAAATACTACTGATCAAAAGCTGTATAAGAGGCCCCCCAAGGGTTTTAGTGGAAGTAAAATGTGTGCAGATAAAGCTGCTGTGTGGCCGTCTAATCGAATTGAAACAAAACATCCATCAACAGAAATTCCAATGATCCTTCGAGCATATAAAAATGAAAAAGAACTTAAGAAAGTCTTTCAGGTTCCTGTTTTTAAAATAGTGAGTGAAGAACCGGTTTAACGAGATAGAGGAAGTTGGCAATGCGATGAGCTGTTCTCTGACTCTTTATGACAATATATTTGAAATACGCTTTGTACTGACGCTTGTTTCCCTGAATGCTATGAATACATCTAAGTTTTGCAGTGATGCTCTTTTCGATGACTGTTTAATACTGAAAATTGACGTACACCTTATCTAGAGTCACACTGTGTCAGTTGTATGTTTTACAGTGAAAACAAACGCAACAACAGATATTGAGGTAAAATTTTCATACATGTAAATCAGGCTTTGCAGGTGTGTAAAGACGTCATTTTCAATTTTGGATTTGGCCTGAAGAGCTACGATGGGCATTTCACAGCAATTAAAACAAAACAAAAGTCAAACTTGCCTCTGAACTCAAAAGGATTTATCCATAACCTGTCTTTTTTTACATTTCGCCTTTTCCAGTTTGATATATTTGAACAAAAACACATGAACAAACGTGCTAAGAGTCGTTTTTTGAACACTAATTGGAAAGAAACCAGTGTCTAGTTTTTTTAAGCTTCTGTTTGCTTTAAAAGTGTTGCAACACTGTTGAACTGCCCCGTTAACAATAAAGGGAAGTGACTGAGAACTCAAAGTACAATCAAGAGGATCTTAGTAACCTGCAATAAAAAGTCTCAAACTCAGTTTTACTAAATGTTTTATTTTTTTCCTTTTTGATTAACAAATTTCCTCTGAATATGTGATGAATTCTTGATGTCCCTCCTTCCCCCTTAAAAACAATTCTTTATACATCTGTGGTCAGTGCTCTCACACGTGTTCTGCTCCCTATCTTGACACTGATCTGAAACACTTTGAGCCTTGTTTCCTTGGTAGACAGTTTCTTGGTCCCTTATCTTGGCACAGATGACACTTAAAACGGACAGCTTCACACTTGTTGCTCGTGCTATAGACACACAGTCACATCCTGATCATAGCACAAGACAGAGACGGTTTAAAAAAACAAAAAAAAACCAGCCTTAACCAAAAACCAAAGCTGAAAAAGTTTTCAAAGCAACAAGACAGAAAACTCTGCTTTACAGCTGCTGTAAACACATATGCAAATAGCACGCTTTTTTTTTTTGTAAACTAATTACACATTTTTAAGGGCTACAGTTGGATTAACATTTGGACGGTGATGATTGGAGAAGCCTTTTCAGTGCAGATGGATAAAAAAAAATGTGACTAAATAGGACACACGTCAAATACATGTAAGAGGAACCCTCTAAATAGCTACACTCCAGTTTCCTTCCTCTTCAGTGATCCCTGTAACTTCTGGTCCAGTCTGGTTTTGGAGAGCGTCTGAGGCCTCAGTTTGGGGCCAGAGACAGGAGGAGGACAGTTCTCATTTTCCTCTTCGTCACAGACTGTGGTTGAGGACACAGAGGAGTGGCTTTTTGCTGGGATGGTTTCCCCCCGCTGAACTCTAGCTGGAGCCCCCTGCTGTTGGGACATGGCGGTTCGGAGGCAGTTGAGCCATTGCTGCTTGTGGTAGACGTCACTCACATGCAGTGTGTGGGTCTGGCCGTGAGAAGGATCCAGAGAGCTCACGCGGAAAACATTCTTAGCTAGAGAAGAAGAGAATAAAAGTGGCAGTCAGAAAAATAATACTGATGCTTTGAAGCTACAGGATTCTGGAAAATCCTTTTTAATGACACTCAAAAAAGAAAAAAAAAATTCTTCGCCAGTTCATTCAGCATTATAAACACCAGTCCTATAAGAATCCATAATCTCCCACCTCACCCAACCTCCTCTGCATGTTTCTTCTAAAGAGTAAGTCAACACAATGGTACAGACAACTTGTGAGCAAATACAAAAAGGGCCGCCAGTCGTGGCAAGCCAAGTGTGAATTATAACATGACTCAGCAGGTTCACTCTGGTGTGCAGTGTGCTTTAACCCCGTAAAGCCCAAACTATTAAATATTACCAGAGAACTCGAGTGTTTATTGAACTTACAGACCAGTTAATTTATTTTGTTAAATAAATATTAATTAACATCACTAATAATTATGAAAAAGAATATCAATTAAAAATAAAGAACGCCCATCAATGGATGTTTTTGGAGTATGTTGTGTGGTTTAACATATCAGTCCAAAATTTCCCATCAAAAACTGGTAAAATGGATAAAACCTGACGTAAGGATGAACATGTGTAATTAGGTCATATCAGGTTAGTGTGACTGTGTATTGCTGCTCTTGGCTTCACCATTTTAGCGAAAAGCATACTTTGGAAGTGGACCACTACTAAGCCCCCCCTTCTTCTAGCAGGAGAATATGACTGAGGTTTGTAAATGAAAGTTGGCGAGAGAAGAAGCAAGACGCAGCTACTGACTGGATTCATGCATCCATGCATGCTGAATATTTGTGGAGTTACAACTAAGACATTTTCAGTTATAAAGGTATTAGTTTTACTATAAAAGATGCATTTCTAATAATTTAGTCTACAAAAATTAAGCACAGAAAAAGAAAGCGTCCAAAGTGACATCTTATAATTGTTTTGTCTAACTGATGGTCTAAAACCCCAAAACTCCTCATGTTTACACTGATATGAACTCCCGTCTATTATTGAAGCCATCAGAAGTCAACCCACCTTTCTCTCCATTGGTGAAAGCCCCTCTGAAGGACCCGCCCATGCGGATCTCTCCATCCTGCAGGTCCTCCATGGCCAAGTCTCGAACAGGGATGGGCTGTCGATACACCTGGAAGCAGCTCCTCTCGTTGCGTGTCACCGGCCGAGTCAGAACGAGCAGCTCAGAGAAGAGGAACACGTGCAGCCTCTGAAGCAGCACAGTAACAGAGCGTGAAACTTCAAAACGACACGAACGGCGTGCAGCTACTGTAACAGCGAGAAGAAGCATCCATTCTTACCGAGCCGCTCTTGTTCCTCAGCTCGCCGTGACACAGAAGTGTCTTACACTTATCTATGAGGGGGTCCCGCTGCTTATCGTCCAGAAACTCCAGTTTGTCAATGTAATACTGGCACTCAGACTCCCCCTTTCTCACGTTGATATCGGACAGGATCTCCTGGATTATAGTGATCTGGATAATAAAAAGTTATCATAAAATGATGGTGTATTTTATTTGCAACAAACATGCAAATTGCCAGATTATGTGGCACGCAGGTAACGTACTGCTGTCTCCAGACTGGTCATGTCTGGGTGATCGGGAGGAGTGTGTCTGAGGATCTCTCGCAGCAGCAGCGGGTATTTTACCAGACGTGAACGAGGGATGTCAAGGAAGCTCCAGAGGTCCAACTTCCTGCTGAAGGGTGACTCCAAACAGCGCTGCAGGAAATCCTGCACCCGCCTGTCCTGCTTTTTCTGGTCCAGCAGGGCTTTGGCAGCAAGCTGGTTGCTGCAGTAGTTTTTGTAGGCATTCAGACGGGGCAGCTGAGAGAAAAACAGTCGGAGGCAAAACATTTACACGGTGCACTTTTCATGTCGTTAAAAAAAAAAAGAAAAGAAAGAAAATATCCAAAGGCTGCTTGTCGGATTAGTTTTTTAAAAGGATTTTCAGTTTCCTCAAAAGCATCTTAAATATGAATATTAGCTGATGGCAGGCTGTGAAGTTTCAGTCAGCATCATCAGTTCTAAAGTAAACGTGATCTCTACTGCCACCATATGAAGACTATTGTTAAAAAAAAAAGGTAAAATTAGAGTGAGAGAATAAATTAAATAAGAATCTGCAACCAATTTACTCATGCAACATTAAATATACAAATTATTGTCATGTACAGCCAACTATTAAAAAAAATGATATAATAAGTACCAATTCTAGCAAATAATATTTTAACTTTAGTGAGTTTAGCAAGAATTTTTATAATATAATATTTGTATTAAAATGTCCTAACTTGGCAAAGCCTTATAGGATAAACATCCACTAAATACACTCACTGCTAAATTAATGAGGTACAAATTATGGGCTCTTTTGTAGCACAGATTTAATAAAGTGCTGGAAACACTTATGATAACAATCATACAGTTGCTGCATATTTGTTGGCTACACATCCACAACAATAATCTCCTGGTCAAACGAATCCAATTTGAGCCGATCTGAGCTTTGTGGTGTGACTTGACATGTTTTCCAGCTGGATGGGCATATGGTCATAAAAGGATAGCCATGGTCAGCAACAATACTCAAGTAGGCTGTGGTGTTTAAACAGTGTTCAATTGATACTAAGGCAACCAAAGTGTGCCACAAAAATATTCCAACACCATTATACCACCACCACCAGCCTAAACCGGTGATACAAGGCAGGATGGATCCATGCTTTTATTTTGAAATTGAGACTCGTCAGACCGGTCAACATTTTTCCAATCTTCTGATGTCTAATTTTGGTAAGTCGTGTGAACTGGGATCAGTTTTCTGCTCTTAGCTGACAGGATTGGCACCTAGTGTGGTCTTCTGCTGTTGTAGACCATCTGCTTCAAGGTTTTACTGTAGCTGCAATGAATGGCTAAGTTACTTTTGGCTTCCTATGAGCTCAAAGCAGTCTTGCCCTCTCTTCTGACCTCCAAACTTCTCCAGAGTGGTCACATCTGGGTGATCAATGCAGTGCTTCTGAAAATCGTCTTGACCGTGTCTACTGGGCTAAATGCACTGATTTGATACCAAGTGAGTGGCCGATTAGATATCTGTGTTATCAAGGTGAGTGTATATTCTCAGGATAATGTTACTGTATTCATACCCAGTCTATCACTATCTGCCCGATCTGTGCTACTGTTCCATCAGAGCCAGTTCCCTCCGTCAGCTTCACCAATAACTCTGCAGAATGTTAAAAAAAGAGAGAGAAAAAAAGAGACACATTTGTTAGCGAAAAACAAACAGCTTCCAGTTTTATATCCAAGTTAGCGAGAGCTCACCTTCGTGTAGAGGGATATATGCATCCAAGTCGCCAAAGATGTGAGCCAGCTCCTCCTCTGTCATGATGGAAAGCTTTAGCATCGGATCGTGGTACGCCTAAACACAAAAGCAGCAGTTTGAGTAAAAAAGGAAGCTGAAATTAAGCTTCTATTTTTACTCAAATATTCTACTAACCTTTCGGGCAAGTTGAAGATCTTCGATGAGGTCCTGCTCTCCCCTGTACAGTTCATAAATTGCCTGAGAATAAAACAAATGCCGGAGAGGTTACTTTCTCAGCTCTCAGCACATTTAAGATCCTGCTCCTGACTTAAGGCTGAGCTGCACAACCTCTTGTCTCTTGATCTCTTTTGTTGAGAACGTGCTCTTCTGATGGACGTCCAGCGTCTCCGACCACAGCGTGCTGTTTCTCCGTTTCGTGGGGGTTGGACCTGAAGCTTTGCTGCCAGCTTTGAGGGACATCCCTGGTGACTTGGTATCACGTGATGACATTGACTACAAAAAAAACAAAGGCTGTTGTTATTGAAGATGGTACGGGGTAAGTGTTGTTTTTAAGTGTCACAGCACAGCGCTCACCTGGATGGTCTGACCAAAGCGCCGCACTGCTCCATTCTTTGAAGGAGATATCAAGTTGACGAGGGATGAAACTTTGGCAAGTGATCTGACACGCTTGTTACTGGGTTCCTAAAAAAAGAAAAATACAATTATAATAAACTAAAACTGTAGGATTTATTTATAATTGAAGCTATTGGCATTTTTAAATAGCCTCACACACAATTTACTCATATTCCTTTCATCTATCTTCTTAAATGCTCTATTTAGCAACAGCAGTAAAACACCTGGATGACATGAAACTGATCTGCTCTCTTAACAGTTTCAGTTTAGTCTCAGGACTGTTTGCTGTGCAGATGTATTTATGTTGCACTTAGATCTACAGTCTGACTATGTGATCTCCAGTGAAACACACACTGAGAAGTTATATCCATGAACAAAGTGTCTGCTTGGTTAGATCTCTTCTTGTACTTCATACGGTTCTCCTACACATTTGAGGGAGAATTTCAGCTTTCTCAGCTCTTCCTTTCAAATATCCGAGTAGAGGAACTTTGCTCCTGCTTCTACAGCACAGAAACATAGTGTAAATGCTACGGTGATGTGCTGAACTGAACCCTGAATTTATGACAATCACAGCACCAAGAGACGCACTGCTTGTATACTCTTTCACAGTTATTTCCTCAGCCGGTCTGAGGCATAGCAGGATTATCCTCAGCCTGCATGATTCAGGCTGTCTGTGATGACAACCCGAGTCATGCAGAAGGATTAAAGTTTATGGTAGAGATGCATTCAGGTGCAGAAAGGAGGCTTTCCGACTCTCACCTTGAGGTCGAAGCTGGACAGGCTGACGGTATCATCCTCCTTCTCTTTGCGCTTTCTTTTCTGCAGCAACAAAACACAAGATAGCGGTTACTTTTAAAGACCCGATGAGTGTTTAAACAACAGATTTAAAGCAGCATCTCTTATATGAACATAACAACGACAACAGTCCAAAATGTTATCCTGCTACCCATGACCAGATGCAATACGTATATGGGGGTTTCCTGTCTCAGATTGGGACTTTGACGGGAGACTACCCATGGCAGTGTTCTCTGTCGACACACAATGAGTCCATGTTGTGTTATTATTTGGGTGAAAAGTATGCATTTCTCCATTATTTGTGACAGGTGTAAAAATAAGCCGCAGCACAACTTTACTAAAAATTGAACTAGCCTTTTACAGGCTCAAACCTTATGGAGAACTACTAGAACTGATTTCACATTCTTGAATGTTAAAAACACAGTCGTCCCCCCCCCCCCCGTGTATATTGGTACAGAACGTCTCCCTTCTCCGTCTGGATGTAACACTCCCTTTTATCTCCTAGAGCATTTACTTCCGAGCATTCAAACCGCGGACAGTACAAAAGTTCAACCCTTTCAGAATCAAAACACTGGAGGGTGGTTGGCTGATCTGGTATCTGTGTAAAATGTGCAGGTGCGGACAAAGCCAGGGGGGCTGACGCACACTGTGTGCTTGATTTTTTTCTTCTTAAATGTTATTACTGTGATGCTCGTGATTTTTAATGCTGGATAAAATCACCAAAAAACCTCTCAGGCAAAGGTTTTGGAAAACCATACAAGCCATATAAGACATGGATCAAGAGAGCTGTTCAGTTTACAAAGAGATAATTGTGTGAGGGCCTGATCGCTGTAATAAAACATGATGCCGTTGCATATTAAACATGAACTCACTAGGCTGAAATCCCACGGAGTCCCAGGAGTGAGGAAGGTGAAGGAGCTGCCTCTCTGCAGTGGTGGTCTGTGGGAAATTAAACAAATCATGTTTGGCCTTGCACAATGAAAACACATTTATAGCATGGTCGTTACACAATGGCAGCTTTTCATTTTCTGGTATCTTATCAACATGGTCAGCAACAATATGCGAGGCTTACAGTATAACATGGAAGCATTTTTGTTACCCTTTACGTTGCAGTTATGTTTCAAATATGTGCTCTGGGATGACTGAGGCACAACAAAGCCATTTAAGGAGCTGTGCGGTTCTGTTGTGCTACTTGTCAATTTTGGCGACAAAACAATCAAACTACACAGTTTCTGTCAGGGTCAAGGCCAAGGGGCAGCTGCACCCACTACTGCAAAATCCCACTAACAGTGCTCATGACTCTGAGGAATGAGTAGAACCAGTACTGTAAAAGTTTTGTTGAGAGTCATGAGATCTGATTTACTGACATCACGTTAACCATTGTTAACAGTCACCACTTTCTGGGAAAAAACAGTTGGAGCCAATCACATTTTTTGAAATCCGTATCTGATATTATACGGTTTGCATTTTTTGAAAGTCTGCAAGTACAAATACAGGTGCAGTGCATGGCCATCAAATTAAAGCCACAGTACACTAATCAAAACGAAGCATTATAAAGCAGGGTGATCAAATAACAACAGTGTTTTATAACATAAACATCTATATAGTGTTTATAATGCACATATAATATTAGCCTTAAATGATTTGGGGAATGTTTTTTTTTTAAATTAAGCCCAGTTTAATATTTAGAATGTAATGTTATGACCAAAAGATGTAACCTCATGAACTCGTGTGGGCTAACCTTAACCCACATGTATGTTGTTGGAGGGTGTATATGCAGTTGTTTTGGGTCACTTCTGTTTGGTGAGAATGACTCCCACGTAAGGAAAAAGGTCAAAAAATTTGGAGATTCACAGAAAGTGCATGTTGCAAGCCTCAATGAGATGTGCTGTATAAAGCGTAGACTAACTGCAGCTTTTGCAGTCTACCAAATGCACATATTGCAATTTCAACTTGAAAAAATTATTCAACCCTAAATGATACAACAAATAATGTTCTTTTTGCAAACTTTTGCACAGGTCTGATTACAACGTCTCTCCACCTGTAGTATTTTGATGGTAATTTGCAATAAAAGAAACGAACAACCTGTAAACAAAGTTTTGTTCCCTCCCCACAACAAATAAAGATGTATTTTACAGAGGATGACATTATTACAGCCCTAATATAAAGATGATGTCTACTGCACAGGAAACTGTACAAATCCTAAATCACACACACATATGCATGTAAAAATTAAATTTATTATCTCTTTATTAAAACAAGATAAGCAGACATATGTGTATTTTCAGTCGATTGGTTGGCTTCCGAGGTGCACTTGAAAGCACCTTTTGCCAGTTACAATACCAGCCCTGCCCGTCACAGTTGGCCGACCGGGTAATGGATAAAATGTTTGCTGTAGTATACTGTACTATATTGCAAAAGTTCTGTCGAATAAATAATTATGCTATCACCTTTTCGTAGCTACGTGCTTCTTAGAGCTGTTTCTCCGTAAGGTTTGAGGCGAGGGCTCCGCAGCGCTGATCATACTGGTCGTAGACGTCCTCGATGACACCCTGCGAAGTTTGTGTCTTTTGTTTTCCGTCGTGCTTCCGCTAAATTCTTCGTTTTCTTCCATTTCCCGTGGCTATACGTTGTGAGATGAGTTATACCCGAAATTATTTATGACTAAGCGAGGAAGATAGAAAAACCAAACGTATGAAAACTGGCCCTATACGTACAAAGAAAACAGAAGATCGATGACAACAGAAGACACAGCACGGCGGAAGTTTGAATATGGCGGATTCTTGGAAATGGACCAATCAGGATACGTCTCGGAGCTCCGCTGCTAGACTAGGTGGGAGGAGCCAGTCTGAGCTCGTCCGCGTTTCATAACGAAAGATAATGAAAACCAGCCTATCAGAGTTAGCGGGGTGCACAAAACCTGCAGTATGAATTGACTGGGGACAAGACAACACTGATCCATTCTGATCCATCAAAACTGATTTATGCTTTGTTTGTTTGACTGTCCACTCCGTGCAAGGCAGAAAGCCTACTCACGCAGTCCAAAGACATGCTAATTAGATTAGCTGGTTATTCTAAATTGGCCAAAGGTGAACGCTTGTCTGACTCTCCATGTTAGCTCTGTGATGGACTGGCAAAGTGTCTGGGGTGTGGTCAGCTCAGATAACCTCCAGTGACCCTACACCTTGTATGGAGTCATTTTTGACAAACTTTACACTATCAGAAATGACACTTAGGGAAAATTGAAAACTTGCCACAGAAAACATTACCAGCATTAAGTATTCTCAGAACAGTTTCAGAATGAAAGCAGGGATGTAGTTTTTTATCGTCTTCAGGCAGAACAAATTTGACTGTTAAGTAGAGTTAATCATATTAACATATATTATTACATAGGACTCTCTTTTCTTAATCCACGTTTATGGTGTCAGGACGTCTGTGTTCAAATAAAATCACTAGAATTGACTGAATTTTCAACCACTTTTGAAAATAAATTGAGTTTTGGACACCTGGAAATGGCCCTCGACCCCCGAGTGTATCTCTAGTACAGTGAAAAACAGGAACTTTTCTGTCCTTTCAGTTTTTATCTATTACTTAACTACTTTAGTGTAGTATGAAAGGCAGTGTGTTTCTTTCTTTTAAGTCACGGGTCTTTTGGACTTGTAGATTTGGAATCTAAAACTGGGTACTTGGAAACACTGAAAACATATGCAATTTGTTCCTTTGTTGATAATACTCATAATGTGTGAAGTAAAGAAAATTCTTATTTGGTTTGCTGACTTTACTTTATTTTTCAAAAGATGAGCCACGACATTCACTTTGATTCAGATTAGCGTTTTGACTCGAACTGGCACATACTCATGAATCAGGTGACCATTGTTCTGATCATACTGACACAAGTGATGTGACTCAGCCACATGACTAGAAAAAGAGCATCTCAACTGAAGGATGATCTCTGTTCTTTTTATAGTTCAAGATAAAAACATTAGCTGTGAAGGCAGAATCAAACCATTCAGCGCAATCAAATTTCTGCACTGTTACTAACATAAAGACAGCAACTAAAGTTATTTTCATTATTCATTGACCTAGCAGGTATGCTTCAGATACGATCTTCTCACAAAATAAAGTTCCACAAAAATAGATTTTATTTGCACAGATATATTTTATTTGGATCCAAATACATTTACAAAAGACTTAGTTTTGTTTCATTTTACATTAAAAAAAAGTTTTTAAACTTGAAATACTATTCAGTGATGCTGGTCTCACCTACAAGACAATCCTCTGATGCTATTAAAGTAATACTATCAACAGAAACGTTGGGACATCATGATAGATGATGAATTGGATTTAAACTATAAAAACTCATCTAGCAGCATAACAAACCCTTTTTTATTCAGAATAGTCCAATTGAGGAGTCACTGATTTTGAAGAAGTCACTTAGGTGAGTGACAAAATGCAGTACAGAATGTCCAAAAGGTGAAAAGGCAACTCCAGGCACTCTTCTTCCCACACCATGACTCCACTCCCATGAGAAAACGTGCTCTGCTTCCAGCTCCTGGAAAGACACAAACAGATACACACAATGAAAGGGCAATACACTGAAGCGAGGCCTTTCATGCACATTAGTCTACAGTAAAATAGTGCGCACCAAAAGCGGCCCTCAGCTGAAGCTAGCGACGGCTGGTGTGGCAGCATCCAGTGCGGGAACACTTAGGGACTTACGATCCCTCCGGCAACCCAAATCTTCCATGAGCTCACATAACCACAGGCAGGGAGATGGAAGAAAAGGGAGAGAACACAACCAACATTATAAACAGAAGACAATACAATCAAGAATCTTGGGCCAGAGGACCTGTGAGGATTGTCAGCGCGAGAAAAAAAAATACACACACAAGCCCTGAATCACCAGACACAGATTGTGAACAAATAGTAAATGTAGCAACATCTGTGTGTGAAACACAACATTTCTAATATGATTAGATCAAATTTGCTCTGTCCTGAAAAAAGAGTGACACATCCAGTTGTATAAAACCTTTTTCTATAGACATTAGCACACACTCCAACAGGTTTTCATCCACTTGAACCCAAAAAGTCATTGCTCAGGACCCCAAACTTTCTAAATGTAATGCTTCCTTTGATAACAACAATGTTTTTCAGTTTCTGAAATGCAATTGCAGAAAACCTGAGCTCTGCTATTTTCATCTGGAATGGCTTATTCTTTGTAGAAAGGTTTTTCTACTCATATATTATCCATCTGATCTGATAAACTTGGATAAAGAATCACAATCTAAGATTACAATATACAGGAGTGATTGTTAGTAAAAGTGGGTTTCTTTACAATGAATGATTTGATCAAAACTATCTGTGAAAAAATGTTACTGATAAACTTCAACAATAAAAGTAAATTTGACATTAAAATCAAGAACTTTTCTGACTGACCCCAAACTTTTGAGCAGTAGTGTGTATTGTATGCATGTATGTAACTGTGTCTGATCAGGATTTTGTCACCAATTTATAACAAAGAGTGAATTTTTAAAGCGTATTTGTTAACAAATATTGAGTTGAGCTATTCCAACGCTAAAGGTAAACTCTCCCTAACAAGTCCACTTTATTGTGTGTTGATAAATTTTCTCTTATTAGTGGCTCATGGTTGCTTAAAGCCTATGTCTGCACTTGAGCACAGAGGCAGAGCATCATTCATCCTGCCAGCTGCCTATCCTGGTAGCATTTCAAGGACGACCGACTCCAGTTTCTCTGCAGCAGAACAGCTCATGACTGTTTAACAGTCTCTCCCTGTCCTGATACTCTGATACCATCTGCTGTCATCAAAAACCATACAGCTCAAAAGTTTGAGAAGAATCGGAAACGTCTTGTTTTCTAAATACAGTCAAATTTGATTTGATGTTTAGTCGCTCCTAATTATGTCAAGAAATGTAAATGTTTAACAGTAACATTGATCATAAATCATGAATGAGTTTGTATGGAATATCTACACAGGTGCACAGAGGCCCATTTTCAGCAGTAATACCTCCTGTGTTACAGCGGTACATTATCTTATCTAATGTTACTTTCTCATGTGTACAGCCCAACTTCTCAGTCAAAAAACCTTTTTACAAAGATATTAGCACAGATTAAAACAACTACAGTGATGAAAGAAAGAATCAGTTTTGCATCAATAGTGTCTGAATCATCAGATTTTCTCTTCCTAATCTAACTGGACCCATCTGGATGTAGCGTTTCCAATGGGAGAAACGTTTCGTCACTCATCCAAGTGACTTCTTCAGTCACTCAGGCCGAAGAAGTCACTTGGATGACACTGAAAACGCTGCGTCCAGATAAACTCTGTGTATATAGTGTATTATCTTACTTATTTTATATTTGTTTGTATTTATTTGTATTTCTTGTATTTTCCTTCTGCTATCTGTACCTGAGCTGAGGTAACGCAAAATTTCACCGCTGTGGGATCAATAAAGTCTTATCTTATCTTATCTTATCTTATCTTATCTTATCTTATCTTATCTTATCTTATCTTATCTTTTCTTATCTAACAGAATCAACCTTTTGGGATTTAGTTACCTGGATGATTGAGCATGCACCAATACATAACTGGACCCAGTTTGCACTTTTGTTCAAAGGGAGTTACACACCACAGTGTAAGAAATCTTCAGTTTGTGTTCCAAGTTTCATACATAAAAACCCTTATCCTTCTACAAAATATTATACTCGTTCCAAAAATAGTAAATATAGCCACATCTGTGTGTGAAACACAACATTTCTAATATGATTAGATCAAATTTGCTCTGTCCTGAAAAAAGAGTGACACATCCAGTTGTATAAAACCTTTTTCTATAGACATTAGCACACACTCCAACAGGTTTTCATCCACTTGAACCCAAAAAGTCATTGCTCAGGACCCCAAACTTTCTAAATGTAATGCTTCCTTTGATGACAACAATGTTTTTCAGTTTCTGAAATGCAGTTGCAGAAAACCTGAGCTCTGCTATTTTCATCTGGAATGGCTTATTCTTTGTAGAAAGGTTTTTCTACTCATATATTATCCATCTGATCTGATAAACTTGGATAAAGAATCACAATCTAAGATTACAATATACAGGAGTGATTGTTAGTAAAAGTGGGTTTCTGCATAGCTGTGTAGATATTTCCTTAAACATCAGAAGTCATTTACAATGAATGATTTGATCAAAACTATCTGTGAAAAAATGTTACTGATAAACTTCAACAATAAAAGTAAATTTGACATTAAAATCAAGAACTTTTCTGACTGACCCCAAACTTTTGAGCAGTAGTGTGTATTGTATGCATGTATGTAACTGTGTCTGATCAGGATTTTGTCACCAGTTTATAACAAAGAGTGAATTTTTAAAGCGTATTTGTTAACAAATATTGAGTTGAGCTATTCCAACGCTAAAGGTAAACTCTCCCTAACAAGTCCACTTTATTGTGTGTTGATAAATTTTCTCTTATTAGTGGCTCGTGGTTGCTTAAAGCCTATGTCTGCACTTGAGCACAGAGGCAGAGCATCATTCATCCTGCCAGCTGCCTATCCTGGTAGCATTTCAAGGACGACCGACTCCACTTTCTCTGCAGCAGAACAGCTCATAACTGTTTAACAGTCTCTCCCTGTCCTGATACTCTGATACCATCTGCTGTCATCAAAAACCATACAGCTCAAAAGTTTGAGGAGAATCGGAAACGTCTTGTTTTCTAAATACAGTCAAATTTGATTTGATGTTTAGTCGCTCCTAATTATGTCAAGAAATGTAAATGTTTAACAGTAACATTGATCATAAATCATGAATGAGTTTGTATGGAATATCTACACAGGTGCACAGAGGCCCATTTTCAGCAGTAATACCTCCTGTGTTACAGCGGTACATTATCTTATCTAATGTTACTTTCTCATGTGTACAGCCCAACTTCTCAGTCAAAAAACCTTTTTACAAAGATATTAGCACAGATTAAAACAACTACAGTGATGAAAGAAAGAATCAGTTTTGCATCAATAGTGTCTGAATCATCAGATTTTCTCTTCCTAATCTAACTGGACCCATCTGGATGTAGCGTTTCCAATGGGAGAAACGTTTCGTCACTCATCCAAGTGACTTCTTCAGTCACTCAGGCCGAAGAAGTCACTTGGATGACACTGAAAACGCTGCGTCCAGATAAACTCTGTGTATATAGTGTATTATCTTACTTATTTTATATTTGTTTGTATTTATTTGTATTTCTTGTATTTTCCTTCTGCTATCTGTACCTGAGCTGAGGTAACGCAAAATTTCACCGCTGTGGGATCAATAAAGTCTTATCCTTTCTTATCTTATCTTATCTTATCTTATCTTATCTTATCTTATCTTATCTTATCTTATCTTATCTTATCTTATCTTATCTTATCTTATCTAACAGAATCAACCTTTTGGGATTTAGTTACCTGGATGATTGAGCATGCACCAATACATAACTGGACCCAGTTTGCACTTTTGTTCAAAGGGAGTTACACACCACAGTGTAAGAAATCTTCAGTTTGTGTTCCAAGTTTCATACATAAAAACCCTTATCCTTCTACAAAATATTATACTCGTTCCAAAAATAGTAAATATAGCCACATCTGTGTGTGAAACACAACATTTCTAATATGATTAGATCAAATTTGCTCTGTCCTGAAAAAAGAGTGACACATCCAGTTGTATAAAACCTTTTTCTATAGACATTAGCACACACTCCAACAGGTTTTCATCCACTTGAACCCAAAAAGTCATTGCTCAGGACCCCAAACTTTCTAAATGTAATGCTTCCTTTGATGACAACAATGTTTTTCAGTTTCTGAAATGCAATTGCAGAAAACCTGAGCTCTGCTATTTTCATCTGGAATGGCTTATTCTTTGTAGAAAGGTTTTTCTACTCATATATTATCCATCTGATCTGATAAACTTGGATAAAGAATCACAATCTAAGATTACAATATACAGGAGTGATTGTTAGTAAAAGTGGGTTTCTGCATAGCTGTGTAGATATTTCCTTAAACATCAGAAGTCATTTACAATGAATGATTTGATCAAAACTATCTGTGAAAAAATGTTACTGATAAACTTCAACAATAAAAGTAAATTTGACATTAAAATCAAGAACTTTTCTGACTGACCCCAAACTTTTGAGCAGTAGTGTGTATTGTATGCATGTATGTAACTGTGTCTGATCAGGATTTTGTCACCAGTTTATAACAAAGAGTGAATTTTTAAAGCGTATTTGTTAACAAATATTGAGTTGAGCTATTCCAACGCTAAAGGTAAACTCTCCCTAACAAGTCCACTTTATTGTGTGTTGATAAATTTTCTCTTATTAGTGGCTCGTGGTTGCTTAAAGCCTATGTCTGCACTTGAGCACAGAGGCAGAGCATCATTCATCCTGCCAGCTGCCTATCCTGGTAGCATTTCAAGGACGACCGACTCCACTTTCTCTGCAGCAGAACAGCTCATAACTGTTTAACAGTCTCTCCCTGTCCTGATACTCTGATACCATCTGCTGTCATCAAAAACCATACAGCTCAAAAGTTTGAGAAGAATCGGAAACGTCTTGTTTTCTAAATACAGTCAAATTTGATTTGATGTTTAGTCGCTCCTAATTATGTCAAGAAATGTAAATGTTTAACAGTAACATTGATCATAAATCATGAATGAGTTTGTATGGAATATCTACACAGGTGCACAGAGGCCCATTTTCAGCAGTAATACCTCCTGTGTTACAGCGGTACATTATCTTATCTATTGTTACTTTCTCATGTGTACAGCCCAACTTCTCAGTCAAAAAACCTTTTTACAAAGATATTAGCACAGATTAAAACAACTACAGTGATGAAAGAAAGAATCAGTTTTGCATCAATAGTGTCTGAATCATCAGATTTTCTCTTCCTAATCTAACTGGACCCATCTGGATGTAGCGTTTCCAATGGGAGAAACGTTTCGTCACTCATCCAAGTGACTTCTTCAGTCACTCAGGCCGAAGAAGTCACTTGGATGACACTGAAAACGCTGCGTCCAGATAAACTCTGTGTATATAGTGTATTATCTTACTTATTTTATATTTGTTTGTATTTATTTGTATTTCTTGTATTTTCCTTCTGCTATCTGTACCTGAGCTGAGGTAACGCAAAATTTCACCGCTGTGGGATCAATAAAGTCTTATCCTTTCTTATCTTATCTTATCTTATCTTATCTTATCTTATCTTATCTTATCTTATCTTATCTTATCTTATCTTATCTTTTCTTATCTTATCTAACAGAATCAACCTTTTGGGATTTAGTTACCTGGATGATTGAGCATGCACCAATACATAACTGGACCCAGTTTGCACTTTTGTTCAAAGGGAGTTACACACCACAGTGTAAGAAATCTTCAGTTTGTGTTCCAAGTTTCATACATAAAAACCCTTATCCTTCTACAAAATATTATACTCGTTCCAAAAAATAGTAAATATAGCCACATCTGTGTGTGAAACACAACATTTCTAATATGATTAGATCAAATTTGCTCTGTCCTGAAAAAAGAGTGACACATCCAGTTGTATAAAACCTTTTTCTATAGACATTAGCACACACTCCAACAGGTTTTCATCCACTTGAACCCAAAAAGTCATTGCTCAGGACCCCAAACTTTCTAAATGTAATGCTTCCTTTGATGACAACAATGTTTTACAGTTTCTGAAATGCAATTGCAGAAAACCTGAGCTCTGCTATTTTCATCTGGAATGGCTTATTCTTTGTAGAAAGGTTTTTCTACTCATATATTATCCATCTGATCTGATAAACTTGGATAAAGAATGACAATCTAAGATTACAATATACAGGAGTGATTGTTAGTAAAAGTGGGTTTCTGCATAGCTGTGTAGATATTTCCTTAAACACCAGAAGTCATTTACAATGAATGATTTGATCAAAACTATCTGTGAAAAAATGTTACTGATAAACTTCAACAATAAAAGTAAATTTGACATTAAAATCAAGAACTTTTCTGACTGACCCCAAACTTTTGAGCAGTAGTGTGTATTGTATGCATGTATGTAACTGTGTCTGATCAGGATTTTGTCACCAGTTTATAACAAAGAGTGAATTTTTAAAGCGTATTTGTTAACAAATATTGAGTTGAGCTATTCCAACGCTAAAGGTAAACTCTCCCTAACAAGTCCACTTTATTGTGTGTTGATAAATTTTCTCTTATTAGTGGCTCATGGTTGCTTAAAGCCTATGTCTGCACTTGAGCACAGAGGCAGAGCATCATTCATCCTGCCAGCTGCCTATCCTGGTAGCATTTCAAGGACGACCGACTCCACTTTCTCTGCAGCAGAACAGCTCATGACTGTTTAACAGTCTCTCCCTGTCCTGATACTCTGATACCATCTGCTGTCATCAAAAACCATACAGCTCAAAAGTTTGAGAAGAATCGGAAACGTCTTGTTTTCTAAATACAGTCAAATTTGATTTGATGTTTAGTCGCTCCTAATTATGTCAAGAAATGTAAATGTTTAACAGTAACATTGATCATAAATCATGAATGAGTTTGTATGGAATATCTACACAGGTGCACAGAGGCCCATTTTCAGCAGTAATACCTCCTGTGTTACAGCGGTACATTATCTTATCTAATGTTACTTTCTCATGTGTACAGCCCAACTTCTCAGTCAAAAAACCTTTTTACAAAGATATTAGCACAGATTAAAACAACTACAGTGATGAAAGAAAGAATCAGTTTTGCATCAATAGTGTCTGAATCATCAGATTTTCTCTTCCTAATCTAACTGGACCCATCTGGATGTAGCGTTTCCAATGGGAGAAACGTTTCGTCACTCATCCAAGTGACTTCTTCAGTCACTCAGGCCGAAGAAGTCACTTGGATGACACTGAAAACGCTGCGTCCAGATAAACTCTGTGTATATAGTGTATTATCTTACTTATTTTATATTTGTTTGTATTTATTTGTATTTCTTGTATTTTCCTTCTGCTATCTGTACCTGAGCTGAGGTAACGCAAAATTTCACCGCTGTGGGATCAATAAAGTCTTATCCTTTCTTATCTTATCTTATCTTATCTTATCTTATCTTATCTTATCTTATCTTATCTTATCTTATCTTATCTTATCTTATCTTATCTTATCTTTTCTTATCTTATCTAACAGAATCAACCTTTTGGGATTTAGTTACCTGGATGATTGAGCATGCACCAATACATAACTGGACCCAGTTTGCACTTTTGTTCAAAGGGAGTTACACACCACAGTGTAAGAAATCTTCAGTTTGTGTTCCAAGTTTCATACATAAAAACCCTTATCCTTCTACAAAATATTATACTCGTTCCAAAAATAGTAAATATAGCCACATCTGTGTGTGAAACACAACATTTCTAATATGATTAGATCAAATTTGCTCTGTCCTGAAAAAAGAGTGACACATCCAGTTGTATAAAACCTTTTTCTATAGACATTAGCACACACTCCAACAGGTTTTCATCCACTTGAACCCAAAAAGTCATTGCTCAGGACCCCAAACTTTCTAAATGTAATGCTTCCTTTGATGACAACAATGTTTTTCAGTTTCTGAAATGCAATTGCAGAAAACCTGAGCTCTGCTATTTTCATCTGGAATGGCTTATTCTTTGTAGAAAGGTTTTTCTACTCATATATTATCCATCTGATCTGATAAACTTGGATAAAGAATCACAATCTAAGATTACAATATACAGGAGTGATTGTTAGTAAAAGTGGGTTTCTGCATACCTGTGTAGATATTTCCTTAAACACCAGAAGTCATTTACAATGAATGATTTGATCAAAACTATCTGTGAAAAAATGTTACTGATAAACTTCAACAATAAAAGTAAATTTGACATTAAAATCAAGAACTTTTCTGACTGACCCCAAACTTTTGAGCAGTAGTGTGTATTGTATGCATGTATGTAACTGTGTCTGATCAGGATTTTGTCACCAGTTTATAACAAAGAGTGAATTTTTAAAGCGTATTTGTTAACAAATATTGAGTTGAGCTATTCCAACGCTAAAGGTAAACTCTCCCTAACAAGTCCACTTTATTGTGTGTTGATAAATTTTCTCTTATTAGTGGCTCATGGTTGCTTAAAGCCTATGTCTGCACTTGAGCACAGAGGCAGAGCATCATTCATCCTGCCAGCTGCCTATCCTGGTAGCATTTCAAGGACGACCGACTCCACTTTCTCTGCAGCAGAACAGCTCATGACTGTTTAACAGTCTCTCCCTGTCCTGATACTCTGATACCATCTGCTGTCATCAAAAACCATACAGCTCAAAAGTTTGAGAAGAATCGGAAACGTCTTGTTTTCTAAATACAGTCAAATTTGATTTGATGTTTAGTCGCTCCTAATTATGTCAAGAAATGTAAATGTTTAACAGTAACATTGATCATAAATCATGAATGAGTTTGTATGGAATATCTACACAGGTGCACAGAGGCCCATTTTCAGCAGTAATACCTCCTGTGTTACAGCGGTACATTATCTTATCTAATGTTACTTTCTCATGTGTACAGCCCAACTTCTCAGTCAAAAAACCTTTTTACAAAGATATTAGCACAGATTAAAACAACTACAGTGATGAAAGAAAGAATCAGTTTTGCATCAATAGTGTCTGAATCATCAGATTTTCTCTTCCTAATCTAACTGGACCCATCTGGATGTAGCGTTTCCAATGGGAGAAACGTTTCGTCACTCATCCAAGTGACTTCTTCAGTCACTCAGGCCGAAGAAGTCACTTGGATGACACTGAAAACGCTGCGTCCAGATAAACTCTGTGTATATAGTGTATTATCTTACTTATTTTATATTTGTTTGTATTTATTTGTATTTCTTGTATTTTCCTTCTGCTATCTGTACCTGAGCTGAGGTAACGCAAAATTTCACCGCTGTGGGATCAATAAAGTCTTATCTTATCTTATCTTATCTTATCTTATCTTATCTTATCTTATCTTATCTTATCTTATCTTATCTAACAGAATCAACCTTTTGGGATTTAGTTACCTGGATGATTGAGCATGCACCAATACATAACTGGACCCAGTTTGCACTTTTGTTCAAAGGGAGTTACACACCACAGTGTAAGAAATCTTCAGTTTGTGTTCCAAGTTTCATACATAAAAACCCTTATCCTTCTACAAAATATTATACTCGTTCCAAAAATAGTAAATATAGCCACATCTGTGTGTGAAACACAACATTTCTAATATGATTAGATCAAATTTGCTCTGTCCTGAAAAAAGAGTGACACATCCAGTTGTATAAAACCTTTTTCTATAGACATTAGCACACACTCCAACAGGTTTTCATCCACTTGAACCCAAAAAGTCATTGCTCAGGACCCCAAACTTTCTAAATGTAATGCTTCCTTTGATGACAACAATGTTTTTCAGTTTCTGAAATGCAATTGCAGAAAACCTGAGCTCTGCTATTTTCATCTGGAATGGCTTATTCTTTGTAGAAAGGTTTTTCTACTCATATATTATCCATCTGATCTGATAAACTTGGATAAAGAATCACAATCTAAGATTACAATATACAGGAGTGATTGTTAGTAAAAGTGGGTTTCTGCATAGCTGTGTAGATATTTCCTTAAACATCAGAAGTCATTTACAATGAATGATTTGATCAAAACTATCTGTGAAAAAATGTTACTGATAAACTTCAACAATAAAAGTAAATTTGACATTAAAATCAAGAACTTTTCTGACTGACCCCAAACTTTTGAGCAGTAGTGTGTATTGTATGCATGTATGTAACTGTGTCTGATCAGGATTTTGTCACCAGTTTATAACAAAGAGTGAATTTTTAAAGCGTATTTGTTAACAAATATTGAGTTGAGCTATTCCAACGCTAAAGGTAAACTCTCCCTAACAAGTCCACTTTATTGTGTGTTGATAAATTTTCTCTTATTAGTGGCTCATGGTTGCTTAAAGCCTATGTCTGCACTTGAGCACAGAGGCAGAGCATCATTCATCCTGCCAGCTGCCTATCCTGGTAGCATTTCAAGGACGACCGACTCCACTTTCTCTGCAGCAGAACAGCTCATGACTGTTTAACAGTCTCTCCCTGTCCTGATACTCTGATACCATCTGCTGTCATCAAAAACCATACAGCTCAAAAGTTTGAGGAGAATCGGAAACGTCTTGTTTTCTAAATACAGTCAAATTTGATTTGATGTTTAGTCGCTCCTAATTATGTCAAGAAATGTAAATGTTTAACAGTAACATTGATCATAAATCATGAATGAGTTTGTATGGAATATCTACACAGGTGCACAGAGGCCCATTTTCAGCAGTAATACCTCCTGTGTTACAGCGGTACATTATCTTATCTAGTGTTACCTTCTCATGTGTACAGCCCAACTTCTCAGTCAAAAAACCTTTTTACAAAGATATTAGCACAGATTAAAACAACTACAGTGATGAAAGAAAGAATCAGTTTTGCATCAATAGTGTCTGAATCATCAGATTTTCTCTTCCTAATCTAACTGGACCCATCTGGATGTAGCGTTTCCAATGGGAGAAACGTTTCGTCACTCATCCAAGTGACTTCTTCAGTCACTCAGGCCGAAGAAGTCACTTGGATGACACTGAAAACGCTGCGTCCAGATAAACTCTGTGTATATAGTGTATTATCTTACTTATTTTATATTTGTTTGTATTTATTTGTATTTCTTGTATTTTCCTTCTGCTATCTGTACCTGAGCTGAGGTAACGCAAAATTTCACCGCTGTGGGATCAATAAAGTCTTATCCTTTCTTATCTTATCTTATCTTATCTTATCTTATCTTATCTTATCTTATCTTATCTTATCTTATCTTATCTTATCTTATCTTATCTTATCTTATCTTATCTTTTGTCTAACAGAATCAACCTTTTGGGATTTAGTTACCTGGATGATTGAGCATGCACCAATACATAACTGGACCCAGTTTGCACTTTTGTTCAAAGGGAGTTACACACCACAGTGTAAGAAATCTTCAGTTTGTGTTCCAAGTTTCATACATAAAAACCCTTATCCTTCTACAAAATATTATACTCGTTCCAAAAATAGTAAATATAGCCACATCTGTGTGTGAAACACAACATTTCTAATATGATTAGATCAAATTTGCTCTGTCCTGAAAAAAGAGTGACACATCCAGTTGTATAAAACCTTTTTCTATAGACATTAGCACACACTCCAACAGGTTTTCATCCACTTGAACCCAAAAAGTCATTGCTCAGGACCCCAAACTTTCTAAATGTAATGCTTCCTTTGATGACAACAATGTTTTTCAGTTTCTGAAATGCAGTTGCAGAAAACCTGAGCTCTGCTATTTTCATCTGGAATGGCTTATTCTTTGTAGAAAGGTTTTTCTACTCATATATTATCCATCTGATCTGATAAACTTGGATAAAGAATCACAATCTAAGATTACAATATACAGGAGTGATTGTTAGTAAAAGTGGGTTTCTGCATAGCTGTGTAGATATTTCCTTAAACATCAGAAGTCATTTACAATGAATGATTTGATCAAAACTATCTGTGAAAAAATGTTACTGATAAACTTCAACAATAAAAGTAAATTTGACATTAAAATCAAGAACTTTTCTGACTGACCCCAAACTTTTGAGCAGTAGTGTGTATTGTATGCATGTATGTAACTGTGTCTGATCAGGATTTTGTCACCAGTTTATAACAAAGAGTGAATTTTTAAAGCGTATTTGTTAACAAATATTGAGTTGAGCTATTCCAACGCTAAAGGTAAACTCTCCCTAACAAGTCCACTTTATTGTGTGTTGATAAATTTTCTCTTATTAGTGGCTCGTGGTTGCTTAAAGCCTATGTCTGCACTTGAGCACAGAGGCAGAGCATCATTCATCCTGCCAGCTGCCTATCCTGGTAGCATTTCAAGGACGACCGACTCCACTTTCTCTGCAGCAGAACAGCTCATAACT
Organism: Aulonocara stuartgranti; assembly: GCF_965226115.1. Lineage (NCBI taxonomy): Eukaryota > Metazoa > Chordata > Actinopteri > Cichliformes > Cichlidae > Aulonocara > Aulonocara stuartgranti. Next base: position 52,822,574 of record NC_138945.1, on the reverse strand, counting down.
GTTTAACAGTCTCTCCCTGTCCTGATACTCTGATACCATCTGCTGTCATCAAAAACCATACAGCTCAAAAGTTTGAGGAGAATCGGAAACGTCTTGTTTTCTAAATACAGTCAAATTTGATTTGATGTTTAGTCGCTCCTAATTATGTCAAGAAATGTAAATGTTTAACAGTAACATTGATCATAAATCATGAATGAGTTTGTATGGAATATCTACACAGGTGCACAGAGGCCCATTTTCAGCAGTAATACCTCCTGTGTTACAGCGGTACATTATCTTATCTATTGTTACTTTCTCATGTGTACAGCCCAACTTCTCAGTCAAAAAACCTTTTTACAAAGATATTAGCACAGATTAAAACAACTACAGTGATGAAAGAAAGAATCAGTTTTGCATCAATAGTGTCTGAATCATCAGATTTTCTCTTCCTAATCTAACTGGACCCATCTGGATGTAGCGTTTCCAATGGGAGAAACGTTTCGTCACTCATCCAAGTGACTTCTTCAGTCACTCAGGCCGAAGAAGTCACTTGGATGACACTGAAAACGCTGCGTCCAGATAAACTCTGTGTATATAGTGTATTATCTTACTTATTTTATATTTGTTTGTATTTATTTGTATTTCTTGTATTTTCCTTCTGCTATCTGTACCTGAGCTGAGGTAACGCAAAATTTCACCGCTGTGGGATCAATAAAGTCTTATCCTTTCTTATCTTATCTTATCTTATCTTATCTTATCTTATCTTATCTTATCTTATCTTATCTTATCTTATCTTATCTTATCTAACAGAATCAACCTTTTGGGATTTAGTTACCTGGATGATTGAGCATGCACCAATACATAACTGGACCCAGTTTGCACTTTTGTTCAAAGGGAGTTACACACCACAGTGTAAGAAATCTTCAGTTTGTGTTCCAAGTTTCATACATAAAAACCCTTATCCTTCTACAAAATATTATACTCGTTCCAAAAATAGTAAATATAGCCACATCTGTGTGTGAAACACAACATTTCTAATATGATTAGATCAAATTTGCTCTGTCCTGAAAAAAGAGTGACACATCCAGTTGTATAAAACCTTTTTCTATAGACATTAGCACACACTCCAACAGGTTTTCATCCACTTGAACCCAAAAAGTCATTGCTCAGGACCCCAAACTTTCTAAATGTAATGCTTCCTTTGATGACAACAATGTTTTTCAGTTTCTGAAATGCAATTGCAGAAAACCTGAGCTCTGCTATTTTCATCTGGAATGGCTTATTCTTTGTAGAAAGGTTTTTCTACTCATATATTATCCATCTGATCTGATAAACTTGGATAAAGAATCACAATCTAAGATTACAATATACAGGAGTGATTGTTAGTAAAAGTGGGTTTCTGCATAGCTGTGTAGATATTTCCTTAAACACCAGAAGTCATTTACAATGAATGATTTGATCAAAACTATCTGTGAAAAAATGTTACTGATAAACTTCAACAATAAAAGTAAATTTGACATTAAAATCAAGAACTTTTCTGACTGACCCCAAACTTTTGAGCAGTAGTGTGTATTGTATGCATGTATGTAACTGTGTCTGATCAGGATTTTGTCACCAGTTTATAACAAAGAGTGAATTTTTAAAGCGTATTTGTTAACAAATATTGAGTTGAGCTATTCCAACGCTAAAGGTAAACTCTCCCTAACAAGTCCACTTTATTGTGTGTTGATAAATTTTCTCTTATTAGTGGCTCATGGTTGCTTAAAGCCTATGTCTGCACTTGAGCACAGAGGCAGAGCATCATTCATCCTGCCAGCTGCCTATCCTGGTAGCATTTCAAGGACGACCGACTCCACTTTCTCTGCAGCAGAACAGCTCATGACTGTTTAACAGTCTCTCCCTGTCCTGATACTCTGATACCATCTGCTGTCATCAAAAACCATACAGCTCAAAAGTTTGAGAAGAATCGGAAACGTCTTGTTTTCTAAATACAGTCAAATTTGATTTGATGTTTAGTCGCTCCTAATTATGTCAAGAAATGTAAATGTTTAACAGTAACATTGATCATAAATCATGAATGAGTTTGTATGGAATATCTACACAGGTGCACAGAGGCCCATTTTCAGCAGTAATACCTCCTGTGTTACAGCGGTACATTATCTTATCTAATGTTACTTTCTCATGTGTACAGCCCAACTTCTCAGTCAAAAAACCTTTTTACAAAGATATTAGCACAGATTAAAACAACTACAGTGATGAAAGAAAGAATCAGTTTTGCATCAATAGTGTCTGAATCATCAGATTTTCTCTTCCTAATCTAACTGGACCCATCTGGATGTAGCGTTTCCAATGGGAGAAACGTTTCGTCACTCATCCAAGTGACTTCTTCAGTCACTCAGGCCGAAGAAGTCACTTGGATGACACTGAAAACGCTGCGTCCAGATAAACTCTGTGTATATAGTGTATTATCTTACTTATTTTATATTTGTTTGTATTTATTTGTATTTCTTGTATTTTCCTTCTGCTATCTGTACCTGAGCTGAGGTAACGCAAAATTTCACCGCTGTGGGATCAATAAAGTCTTATCCTTTCTTATCTTATCTTATCTTATCTTATCTTATCTTATCTTATCTTATCTTATCTTATCTTATCTTATCTTTTCTTATCTTATCTAACAGAATCAACCTTTTGGGATTTAGTTACCTGGATGATTGAGCATGCACCAATACATAACTGGACCCAGTTTGCACTTTTGTTCAAAGGGAGTTACACACCACAGTGTAAGAAATCTTCAGTTTGTGTTCCAAGTTTCATACATAAAAACCCTTATCCTTCTACAAAATATTATACTCGTTCCAAAAATAGTAAATATAGCCACATCTGTGTGTGAAACACAACATTTCTAATATGATTAGATCAAATTTGCTCTGTCCTGAAAAAAGAGTGACACATCCAGTTGTATAAAACCTTTTTCTATAGACATTAGCACACACTCCAACAGGTTTTCATCCACTTGAACCCAAAAAGTCATTGCTCAGGACCCCAAACTTTCTAAATGTAATGCTTCCTTTGATGACAACAATGTTTTTCAGTTTCTGAAATGCAATTGCAGAAAACCTGAGCTCTGCTATTTTCATCTGGAATGGCTTATTCTTTGTAGAAAGGTTTTTCTACTCATATATTATCCATCTGATCTGATAAACTTGGATAAAGAATCACAATCTAAGATTACAATATACAGGAGTGATTGTTAGTAAAAGTGGGTTTCTGCATACCTGTGTAGATATTTCCTTAAACACCAGAAGTCATTTACAATGAATGATTTGATCAAAACTATCTGTGAAAAAATGTTACTGATAAACTTCAACAATAAAAGTAAATTTGACATTAAAATCAAGAACTTTTCTGACTGACCCCAAACTTTTGAGCAGTAGTGTGTATTGTATGCATGTATGTAACTGTGTCTGATCAGGATTTTGTCACCAGTTTATAACAAAGAGTGAATTTTTAAAGCGTATTTGTTAACAAATATTGAGTTGAGCTATTCCAACGCTAAAGGTAAACTCTCCCTAACAAGTCCACTTTATTGTGTGTTGATAAATTTTCTCTTATTAGTGGCTCATGGTTGCTTAAAGCCTATGTCTGCACTTGAGCACAGAGGCAGAGCATCATTCATCCTGCCAGCTGCCTATCCTGGTAGCATTTCAAGGACGACCGACTCCACTTTCTCTGCAGCAGAACAGCTCATGACTGTTTAACAGTCTCTCCCTGTCCTGATACTCTGATACCATCTGCTGTCATCAAAAACCATACAGCTCAAAAGTTTGAGAAGAATCGGAAACGTCTTGTTTTCTAAATACAGTCAAATTTGATTTGATGTTTAGTCGCTCCTAATTATGTCAAGAAATGTAAATGTTTAACAGTAACATTGATCATAAATCATGAATGAGTTTGTATGGAATATCTACACAGGTGCACAGAGGCCCATTTTCAGCAGTAATACCTCCTGTGTTACAGCGGTACATTATCTTATCTAATGTTACTTTCTCATGTGTACAGCCCAACTTCTCAGTCAAAAAACCTTTTTACAAAGATATTAGCACAGATTAAAACAACTACAGTGATGAAAGAAAGAATCAGTTTTGCATCAATAGTGTCTGAATCATCAGATTTTCTCTTCCTAATCTAACTGGACCCATCTGGATGTAGCGTTTCCAATGGGAGAAACGTTTCGTCACTCATCCAAGTGACTTCTTCAGTCACTCAGGCCGAAGAAGTCACTTGGATGACACTGAAAACGCTGCGTCCAGATAAACTCTGTGTATATAGTGTATTATCTTACTTATTTTATATTTGTTTGTATTTATTTGTATTTCTTGTATTTTCCTTCTGCTATCTGTACCTGAGCTGAGGTAACGCAAAATTTCACCGCTGTGGGATCAATAAAGTCTTATCTTATCTTATCTTATCTTATCTTATCTTATCTTATCTTATCTTATCTTATCTTATCTTATCTTATCTTATCTAACAGAATCAACCTTTTGGGATTTAGTTACCTGGATGATTGAGCATGCACCAATACATAACTGGACCCAGTTTGCACTTTTGTTCAAAGGGAGTTACACACCACAGTGTAAGAAATCTTCAGTTTGTGTTCCAAGTTTCATACATAAAAACCCTTATCCTTCTACAAAATATTATACTCGTTCCAAAAATAGTAAATATAGCCACATCTGTGTGTGAAACACAACATTTCTAATATGATTAGATCAAATTTGCTCTGTCCTGAAAAAAGAGTGACACATCCAGTTGTATAAAACCTTTTTCTATAGACATTAGCACACACTCCAACAGGTTTTCATCCACTTGAACCCAAAAAGTCATTGCTCAGGACCCCAAACTTTCTAAATGTAATGCTTCCTTTGATGACAACAATGTTTTTCAGTTTCTGAAATGCAATTGCAGAAAACCTGAGCTCTGCTATTTTCATCTGGAATGGCTTATTCTTTGTAGAAAGGTTTTTCTACTCATATATTATCCATCTGATCTGATAAACTTGGATAAAGAATCACAATCTAAGATTACAATATACAGGAGTGATTGTTAGTAAAAGTGGGTTTCTGCATAGCTGTGTAGATATTTCCTTAAACATCAGAAGTCATTTACAATGAATGATTTGATCAAAACTATCTGTGAAAAAATGTTACTGATAAACTTCAACAATAAAAGTAAATTTGACATTAAAATCAAGAACTTTTCTGACTGACCCCAAACTTTTGAGCAGTAGTGTGTATTGTATGCATGTATGTAACTGTGTCTGATCAGGATTTTGTCACCAGTTTATAACAAAGAGTGAATTTTTAAAGCGTATTTGTTAACAAATATTGAGTTGAGCTATTCCAACGCTAAAGGTAAACTCTCCCTAACAAGTCCACTTTATTGTGTGTTGATAAATTTTCTCTTATTAGTGGCTCATGGTTGCTTAAAGCCTATGTCTGCACTTGAGCACAGAGGCAGAGCATCATTCATCCTGCCAGCTGCCTATCCTGGTAGCATTTCAAGGACGACCGACTCCACTTTCTCTGCAGCAGAACAGCTCATGACTGTTTAACAGTCTCTCCCTGTCCTGATACTCTGATACCATCTGCTGTCATCAAAAACCATACAGCTCAAAAGTTTGAGGAGAATCGGAAACGTCTTGTTTTCTAAATACAGTCAAATTTGATTTGATGTTTAGTCGCTCCTAATTATGTCAAGAAATGTAAATGTTTAACAGTAACATTGATCATAAATCATGAATGAGTTTGTATGGAATATCTACACAGGTGCACAGAGGCCCATTTTCAGCAGTAATACCTCCTGTGTTACAGCGGTACATTATCTTATCTAGTGTTACCTTCTCATGTGTACAGCCCAACTTCTCAGTCAAAAAACCTTTTTACAAAGATATTAGCACAGATTAAAACAACTACAGTGATGAAAGAAAGAATCAGTTTTGCATCAATAGTGTCTGAATCATCAGATTTTCTCTTCCTAATCTAACTGGACCCATCTGGATGTAGCGTTTCCAATGGGAGAAACGTTTCGTCACTCATCCAAGTGACTTCTTCAGTCACTCAGGCCGAAGAAGTCACTTGGATGACACTGAAAACGCTGCGTCCAGATAAACTCTGTGTATATAGTGTATTATCTTACTTATTTTATATTTGTTTGTATTTATTTGTATTTCTTGTATTTTCCTTCTGCTATCTGTACCTGAGCTGAGGTAACGCAAAATTTCACCGCTGTGGGATCAATAAAGTCTTATCCTTTCTTATCTTATCTTATCTTATCTTATCTTATCTTATCTTATCTTATCTTATCTTATCTTATCTTATCTTATCTTATCTTATCTTATCTTTTCTTATCTAACAGAATCAACCTTTTGGGATTTAGTTACCTGGATGATTGAGCATGCACCAATACATAACTGGACCCAGTTTGCACTTTTGTTCAAAGGGAGTTACACACCACAGTGTAAGAAATCTTCAGTTTGTGTTCCAAGTTTCATACATAAAAACCCTTATCCTTCTACAAAATATTATACTCGTTCCAAAAATAGTAAATATAGCCACATCTGTGTGTGAAACACAACATTTCTAATATGATTAGATCAAATTTGCTCTGTCCTGAAAAAAGAGTGACACATCCAGTTGTATAAAACCTTTTTCTATAGACATTAGCACACACTCCAACAGGTTTTCATCCACTTGAACCCAAAAAGTCATTGCTCAGGACCCCAAACTTTCTAAATGTAATGCTTCCTTTGATGACAACAATGTTTTTCAGTTTCTGAAATGCAGTTGCAGAAAACCTGAGCTCTGCTATTTTCATCTGGAATGGCTTATTCTTTGTAGAAAGGTTTTTCTACTCATATATTATCCATCTGATCTGATAAACTTGGATAAAGAATCACAATCTAAGATTACAATATACAGGAGTGATTGTTAGTAAAAGTGGGTTTCTGCATAGCTGTGTAGATATTTCCTTAAACATCAGAAGTCATTTACAATGAATGATTTGATCAAAACTATCTGTGAAAAAATGTTACTGATAAACTTCAACAATAAAAGTAAATTTGACATTAAAATCAAGAACTTTTCTGACTGACCCCAAACTTTTGAGCAGTAGTGTGTATTGTATGCATGTATGTAACTGTGTCTGATCAGGATTTTGTCACCAGTTTATAACAAAGAGTGAATTTTTAAAGCGTATTTGTTAACAAATATTGAGTTGAGCTATTCCAACGCTAAAGGTAAACTCTCCCTAACAAGTCCACTTTATTGTGTGTTGATAAATTTTCTCTTATTAGTGGCTCGTGGTTGCTTAAAGCCTATGTCTGCACTTGAGCACAGAGGCAGAGCATCATTCATCCTGCCAGCTGCCTATCCTGGTAGCATTTCAAGGACGACCGACTCCACTTTCTCTGCAGCAGAACAGCTCATAACTGTTTAACAGTCTCTCCCTGTCCTGATACTCTGATACCATCTGCTGTCATCAAAAACCATACAGCTCAAAAGTTTGAGGAGAATCGGAAACGTCTTGTTTTCTAAATACAGTCAAATTTGATTTGATGTTTAGTCGCTCCTAATTATGTCAAGAAATGTAAATGTTTAACAGTAACATTGATCATAAATCATGAATGAGTTTGTATGGAATATCTACACAGGTGCACAGAGGCCCATTTTCAGCAGTAATACCTCCTGTGTTACAGCGGTACATTATCTTATCTATTGTTACTTTCTCATGTGTACAGCCCAACTTCTCAGTCAAAAAACCTTTTTACAAAGATATTAGCACAGATTAAAACAACTACAGTGATGAAAGAAAGAATCAGTTTTGCATCAATAGTGTCTGAATCATCAGATTTTCTCTTCCTAATCTAACTGGACCCATCTGGATGTAGCGTTTCCAATGGGAGAAACGTTTCGTCACTCATCCAAGTGACTTCTTCAGTCACTCAGGCCGAAGAAGTCACTTGGATGACACTGAAAACGCTGCGTCCAGATAAACTCTGTGTATATAGTGTATTATCTTACTTATTTTATATTTGTTTGTATTTATTTGTATTTCTTGTATTTTCCTTCTGCTATCTGTACCTGAGCTGAGGTAACGCAAAATTTCACCGCTGTGGGATCAATAAAGTCTTATCCTTTCTTATCTTATCTTATCTTATCTTATCTTATCTTATCTTATCTTATCTTATCTTATCTTATCTTATCTTATCTAACAGAATCAACCTTTTGGGATTTAGTTACCTGGATGATTGAGCATGCACCAATACATAACTGGACCCAGTTTGCACTTTTGTTCAAAGGGAGTTACACACCACAGTGTAAGAAATCTTCAGTTTGTGTTCCAAGTTTCATACATAAAAACCCTTATCCTTCTACAAAATATTATACTCGTTCCAAAAATAGTAAATATAGCCACATCTGTGTGTGAAACACAACATTTCTAATATGATTAGATCAAATTTGCTCTGTCCTGAAAAAAGAGTGACACATCCAGTTGTATAAAACCTTTTTCTATAGACATTAGCACACACTCCAACAGGTTTTCATCCACTTGAACCCAAAAAGTCATTGCTCAGGACCCCAAACTTTCTAAATGTAATGCTTCCTTTGATGACAACAATGTTTTTCAGTTTCTGAAATGCAATTGCAGAAAACCTGAGCTCTGCTATTTTCATCTGGAATGGCTTATTCTTTGTAGAAAGGTTTTTCTACTCATATATTATCCATCTGATCTGATAAACTTGGATAAAGAATCACAATCTAAGATTACAATATACAGGAGTGATTGTTAGTAAAAGTGGGTTTCTGCATACCTGTGTAGATATTTCCTTAAACACCAGAAGTCATTTACAATGAATGATTTGATCAAAACTATCTGTGAAAAAATGTTACTGATAAACTTCAACAATAAAAGTAAATTTGACATTAAAATCAAGAACTTTTCTGACTGACCCCAAACTTTTGAGCAGTAGTGTGTATTGTATGCATGTATGTAACTGTGTCTGATCAGGATTTTGTCACCAGTTTATAACAAAGAGTGAATTTTTAAAGCGTATTTGTTAACAAATATTGAGTTGAGCTATTCCAACGCTAAAGGTAAACTCTCCCTAACAAGTCCACTTTATTGTGTGTTGATAAATTTTCTCTTATTAGTGGCTCATGGTTGCTTAAAGCCTATGTCTGCACTTGAGCACAGAGGCAGAGCATCATTCATCCTGCCAGCTGCCTATCCTGGTAGCATTTCAAGGACGACCGACTCCACTTTCTCTGCAGCAGAACAGCTCATGACTGTTTAACAGTCTCTCCCTGTCCTGATACTCTGATACCATCTGCTGTCATCAAAAACCATACAGCTCAAAAGTTTGAGAAGAATCGGAAACGTCTTGTTTTCTAAATACAGTCAAATTTGATTTGATGTTTAGTCGCTCCTAATTATGTCAAGAAATGTAAATGTTTAACAGTAACATTGATCATAAATCATGAATGAGTTTGTATGGAATATCTACACAGGTGCACAGAGGCCCATTTTCAGCAGTAATACCTCCTGTGTTACAGCGGTACATTATCTTATCTAATGTTACTTTCTCATGTGTACAGCCCAACTTCTCAGTCAAAAAACCTTTTTACAAAGATATTAGCACAGATTAAAACAACTACAGTGATGAAAGAAAGAATCAGTTTTGCATCAATAGTGTCTGAATCATCAGATTTTCTCTTCCTAATCTAACTGGACCCATCTGGATGTAGCGTTTCCAATGGGAGAAACGTTTCGTCACTCATCCAAGTGACTTCTTCAGTCACTCAGGCCGAAGAAGTCACTTGGATGACACTGAAAACGCTGCGTCCAGATAAACTCTGTGTATATAGTGTATTATCTTACTTATTTTATATTTGTTTGTATTTATTTGTATTTCTTGTATTTTCCTTCTGCTATCTGTACCTGAGCTGAGGTAACGCAAAATTTCACCGCTGTGGGATCAATAAAGTCTTATCCTTTCTTATCTTATCTTATCTTATCTTATCTTATCTTATCTTATCTTATCTTATCTTATCTTATCTTATCTTATCTTATCTTATCTTATCTTATCTTTTCTTATCTAACAGAATCAACCTTTTGGGATTTAGTTACCTGGATGATTGAGCATGCACCAATACATAACTGGACCCAGTTTGCACTTTTGTTCAAAGGGAGTTACACACCACAGTGTAAGAAATCTTCAGTTTGTGTTCCAAGTTTCATACATAAAAACCCTTATCCTTCTACAAAATATTATACTCGTTCCAAAAATAGTAAATATAGCCACATCTGTGTGTGAAACACAACATTTCTAATATGATTAGATCAAATTTGCTCTGTCCTGAAAAAAGAGTGACACATCCAGTTGTATAAAACCTTTTTCTATAGACATTAGCACACACTCCAACAGGTTTTCATCCACTTGAACCCAAAAAGTCATTGCTCAGGACCCCAAACTTTCTAAATGTAATGCTTCCTTTGATGACAACAATGTTTTTCAGTTTCTGAAATGCAGTTGCAGAAAACCTGAGCTCTGCTATTTTCATCTGGAATGGCTTATTCTTTGTAGAAAGGTTTTTCTACTCATATATTATCCATCTGATCTGATAAACTTGGATAAAGAATCACAATCTAAGATTACAATATACAGGAGTGATTGTTAGTAAAAGTGGGTTTCTGCATAGCTGTGTAGATATTTCCTTAAACATCAGAAGTCATTTACAATGAATGATTTGATCAAAACTATCTGTGAAAAAATGTTACTGATAAACTTCAACAATAAAAGTAAATTTGACATTAAAATCAAGAACTTTTCTGACTGACCCCAAACTTTTGAGCAGTAGTGTGTATTGTATGCATGTATGTAACTGTGTCTGATCAGGATTTTGTCACCAGTTTATAACAAAGAGTGAATTTTTAAAGCGTATTTGTTAACAAATATTGAGTTGAGCTATTCCAACGCTAAAGGTAAACTCTCCCTAACAAGTCCACTTTATTGTGTGTTGATAAATTTTCTCTTATTAGTGGCTCATGGTTGCTTAAAGCCTATGTCTGCACTTGAGCACAGAGGCAGAGCATCATTCATCCTGCCAGCTGCCTATCCTGGTAGCATTTCAAGGACGACCGACTCCACTTTCTCTGCAGCAGAACAGCTCATGACTGTTTAACAGTCTCTCCCTGTCCTGATACTCTGATACCATCTGCTGTCATCAAAAACCATACAGCTCAAAAGTTTGAGGAGAATCGGAAACGTCTTGTTTTCTAAATACAGTCAAATTTGATTTGATGTTTAGTCGCTCCTAATTATGTCAAGAAATGTAAATGTTTAACAGTAACATTGATCATAAATCATGAATGAGTTTGTATGGAATATCTACACAGGTGCACAGAGGCCCATTTTCAGCAGTAATACCTCCTGTGTTACAGCGGTACATTATCTTATCTATTGTTACTTTCTCATGTGTACAGCCCAACTTCTCAGTCAAAAAACCTTTTTACAAAGATATTAGCACAGATTAAAACAACTACAGTGATGAAAGAAAGAATCAGTTTTGCATCAATAGTGTCTGAATCATCAGATTTTCTCTTCCTAATCTAACTGGACCCATCTGGATGTAGCGTTTCCAATGGGAGAAACGTTTCGTCACTCATCCAAGTGACTTCTTCAGTCACTCAGGCCGAAGAAGTCACTTGGATGACACTGAAAACGCTGCGTCCAGATAAACTCTGTGTATATAGTGTATTATCTTACTTATTTTATATTTGTTTGTATTTATTTGTATTTCTTGTATTTTCCTTCTGCTATCTGTACCTGAGCTGAGGTAACGCAAAATTTCACCGCTGTGGGATCAATAAAGTCTTATCCTTTCTTATCTTATCTTATCTTATCTTATCTTATCTTATCTTATCTTATCTTATCTTATCTTATCTTATCTTATCTTTTCTTATCTAACAGAATCAACCTTTTGGGATTTAGTTACCTGGATGATTGAGCATGCACCAATACATAACTGGACCCAGTTTGCACTTTTGTTCAAAGGGAGTTACACACCACAGTGTAAGAAATCTTCAGTTTGTGTTCCAAGTTTCATACATAAAAACCCTTATCCTTCTACAAAATATTATACTCGTTCCAAAAATAGTAAATATAGCCACATCTGTGTGTGAAACACAACATTTCTAATATGATTAGATCAAATTTGCTCTGTCCTGAAAAAAGAGTGACACATCCAGTTGTATAAAACCTTTTTCTATAGACATTAGCACACACTCCAACAGGTTTTCATCCACTTGAACCCAAAAAGTCATTGCTCAGGACCCCAAACTTTCTAAATGTAATGCTTCCTTTGATGACAACAATGTTTTTCAGTTTCTGAAATGCAATTGCAGAAAACCTGAGCTCTGCTATTTTCATCTGGAATGGCTTATTCTTTGTAGAAAGGTTTTTCTACTCATATATTATCCATCTGATCTGATAAACTTGGATAAAGAATCACAATCTAAGATTACAATATACAGGAGTGATTGTTAGTAAAAGTGGGTTTCTGCATAGCTGTGTAGATATTTCCTTAAACATCAGAAGTCATTTACAATGAATGATTTGATCAAAACTATCTGTGAAAAAATGTTACTGATAAACTTCAACAATAAAAGTAAATTTGACATTAAAATCAAGAACTTTTCTGACTGACCCCAAACTTTTGAGCAGTAGTGTGTATTGTATGCATGTATGTAACTGTGTCTGATCAGGATTTTGTCACCAGTTTATAACAAAGAGTGAATTTTTAAAGCGTATTTGTTAACAAATATTGAGTTGAGCTATTCCAACGCTAAAGGTAAACTCTCCCTAACAAGTCCACTTTATTGTGTGTTGATAAATTTTCTCTTATTAGTGGCTCATGGTTGCTTAAAGCCTATGTCTGCACTTGAGCACAGAGGCAGAGCATCATTCATCCTGCCAGCTGCCTATCCTGGTAGCATTTCAAGGACGACCGACTCCACTTTCTCTGCAGCAGAACAGCTCATAACTGTTTAACAGTCTCTCCCTGTCCTGATACTCTGATACCATCTGCTGTCATCAAAAACCATACAGCTCAAAAGTTTGAGGAGAATCGGAAACGTCTTGTTTTCTAAATACAGTCAAATTTGATTTGATGTTTAGTCGCTCCTAATTATGTCAAGAAATGTAAATGTTTAACAGTAACATTGATCATAAATCATGAATGAGTTTGTATGGAATATCTACACAGGTGCACAGAGGCCCATTTTCAGCAGTAATACCTCCTGTGTTACAGCGGTACATTATCTTATCTAATGTTACTTTCTCATGTGTACAGCCCAACTTCTCAGTCAAAAAACCTTTTTACAAAGATATTAGCACAGATTAAAACAACTACAGTGATGAAAGAAAGAATCAGTTTTGCATCAATAGTGTCTGAATCATCAGATTTTCTCTTCCTAATCTAACTGGACCCATCTGGATGTAGCGTTTCCAATGGGAGAAACGTTTCGTCACTCATCCAAGTGACTTCTTCAGTCACTCAGGCCGAAGAAGTCACTTGGATGACACTGAAAACGCTGCGTCCAGATAAACTCTGTGTATATAGTGTATTATCTTACTTATTTTATATTTGTTTGTATTTATTTGTATTTCTTGTATTTTCCTTCTGCTATCTGTACCTGAGCTGAGGTAACGCAAAATTTCACCGCTGTGGGATCAATAAAGTCTTATCCTTTCTTATCTTATCTTATCTTATCTTATCTTATCTTATCTTATCTTATCTTATCTTATCTTATCTTATCTTATCTTATCTTATCTTATCTTTTCTTATCTAACAGAATCAACCTTTTGGGATTTAGTTACCTGGATGATTGAGCATGCACCAATACATAACTGGACCCAGTTTGCACTTTTGTTCAAAGGGAGTTACACACCACAGTGTAAGAAATCTTCAGTTTGTGTTCCAAGTTTCATACATAAAAACCCTTATCCTTCTACAAAATATTATACTCGTTCCAAAAATAGTAAATATAGCCACATCTGTGTGTGAAACACAACATTTCTAATATGATTAGATCAAATTTGCTCTGTCCTGAAAAAAGAGTGACACATCCAGTTGTATAAAACCTTTTTCTATAGACATTAGCACACACTCCAACAGGTTTTCATCCACTTGAACCCAAAAAGTCATTGCTCAGGACCCCAAACTTTCTAAATGTAATGCTTCCTTTGATGACAACAATGTTTTTCAGTTTCTGAAATGCAGTTGCAGAAAACCTGAGCTCTGCTATTTTCATCTGGAATGGCTTATTCTTTGTAGAAAGGTTTTTCTACTCATATATTATCCATCTGATCTGATAAACTTGGATAAAGAATCACAATCTAAGATTACAATATACAGGAGTGATTGTTAGTAAAAGTGGGTTTCTGCATAGCTGTGTAGATATTTCCTTAAACATCAGAAGTCATTTACAATGAATGATTTGATCAAAACTATCTGTGAAAAAATGTTACTGATAAACTTCAACAATAAAAGTAAATTTGACATTAAAATCAAGAACTTTTCTGACTGACCCCAAACTTTTGAGCAGTAGTGTGTATTGTATGCATGTATGTAACTGTGTCTGATCAGGATTTTGTCACCAGTTTATAACAAAGAGTGAATTTTTAAAGCGTATTTGTTAACAAATATTGAGTTGAGCTATTCCAACGCTAAAGGTAAACTCTCCCTAACAAGTCCACTTTATTGTGTGTTGATAAATTTTCTCTTATTAGTGGCTCATGGTTGCTTAAAGCCTATGTCTGCACTTGAGCACAGAGGCAGAGCATCATTCATCCTGCCAGCTGCCTATCCTGGTAGCATTTCAAGGACGACCGACTCCACTTTCTCTGCAGCAGAACAGCTCATGACTGTTTAACAGTCTCTCCCTGTCCTGATACTCTGATACCATCTGCTGTCATCAAAAACCATACAGCTCAAAAGTTTGAGGAGAATCGGAAACGTCTTGTTTTCTAAATACAGTCAAATTTGATTTGATGTTTAGTCGCTCCTAATTATGTCAAGAAATGTAAATGTTTAACAGTAACATTGATCATAAATCATGAATGAGTTTGTATGGAATATCTACACAGGTGCACAGAGGCCCATTTTCAGCAGTAATACCTCCTGTGTTACAGCGGTACATTATCTTATCTATTGTTACTTTCTCATGTGTACAGCCCAACTTCTCAGTCAAAAAACCTTTTTACAAAGATATTAGCACAGATTAAAACAACTACAGTGATGAAAGAAAGAATCAGTTTTGCATCAATAGTGTCTGAATCATCAGATTTTCTCTTCCTAATCTAACTGGACCCATCTGGATGTAGCGTTTCCAATGGGAGAAACGTTTCGTCACTCATCCAAGTGACTTCTTCAGTCACTCAGGCCGAAGAAGTCACTTGGATGACACTGAAAACGCTGCGTCCAGATAAACTCTGTGTATATAGTGTATTATCTTACTTATTTTATATTTGTTTGTATTTATTTGTATTTCTTGTATTTTCCTTCTGCTATCTGTACCTGAGCTGAGGTAACGCAAAATTTCACCGCTGTGGGATCAATAAAGTCTTATCCTTTCTTATCTTATCTTATCTTATCTTATCTTATCTTATCTTATCTTATCTTATCTTATCTTATCTTATCTTATCTTATCTTATCTTTTCTTATCTAACAGAATCAACCTTTTGGGATTTAGTTACCTGGATGATTGAGCATGCACCAATACATAACTGGACCCAGTTTGCACTTTTGTTCAAAGGGAGTTACACACCACAGTGTAAGAAATCTTCAGTTTGTGTTCCAAGTTTCATACATAAAAACCCTTATCCTTCTACAAAATATTATACTCGTTCCAAAAATAGTAAATATAGCCACATCTGTGTGTGAAACACAACATTTCTAATATGATTAGATCAAATTTGCTCTGTCCTGAAAAAAGAGTGACACATCCAGTTGTATAAAACCTTTTTCTATAGACATTAGCACACACTCCAACAGGTTTTCATCCACTTGAACCCAAAAAGTCATTGCTCAGGACCCCAAACTTTCTAAATGTAATGCTTCCTTTGATGACAACAATGTTTTTCAGTTTCTGAAATGCAATTGCAGAAAACCTGAGCTCTGCTATTTTCATCTGGAATGGCTTATTCTTTGTAGAAAGGTTTTTCTACTCATATATTATCCATCTGATCTGATAAACTTGGATAAAGAATCACAATCTAAGATTACAATATACAGGAGTGATTGTTAGTAAAAGTGGGTTTCTGCATAGCTGTGTAGATATTTCCTTAAACATCAGAAGTCATTTACAATGAATGATTTGATCAAAACTATCTGTGAAAAAATGTTACTGATAAACTTCAACAATAAAAGTAAATTTGACATTAAAATCAAGAACTTTTCTGACTGACCCCAAACTTTTGAGCAGTAGTGTGTATTGTATGCATGTATGTAACTGTGTCTGATCAGGATTTTGTCACCAGTTTATAACAAAGAGTGAATTTTTAAAGCGTATTTGTTAACAAATATTGAGTTGAGC
Organism: Aulonocara stuartgranti; assembly: GCF_965226115.1. Taxonomy (NCBI): domain Eukaryota; kingdom Metazoa; phylum Chordata; class Actinopteri; order Cichliformes; family Cichlidae; genus Aulonocara; species Aulonocara stuartgranti. The sequence goes on along the minus strand of NC_138945.1, from coordinate 52,805,942 downwards.
TATTCCAACGCTAAAGGTAAACTCTCCCTAACAAGTCCACTTTATTGTGTGTTGATAAATTTTCTCTTATTAGTGGCTCATGGTTGCTTAAAGCCTATGTCTGCACTTGAGCACAGAGGCAGAGCATCATTCATCCTGCCAGCTGCCTATCCTGGTAGCATTTCAAGGACGACCGACTCCACTTTCTCTGCAGCAGAACAGCTCATAACTGTTTAACAGTCTCTCCCTGTCCTGATACTCTGATACCATCTGCTGTCATCAAAAACCATACAGCTCAAAAGTTTGAGGAGAATCGGAAACGTCTTGTTTTCTAAATACAGTCAAATTTGATTTGATGTTTAGTCGCTCCTAATTATGTCAAGAAATGTAAATGTTTAACAGTAACATTGATCATAAATCATGAATGAGTTTGTATGGAATATCTACACAGGTGCACAGAGGCCCATTTTCAGCAGTAATACCTCCTGTGTTACAGCGGTACATTATCTTATCTAATGTTACTTTCTCATGTGTACAGCCCAACTTCTCAGTCAAAAAACCTTTTTACAAAGATATTAGCACAGATTAAAACAACTACAGTGATGAAAGAAAGAATCAGTTTTGCATCAATAGTGTCTGAATCATCAGATTTTCTCTTCCTAATCTAACTGGACCCATCTGGATGTAGCGTTTCCAATGGGAGAAACGTTTCGTCACTCATCCAAGTGACTTCTTCAGTCACTCAGGCCGAAGAAGTCACTTGGATGACACTGAAAACGCTGCGTCCAGATAAACTCTGTGTATATAGTGTATTATCTTACTTATTTTATATTTGTTTGTATTTATTTGTATTTCTTGTATTTTCCTTCTGCTATCTGTACCTGAGCTGAGGTAACGCAAAATTTCACCGCTGTGGGATCAATAAAGTCTTATCCTATCTTATCTTATCTTATCTTATCTTATCTTATCTTATCTTATCTTATCTTATCTTATCTTATCTTATCTTATCTTATCTTATCTTATCTTATCTTTTCTTATCTAACAGAATCAACCTTTTGGGATTTAGTTACCTGGATGATTGAGCATGCACCAATACATAACTGGACCCAGTTTGCACTTTTGTTCAAAGGGAGTTACACACCACAGTGTAAGAAATCTTCAGTTTGTGTTCCAAGTTTCATACATAAAAACCCTTATCCTTCTACAAAATATTATACTCGTTCCAAAAATAGTAAATATAGCCACATCTGTGTGTGAAACACAACATTTCTAATATGATTAGATCAAATTTGCTCTGTCCTGAAAAAAGAGTGACACATCCAGTTGTATAAAACCTTTTTCTATAGACATTAGCACACACTCCAACAGGTTTTCATCCACTTGAACCCAAAAAGTCATTGCTCAGGACCCCAAACTTTCTAAATGTAATGCTTCCTTTGATGACAACAATGTTTTTCAGTTTCTGAAATGCAATTGCAGAAAACCTGAGCTCTGCTATTTTCATCTGGAATGGCTTATTCTTTGTAGAAAGGTTTTTCTACTCATATATTATCCATCTGATCTGATAAACTTGGATAAAGAATCACAATCTAAGATTACAATATACAGGAGTGATTGTTAGTAAAAGTGGGTTTCTGCATAGCTGTGTAGATATTTCCTTAAACATCAGAAGTCATTTACAATGAATGATTTGATCAAAACTATCTGTGAAAAAATGTTACTGATAAACTTCAACAATAAAAGTAAATTTGACATTAAAATCAAGAACTTTTCTGACTGACCCCAAACTTTTGAGCAGTAGTGTGTATTGTATGCATGTATGTAACTGTGTCTGATCAGGATTTTGTCACCAGTTTATAACAAAGAGTGAATTTTTAAAGCGTATTTGTTAACAAATATTGAGTTGAGCTATTCCAACGCTAAAGGTAAACTCTCCCTAACAAGTCCACTTTATTGTGTGTTGATAAATTTTCTCTTATTAGTGGCTCATGGTTGCTTAAAGCCTATGTCTGCACTTGAGCACAGAGGCAGAGCATCATTCATCCTGCCAGCTGCCTATCCTGGTAGCATTTCAAGGACGACCGACTCCACTTTCTCTGCAGCAGAACAGCTCATGACTGTTTAACAGTCTCTCCCTGTCCTGATACTCTGATACCATCTGCTGTCATCAAAAACCATACAGCTCAAAAGTTTGAGGAGAATCGGAAACGTCTTGTTTTCTAAATACAGTCAAATTTGATTTGATGTTTAGTCGCTCCTAATTATGTCAAGAAATGTAAATGTTTAACAGTAACATTGATCATAAATCATGAATGAGTTTGTATGGAATATCTACACAGGTGCACAGAGGCCCATTTTCAGCAGTAATACCTCCTGTGTTACAGCGGTACATTATCTTATCTAATGTTACTTTCTCATGTGTACAGCCCAACTTCTCAGTCAAAAAACCTTTTTACAAAGATATTAGCACAGATTAAAACAACTACAGTGATGAAAGAAAGAATCAGTTTTGCATCAATAGTGTCTGAATCATCAGATTTTCTCTTCCTAATCTAACTGGACCCATCTGGATGTAGCGTTTCCAATGGGAGAAACGTTTCGTCACTCATCCAAGTGACTTCTTCAGTCACTCAGGCCGAAGAAGTCACTTGGATGACACTGAAAACGCTGCGTCCAGATAAACTCTGTGTATATAGTGTATTATCTTACTTATTTTATATTTGTTTGTATTTATTTGTATTTCTTGTATTTTCCTTCTGCTATCTGTACCTGAGCTGAGGTAACGCAAAATTTCACCGCTGTGGGATCAATAAAGTCTTATCCTTTCTTATCTTATCTTATCTTATCTTATCTTATCTTATCTTATCTTATCTTATCTTATCTTATCTTATCTTATCTTATCTTTTCTTATCTAACAGAATCAACCTTTTGGGATTTAGTTACCTGGATGATTGAGCATGCACCAATACATAACTGGACCCAGTTTGCACTTTTGTTCAAAGGGAGTTACACACCACAGTGTAAGAAATCTTCAGTTTGTGTTCCAAGTTTCATACATAAAAACCCTTATCCTTCTACAAAATATTATACTCGTTCCAAAAATAGTAAATATAGCCACATCTGTGTGTGAAACACAACATTTCTAATATGATTAGATCAAATTTGCTCTGTCCTGAAAAAAGAGTGACACATCCAGTTGTATAAAACCTTTTTCTATAGACATTAGCACACACTCCAACAGGTTTTCATCCACTTGAACCCAAAAAGTCATTGCTCAGGACCCCAAACTTTCTAAATGTAATGCTTCCTTTGATGACAACAATGTTTTTCAGTTTCTGAAATGCAATTGCAGAAAACCTGAGCTCTGCTATTTTCATCTGGAATGGCTTATTCTTTGTAGAAAGGTTTTTCTACTCATATATTATCCATCTGATCTGATAAACTTGGATAAAGAATCACAATCTAAGATTACAATATACAGGAGTGATTGTTAGTAAAAGTGGGTTTCTGCATAGCTGTGTAGATATTTCCTTAAACATCAGAAGTCATTTACAATGAATGATTTGATCAAAACTATCTGTGAAAAAATGTTACTGATAAACTTCAACAATAAAAGTAAATTTGACATTAAAATCAAGAACTTTTCTGACTGACCCCAAACTTTTGAGCAGTAGTGTGTATTGTATGCATGTATGTAACTGTGTCTGATCAGGATTTTGTCACCAGTTTATAACAAAGAGTGAATTTTTAAAGCGTATTTGTTAACAAATATTGAGTTGAGCTATTCCAACGCTAAAGGTAAACTCTCCCTAACAAGTCCACTTTATTGTGTGTTGATAAATTTTCTCTTATTAGTGGCTCATGGTTGCTTAAAGCCTATGTCTGCACTTGAGCACAGAGGCAGAGCATCATTCATCCTGCCAGCTGCCTATCCTGGTAGCATTTCAAGGACGACCGACTCCACTTTCTCTGCAGCAGAACAGCTCATAACTGTTTAACAGTCTCTCCCTGTCCTGATACTCTGATACCATCTGCTGTCATCAAAAACCATACAGCTCAAAAGTTTGAGGAGAATCGGAAACGTCTTGTTTTCTAAATACAGTCAAATTTGATTTGATGTTTAGTCGCTCCTAATTATGTCAAGAAATGTAAATGTTTAACAGTAACATTGATCATAAATCATGAATGAGTTTGTATGGAATATCTACACAGGTGCACAGAGGCCCATTTTCAGCAGTAATACCTCCTGTGTTACAGCGGTACATTATCTTATCTAATGTTACTTTCTCATGTGTACAGCCCAACTTCTCAGTCAAAAAACCTTTTTACAAAGATATTAGCACAGATTAAAACAACTACAGTGATGAAAGAAAGAATCAGTTTTGCATCAATAGTGTCTGAATCATCAGATTTTCTCTTCCTAATCTAACTGGACCCATCTGGATGTAGCGTTTCCAATGGGAGAAACGTTTCGTCACTCATCCAAGTGACTTCTTCAGTCACTCAGGCCGAAGAAGTCACTTGGATGACACTGAAAACGCTGCGTCCAGATAAACTCTGTGTATATAGTGTATTATCTTACTTATTTTATATTTGTTTGTATTTATTTGTATTTCTTGTATTTTCCTTCTGCTATCTGTACCTGAGCTGAGGTAACGCAAAATTTCACCGCTGTGGGATCAATAAAGTCTTATCCTTTCTTATCTTATCTTATCTTATCTTATCTTATCTTATCTTATCTTATCTTATCTTATCTTATCTTATCTTATCTAACAGAATCAACCTTTTGGGATTTAGTTACCTGGATGATTGAGCATGCACCAATACATAACTGGACCCAGTTTGCACTTTTGTTCAAAGGGAGTTACACACCACAGTGTAAGAAATCTTCAGTTTGTGTTCCAAGTTTCATACATAAAAACCCTTATCCTTCTACAAAATATTATACTCGTTCCAAAAATAGTAAATATAGCCACATCTGTGTGTGAAACACAACATTTCTAATATGATTAGATCAAATTTGCTCTGTCCTGAAAAAAGAGTGACACATCCAGTTGTATAAAACCTTTTTCTATAGACATTAGCACACACTCCAACAGGTTTTCATCCACTTGAACCCAAAAAGTCATTGCTCAGGACCCCAAACTTTCTAAATGTAATGCTTCCTTTGATGACAACAATGTTTTTCAGTTTCTGAAATGCAATTGCAGAAAACCTGAGCTCTGCTATTTTCATCTGGAATGGCTTATTCTTTGTAGAAAGGTTTTTCTACTCATATATTATCCATCTGATCTGATAAACTTGGATAAAGAATCACAATCTAAGATTACAATATACAGGAGTGATTGTTAGTAAAAGTGGGTTTCTGCATAGCTGTGTAGATATTTCCTTAAACATCAGAAGTCATTTACAATGAATGATTTGATCAAAACTATCTGTGAAAAAATGTTACTGATAAACTTCAACAATAAAAGTAAATTTGACATTAAAATCAAGAACTTTTCTGACTGACCCCAAACTTTTGAGCAGTAGTGTGTATTGTATGCATGTATGTAACTGTGTCTGATCAGGATTTTGTCACCAGTTTATAACAAAGAGTGAATTTTTAAAGCGTATTTGTTAACAAATATTGAGTTGAGCTATTCCAACGCTAAAGGTAAACTCTCCCTAACAAGTCCACTTTATTGTGTGTTGATAAATTTTCTCTTATTAGTGGCTCATGGTTGCTTAAAGCCTATGTCTGCACTTGAGCACAGAGGCAGAGCATCATTCATCCTGCCAGCTGCCTATCCTGGTAGCATTTCAAGGACGACCGACTCCACTTTCTCTGCAGCAGAACAGCTCATAACTGTTTAACAGTCTCTCCCTGTCCTGATACTCTGATACCATCTGCTGTCATCAAAAACCATACAGCTCAAAAGTTTGAGGAGAATCGGAAACGTCTTGTTTTCTAAATACAGTCAAATTTGATTTGATGTTTAGTCGCTCCTAATTATGTCAAGAAATGTAAATGTTTAACAGTAACATTGATCATAAATCATGAATGAGTTTGTATGGAATATCTACACAGGTGCACAGAGGCCCATTTTCAGCAGTAATACCTCCTGTGTTACAGCGGTACATTATCTTATCTAATGTTACTTTCTCATGTGTACAGCCCAACTTCTCAGTCAAAAAACCTTTTTACAAAGATATTAGCACAGATTAAAACAACTACAGTGATGAAAGAAAGAATCAGTTTTGCATCAATAGTGTCTGAATCATCAGATTTTCTCTTCCTAATCTAACTGGACCCATCTGGATGTAGCGTTTCCAATGGGAGAAACGTTTCGTCACTCATCCAAGTGACTTCTTCAGTCACTCAGGCCGAAGAAGTCACTTGGATGACACTGAAAACGCTGCGTCCAGATAAACTCTGTGTATATAGTGTATTATCTTACTTATTTTATATTTGTTTGTATTTATTTGTATTTCTTGTATTTTCCTTCTGCTATCTGTACCTGAGCTGAGGTAACGCAAAATTTCACCGCTGTGGGATCAATAAAGTCTTATCCTATCTTATCTTATCTTATCTTATCTTATCTTATCTTATCTTATCTTATCTTATCTTATCTTATCTTATCTTATCTTATCTTTTCTTATCTAACAGAATCAACCTTTTGGGATTTAGTTACCTGGATGATTGAGCATGCACCAATACATAACTGGACCCAGTTTGCACTTTTGTTCAAAGGGAGTTACACACCACAGTGTAAGAAATCTTCAGTTTGTGTTCCAAGTTTCATACATAAAAACCCTTATCCTTCTACAAAATATTATACTCGTTCCAAAAATAGTAAATATAGCCACATCTGTGTGTGAAACACAACATTTCTAATATGATTAGATCAAATTTGCTCTGTCCTGAAAAAAGAGTGACACATCCAGTTGTATAAAACCTTTTTCTATAGACATTAGCACACACTCCAACAGGTTTTCATCCACTTGAACCCAAAAAGTCATTGCTCAGGACCCCAAACTTTCTAAATGTAATGCTTCCTTTGATGACAACAATGTTTTTCAGTTTCTGAAATGCAATTGCAGAAAACCTGAGCTCTGCTATTTTCATCTGGAATGGCTTATTCTTTGTAGAAAGGTTTTTCTACTCATATATTATCCATCTGATCTGATAAACTTGGATAAAGAATCACAATCTAAGATTACAATATACAGGAGTGATTGTTAGTAAAAGTGGGTTTCTGCATAGCTGTGTAGATATTTCCTTAAACATCAGAAGTCATTTACAATGAATGATTTGATCAAAACTATCTGTGAAAAAATGTTACTGATAAACTTCAACAATAAAAGTAAATTTGACATTAAAATCAAGAACTTTTCTGACTGACCCCAAACTTTTGAGCAGTAGTGTGTATTGTATGCATGTATGTAACTGTGTCTGATCAGGATTTTGTCACCAGTTTATAACAAAGAGTGAATTTTTAAAGCGTATTTGTTAACAAATATTGAGTTGAGCTATTCCAACGCTAAAGGTAAACTCTCCCTAACAAGTCCACTTTATTGTGTGTTGATAAATTTTCTCTTATTAGTGGCTCATGGTTGCTTAAAGCCTATGTCTGCACTTGAGCACAGAGGCAGAGCATCATTCATCCTGCCAGCTGCCTATCCTGGTAGCATTTCAAGGACGACCGACTCCACTTTCTCTGCAGCAGAACAGCTCATAACTGTTTAACAGTCTCTCCCTGTCCTGATACTCTGATACCATCTGCTGTCATCAAAAACCATACAGCTCAAAAGTTTGAGGAGAATCGGAAACGTCTTGTTTTCTAAATACAGTCAAATTTGATTTGATGTTTAGTCGCTCCTAATTATGTCAAGAAATGTAAATGTTTAACAGTAACATTGATCATAAATCATGAATGAGTTTGTATGGAATATCTACACAGGTGCACAGAGGCCCATTTTCAGCAGTAATACCTCCTGTGTTACAGCGGTACATTATCTTATCTAATGTTACTTTCTCATGTGTACAGCCCAACTTCTCAGTCAAAAAACCTTTTTACAAAGATATTAGCACAGATTAAAACAACTACAGTGATGAAAGAAAGAATCAGTTTTGCATCAATAGTGTCTGAATCATCAGATTTTCTCTTCCTAATCTAACTGGACCCATCTGGATGTAGCGTTTCCAATGGGAGAAACGTTTCGTCACTCATCCAAGTGACTTCTTCAGTCACTCAGGCCGAAGAAGTCACTTGGATGACACTGAAAACGCTGCGTCCAGATAAACTCTGTGTATATAGTGTATTATCTTACTTATTTTATATTTGTTTGTATTTATTTGTATTTCTTGTATTTTCCTTCTGCTATCTGTACCTGAGCTGAGGTAACGCAAAATTTCACCGCTGTGGGATCAATAAAGTCTTATCTTATCTTATCTTATCTTATCTTATCTTATCTTATCTTATCTTATCTTATCTTATCTTTTCTTATCTAACAGAATCAACCTTTTGGGATTTAGTTACCTGGATGATTGAGCATGCACCAATACATAACTGGACCCAGTTTGCACTTTTGTTCAAAGGGAGTTACACACCACAGTGTAAGAAATCTTCAGTTTGTGTTCCAAGTTTCATACATAAAAACCCTTATCCTTCTACAAAATATTATACTCGTTCCAAAAATAGTAAATATAGCCACATCTGTGTGTGAAACACAACATTTCTAATATGATTAGATCAAATTTGCTCTGTCCTGAAAAAAGAGTGACACATCCAGTTGTATAAAACCTTTTTCTATAGACATTAGCACACACTCCAACAGGTTTTCATCCACTTGAACCCAAAAAGTCATTGCTCAGGACCCCAAACTTTCTAAATGTAATGCTTCCTTTGATGACAACAATGTTTTTCAGTTTCTGAAATGCAATTGCAGAAAACCTGAGCTCTGCTATTTTCATCTGGAATGGCTTATTCTTTGTAGAAAGGTTTTTCTACTCATATATTATCCATCTGATCTGATAAACTTGGATAAAGAATCACAATCTAAGATTACAATATACAGGAGTGATTGTTAGTAAAAGTGGGTTTCTGCATAGCTGTGTAGATATTTCCTTAAACATCAGAAGTCATTTACAATGAATGATTTGATCAAAACTATCTGTGAAAAAATGTTACTGATAAACTTCAACAATAAAAGTAAATTTGACATTAAAATCAAGAACTTTTCTGACTGACCCCAAACTTTTGAGCAGTAGTGTGTATTGTATGCATGTATGTAACTGTGTCTGATCAGGATTTTGTCACCAGTTTATAACAAAGAGTGAATTTTTAAAGCGTATTTGTTAACAAATATTGAGTTGAGCTATTCCAACGCTAAAGGTAAACTCTCCCTAACAAGTCCACTTTATTGTGTGTTGATAAATTTTCTCTTATTAGTGGCTCATGGTTGCTTAAAGCCTATGTCTGCACTTGAGCACAGAGGCAGAGCATCATTCATCCTGCCAGCTGCCTATCCTGGTAGCATTTCAAGGACGACCGACTCCACTTTCTCTGCAGCAGAACAGCTCATGACTGTTTAACAGTCTCTCCCTGTCCTGATACTCTGATACCATCTGCTGTCATCAAAAACCATACAGCTCAAAAGTTTGAGGAGAATCGGAAACGTCTTGTTTTCTAAATACAGTCAAATTTGATTTGATGTTTAGTCGCTCCTAATTATGTCAAGAAATGTAAATGTTTAACAGTAACATTGATCATAAATCATGAATGAGTTTGTATGGAATATCTACACAGGTGCACAGAGGCCCATTTTCAGCAGTAATACCTCCTGTGTTACAGCGGTACATTATCTTATCTAATGTTACTTTCTCATGTGTACAGCCCAACTTCTCAGTCAAAAAACCTTTTTACAAAGATATTAGCACAGATTAAAACAACTACAGTGATGAAAGAAAGAATCAGTTTTGCATCAATAGTGTCTGAATCATCAGATTTTCTCTTCCTAATCTAACTGGACCCATCTGGATGTAGCGTTTCCAATGGGAGAAACGTTTCGTCACTCATCCAAGTGACTTCTTCAGTCACTCAGGCCGAAGAAGTCACTTGGATGACACTGAAAACGCTGCGTCCAGATAAACTCTGTGTATATAGTGTATTATCTTACTTATTTTATATTTGTTTGTATTTATTTGTATTTCTTGTATTTTCCTTCTGCTATCTGTACCTGAGCTGAGGTAACGCAAAATTTCACCGCTGTGGGATCAATAAAGTCTTATCCTTTCTTATCTTATCTTATCTTATCTTATCTTATCTTATCTTATCTTATCTTATCTTATCTTATCTTATCTTATCTTATCTTATCTTATCTTTTCTTATCTAACAGAATCAACCTTTTGGGATTTAGTTACCTGGATGATTGAGCATGCACCAATACATAACTGGACCCAGTTTGCACTTTTGTTCAAAGGGAGTTACACACCACAGTGTAAGAAATCTTCAGTTTGTGTTCCAAGTTTCATACATAAAAACCCTTATCCTTCTACAAAATATTATACTCGTTCCAAAAATAGTAAATATAGCCACATCTGTGTGTGAAACACAACATTTCTAATATGATTAGATCAAATTTGCTCTGTCCTGAAAAAAGAGTGACACATCCAGTTGTATAAAACCTTTTTCTATAGACATTAGCACACACTCCAACAGGTTTTCATCCACTTGAACCCAAAAAGTCATTGCTCAGGACCCCAAACTTTCTAAATGTAATGCTTCCTTTGATGACAACAATGTTTTTCAGTTTCTGAAATGCAATTGCAGAAAACCTGAGCTCTGCTATTTTCATCTGGAATGGCTTATTCTTTGTAGAAAGGTTTTTCTACTCATATATTATCCATCTGATCTGATAAACTTGGATAAAGAATCACAATCTAAGATTACAATATACAGGAGTGATTGTTAGTAAAAGTGGGTTTCTGCATAGCTGTGTAGATATTTCCTTAAACATCAGAAGTCATTTACAATGAATGATTTGATCAAAACTATCTGTGAAAAAATGTTACTGATAAACTTCAACAATAAAAGTAAATTTGACATTAAAATCAAGAACTTTTCTGACTGACCCCAAACTTTTGAGCAGTAGTGTGTATTGTATGCATGTATGTAACTGTGTCTGATCAGGATTTTGTCACCAGTTTATAACAAAGAGTGAATTTTTAAAGCGTATTTGTTAACAAATATTGAGTTGAGCTATTCCAACGCTAAAGGTAAACTCTCCCTAACAAGTCCACTTTATTGTGTGTTGATAAATTTTCTCTTATTAGTGGCTCATGGTTGCTTAAAGCCTATGTCTGCACTTGAGCACAGAGGCAGAGCATCATTCATCCTGCCAGCTGCCTATCCTGGTAGCATTTCAAGGACGACCGACTCCACTTTCTCTGCAGCAGAACAGCTCATAACTGTTTAACAGTCTCTCCCTGTCCTGATACTCTGATACCATCTGCTGTCATCAAAAACCATACAGCTCAAAAGTTTGAGGAGAATCGGAAACGTCTTGTTTTCTAAATACAGTCAAATTTGATTTGATGTTTAGTCGCTCCTAATTATGTCAAGAAATGTAAATGTTTAACAGTAACATTGATCATAAATCATGAATGAGTTTGTATGGAATATCTACACAGGTGCACAGAGGCCCATTTTCAGCAGTAATACCTCCTGTGTTACAGCGGTACATTATCTTATCTAATGTTACTTTCTCATGTGTACAGCCCAACTTCTCAGTCAAAAAACCTTTTTACAAAGATATTAGCACAGATTAAAACAACTACAGTGATGAAAGAAAGAATCAGTTTTGCATCAATAGTGTCTGAATCATCAGATTTTCTCTTCCTAATCTAACTGGACCCATCTGGATGTAGCGTTTCCAATGGGAGAAACGTTTCGTCACTCATCCAAGTGACTTCTTCAGTCACTCAGGCCGAAGAAGTCACTTGGATGACACTGAAAACGCTGCGTCCAGATAAACTCTGTGTATATAGTGTATTATCTTACTTATTTTATATTTGTTTGTATTTATTTGTATTTCTTGTATTTTCCTTCTGCTATCTGTACCTGAGCTGAGGTAACGCAAAATTTCACCGCTGTGGGATCAATAAAGTCTTATCCTTTCTTATCTTATCTTATCTTATCTTATCTTATCTTATCTTATCTTATCTTATCTTATCTTATCTTATCTAACAGAATCAACCTTTTGGGATTTAGTTACCTGGATGATTGAGCATGCACCAATACATAACTGGACCCAGTTTGCACTTTTGTTCAAAGGGAGTTACACACCACAGTGTAAGAAATCTTCAGTTTGTGTTCCAAGTTTCATACATAAAAACCCTTATCCTTCTACAAAATATTATACTCGTTCCAAAAATAGTAAATATAGCCACATCTGTGTGTGAAACACAACATTTCTAATATGATTAGATCAAATTTGCTCTGTCCTGAAAAAAGAGTGACACATCCAGTTGTATAAAACCTTTTTCTATAGACATTAGCACACACTCCAACAGGTTTTCATCCACTTGAACCCAAAAAGTCATTGCTCAGGACCCCAAACTTTCTAAATGTAATGCTTCCTTTGATGACAACAATGTTTTTCAGTTTCTGAAATGCAATTGCAGAAAACCTGAGCTCTGCTATTTTCATCTGGAATGGCTTATTCTTTGTAGAAAGGTTTTTCTACTCATATATTATCCATCTGATCTGATAAACTTGGATAAAGAATCACAATCTAAGATTACAATATACAGGAGTGATTGTTAGTAAAAGTGGGTTTCTGCATAGCTGTGTAGATATTTCCTTAAACATCAGAAGTCATTTACAATGAATGATTTGATCAAAACTATCTGTGAAAAAATGTTACTGATAAACTTCAACAATAAAAGTAAATTTGACATTAAAATCAAGAACTTTTCTGACTGACCCCAAACTTTTGAGCAGTAGTGTGTATTGTATGCATGTATGTAACTGTGTCTGATCAGGATTTTGTCACCAGTTTATAACAAAGAGTGAATTTTTAAAGCGTATTTGTTAACAAATATTGAGTTGAGCTATTCCAACGCTAAAGGTAAACTCTCCCTAACAAGTCCACTTTATTGTGTGTTGATAAATTTTCTCTTATTAGTGGCTCATGGTTGCTTAAAGCCTATGTCTGCACTTGAGCACAGAGGCAGAGCATCATTCATCCTGCCAGCTGCCTATCCTGGTAGCATTTCAAGGACGACCGACTCCACTTTCTCTGCAGCAGAACAGCTCATAACTGTTTAACAGTCTCTCCCTGTCCTGATACTCTGATACCATCTGCTGTCATCAAAAACCATACAGCTCAAAAGTTTGAGGAGAATCGGAAACGTCTTGTTTTCTAAATACAGTCAAATTTGATTTGATGTTTAGTCGCTCCTAATTATGTCAAGAAATGTAAATGTTTAACAGTAACATTGATCATAAATCATGAATGAGTTTGTATGGAATATCTACACAGGTGCACAGAGGCCCATTTTCAGCAGTAATACCTCCTGTGTTACAGCGGTACATTATCTTATCTAATGTTACTTTCTCATGTGTACAGCCCAACTTCTCAGTCAAAAAACCTTTTTACAAAGATATTAGCACAGATTAAAACAACTACAGTGATGAAAGAAAGAATCAGTTTTGCATCAATAGTGTCTGAATCATCAGATTTTCTCTTCCTAATCTAACTGGACCCATCTGGATGTAGCGTTTCCAATGGGAGAAACGTTTCGTCACTCATCCAAGTGACTTCTTCAGTCACTCAGGCCGAAGAAGTCACTTGGATGACACTGAAAACGCTGCGTCCAGATAAACTCTGTGTATATAGTGTATTATCTTACTTATTTTATATTTGTTTGTATTTATTTGTATTTCTTGTATTTTCCTTCTGCTATCTGTACCTGAGCTGAGGTAACGCAAAATTTCACCGCTGTGGGATCAATAAAGTCTTATCCTTTCTTATCTTATCTTATCTTATCTTATCTTATCTTATCTTATCTTATCTTATCTTATCTTATCTTATCTTATCTTATCTTTTCTTATCTAACAGAATCAACCTTTTGGGATTTAGTTACCTGGATGATTGAACTTGCACCAATACATAACTGGACCCAGTTTGCACTTTTGTTCAAAGGGAGTTACACACCACAGTGTAAGAAATCTTCAGTTTGTGTTCCAAGTTTCATACATAAAAACCCTTATCCTTCTACAAAATATTATACTCGTTCCAAAAATAGTAAATATAGCCACATCTGTGTGTGAAACACAACATTTCTAATATGATTAGATCAAATTTGCTCTGTCCTGAAAAAAGAGTGACACATCCAGTTGTATAAAACCTTTTTCTATAGACATTAGCACACACTCCAACAGGTTTTCATCCACTTGAACCCAAAAAGTCATTGCTCAGGACCCCAAACTTTCTAAATGTAATGCTTCCTTTGATGACAACAATGTTTTTCAGTTTCTGAAATGCAATTGCAGAAAACCTGAGCTCTGCTATTTTCATCTGGAATGGCTTATTCTTTGTAGAAAGGTTTTTCTACTCATATATTATCCATCTGATCTGATAAACTTGGATAAAGAATCACAATCTAAGATTACAATATACAGGAGTGATTGTTAGTAAAAGTGGGTTTCTGCATAGCTGTGTAGATATTTCCTTAAACATCAGAAGTCATTTACAATGAATGATTTGATCAAAACTATCTGTGAAAAAATGTTACTGATAAACTTCAACAATAAAAGTAAATTTGACATTAAAATCAAGAACTTTTCTGACTGACCCCAAACTTTTGAGCAGTAGTGTGTATTGTATGCATGTATGTAACTGTGTCTGATCAGGATTTTGTCACCAATTTATAACAAAGAGTGAATTTTTAAAGCGTATTTGTTAACAAATATTGAGTTGAGCTATTCCAACGCTAAAGGTAAACTCTCCCTAACAAGTCCACTTTATTGTGTGTTGATAAATTTTCTCTTATTAGTGGCTCATGGTTGCTTAAAGCCTATGTCTGCACTTGAGCACAGAGGCAGAGCATCATTCATCCTGCCAGCTGCCTATCCTGGTAGCATTTCAAGGACGACCGACTCCACTTTCTCTGCAGCAGAACAGCTCATAACTGTTTAACAGTCTCTCCCTGTCCTGATACTCTGATACCATCTGCTGTCATCAAAAACCATACAGCTCAAAAGTTTGAGGAGAATCGGAAACGTCTTGTTTTCTAAATACAGTCAAATTTGATTTGATGTTTAGTCGCTCCTAATTATGTCAAGAAATGTAAATGTTTAACAGTAACATTGATCATAAATCATGAATGAGTTTGTATGGAATATCTACACAGGTGCACAGAGGCCCATTTTCAGCAGTAATACCTCCTGTGTTACAGCGGTACATTATCTTATCTAATGTTACTTTCTCATGTGTACAGCCCAACTTCTCAGTCAAAAAACCTTTTTACAAAGATATTAGCACAGATTAAAACAACTACAGTGATGAAAGAAAGAATCAGTTTTGCATCAATAGTGTCTGAATCATCAGATTTTCTCTTCCTAATCTAACTGGACCCATCTGGATGTAGCGTTTCCAATGGGAGAAACGTTTCGTCACTCATCCAAGTGACTTCTTCAGTCACTCAGGCCGAAGAAGTCACTTGGATGACACTGAAAACGCTGCGTCCAGATAAACTCTGTGTATATAGTGTATTATCTTACTTATTTTATATTTGTTTGTATTTATTTGTATTTCTTGTATTTTCCTTCTGCTATCTGTACCTGAGCTGAGGTAACGCAAAATTTCACCGCTGTGGGATCAATAAAGTCTTATCCTTTCTTATCTTATCTTATCTTATCTTATCTTATCTTATCTTATCTTATCTTATCTTATCTTATCTTATCTTATCTTATCTTTTCTTATCTAACAGAATCAACCTTTTGGGATTTAGTTACCTGGATGATTGAGCATGCACCAATACATAACTGGACCCAGTTTGCACTTTTGTTCAAAGGGAGTTACACACCACAGTGTAAGAAATCTTCAGTTTGTGTTCCAAGTTTCATACATAAAAACCCTTATCCTTCTACAAAATATTATACTCGTTCCAAAAATAGTAAATATAGCCACATCTGTGTGTGAAACACAACATTTCTAATATGATTAGATCAAATTTGCTCTGTCCTGAAAAAAGAGTGACACATCCAGTTGTATAAAACCTTTTTCTATAGACATTAGCACACACTCCAACAGGTTTTCATCCACTTGAACCCAAAAAGTCATTGCTCAGGACCCCAAACTTTCTAAATGTAATGCTTCCTTTGATGACAACAATGTTTTTCAGTTTCTGAAATGCAATTGCAGAAAACCTGAGCTCTGCTATTTTCATCTGGAATGGCTTATTCTTTGTAGAAAGGTTTTTCTACTCATATATTATCCATCTGATCTGATAAACTTGGATAAAGAATCACAATCTAAGATTACAATATACAGGAGTGATTGTTAGTAAAAGTGGGTTTCTGCATAGCTGTGTAGATATTTCCTTAAACATCAGAAGTCATTTACAATGAATGATTTGATCAAAACTATCTGTGAAAAAATGTTACTGATAAACTTCAACAATAAAAGTAAATTTGACATTAAAATCAAGAACTTTTCTGACTGACCCCAAACTTTTGAGCAGTAGTGTGTATTGTATGCATGTATGTAACTGTGTCTGATCAGGATTTTGTCACCAGTTTATAACAAAGAGTGAATTTTTAAAGCGTATTTGTTAACAAATATTGAGTTGAGCTATTCCAACGCTAAAGGTAAACTCTCCCTAACAAGTCCACTTTATTGTGTGTTGATAAATTTTCTCTTATTAGTGGCTCATGGTTGCTTAAAGCCTATGTCTGCACTTGAGCACAGAGGCAGAGCATCATTCATCCTGCCAGCTGCCTATCCTGGTAGCATTTCAAGGACGACCGACTCCACTTTCTCTGCAGCAGAACAGCTCATAACTGTTTAACAGTCTCTCCCTGTCCTGATACTCTGATACCATCTGCTGTCATCAAAAACCATACAGCTCAAAAGTTTGAGGAGAATCGGAAACGTCTTGTTTTCTAAATACAGTCAAATTTGATTTGATGTTTAGTCGCTCCTAATTATGTCAAGAAATGTAAATGTTTAACAGTAACATTGATCATAAATCATGAATGAGTTTGTATGGAATATCTACACAGGTGCACAGAGGCCCATTTTCAGCAGTAATACCTCCTGTGTTACAGCGGTACATTATCTTATCTAATGTTACTTTCTCATGTGTACAGCCCAACTTCTCAGTCAAAAAACCTTTTTACAAAGATATTAGCACAGATTAAAACAACTACAGTGATGAAAGAAAGAATCAGTTTTGCATCAATAGTGTCTGAATCATCAGATTTTCTCTTCCTAATCTAACTGGACCCATCTGGATGTAGCGTTTCCAATGGGAGAAACGTTTCGTCACTCATCCAAGTGACTTCTTCAGTCACTCAGGCCGAAGAAGTCACTTGGATGACACTGAAAACGCTGCGTCCAGATAAACTCTGTGTATATAGTGTATTATCTTACTTATTTTATATTTGTTTGTATTTATTTGTATTTCTTGTATTTTCCTTCTGCTATCTGTACCTGAGCTGAGGTAACGCAAAATTTCACCGCTGTGGGATCAATAAAGTCTTATCCTTTCTTATCTTATCTTATCTTATCTTATCTTATCTTATCTTATCTTATCTTATCTTATCTTATCTTATCTTATCTTATCTTATCTTATCTTTTCTTATCTAACAGAATCAACCTTTTGGGATTTAGTTACCTGGATGATTGAGCATGCACCAATACATAACTGGACCCAGTTTGCACTTTTGTTCAAAGGGAGTTACACACCACAGTGTAAGAAATCTTCAGTTTGTGTTCCAAGTTTCATACATAAAAACCCTTATCCTTCTACAAAATATTATACTCGTTCCAAAAATAGTAAATATAGCCACATCTGTGTGTGAAACACAACATTTCTAATATGATTAGATCAAATTTGCTCTGTCCTGAAAAAAGAGTGACACATCCAGTTGTATAAAACCTTTTTCTATAGACATTAGCACACACTCCAACAGGTTTTCATCCACTTGAACCCAAAAAGTCATTGCTCAGGACCCCAAACTTTCTAAATGTAATGCTTCCTTTGATGACAACAATGTTTTTCAGTTTCTGAAATGCAATTGCAGAAAACCTGAGCTCTGCTATTTTCATCTGGAATGGCTTATTCTTTGTAGAAAGGTTTTTCTACTCATATATTATCCATCTGATCTGATAAACTTGGATAAAGAATCACAATCTAAGATTACAATATACAGGAGTGATTGTTAGTAAAAGTGGGTTTCTGCATAGCTGTGTAGATATTTCCTTAAACATCAGAAGTCATTTACAATGAATGATTTGATCAAAACTATCTGTGAAAAAATGTTACTGATAAACTTCAACAATAAAAGTAAATTTGACATTAAAATCAAGAACTTTTCTGACTGACCCCAAACTTTTGAGCAGTAGTGTGTATTGTATGCATGTATGTAACTGTGTCTGATCAGGATTTTGTCACCAGTTTATAACAAAGAGTGAATTTTTAAAGCGTATTTGTTAACAAATATTGAGTTGAGCTATTCCAACGCTAAAGGTAAACTCTCCCTAACAAGTCCACTTTATTGTGTGTTGATAAATTTTCTCTTATTAGTGGCTCATGGTTGCTTAAAGCCTATGTCTGCACTTGAGCACAGAGGCAGAGCATCATTCATCCTGCCAGCTGCCTATCCTGGTAGCATTTCAAGGACGACCGACTCCACTTTCTCTGCAGCAGAACAGCTCATAACTGTTTAACAGTCTCTCCCTGTCCTGATACTCTGATACCATCTGCTGTCATCAAAAACCATACAGCTCAAAAGTTTGAGGAGAATCGGAAACGTCTTGTTTTCTAAATACAGTCAAATTTGATTTGATGTTTAGTCGCTCCTAATTATGTCAAGAAATGTAAATGTTTAACAGTAACATTGATCATAAATCATGAATGAGTTTGTATGGAATATCTACACAGGTGCACAGAGGCCCATTTTCAGCAGTAATACCTCCTGTGTTACAGCGGTACATTATCTTATCTAATGTTACTTTCTCATGTGTACAGCCCAACTTCTCAGTCAAAAAACCTTTTTACAAAGATATTAGCACAGATTAAAACAACTACAGTGATGAAAGAAAGAATCAGTTTTGCATCAATAGTGTCTGAATCATCAGATTTTCTCTTCCTAATCTAACTGGACCCATCTGGATGTAGCGTTTCCAATGGGAGAAACGTTTCGTCACTCATCCAAGTGACTTCTTCAGTCACTCAGGCCGAAGAAGTCACTTGGATGACACTGAAAACGCTGCGTCCAGATAAACTCTGTGTATATAGTGTATTATCTTACTTATTTTATATTTGTTTGTATTTATTTGTATTTCTTGTATTTTCCTTCTGCTATCTGTACCTGAGCTGAGGTAACGCAAAATTTCACCGCTGTGGGATCAATAAAGTCTTATCCTTTCTTATCTTATCTTATCTTATCTTATCTTATCTTATCTTATCTTATCTTATCTTATCTTATCTTATCTTATCTTATCTTATCTTATCTTATCTAACAGAATCAACCTTTTGGGATTTAGTTACCTGGATGATTGAGCATGCACCAATACATAACTGGACCCAGTTTGCACTTTTGTTCAAAGGGAGTTACACACCACAGTGTAAGAAATCTTCAGTTTGTGTTCCAAGTTTCATACATAAAAACCCTTATCCTTCTACAAAATATTATACTCGTTCCAAAAATAGTAAATATAGCCACATCTGTGTGTGAAACACAACATTTCTAATATGATTAGATCAAATTTGCTCTGTCCTGAAAAAAGAGTGACACATCCAGTTGTATAAAACCTTTTTCTATAGACATTAGCACACACTCCAACAGGTTTTCATCCACTTGAACCCAAAAAGTCATTGCTCAGGACCCCAAACTTTCTAAATGTAATGCTTCCTTTGATGACAACAATGTTTTTCAGTTTCTGAAATGCAATTGCAGAAAACCTGAGCTCTGCTATTTTCATCTGGAATGGCTTATTCTTTGTAGAAAGGTTTTTCTACTCATATATTATCCATCTGATCTGATAAACTTGGATAAAGAATCACAATCTAAGATTACAATATACAGGAGTGATTGTTAGTAAAAGTGGGTTTCTGCATAGCTGTGTAGATATTTCCTTAAACATCAGAAGTCATTTACAATGAATGATTTGATCAAAACTATCTGTGAAAAAATGTTACTGATAAACTTCAACAATAAAAGTAAATTTGACATTAAAATCAAGAACTTTTCTGACTGACCCCAAACTTTTGAGCAGTAGTGTGTATTGTATGCATGTATGTAACTGTGTCTGATCAGGATTTTGTCACCAATTTATAACAAAGAGTGAATTTTTAAAGCGTATTTGTTAACAAATATTGAGTTGAGCTATTCCAACGCTAAAGGTAAACTCTCCCTAACAAGTCCACTTTATTGTGTGTTGATAAATTTTCTCTTATTAGTGGCTCATGGTTGCTTAAAGCCTATGTCTGCACTTGAGCACAGAGGCAGAGCATCATTCATCCTGCCAGCTGCCTATCCTGGTAGCATTTCAAGGACGACCGACTCCACTTTCTCTGCAGCAGAACAGCTCATAACTGTTTAACAGTCTCTCCCTGTCCTGATACTCTGATACCATCTGCTGTCATCAAAAACCATACAGCTCAAAAGTTTGAGGAGAATCGGAAACGTCTTGTTTTCTAAATACAGTCAAATTTGATTTGATGTTTAGTCGCTCCTAATTATGTCAAGAAATGTAAATGTTTAACAGTAACATTGATCATAAATCATGAATGAGTTTGTATGGAATATCTACACAGGTGCACAGAGGCCCATTTTCAGCAGTAATACCTCCTGTGTTACAGCGGTACATTATCTTATCTAATGTTACTTTCTCATGTGTACAGCCCAACTTCTCAGTCAAAAAACCTTTTTACAAAGATATTAGCACAGATTAAAACAACTACAGTGATGAAAGAAAGAATCAGTTTTGCATCAATAGTGTCTGAATCATCAGATTTTCTCTTCCTAATCTAACTGGACCCATCTGGATGTAGCGTTTCCAATGGGAGAAACGTTTCGTCACTCATCCAAGTGACTTCTTCAGTCACTCAGGCCGAAGAAGTCACTTGGATGACACTGAAAATGCTGCGTCCAGATAAACTCTGTGTATATAGTGTATTATCTTACTTATTTTATATTTGTTTGTATTTATTTGTATTTCTTGTATTTTCCTTCTGCTATCTGTACCTGAGCTGAGGTAACGCAAAATTTCACCGCTGTGGGATCAATAAAGTCTTATCCTTTCTTATCTTATCTTATCTTATCTTATCTTATCTTATCTTATCTTATCTTTTCTTATCTAACAGAATCAACCTTTTGGGATTTAGTTACCTGGATGATTGAACTTGCACCAATACATAACTGGACCCAGTTTGCACTTTTGTTCAAAGGGAGTTACACACCACAGTGTAAGAAATCTTCAGTTTGTGTTCCAAGTTTCATACATAAAAACCCTTATCCTTCTACAAAATATTATACTCGTTCCAAAAATAGTAAATATAGCCACATCTGTGTGTGAAACACAACATTTCTAATATGATTAGATCAAATTTGCTCTGTCCTGAAAAAAGAGTGACACATCCAGTTGTATAAAACCTTTTTCTATAGACATTAGCACACACTCCAACAGGTTTTCATCCACTTGAACCCAAAAAGTCATTGCTCAGGACCCCAAACTTTCTAAATGTAATGCTTCCTTTGATGACAACAATGTTTTTCAGTTTCTGAAATGCAATTGCAGAAAACCTGAGCTCTGCTATTTTCATCTGGAATGGCTTATTCTTTGTAGAAAGGTTTTTCTACTCATATATTATCCATCTGATCTGATAAACTTGGATAAAGAATCACAATCTAAGATTACAATATACAGGAGTGATTGTTAGTAAAAGTGGGTTTCTGCATAGCTGTGTAGATATTTCCTTAAACATCAGAAGTCATTTACAATGAATGATTTGATCAAAACTATCTGTGAAAAAATGTTACTGATAAACTTCAACAATAAAAGTAAATTTGACATTAAAATCAAGAACTTTTCTGACTGACCCCAAACTTTTGAGCAGTAGTGTGTATTGTATGCATGTATGTAACTGTGTCTGATCAGGATTTTGTCACCAGTTTATAACAAAGAGTGAATTTTTAAAGCGTATTTGTTAACAAATATTGAGTTGAGCTATTCCAACGCTAAAGGTAAACTCTCCCTAACAAGTCCACTTTATTGTGTGTTGATAAATTTTCTCTTATTAGTGGCTCATGGTTGCTTAAAGCCTATGTCTGCACTTGAGCACAGAGGCAGAGCATCATTCATCCTGCCAGCTGCCTATCCTGGTAGCATTTCAAGGACGACCGACTCCACTTTCTCTGCAGCAGAACAGCTCATAACTGTTTAACAGTCTCTCCCTGTCCTGATACTCTGATACCATCTGCTGTCATCAAAAACCATACAGCTCAAAAGTTTGAGGAGAATCGGAAACGTCTTGTTTTCTAAATACAGTCAAATTTGATTTGATGTTTAGTCGCTCCTAATTATGTCAAGAAATGTAAATGTTTAACAGTAACATTGATCATAAATCATGAATGAGTTTGTATGGAATATCTACACAGGTGCACAGAGGCCCATTTTCAGCAGTAATACCTCCTGTGTTACAGCGGTACATTATCTTATCTAATGTTACTTTCTCATGTGTACAGCCCAACTTCTCAGTCAAAAAACCTTTTTACAAAGATATTAGCACAGATTAAAACAACTACAGTGATGAAAGAAAGAATCAGTTTTGCATCAATAGTGTCTGAATCATCAGATTTTCTCTTCCTAATCTAACTGGACCCATCTGGATGTAGCGTTTCCAATGGGAGAAACGTTTCGTCACTCATCCAAGTGACTTCTTCAGTCACTCAGGCCGAAGAAGTCACTTGGATGACACTGAAAACGCTGCGTCCAGATAAACTCTGTGTATATAGTGTATTATCTTACTTATTTTATATTTGTTTGTATTTATTTGTATTTCTTGTATTTTCCTTCTGCTATCTGTACCTGAGCTGAGGTAACGCAAAATTTCACCGCTGTGGGATCAATAAAGTCTTATCCTTTCTTATCTTATCTTATCTTATCTTATCTTATCTTATCTTATCTTATCTTATCTTATCTTATCTTATCTTATCTTATCTTATCTTATCTTTTCTTATCTAACAGAATCAACCTTTTGGGATTTAGTTACCTGGATGATTGAGCATGCACCAATACATAACTGGACCCAGTTTGCACTTTTGTTCAAAGGGAGTTACACACCACAGTGTAAGAAATCTTCAGTTTGTGTTCCAAGTTTCATACATAAAAACCCTTATCCTTCTACAAAATATTATACTCGTTCCAAAAATAGTAAATATAGCCACATCTGTGTGTGAAACACAACATTTCTAATATGATTAGATCAAATTTGCTCTGTCCTGAAAAAAGAGTGACACATCCAGTTGTATAAAACCTTTTTCTATAGACATTAGCACACACTCCAACAGGTTTTCATCCACTTGAACCCAAAAAGTCATTGCTCAGGACCCCAAACTTTCTAAATGTAATGCTTCCTTTGATGACAACAATGTTTTTCAGTTTCTGAAATGCAATTGCAGAAAACCTGAGCTCTGCTATTTTCATCTGGAATGGCTTATTCTTTGTAGAAAGGTTTTTCTACTCATATATTATCCATCTGATCTGATAAACTTGGATAAAGAATCACAATCTAAGATTACAATATACAGGAGTGATTGTTAGTAAAAGTGGGTTTCTGCATAGCTGTGTAGATATTTCCTTAAACATCAGAAGTCATTTACAATGAATGATTTGATCAAAACTATCTGTGAAAAAATGTTACTGATAAACTTCAACAATAAAAGTAAATTTGACATTAAAATCAAGAACTTTTCTGACTGACCCCAAACTTTTGAGCAGTAGTGTGTATTGTATGCATGTATGTAACTGTGTCTGATCAGGATTTTGTCACCAGTTTATAACAAAGAGTGAATTTTTAAAGCGTATTTGTTAACAAATATTGAGTTGAGCTATTCCAACGCTAAAGGTAAACTCTCCCTAACAAGTCCACTTTATTGTGTGTTGATAAATTTTCTCTTATTAGTGGCTCATGGTTGCTTAAAGCCTATGTCTGCACTTGAGCACAGAGGCAGAGCATCATTCATCCTGCCAGCTGCCTATCCTGGTAGCATTTCAAGGACGACCGACTCCACTTTCTCTGCAGCAGAACAGCTCATAACTGTTTAACAGTCTCTCCCTGTCCTGATACTCTGATACCATCTGCTGTCATCAAAAACCATACAGCTCAAAAGTTTGAGGAGAATCGGAAACGTCTTGTTTTCTAAATACAGTCAAATTTGATTTGATGTTTAGTCGCTCCTAATTATGTCAAGAAATGTAAATGTTTAACAGTAACATTGGTCATAAATCATGAATGAGTTTGTATGGAATATCTACACAGGTGCACAGAGGCCCATTTTCAGCAGTAATACCTCCTGTGTTACAGCGGTACATTATCTTATCTAATGTTACTTTCTCATGTGTACAGCCCAACTTCTCAGTCAAAAAACCTTTTTACAAAGATATTAGCACAGATTAAAACAACTACAGTGATGAAAGAAAGAATCAGTTTTGCATCAATAGTGTCTGAATCATCAGATTTTCTCTTCCTAATCTAACTGGACCCATCTGGATGTAGCGTTTCCAATGGGAGAAACGTTTCGTCACTCATCCAAGTGACTTCTTCAGTCACTCAGGCCGAAGAAGTCACTTGGATGACACTGAAAACGCTGCGTCCAGATAAACTCTGTGTATATAGTGTATTATCTTACTTATTTTATATTTGTTTGTATTTATTTGTATTTCTTGTATTTTCCTTCTGCTATCTGTACCTGAGCTGAGGTAACGCAAAATTTCACCGCTGTGGGATCAATAAAGTCTTATCCTTTCTTATCTTATCTTATCTTATCTTATCTTATCTTATCTTATCTTATCTTATCTTATCTTATCTTATCTTTTCTTATCTAACAGAATCAACCTTTTAGGATTTAGTTACCTGGATGATTGAGCATGCACCAATACATAACTGGACCCAGTTTGCACTTTTGTTCAAAGGGAGTTACACACCACAGTGTAAGAAATCTTCAGTTTGTGTTCCAAGTTTCATACATAAAAACCCTTATCCTTCTACAAAATATTATACTCGTTCCAAAAATAGTAAATATAGCCACATCTGTGTGTGAAACACAACATTTCTAATATGATTAGATCAAATTTGCTCTGTCCTGAAAAAAGAGTGACACATCCA
Organism: Aulonocara stuartgranti; assembly: GCF_965226115.1. Classification (NCBI taxonomy): domain Eukaryota; kingdom Metazoa; phylum Chordata; class Actinopteri; order Cichliformes; family Cichlidae; genus Aulonocara; species Aulonocara stuartgranti. The sequence continues at coordinate 52,780,357 of NC_138945.1, read as the reverse complement.
GTTGTATAAAACCTTTTTCTATAGACATTAGCACACACTCCAACAGGTTTTCATCCACTTGAACCCAAAAAGTCATTGCTCAGGACCCCAAACTTTCTAAATGTAATGCTTCCTTTGATGACAACAATGTTTTTCAGTTTCTGAAATGCAATTGCAGAAAACCTGAGCTCTGCTATTTTCATCTGGAATGGCTTATTCTTTGTAGAAAGGTTTTTCTACTCATATATTATCCATCTGATCTGATAAACTTGGATAAAGAATCACAATCTAAGATTACAATATACAGGAGTGATTGTTAGTAAAAGTGGGTTTCTGCATAGCTGTGTAGATATTTCCTTAAACATCAGAAGTCATTTACAATGAATGATTTGATCAAAACTATCTGTGAAAAAATGTTACTGATAAACTTCAACAATAAAAGTAAATTTGACATTAAAATCAAGAACTTTTCTGACTGACCCCAAACTTTTGAGCAGTAGTGTGTATTGTATGCATGTATGTAACTGTGTCTGATCAGGATTTTGTCACCAGTTTATAACAAAGAGTGAATTTTTAAAGCGTATTTGTTAACAAATATTGAGTTGAGCTATTCCAACGCTAAAGGTAAACTCTCCCTAACAAGTCCACTTTATTGTGTGTTGATAAATTTTCTCTTATTAGTGGCTCATGGTTGCTTAAAGCCTATGTCTGCACTTGAGCACAGAGGCAGAGCATCATTCATCCTGCCAGCTGCCTATCCTGGTAGCATTTCAAGGACGACCGACTCCACTTTCTCTGCAGCAGAACAGCTCATAACTGTTTAACAGTCTCTCCCTGTCCTGATACTCTGATACCATCTGCTGTCATCAAAAACCATACAGCTCAAAAGTTTGAGGAGAATCGGAAACGTCTTGTTTTCTAAATACAGTCAAATTTGATTTGATGTTTAGTCGCTCCTAATTATGTCAAGAAATGTAAATGTTTAACAGTAACATTGGTCATAAATCATGAATGAGTTTGTATGGAATATCTACACAGGTGCACAGAGGCCCATTTTCAGCAGTAATACCTCCTGTGTTACAGCGGTACATTATCTTATCTAATGTTACTTTCTCATGTGTACAGCCCAACTTCTCAGTCAAAAAACCTTTTTACAAAGATATTAGCACAGATTAAAACAACTACAGTGATGAAAGAAAGAATCAGTTTTGCATCAATAGTGTCTGAATCATCAGATTTTCTCTTCCTAATCTAACTGGACCCATCTGGATGTAGCGTTTCCAATGGGAGAAACGTTTCGTCACTCATCCAAGTGACTTCTTCAGTCACTCAGGCCGAAGAAGTCACTTGGATGACACTGAAAACGCTGCGTCCAGATAAACTCTGTGTATATAGTGTATTATCTTACTTATTTTATATTTGTTTGTATTTATTTGTATTTCTTGTATTTTCCTTCTGCTATCTGTACCTGAGCTGAGGTAACGCAAAATTTCACCGCTGTGGGATCAATAAAGTCTTATCTTATCTTATCTTATCTTATCTTATCTTATCTTATCTTTTCTTATCTAACAGAATCAACCTTTTGGGATTTAGTTACCTGGATGATTGAGCATGCACCAATACATAACTGGACCCAGTTTGCACTTTTGTTCAAAGGGAGTTACACACCACAGTGTAAGAAATCTTCAGTTTGTGTTCCAAGTTTCATACATAAAAACCCTTATCCTTCTACAAAATATTATACTCGTTCCAAAAATAGTAAATATAGCCACATCTGTGTGTGAAACACAACATTTCTAATATGATTAGATCAAATTTGCTCTGTCCTGAAAAAAGAGTGACACATCCAGTTGTATAAAACCTTTTTCTATAGACATTAGCACACACTCCAACAGATTTTCATCCACTTGAACCCAAAAAGTCATTGCTCAGGACCCCAAACTTTCTAAATGTAATGCTTCCTTTGATGACAACAATGTTTTTCAGTTTCTGAAATGCAATTGCAGAAAACCTGAGCTCTGCTATTTTCATCTGGAATGGCTTATTCTTTGTAGAAAGGTTTTTCTACTCATATATTATCCATCTGATCTGATAAACTTGGATAAAGAATCACAATCTAAGATTACAATATACAGGAGTGATTGTTAGTAAAAGTGGGTTTCTGCATAGCTGTGTAGATATTTCCTTAAACATCAGAAGTCATTTACAATGAATGATTTGATCAAAACTATCTGTGAAAAAATGTTACTGATAAACTTCAACAATAAAAGTAAATTTGACATTAAAATCAAGAACTTTTCTGACTGACCCCAAACTTTTGAGCAGTAGTGTGTATTGTATGCATGTATGTAACTGTGTCTGATCAGGATTTTGTCACCAATTTATAACAAAGAGTGAATTTTTAAAGCGTATTTGTTAACAAATATTGAGTTGAGCTATTCCAACGCTAAAGGTAAACTCTCCCTAACAAGTCCACTTTATTGTGTGTTGATAAATTTTCTCTTATTAGTGGCTCATGGTTGCTTAAAGCCTATGTCTGCACTTGAGCACAGAGGCAGAGCATCATTCATCCTGCCAGCTGCCTATCCTGGTAGCATTTCAAGGACGACCGACTCCACTTTCTCTGCAGCAGAACAGCTCATAACTGTTTAACAGTCTCTCCCTGTCCTGATACTCTGATACCATCTGCTGTCATCAAAAACCATACAGCTCAAAAGTTTGAGGAGAATCGGAAACGTCTTGTTTTCTAAATACAGTCAAATTTGATTTGATGTTTAGTCGCTCCTAATTATGTCAAGAAATGTAAATGTTTAACAGTAACATTGATCATAAATCATGAATGAGTTTGTATGGAATATCTACACAGGTGCACAGAGGCCCATTTTCAGCAGTAATACCTCCTGTGTTACAGCGGTACATTAGCTTATCTAATGTTACTTTCTCATGTGTACAGCCCAACTTCTCAGTCAAAAAACCTTTTTACAAAGATATTAGCACAGATTAAAACAACTACAGTGATGAAAGAAAGAATCAGTTTTGCATCAATAGTGTCTGAATCATCAGATTTTCTCTTCCTAATCTAACTGGACCCATCTGGATGTAGCGTTTCCAATGGGAGAAACGTTTCGTCACTCATCCAAGTGACTTCTTCAGTCACTCAGGCCGAAGAAGTCACTTGGATGACACTGAAAATGCTGCGTCCAGATAAACTCTGTGTATATAGTGTATTATCTTACTTATTTTATATTTGTTTGTATTTATTTGTATTTCTTGTATTTTCCTTCTGCTATCTGTACCTGAGCTGAGGTAACGCAAAATTTCACCGCTGTGGGATCAATAAAGTCTTATCCTTTCTTATCTTATCTTATCTTATCTTATCTTATCTTATCTTATCTTATCTTATCTTATCTTATCTAACAGAATCAACCTTTTGGGATTTAGTTACCTGGATGATTGAGCATGCACCAATACATAACTGGACCCAGTTTGCACTTTTGTTCAAAGGGAGTTACACACCACAGTGTAAGAAATCTTCAGTTTGTGTTCCAAGTTTCATACATAAAAACCCTTATCCTTCTACAAAATATTATACTCATTCCAAAAATAGTAAATATAGCCACATCTGTGTGTGAAACACAACATTTCTAATATGATTAGATCAAATTTGCTCTGTCCTGAAAAAAGAGTGACACATCCAGTTGTATAAAACCTTTTTCTATAGACATTAGCACACACTCCAACAGGTTTTCATCCACTTGAACCCAAAAAGTCATTGCTCAGGACCCCAAACTTTCTAAATGTAATGCTTCCTTTGATGACAACAATGTTTTTCAGTTTCTGAAATGCAATTGCAGAAAACCTGAGCTCTGCTATTTTCATCTGGAATGGCTTATTCTTTGTAGAAAGGTTTTTCTACTCATATATTATCCATCTGATCTGATAAACTTGGATAAAGAATCACAATCTAAGATTACAATATACAGGAGTGATTGTTAGTAAAAGTGGGTTTCTGCATAGCTGTGTAGATATTTCCTTAAACATCAGAAGTCATTTACAATGAATGATTTGATCAAAACTATCTGTGAAAAAATGTTACTGATAAACTTCAACAATAAAAGTAAATTTGACATTAAAATCAAGAACTTTTCTGACTGACCCCAAACTTTTGAGCAGTAGTGTGTATTGTATGCATGTATGTAACTGTGTCTGATCAGGATTTTGTCACCAATTTATAACAAAGAGTGAATTTTTAAAGCGTATTTGTTAACAAATATTGAGTTGAGCTATTCCAACGCTAAAGGTAAACTCTCCCTAACAAGTCCACTTTATTGTGTGTTGATAAATTTTCTCTTATTAGTGGCTCATGGTTGCTTAAAGCCTATGTCTGCACTTGAGCACAGAGGCAGAGCATCATTCATCCTGCCAGCTGCCTATCCTGGTAGCATTTCAAGGACGACCGACTCCAGTTTCTCTGCAGCAGAACAGCTCATGACTGTTTAACAGTCTCTCCCTGTCCTGATACTCTGATACCATCTGCTGTCATCAAAAACCATACAGCTCAAAAGTTTGAGGAGAATCGGAAACGTCTTGTTTTCTAAATACAGTCAAATTTGATTTGATGTTTAGTTGCTCCTAATTATGTCAAGAAATGTAAATGTTTAACAGCAACATTGATCATAAATCATGAATGAGTTTGTATGGAATATCTACACAGGTGCACAGAGGCCCATTTTCAGCAGTAATACCTCCTGTGTTACAGCGGTACATTATCTTATCTAATGTTACTTTCTCATGTGTACAGCCCAACTTCTCAGTCAAAAAACCTTTTTACAAAGATATTAGCACAGATTAAAACAACTACAGTGATGAAAGAAAGAATCAGTTTTGCATCAATAGTGTCTGAATCATCAGATTTTCTCTTCCTAATCTAACTGGACCCATCTGGATGTAGCGTTTCCAATGGGAGAAACGTTTCGTCACTCATCCAAGTGACTTCTTCAGTCACTCAGGCCGAAGAAGTCACTTGGATGACACTGAAAACGCTGCGTCCAGATAAACTCTGTGTATATAGTGTATTATCTTACTTATTTTATATTTGTTTGTATTTATTTGTATTTCTTGTATTTTCCTTCTGCTATCTGTACCTGAGCTGAGGTAACGCAAAATTTCACCGCTGTGGGATCAATAAAGTCTTATCTTATCTTATCTTATCTTATCTTATCTTATCTTATCTTTTCTTATCTAACAGAATCAACCTTTTGGGATTTAGTTACCTGGATGATTGAGCATGCACCAATACATAACTGGACCCAGTTTGCACTTTTGTTCAAAGGGAGTTACACACCACAGTGTAAGAAATCTTCAGTTTGTGTTCCAAGTTTCATACATAAAAACCCTTATCCTTCTACAAAATATTATACTCGTTCCAAAAATAGTAAATATAGCCACATCTGTGTGTGAAACACAACATTTCTAATATGATTAGATCAAATTTGCTCTGTCCTGAAAAAAGAGTGACACATCCAGTTGTATAAAACCTTTTTCTATAGACATTAGCACACACTCCAACAGATTTTCATCCACTTGAACCCAAAAAGTCATTGCTCAGGACCCCAAACTTTCTAAATGTAATGCTTCCTTTGATGACAACAATGTTTTTCAGTTTCTGAAATGCAATTGCAGAAAACCTGAGCTCTGCTATTTTCATCTGGAATGGCTTATTCTTTGTAGAAAGGTTTTTCTACTCATATATTATCCATCTGATCTGATAAACTTGGATAAAGAATCACAATCTAAGATTACAATATACAGGAGTGATTGTTAGTAAAAGTGGGTTTCTGCATAGCTGTGTAGATATTTCCTTAAACATCAGAAGTCATTTACAATGAATGATTTGATCAAAACTATCTGTGAAAAAATGTTACTGATAAACTTCAACAATAAAAGTAAATTTGACATTAAAATCAAGAACTTTTCTGACTGACCCCAAACTTTTGAGCAGTAGTGTGTATTGTATGCATGTATGTAACTGTGTCTGATCAGGATTTTGTCACCAATTTATAACAAAGAGTGAATTTTTAAAGCGTATTTGTTAACAAATATTGAGTTGAGCTATTCCAACGCTAAAGGTAAACTCTCCCTAACAAGTCCACTTTATTGTGTGTTGATAAATTTTCTCTTATTAGTGGCTCATGGTTGCTTAAAGCCTATGTCTGCACTTGAGCACAGAGGCAGAGCATCATTCATCCTGCCAGCTGCCTATCCTGGTAGCATTTCAAGGACGACCGACTCCACTTTCTCTGCAGCAGAACAGCTCATAACTGTTTAACAGTCTCTCCCTGTCCTGATACTCTGATACCATCTGCTGTCATCAAAAACCATACAGCTCAAAAGTTTGAGGAGAATCGGAAACGTCTTGTTTTCTAAATACAGTCAAATTTGATTTGATGTTTAGTCGCTCCTAATTATGTCAAGAAATGTAAATGTTTAACAGTAACATTGATCATAAATCATGAATGAGTTTGTATGGAATATCTACACAGGTGCACAGAGGCCCATTTTCAGCAGTAATACCTCCTGTGTTACAGCGGTACATTAGCTTATCTAATGTTACTTTCTCATGTGTACAGCCCAACTTCTCAGTCAAAAAACCTTTTTACAAAGATATTAGCACAGATTAAAACAACTACAGTGATGAAAGAAAGAATCAGTTTTGCATCAATAGTGTCTGAATCATCAGATTTTCTCTTCCTAATCTAACTGGACCCATCTGGATGTAGCGTTTCCAATGGGAGAAACGTTTCGTCACTCATCCAAGTGACTTCTTCAGTCACTCAGGCCGAAGAAGTCACTTGGATGACACTGAAAATGCTGCGTCCAGATAAACTCTGTGTATATAGTGTATTATCTTACTTATTTTATATTTGTTTGTATTTATTTGTATTTCTTGTATTTTCCTTCTGCTATCTGTACCTGAGCTGAGGTAACGCAAAATTTCACCGCTGTGGGATCAATAAAGTCTTATCCTTTCTTATCTTATCTTATCTTATCTTATCTTATCTTATCTTATCTAACAGAATCAACCTTTTGGGATTTAGTTACCTGGATGATTGAGCATGCACCAATACATAACTGGACCCAGTTTGCACTTTTGTTCAAAGGGAGTTACACACCACAGTGTAAGAAATCTTCAGTTTGTGTTCCAAGTTTCATACATAAAAACCCTTATCCTTCTACAAAATATTATACTCATTCCAAAAATAGTAAATATAGCCACATCTGTGTGTGAAACACAACATTTCTAATATGATTAGATCAAATTTGCTCTGTCCTGAAAAAAGAGTGACACATCCAGTTGTATAAAACCTTTTTCTATAGACATTAGCACACACTCCAACAGGTTTTCATCCACTTGAACCCAAAAAGTCATTGCTCAGGACCCCAAACTTTCTAAATGTAATGCTTCCTTTGATGACAACAATGTTTTTCAGTTTCTGAAATGCAATTGCAGAAAACCTGAGCTCTGCTATTTTCATCTGGAATGGCTTATTCTTTGTAGAAAGGTTTTTCTACTCATATATTATCCATCTGATCTGATAAACTTGGATAAAGAATCACAATCTAAGATTACAATATACAGGAGTGATTGTTAGTAAAAGTGGGTTTCTGCATAGCTGTGTAGATATTTCCTTAAACATCAGAAGTCATTTACAATGAATGATTTGATCAAAACTATCTGTGAAAAAATGTTACTGATAAACTTCAACAATAAAAGTAAATTTGACATTAAAATCAAGAACTTTTCTGACTGACCCCAAACTTTTGAGCAGTAGTGTGTATTGTATGCATGTATGTAACTGTGTCTGATCAGGATTTTGTCACCAATTTATAACAAAGAGTGAATTTTTAAAGCGTATTTGTTAACAAATATTGAGTTGAGCTATTCCAACGCTAAAGGTAAACTCTCCCTAACAAGTCCACTTTATTGTGTGTTGATAAATTTTCTCTTATTAGTGGCTCATGGTTGCTTAAAGCCTATGTCTGCACTTGAGCACAGAGGCAGAGCATCATTCATCCTGCCAGCTGCCTATCCTGGTAGCATTTCAAGGACGACCGACTCCAGTTTCTCTGCAGCAGAACAGCTCATGACTGTTTAACAGTCTCTCCCTGTCCTGATACTCTGATACCATCTGCTGTCATCAAAAACCATACAGCTCAAAAGTTTGAGGAGAATCGGAAACGTCTTGTTTTCTAAATACAGTCAAATTTGATTTGATGTTTAGTTGCTCCTAATTATGTCAAGAAATGTAAATGTTTAACAGCAACATTGATCATAAATCATGAATGAGTTTGTATGGAATATCTACACAGGTGCACAGAGGCCCATTTTCAGCAGTAATACCTCCTGTGTTACAGCGGTACATTATCTTATCTAATGTTACTTTCTCATGTGTACAGCCCAACTTCTCAGTCAAAAAACCTTTTTACAAAGATATTAGCACAGATTAAAACAACTACAGTGATGAAAGAAAGAATCAGTTTTGCATCAATAGTGTCTGAATCATCAGATTTTCTCTTCCTAATCTAACTGGACCCATCTGGATGTAGCGTTTCCAATGGGAGAAACGTTTCGTCACTCATCCAAGTGACTTCTTCAGTCACTCAGGCCGAAGAAGTCACTTGGATGACACTGAAAATGCTGCGTCCAGATAAACTCTGTGTATATAGTGTATTATCTTACTTATTTTATATTTGTTTGTATTTATTTGTATTTCTTGTATTTTCCTTCTGCTATCTGTACCTGAGCTGAGGTAACGCAAAATTTCACCGCTGTGGGATCAATAAAGTCTTATCCTTTCTTATCTTATCTTATCTTATCTTATCTTATCTTATCTTATCTTATCTTATCTTATCTTATCTTATCTTTTCTTATCTAACAGAATCAACCTTTTGGGATTTAGTTACCTGGATGATTGAGCATGCACCAATACATAACTGGACCCAGTTTGCACTTTTGTTCAAAGGGAGTTACACACCACAGTGTAAGAAATCTTCAGTTTGTGTTCCAAGTTTCATACATAAAAACCCTTATCCTTCTACAAAATATTATACTCGTTCCAAAAATAGTAAATATAGCCACATCTGTGTGTGAAACACAACATTTCTAATATGATTAGATCAAATTTGCTCTGTCCTGAAAAAAGAGTGACACATCCAGTTGTATAAAACCTTTTTCTATAGACATTAGCACACACTCCAACAGGTTTTCATCCACTTGAACCCAAAAAGTCATTGCTCAGGACCCCAAACTTTCTAAATGTAATGCTTCCTTTGATGACAACAATGTTTTTCAGTTTCTGAAATGCAATTGCAGAAAACCTGAGCTCTGCTATTTTCATCTGGAATGGCTTATTCTTTGTAGAAAGGTTTTTCTACTCATATATTATCCATCTGATCTGATAAACTTGGATAAAGAATCACAATCTAAGATTACAATATACAGGAGTGATTGTTAGTAAAAGTGGGTTTCTGCATAGCTGTGTAGATATTTCCTTAAACATCAGAAGTCATTTACAATGAATGATTTGATCAAAACTATCTGTGAAAAAATGTTACTGATAAACTTCAACAATAAAAGTAAATTTGACATTAAAATCAAGAACTTTTCTGACTGACCCCAAACTTTTGAGCAGTAGTGTGTATTGTATGCATGTATGTAACTGTGTCTGATCAGGATTTTGTCACCAATTTATAACAAAGAGTGAATTTTTAAAGCGTATTTGTTAACAAATATTGAGTTGAGCTATTCCAACGCTAAAGGTAAACTCTCCCTAACAAGTCCACTTTATTGTGTGTTGATAAATTTTCTCTTATTAGTGGCTCATGGTTGCTTAAAGCCTATGTCTGCACTTGAGCACAGAGGCAGAGCATCATTCATCCTGCCAGCTGCCTATCCTGGTAGCATTTCAAGGACGACCGACTCCACTTTCTCTGCAGCAGAACAGCTCATGACTGTTTAACAGTCTCTCCCTGTCCTGATACTCTGATACCATCTGCTGTCATCAAAAACCATACAGCTCAAAAGTTTGACGAGAATCGGAAACGTCTTGTTTTCTAAATACAGTCAAATTTGATTTGATGTTTAGTCGCTCCTAATTATGTCAAGAAATGTAAATGTTTAACAGCAACATTGATCATAAATCATGAATGAGTTTGTATGGAATATCTACACAGGTGCACAGAGGCCCATTTTCAGCAGTAATACCTCCTGTGTTACAGCGGTACATTATCTTATCTAATGTTACTTTCTCATGTGTACAGCCCAACTTCTCAGTCAAAAAACCTTTTTACAAAGATATTAGCACAGATTAAAACAACTACAGTGATGAAAGAAAGAATCAGTTTTGCATCAATAGTGTCTGAATCATCAGATTTTCTCTTCCTAATCTAACTGGACCCATCTGGATGTAGCGTTTCCAATGGGAGAAACGTTTCGTCACTCATCCAAGTGACTTCTTCAGTCACTCAGGCCGAAGAAGTCACTTGGATGACACTGAAAATGCTGCGTCCAGATAAACTCTGTGTATATAGTGTATTATCTTACTTATTTTATATTTGTTTGTATTTATTTGTATTTCTTGTATTTTCCTTCTGCTATCTGTACCTGAGCTGAGGTAACGCAAAATTTCACCGCTGTGGGATCAATAAAGTCTTATCCTTTCTTATCTTATCTTATCTTATCTTATCTTATCTTATCTTATCTTATCTTATCTTATCTTATCTTATCTTATCTTATCTTATCTTTTCTTATCTAACAGAATCAACCTTTTGGGATTTAGTTACCTGGATGATTGAGCATGCACCAATACATAACTGGACCCAGTTTGCACTTTTGTTCAAAGGGAGTTACACACCACAGTGTAAGAAATCTTCAGTTTGTGTTCCAAGTTTCATACATAAAAACCCTTATCCTTCTACAAAATATTATACTCGTTCCAAAAATAGTAAATATAGCCACATCTGTGTGTGAAACACAACATTTCTAATATGATTAGATCAAATTTGCTCTGTCCTGAAAAAAGAGTGACACATCCAGTTGTATAAAACCTTTTTCTATAGACATTAGCACACACTCCAACAGGTTTTCATCCACTTGAACCCAAAAAGTCATTGCTCAGGACCCCAAACTTTCTAAATGTAATGCTTCCTTTGATAACAACAATGTTTTTCAGTTTCTGAAATGCAATTGCAGAAAACCTGAGCTCTGCTATTTTCATCTGGAATGGCTTATTCTTTGTAGAAAGGTTTTTCTACTCATATATTATCCATCTGATCTGATAAACTTGGATAAAGAATCACAATCTAAGATTACAATATACAGGAGTGATTGTTAGTAAAAGTGGGTTTCTGCATAGCTGTGTAGATATTTCCTTAAACATCAGAAGTCATTTACAATGAATGATTTGATCAAAACTATCTGTGAAAAAATGTTACTGATAAACTTCAACAATAAAAGTAAATTTGACATTAAAATCAAGAACTTTTCTGACTGACCCCAAACTTTTGAGCAGTAGTGTGTATTGTATGCATGTATGTAACTGTGTCTGATCAGGATTTTGTCACCAGTTTATAACAAAGAGTGAATTTTTAAAGCGTATTTGTTAACAAATATTGAGTTGAGCTATTCCAACGCTAAAGGTAAACTCTCCCTAACAAGTCCACTTTATTGTGTGTTGATAAATTTTCTCTTATTAGTGGCTCATGGTTGCTTAAAGCCTATGTCTGCACTTGAGCACAGAGGCAGAGCATCATTCATCCTGCCAGCTGCCTATCCTGGTAGCATTTCAAGGACGACCGACTCCACTTTCTCTGCAGCAGAACAGCTCATAACTGTTTAACAGTCTCTCCCTGTCCTGATACTCTGATACCATCTGCTGTCATCAAAAACCATACAGCTCAAAAGTTTGAGGAGAATCGGAAACGTCTTGTTTTCTAAATACAGTCAAATTTGATTTGATGTTTAGTCGCTCCTAATTATGTCAAGAAATGTAAATGTTTAACAGTAACATTGATCATAAATCATGAATGAGTTTGTATGGAATATCTACACAGGTGCACAGAGGCCCATTTTCAGCAGTAATACCTCCTGTGTTACAGCGGTACATTATCTTATCTAATGTTACTTTCTCATGTGTACAGCCCAACTTCTCAGTCAAAAAACCTTTTTACAAAGATATTAGCACAGATTAAAACAACTACAGTGATGAAAGAAAGAATCAGTTTTGCATCAATAGTGTCTGAATCATCAGATTTTCTCTTCCTAATCTAACTGGACCCATCTGGATGTAGCGTTTCCAATGGGAGAAACGTTTCGTCACTCATCCAAGTGACTTCTTCAGTCACTCAGGCCGAAGAAGTCACTTGGATGACACTGAAAATGCTGCGTCCAGATAAACTCTGTGTATATAGTGTATTATCTTACTTATTTTATATTTGTTTGTATTTATTTGTATTTCTTGTATTTTCCTTCTGCTATCTGTACCTGAGCTGAGGTAACGCAAAATTTCACCGCTGTGGGATCAATAAAGTCTTATCCTTTCTTATCTTATCTTATCTTATCTTATCTTATCTTATCTTATCTTATCTTATCTTATCTTATCTTATCTTATCTTATCTTTTCTTATCTAACAGAATCAACCTTTTGGGATTTAGTTACCTGGATGATTGAGCATGCACCAATACATAACTGGACCCAGTTTGCACTTTTGTTCAAAGGGAGTTACACACCACAGTGTAAGAAATCTTCAGTTTGTGTTCCAAGTTTCATACATAAAAACCCTTATCCTTCTACAAAATATTATACTCGTTCCAAAAATAGTAAATATAGCCACATCTGTGTGTGAAACACAACATTTCTAATATGATTAGATCAAATTTGCTCTGTCCTGAAAAAAGAGTGACACATCCAGTTGTATAAAACCTTTTTCTATAGACATTAGCACACACTCCAACAGGTTTTCATCCACTTGAACCCAAAAAGTCATTGCTCAGGACCCCAAACCTTCTAAATGTAATGCTTCCTTTGATAACAACAATGTTTTTCAGTTTCTGAAATGCAATTGCAGAAAACCTGAGCTCTGCTATTTTCATCTGGAATGGCTTATTCTTTGTAGAAAGGTTTTTCTACTCATATATTATCCATCTGATCTGATAAACTTGGATAAAGAATCACAATCTAAGATTACAATATACAGGAGTGATTGTTAGTAAAAGTGGGTTTCTGCATAGCTGTGTAGATATTTCCTTAAACATCAGAAGTCATTTACAATGAATGATTTGATCAAAACTATCTGTGAAAAAATGTTACTGATAAACTTCAACAATAAAAGTAAATTTGACATTAAAATCAAGAACTTTTCTGACTGACCCCAAACTTTTGAGCAGTAGTGTGTATTGTATGCATGTATGTAACTGTGTCTGATCAGGATTTTGTCACCAGTTTATAACAAAGAGTGAATTTTTAAAGCGTATTTGTTAACAAATATTGAGTTGAGCTATTCCAACGCTAAAGGTAAACTCTCCCTAACAAGTCCACTTTATTGTGTGTTGATAAATTTTCTCTTATTAGTGGCTCATGGTTGCTTAAAGCCTATGTCTGCACTTGAGCACAGAGGCAGAGCATCATTCATCCTGCCAGCTGCCTATCCTGGTAGCATTTCAAGGACGACCGACTCCACTTTCTCTGCAGCAGAACAGCTCATAACTGTTTAACAGTCTCTCCCTGTCCTGATACTCTGATACCATCTGCTGTCATCAAAAACCATACAGCTCAAAAGTTTGAGGAGAATCGGAAACGTCTTGTTTTCTAAATACAGTCAAATTTGATTTGATGTTTAGTCGCTCCTAATTATGTCAAGAAATGTAAATGTTTAACAGTAACATTGATCATAAATCATGAATGAGTTTGTATGGAATATCTACACAGGTGCACAGAGGCCCATTTTCAGCAGTAATACCTCCTGTGTTACAGCGGTACATTATCTTATCTATTGTTACTTTCTCATGTGTACAGCCCAACTTCTCAGTCAAAAAACCTTTTTACAAAGATATTAGCACAGATTAAAACAACTACAGTGATGAAAGAAAGAATCAGTTTTGCATCAATAGTGTCTGAATCATCAGATTTTCTCTTCCTAATCTAACTGGACCCATCTGGATGTAGCGTTTCCAATGGGAGAAACGTTTCGTCACTCATCCAAGTGACTTCTTCAGTCACTCAGGCCGAAGAAGTCACTTGGATGACACTGAAAACGCTGCGTCCAGATAAACTCTGTGTATATAGTGTATTATCTTACTTATTTTATATTTGTTTGTATTTATTTGTATTTCTTGTATTTTCCTTCTGCTATCTGTACCTGAGCTGAGGTAACGCAAAATTTCACCGCTGTGGGATCAATAAAGTCTTATCCTTTCTTATCTTATCTTATCTTATCTTATCTTATCTTATCTTATCTTATCTTATCTTATCTTATCTTATCTAACAGAATCAACCTTTTGGGATTTAGTTACCTGGATGATTGAGCATGCACCAATACATAACTGGACCCAGTTTGCACTTTTGTTCAAAGGGAGTTACACACCACAGTGTAAGAAATCTTCAGTTTGTGTTCCAAGTTTCATACATAAAAACCCTTATCCTTCTACAAAATATTATACTCGTTCCAAAAATAGTAAATATAGCCACATCTGTGTGTGAAACACAACATTTCTAATATGATTAGATCAAATTTGCTCTGTCCTGAAAAAAGAGTGACACATCCAGTTGTATAAAACCTTTTTCTATAGACATTAGCACACACTCCAACAGGTTTTCATCCACTTGAACCCAAAAAGTCATTGCTCAGGACCCCAAACTTTCTAAATGTAATGCTTCCTTTGATGACAACAATGTTTTTCAGTTTCTGAAATGCAATTGCAGAAAACCTGAGCTCTGCTATTTTCATCTGGAATGGCTTATTCTTTGTAGAAAGGTTTTTCTACTCATATATTATCCATCTGATCTGATAAACTTGGATAAAGAATCACAATCTAAGATTACAATATACAGGAGTGATTGTTAGTAAAAGTGGGTTTCTGCATAGCTGTGTAGATATTTCCTTAAACATCAGAAGTCATTTACAATGAATGATTTGATCAAAACTATCTGTGAAAAAATGTTACTGATAAACTTCAACAATAAAAGTAAATTTGACATTAAAATCAAGAACTTTTCTGACTGACCCCAAACTTTTGAGCAGTAGTGTGTATTGTATGCATGTATGTAACTGTGTCTGATCAGGATTTTGTCACCAGTTTATAACAAAGAGTGAATTTTTAAAGCGTATTTGTTAACAAATATTGAGTTGAGCTATTCCAACGCTAAAGGTAAACTCTCCCTAACAAGTCCACTTTATTGTGTGTTGATAAATTTTCTCTTATTAGTGGCTCATGGTTGCTTAAAGCCTATGTCTGCACTTGAGCACAGAGGCAGAGCATCATTCATCCTGCCAGCTGCCTATCCTGGTAGCATTTCAAGGACGACCGACTCCACTTTCTCTGCAGCAGAACAGCTCATAACTGTTTAACAGTCTCTCCCTGTCCTGATACTCTGATACCATCTGCTGTCATCAAAAACCATACAGCTCAAAAGTTTGAGGAGAATCGGAAACGTCTTGTTTTCTAAATACAGTCAAATTTGATTTGATGTTTAGTCGCTCCTAATTATGTCAAGAAATGTAAATGTTTAACAGTAACATTGATCATAAATCATGAATGAGTTTGTATGGAATATCTACACAGGTGCACAGAGGCCCATTTTCAGCAGTAATACCTCCTGTGTTACAGCGGTACATTATCTTATCTATTGTTACTTTCTCATGTGTACAGCCCAACTTCTCAGTCAAAAAACCTTTTTACAAAGATATTAGCACAGATTAAAACAACTACAGTGATGAAAGAAAGAATCAGTTTTGCATCAATAGTGTCTGAATCATCAGATTTTCTCTTCCTAATCTAACTGGACCCATCTGGATGTAGCGTTTCCAATGGGAGAAACGTTTCGTCACTCATCCAAGTGACTTCTTCAGTCACTCAGGCCGAAGAAGTCACTTGGATGACACTGAAAATGCTGCGTCCAGATAAACTCTGTGTATATAGTGTATTATCTTACTTATTTTATATTTGTTTGTATTTATTTGTATTTCTTGTATTTTCCTTCTGCTATCTGTACCTGAGCTGAGGTAACGCAAAATTTCACCGCTGTGGGATCAATAAAGTCTTATCCTTTCTTATCTTATCTTATCTTATCTTATCTTATCTTATCTTATCTTATCTTATCTTATCTTATCTTATCTAACAGAATCAACCTTTTGGGATTTAGTTACCTGGATGATTGAGCATGCACCAATACATAACTGGACCCAGTTTGCACTTTTGTTCAAAGGGAGTTACACACCACAGTGTAAGAAATCTTCAGTTTGTGTTCCAAGTTTCATACATAAAAACCCTTATCCTTCTACAAAATATTATACTCGTTCCAAAAATAGTAAATATAGCCACATCTGTGTGTGAAACACAACATTTCTAATATGATTAGATCAAATTTGCTCTGTCCTGAAAAAAGAGTGACACATCCAGTTGTATAAAACCCTTTTCTATAGACATTAGCACACACTCCAACAGGTTTTCATCCACTTGAACCCAAAAAGTCATTGCTCAGGACCCCAAACTTTCTAAATGTAATGCTTCCTTTGATGACAACAATGTTTTTCAGTTTCTGAAATGCAATTGCAGAAAACCTGAGCTCTGCTATTTTCATCTGGAATGGCTTATTCTTTGTAGAAAGGTTTTTCTACTCATATATTATCCATCTGATCTGATAAACTTGGATAAAGAATCACAATCTAAGATTACAATATACAGGAGTGATTGTTAGTAAAAGTGGGTTTCTGCATAGCTGTGTAGATATTTCCTTAAACATCAGAAGTCATTTACAATGAATGATTTGATCAAAACTATCTGTGAAAAAATGTTACTGATAAACTTCAACAATAAAAGTAAATTTGACATTAAAATCAAGAACTTTTCTGACTGACCCCAAACTTTTGAGCAGTAGTGTGTATTGTATGCATGTATGTAACTGTGTCTGATCAGGATTTTGTCACCAGTTTATAACAAAGAGTGAATTTTTAAAGCGTATTTGTTAACAAATATTGAGTTGAGCTATTCCAACGCTAAAGGTAAACTCTCCCTAACAAGTCCACTTTATTGTGTGTTGATAAATTTTCTCTTATTAGTGGCTCATGGTTGCTTAAAGCCTATGTCTGCACTTGAGCACAGAGGCAGAGCATCATTCATCCTGCCAGCTGCCTATCCTGGTAGCATTTCAAGGACGACCGACTCCACTTTCTCTGCAGCAGAACAGCTCATAACTGTTTAACAGTCTCTCCCTGTCCTGATACTCTGATACCATCTGCTGTCATCAAAAACCATACAGCTCAAAAGTTTGAGGAGAATCGGAAACGTCTTGTTTTCTAAATACAGTCAAATTTGATTTGATGTTTAGTCGCTCCTAATTATGTCAAGAAATGTAAATGTTTAACAGTAACATTGATCATAAATCATGAATGAGTTTGTATGGAATATCTACACAGGTGCACAGAGGCCCATTTTCAGCAGTAATACCTCCTGTGTTACAGCGGTACATTATCTTATCTAATGTTACTTTCTCATGTGTACAGCCCAACTTCTCAGTCAAAAAACCTTTTTACAAAGATATTAGCACAGATTAAAACAACTACAGTGATGAAAGAAAGAATCAGTTTTACATCAATAGTGTCTGAATCATCAGATTTTCTCTTCCTAATCTAACTGGACCCATCTGGATGTAGCGTTTCCAATGGGAGAAACGTTTCGTCACTCATCCAAGTGACTTCTTCAGTCACTCAGGCCGAAGAAGTCACTTGGATGACACTGAAAACGCTGCGTCCAGATAAACTCTGTGTATATAGTGTATTATCTTACTTATTTTATATTTGTTTGTATTTATTTGTATTTCTTGTATTTTCCTTCTGCTATCTGTACCTGAGCTGAGGTAACGCAAAATTTCACCGCTGTGGGATCAATAAAGTCTTATCCTTTCTTATCTTATCTTATCTTATCTTATCTTATCTTATCTTATCTTATCTTATCTTATCTTATCTTATCTTTTCTTATCTAACAGAATCAACCTTTTGGGATTTAGTTACCTGGATGATTGAGCATGCACCAATACATAACTGGACCCAGTTTGCACTTTTGTTCAAAGGGAGTTACACACCACAGTGTAAGAAATCTTCAGTTTGTGTTCCAAGTTTCATACATAAAAACCCTTATCCTTCTACAAAATATTATACTCGTTCCAAAAATAGTAAATATAGCCACATCTGTGTGTGAAACACAACATTTCTAATATGATTAGATCAAATTTGCTCTGTCCTGAATAAAGAGTGACACATCCAGTTGTATAAAACCTTTTTCTATAGACATTAGCACACACTCCAACAGGTTTTCATCCACTTGAACCCAAAAAGTCATTGCTCAGGACCCCAAACTTTCTAAATGTAATGCTTCCTTTGATGACAACAATGTTTTTCAGTTTCTGAAATGCAATTGCAGAAAACCTGAGCTTTGCTATTTTCATCTGGAATGGCTTATTCTTTGTAGAAAGGTTTTTCTACTCATATATTATCCATCTGATCTGATAAACTTGGATAAAGAATCACAATCTAAGATTACAATATACAGGAGTGATTGTTAGTAAAAGTGGGTTTCTGCATAGCTGTGTAGATATTTCCTTAAACATCAGAAGTCATTTACAATGAATGATTTGATCAAAACTATCTGTGAAAAAATGTTACTGATAAACTTCAACAATAAAAGTAAATTTGACATTAAAATCAAGAACTTTTCTGACTGACCCCAAACTTTTGAGCAGTAGTGTGTATTGTATGCATGTATGTAACTGTGTCTGATCAGGATTTTGTCACCAGTTTATAACAAAGAGTGAATTTTTAAAGCGTATTTGTTAACAAATATTGAGTTGAGCTATTCCAACGCTAAAGGTAAACTCTCCCTAACAAGTCCACTTTATTGTGTGTTGATAAATTTTCTCTTATTAGTGGCTCATGGTTGCTTAAAGCCTATGTCTGCACTTGAGCACAGAGGCAGAGCATCATTCATCCTGCCAGCTGCCTATCCTGGTAGCATTTCAAGGACGACCGACTCCACTTTCTCTGCAGCAAGACAGCTCATAACTGTTTAACAGTCTCTCCCTGTCCTGATACTCTGATACCATCTGCTGTCATCAAAAACCATACAGCTCAAAAGTTTGAGGAGAATCGGAAACGTCTTGTTTTCTAAATACAGTCAAATTTGATTTGATGTTTAGTCGCTCCTAATTATGTCAAGAAATGTAAATGTTTAACAGTAACATTGATCATAAATCATGAATGAGTTTGAATGGAATATCTACACAGGTGCACAGAGGCCCATTTTCAGCAGTAATACCTCCTGTGTTACAGCGGTACATTATCTTATCTAATGTTACGTTTTCATATGTACAGCCCAACTTCTCAGTCAAAAATTATCTTATCAGGACCCCAAACTTTCTAAATGTAAGGCTCCTTTTAATGAGAACAATGTTTTTCAGATTCTGAAATGTAATTGCATAAAACTTGAGCTATGCTATTTTCATCTGGAATGGCTTCAAGGGCCCGGCAACCTGTTGATTAATTTGCAATAGCACAGGTGTGTCTTCCATTTATAAAAGCTGACGTTTAAATCGACTAACAGATTACAGCATTAACAGTCCCATTAGTACTGAAGGAAGCTGCGAAGTTATTAAACATTTGACACACTAAGTATTTGAGAAGAAACAAGAAACCTCTCTTCAAATTTCTGTAGTATTTGCCAAAAGCATTGTGCTGAGTAAGAAACAATCACTTTTCTTAACATTAATATTGGGATCATCCTATTTTAGGGCGTTAAAATAACTAAATGAATTCTTCTTTTTATCAGCACAATAGTTTTCAGGCTTGTCAATGCACTTACCGAAAAGATGTTTCTAATGACAGATTAGCCTTTTTCACAGCAGTGTGTTATGTCTTTGTGTACTCACGGTTTTTAAGCTGCCCTCTTGTACTCTTTCTTGATACACAGTTACCTCTGCTCCATCTTTCTGCCGTCTTCTCTCTCCTCATCATGCCCCACCACATGTCCTGTCTTCTGATGCAGTGCCACCAGCTGCCTTTCTTCTGCTTCAAGTTGTATTAGCAAAAATCACAAAGGTGAAATAAATCAGGAAACTGTAAACAAAAGCCTAACACACTTTTTCACATATTAACAAAATGCACTGTGTGCAAACATTTTTTTTCTTTTACTTACCCACTAAAGTATCAACATCAACCCTTCAGTCAAAATACTAGCCTGAGTACCACAAAGGAAACCCTTTTAATTGCACTATGTAGACACATAACATGTACCAAGTGTTTTTTTAAAAAAAAGATTTACAAATTAAAGCTATCTAGTGTAAGAAAAAACAACTGATTTGAAAAAAAAACTGACAAGTCTCTGAAAATATCTCAACTGTTTTTTAGTAACTAAAAGAAAAAATCACTTTACTGAAGAATTAATGTTGGGAAAGTAATTTTAGTCTTTATCTAGCATAATATAGGAAGATTAAACAGAAAAAAGATAGGTAAAAACAATTTTATGGTCTTACCTTTCCAAAGGTGGTTGAAGATCTGCGATCAGAATTCTGTGCTTCTGCAGATGCAATAAGCTTCAGCTCCATGGTGACGTCAATTTAAAGATAAACATCATCAACATAACTCTGTTGATGATGTTTATCTTTAAATAGACCCTCACAGTTACCTCTGCTCCATCTTTCTGCCGTCTTCTCTCTCCTCATCATGCCCCACCACATGTCCTGTCTTCTGATGCAGTGCCACCAGCTGCCTTTCTTCTGCTTCAAGTTGTATTAGCAAAAATCACAAAGGTGAAATAAATCAGGAAACTGTAAACAAAAGCCTAACACACTTTTTCATATATTAACAAAATGCACTGTGTGCAAACATTTTTTTTCTTTTACTTACCCACTAAAGTATCAACATCAACCCTTCAGTCAAAATACTAGCCTGAGTACCACAAAGGAAACCCTTTTAATTGCACTATGTAGACACATAACATGTACCAAGTGTTTTTTAAAAAAAAAGATTTACAAATTAAAGCTATCTAGTGTAAGAAAAAACAACTGATTTGAAAAAAAACTGACAAGTCTCTGAAAATATCTCAACTGTTTTTTAGTAACTAAAAGAAAAAATCACTTTACTGAAGAATTAATGTTGGGAAAGTAATTTTAGTCTTTATCTAGCATAATATAGGAAGATTAAACAGAAAAAAGATAGGTAAAAACAATTTTATGGTCTTACCTTTCCAAAGGTGGTTGAAGATCTGCGATCAGAATTCTGTGCTTCTGCAGATGCAATAAGCTTCAGCTCCATGGTGACGTCAATTTAAAGATAAACATCATCAACATAACTCTGTTGATGATGTTTATCTTTAAATAGACCCTCTCTGATCCTGCAAAGTAACCTCTTAGCCGCCATCACTGTAGTTCATTCTGCACTGGAGCAATGGTCACAGTGACTGATATATGTAGTTTCAGCACTTTTCATCCCATAGAAATCAGCTGATCTTCAATGTGCCTCTTTGACATATATTTATACCTTCACACTTTACAGGGTGCAGGAGCGGGCTGATTAAAGCTTTTATTCTCACCTCATTCTAAAAATAATATGTACAAGTGGACTCAAAAAAGCAATGTGATGAACAGCTGTCTGCACTGATTTTTACTGTTTAGTCGTATATATGTTTACATCGCGTGTGTGTGTGTGATGGCCTCGGGGTCTCTATCTCCACTTCCAGGTCTTTATTTGTTAATTGCCTCGTTGTGATTGGTTTTGTATATTATCACTGACAGCAAAGAATAAGTTTAGAAGAATCATTTTACAGGATGGTTGTTCACAGGCTGAAGAACAATGGTCACTACAACAATTCGCTTCTCCAAAGGCTCGTGCCTCTCTGTTGCTGTACCCCAAGATTTGATTCAATGACCCAGTACAAGAAAACTTGAAAATCACTTTGATATCTCGCAAATTAACTCTACAAGATCAAAAAGGAGTCAAACAGGTTTCCTTTATTAAACGAATCATAAATGAAATCACATTTATATGAAATTCAAAGAAATATCCTTTACATACTGTCTGTCTCTCTGTGAAAGTCCATGTTGACATACACTACTTGAATGCATGCCTAAAGGTGCAAACATTAAACTAATGCAGATTACAGATATTCAGACAGCAGGCCAAACAAGAATGCTAATGACATTAAATTAAATATTAATAACTGATTTGATTAGCAAAAGGCTTAGAAACACATTAAAAGTTCAAAATTGCTATATTGTTCATGTATTTTGAAGCTGGAGCTGCACTCATTAATTAAAGCGCTGCAGCTGGGACAGGCAAACAGGAACTATGATACAGACTGGAACAACTTTAAAGAACAAATAAGACTAACAGGCAGCAGAACGAAATTGTGGAATGAAATAAATGGAATAAAAAACAAATGATCTGGGTGGACAAGATATCATAATGACCTGAAAATGGGGTCATCTTTTCCATTGGGTGTTTTCACCTCTTCCCCGCAGGTGCTACAAACATATCACTGCTCCTCTTTGTGAGCTCTCGTGTGTCTTTTCAAGTTTGAAATCTTTACTGAATTCTCTTCCACAGTTGCTGCATGAACAATGCTTCTCACCAGAGTGGACTCACTGATGTATTATCAGTTTAGCTTCACACCAAAAAGCTTTTCACTTTCCACAGCACATTTTGCAGGCTTTTCACTCGCATCAGCTTTACTCTGGCTCTCTGACACAGGAGCATTTTCCACTCTGCTGCTGTGACTTCTGTTTCCGTCACGTTTCCTTTTCTACAGCTCTGCTTTTAGAGATGATGCCGAGCCCACAGACTTTCTTTTTTTCTTTTTTCGGCTCTCTGGTTTGGGGGATTTTCCAGACAGGGTCCGGTTACAGTTTTGCTCTTCATCTCTGCGAACGCGTTCTTTGTAAGTAGGAGTCACCATAAAGGTAGAAGTCGGCTGCCACACTGCAAAGCGCTCTCCCTCCTGACTGGTGCAAAGTTCCTTCTGTTTCTTTTTAATTGGCGGCAGGTTTGTTTTCTGCTGGTACAGACTGGACCTCCTTTCATGGTTACAGAACTGTCGTCCATGTCGGCCTATCTTTTTCTTACAGACACGCTTTTGTGGGGGGTTGGAGGAGACAAATGGAGAAAAATCCCCCAAAAAGGTTATGGCAGAAAAACACACATCTGTGTGTATGAATGCATATTTTGGAAGCATACAAGGTCTTAAATAATCAGGCCCCATGTTATCTTAATGACCTTATAGTACCATATCACCCCATTAGAGCACTTCGCACTCACTCTGCAGGCCTACTTGTTGTTCCTAGGGTATTTAAAAGTAGAATGGGAGGGAGAGCCTGTAGTTTTCAGGCCCCTCTTCTGTGGAACCAGCTTCCAGTTTGGATTAAGGAGACAGACACTATCTCTACTTTTAAGATTAGGCTTAAAACTTTCCTTTTTGCTAAAGCATACAGTTAGGGCAGGATCAGGTGACCCTGAATCCTCCCTTAGTTATGCTGCAACAGGCATAGGCTGCTGGGGGACTCCCATGATGCACTGAGTTTTTCCTTTTCAGTCACCTTTCTCACTCACTATGTGTTAATAGACTTCTCTGCATTGAATCGTACTTGTTATTAATCTGTGGCTCTCTTCCACAGCATGTCTTTATCCTGTCTTCCTTCTCTCACCCCAACCGGTTGCAGCAGATGGCCGCCCCTCCCTGAGACTGGTTCTGCCAATTTCTTCCTGTTAAAAGGGAGTTTTTCCTTCTGAGTGCTGCCAAAGTGCTTGCTCATCGGGGGTCATTTGATTGTTGGGTTTTTCTCTGTATGTATTATTGTAGGGCCTGCCTAACAATATAAAGCGCCTTGAGGCGACTGTTGTTGTGATTTGGCGCTGTATAAATAAATTGAATTGAAATTGAATTGAAGCGTGAAAGAGCCATCCAGGAAGAAAACAGACCAGTACCTGATCTCACTATGACAGGTTATAGCAGTTTTTCCTCAGCAAATCCTGTTTCTTTAATAGTTTTTAGTGGAGGGGACAAATGCATGATGTCTAAACATTGTGGGGACATGCTCTCTCCATCTCACTGATAGCTTTATGCCTGTTTCTCTTCTAAATCAGGCTTTTCAGGGTATGGGGAAAATACCTTCTGGAAAATAAAGATGGTGGCTGTATCCCAATTCAGGGTGTGCAGCCTTAAAGGCCGCATTTTAAGGCCGATTACGTCACAGTGGCGCGCCGAAGGCTGTCCCAATTTGAAGGCTGCTCGAAATGCATCCCTCAAATGTGTCCTTCGTTTCCCTGAATTTTAAGGCTGTGGCAGTGTAGACTTTGTGGCCCAACATATCCCACAATTCATAGCGCGGCAGTCGGTGTGGATAATTTTGCCGCAAACGGCAGAAGCGGAGCGGCCGAAGAGTAAACTGTGAAAAGTAAGTACTAAATATTATGTCACTTATTTATGTGCAAATGTTTAATAATGAGGAACATTAAAACATTACTGTTGGCCACATGTCGGCAAAGTTATTTGCCATTAGCGATGTTTGTACTTTCAGCGTTTATTTGGTTTTAAAGCCTTTAAAATATAATAATACAATAGTCGACCTTAATCTTACAGAGAATGTGATGATTTTGTGGATAATTAAAGTCAGTCATATATCCACAATCACAACAAGCTGAAAGTCAGTGAATGCCGCTCGGTTTGCAGTCCTGAATATCACGGCACAAGCAGGATCCACTGCACTGTTAATGTTAGCTATGTTATATTGCTGCCTCTGTTCGGTGGTGTCGAGCCAAACGGACTTTAACGTGTGTTTGAACGAGCTGACGGTTCACTCGTTAAGCTGAAAGAAAGATGCTTTAATCACAGGAGTCACACATAGAATAGAATAGAATAGAATAGAATAGAATTCAACTTTATTGTCATTGCACATGCACAGGTACAGGGCAACGAAATGCAGTTTGCATCCATCCAGAAGTGCTTTAGTGATATAGATATATTACAATATATATTAGCAATAATATAGATATGTGAGTATATTACAGAACATGTGTCCACTGTACCATCTGGGAACTCTTCTTGTTTAGCACTCGTAACTATTTATACCTAGAAAGGCTGAGGATGCCATTTTTACCCCATAGAAATGAAGTGTTGTAAAATAACATTTGGGGTATGCCAGATCTGGTATTTAAACTGTTGTAATTACTTACTGGCCTATAATCTGTGAAACGTATCTCAAAGAATATTATTTGTATGTACAATACTTGGTCTCACAGCAGGTCGTGACATAAGCTATGTATTTGTGTTTCTGGCCATGAATATCTCAACAGTATTTTGTCAACCCACGATTTTTGTATCAGTGTGCTCTCATGCTCTCGTGTCCTCTTTGAAAAGCAAAGGAAGTCTGCATCTAAAAGTCGAAGGAGTGGTGGAGGATTAAGTTGGCAGACTGTCACACCAGGTCATTTTTGTTGATAGAAAAATACGTTATTTGTTTAGGGGTACACATTAAAAAGTTCTTGATTATCTTGATTATTCCAAAAATATGGTTTCATCTAAAATATAACAATTTATGTTGATGGACACAAAAAAGATTTTGTTACGATTTCACAAATTTTCTAGAGACAGGGCTGAACAATACCAAATCATTTTGGGCCAGAAAGAATATCTCTGTTACAAACTCGCAGCCGCAGTCAGCTTTAAGGCAAAGTGACTTTTAAATACCTTCTTTATTAAGGTAAAAAATTTAACTGCCATTAAAAATGTCTTTTCAAGTGAGATCCAGCCATGAGGGTGGCAGAAACTGCAACAAATGTAGCATCAGAGTTTTATATAGATATTTTACATGGGACTGGATTGATTATAATACAGGTACAGTAACGCTGAGTCATAAATATGTTAACAGTGTAGCAGTGGTAGTGGTAATTATGCATTTTTACATTAAAAAAGTAAGTACTTCATATATTCCTTTGTTAGCTGACAGTTCTTCATACCTACTATGTGTCCTCTTATCTCTGGTTTCTGGGTGACCTTCAGCAGTTGGTGAGTACTGATCTCCTTCTGATACTGGAGGATCCTTTTTTCAACTTCTGAGGAGATTTCCTCAGCAACAGCAGCTAGTCTCTCCGTGATAAACCGTCTTAAACTGAACTGAAATGAAGACATTTTTCCTTAAGCAACCAAATTATTTCTTCGTCTGGGCATCAGAGTCCACCCTCTTAACATAAAGCAAATTGGAAGCTATCATCCATTAAGCTAGCGGTTCCCGCCTTTTCAGGCTTACTTTCAGATCATTGGTCCGATCCTAGAGGCTGCCTTGATGTTACCAGGGGTGTTTCCTTGGTTTTTGAAATGTGGGGGGTAGGGCACAGGAGGGGCAGGGTGGGCCACAGGAAAGACAGTGTAGACATTAGCATGGGCCGGGGTTTTTCCATGGCTTTTGAAATAGGGTGGCACAGGGTCCAATAATATTTAATTTAACAAACGCACCCTTATTTTTGATTCATGACTGTTCATATGATTTATGCTTTTTTCTTTTTTACTTGGAGATTATTTTAATTGCTTGCATGCTGCCAATAAGCACTAATTATAATAATACAGCATGCAATACTGAGAACCTTCACAGACATGCAATATTAGATTTATATTACAAAATTTGAAAAATAATAAATACTTATAAGTATATGTTATAGTTAACAAAGTGTAGTATTTGACTGCAAAATATAGTGGAGCCATAGCGAAATCCATCTTTCATACTGTAAGTGGATTCAGTGGTATTTTTATGGTACTAACCTTCTATATGGTCATGGCACATAGTTATGGCCTGCCCTGCAGTGCCTCTGACGCATGACTCCTGAGAAATGATAACAGGTCGGCTTAGTTGAGGCAGAGGCACAGTAGTGCAAGACTAATTGAGTAACTAATCCCTTTTGTTATTTTCATTTCAAGTATTTTTTCTTCGATAATACCAGGTTTGTAATGCCCAGTACACACTCCTCAAGCTGCCATTTTCTCTTTACTCTATTTAGTTTATTTTTAATCTTATTTGTCTTATTTATTGTCAGTGTCAATATTATTATAATTATTGTTGATTGTTATTATTTACAGCTCCTCTCTGACTGCTCGTGGCTTTTTGATAGCCTGAGGTAAATTCCTTTTTTTTGTGTTTAGACACTTGACAATAAAGTTTATTCAGGTAATAAGTCTGTAGTGCACGTTGTTTTAGACACACACCTTATTTTTGCTCCAGGGCCTATATTATTTAGTTTTTCTAACTGAGAAATATATAACATCAGCATATAAAATGGTACTTGTCTTTTCTCAGACTCAGATATCTAATGTTGTGAAAGTTATCATCAGTAAAATCCCAGCATTCCCATCTAAACGTTGCCATCTCATCTGCACAAAGCTTGTAGCGTATCTTTGTATTCATGCCTTGCAGTTTGTGAGAACAATGCACAGTCACTTTATTAAGTATAACTTATTATTACTTGATTTGACCCCCTTTTGTCTTCCCTTAACTCTTCATAGGAGAGAATCAACAAGCTTGAGCTTGAAACTTTCCTCAGACATTTAAGTCCACATTGATATGATAGTGTCACACATTTTCTGCAGATGTTGTGAATCTGCTGTTCTCCCCTATCTCAAAAGCACTTTGTTGGATTGAAATCTGATGATTTGAAGTATATGAACTTGTCATATTCAAGAAACCAGTTTTAAAATGATCTGAGCTTTGCGACAGCAGCAATACTCAGGCAGGCTCTGGCATTTAAGCAATATTCAGGTGATACAATTGGGCCTATAGTGTGTCCAGAAAACATTTGTCACACCATTACACCAGCACCACCAGCCTGAACCGTTGATTCAAGCCAGGACAAGTCCATGCTTTTATGCTGTTTATACCAAATTCTGACCTTAGTATTCGATTGTAGCAGCAGAAATCGAGAGTAACATTTTTTCATCTTCTATTGTCCAGTTTTGTTGAGCCCCTGTGAACTGTAACCTAACTTTCCTGTTATGATCCAACAGGTGTGGCACCCAGTCTCGTCTTGTGCTGCTGTAGCCCATCTGCTTCAAGCTTTTGAAGTGTTGTAGATTAGGAGATGCTCTTCTGCACCCCTTGGCTAGGGTGAGTTGTTATTTGAGGTACTTTTGCTGTAATATCAGCCCAAAGCAGTCTGGCCATTCTCCTCTGACTCCTTGTATGAACAAAGCATTGTCACCCAGAGGAGTCCTGCTCTTTGGAAACACAGGGAACATTCAAACTCCACACAGATGTGCCCAGGGAGAGAAGAGAATCAAACCCAATATTTCATCCATGAAACCTTAATTTAACTTTTACTTTATTAAAGACATTATTGTTAAATGACTTTAAGGCATCTAAATGGTAAATATCTTTAACAAGTCCTCACTTGGACACCATTCACCAGTCGTTTCAACTAATTTCACATAGAAATGAGAAACATGGAGTGCAACTGAAACTTTAATCAATGATATAATTATCTCTTTCAGAACATAGGCATTAGCTGCTTGTAGAGCTGGGCAATAGAACGATAACGATATGTATCGCGATATAACTTTTACTCGATAGAGAAATTAAGCTATCGCGATAGACCTCGCCGCTCTTGTCCTCTTAAAAAAAAAAAAAAAAAAAAAAGGTCAGCCAATCCAAATTAAGTAGCGCAGAGCCGAACCAATCACAGCCGCAGCGTCACGTCGCGTGACTTGTTACGTACAGCACAAGTGCCAAGCCGCACGTGTGTTTGTTTGGGAAGCAGCCAGCGGGTAATGGAGGAAATGAGTGTGCCGACTAGAAAAATCAACCGAGCGTGACCGAAGAGAAAACAGACGATGGTTCCAGTGCCGGAGAGATTGTCGAACGGAAGAGCCAAAGAAGTTCCGTAGTGTGAAGGTATTTCGGCTATTTCAAGTCTGACAAAAAACAGAGTAGCGTGCACTGTAAATTGTGCCGAAAGCAAGTCTGGAAATACAATAAACTGGTGCATGCGTCACACTGTGCGCCACGTTATTGTTTCGGTGAAATGAATTTCTACAATACTGTTACTGTTAATTCTACTCTCTGCAGTGTTTAAATGCTTACATATACACACAGTTACTGTCCCTCCACACATACGACTCGGTTCTGCTTCTATGCCGCAGCTTTGTTTACTTTTTCCCACCGAGGCTTCTAGACTTCTGATTGGCCGACATTTCTGCACGGTTAGGAATCTAGCGCCACCTGCTGCTTTGGCATGTTCATAGCAGCGTTTTCCTTTATTTCTGCCTTTATGTGTGGACGGGATTATTTTTAAAACGAAAACGGAAAATCTCCGTTTTCAAAAATACCCGTGTATGTGTGGACGTAGCCTCAGTCTCTGACTGGAAGCGCTAATTCGTCATTCGGCTTTTGTCAGACTAAAGTAACTGTTAAAACTGTTTGAAAAGCTCAGCTATACAACAAGGAGAGATTGAGAATTTCCTTTTAGTTCTCAGTTTATTTGATATTGACAAAAGTTAGTCAGTTTTGTCTGTTCTTCTGTAAAACAAACTAAGATTTATTTTTAGAATTAATATTTTGTTTCTAAGTGGAATTGACAATTTAGTCTGTTTCGTTTGTTCTATTTTGAAACTTAAACGCTTTAGCGGCTGCCTTTTGTGTAGTTTGCAATATTTGCCTTTATCTATCTGAAAAAGTCTCATGTTCCTTAAGTACATCTACCCTGTTGAACTTATTATGGGAAATAAATATTTAAATAAAAACAAGCTGCTGATTATTTCACATTTTACTTGTGAGCAACGGCACATTTAAATCTTACAAATATAGTTATTTGGCTTATATCGTGATAGATATCGTTATCGCCTGAAATGAAAAAAACATATCGTGATATGAAAAAATCTCATATCGCCCAGCTCCAGCTGCTTGTGTGTGCTTTATTGATCTTTACCTTTATTAAACACAATACAAAAACCCATATAAAAAATTACATTCTTTATAACCACAAAATATAAGTTTATCTTTATTTAACAAAATCAGAAGTTCAATAATACATTTACCATCAGGGGAAAGAGTTCACAGAAGAATTGAGGCACAATTTTGATGAAGACTTAAGAAGCCAGTCAGCAGCTTTGAGCAGCGAGGCAGTAGAAACCGGATGCAATTCAAACTACTTTCATGGCATCATATTTCAGTTTATTCATGTACAGAGTCTGATAGTCCACCTCCCAGAACACTGATTTCATATGGTGCTAGAGACTGTGTACAAACATCTACGTCACCAAATGAAATCAGTTTCTGAGTGCAGTTCTTTACTCAACAAGTCTTCTGATTGACACTGTTAATAGGTTTAATACAGAAAAGGACATTCTTGTATATTCATGGCCTGGCAAGCTTCCTTTAGCAAAGTGGATGCAGGTGTAGCTCAAAGGCTGCTGCTGTTTGAGGACGGAAGCTGGCTGTATTTGTTCAGTTGCTAATTTCCCAGATGAACACCAGAGGGTGTGGTTACACAGCCGGCTAGAGCCATGACAGAAGTGGTGCAAGGAATTTAGCTCGGATCTGAAGGGATGTTTTTGGAGAAACTACCTCAGCAAAGCTGGTTGGAAACTCCTGGGTGCCTCCTGGTGTTCCACCTACCTGATTGTGCAGACCTCTGCTGCAAACGACAAAAAAATCTGAATCAGGCTGCTGACCAACGTCACACTGTGCATCATGAAATGCATGAAAATAAAGAATGATAACACAGGCGATATTTACACATCAGTAATGCTATTTCTGAACATTAAATCTGGCTTTTTAGGACATTTCTGATTATAATCTAGACCATAGGTGTCAAACTCTGGCCCGCGGGCCAGGTTTGGCCCGCAGCCTAATTACATTTGGCCCGCGAAGCCATACCAAATTATTATTAGAGCTGGCCTGCTGGTATTATACAGCTAATATATATATCGTTTAGTATTAAGCTTTGCTTGTTCCATAATCAGTTTTTCAGCAAAACTTGTTTGAGTCCAAAAGAAAAGATTAATTCTTAAATCTGGAGGAAGATTTTTTTCTTCCATAAATATTAACTTTAGCCCGCGACCTTGTTCCAGTTTTGAATTTTGGCCCACTGTGTATTTGAGTTTGACACCCCTGATCTAGACAGTGGTTCTTGAACTAAGACGTAGGATGTAAACTTTTTTGATTTCTTAAGAGGGCAATCAAGAATTTTTTTTTGAAAACCACTGTATTAGTCGATGCTCCTGTTACACAGGAACAAAGCTTCAAATAATGAGGCGAGTGTTTATACAAATAAAACCTCTGAGCCAAAAGCGCAGACTGCTGGAAACAGAAGAACAGAAAAAGATTATTTTGAACTGCCTATTTTGAAAGTCATGCAAAGTTCCTCTAGTAGAGATTATAAATTAGAAATGAGTGTAACAGACTCCTTTTAAAATAAAGCCAAAACATACACTGGGTTTGTGTGAAGCTTAAAAATAATCACCTCTCAATTGAACAAGTGAAGTATCTCATTTGTATGTAAACCAAAGAGTAGACTAACTAGAAATGCACTTGGAAAGTACAGTGCTATGTGAAATGCCCTCATAGCTCACAGTGTTAAAGAAAGATATCTACACCCACATCCACACCAACAACGGTTCCTTTTCACACCTGTTCCATCTCTTTACATGATTTTGTGAAATTTGCCCAACAACAAATGATGCTGAAAACATGTTGGATCTCCCTGATGGAGGTTTTATGGTGGAGTTTGTACCAAATTTCACTTTTACTGTCTATGCTCAGGCTGATAATGCAAAGGCATTCTTTTTAACAGCCAGCAGGGGGCGACTCCTGTGGCTATAGAACGAACAGTAAATCCAAATGTTCTCAATTGCTAATTTCAAGTTTTACTGAACCCAGCATTGGAAAATTACGATCCCAATTTGAGTCAAAAAGATAGTAAAGCAGTGTGTGCTGTTACTGACAACCATATGGTTTCTCAGAGAGTTCGCATCTAGTTTCAAAACACCAAGATAGTAACTGCTTTACAACAGGCCTCCATTAAACAGTGGGTGGTGTCATGGTGACTGAGTTTTGAATCTCTGTATGAGTAGGAAAGTGCAAACCTTGCTGATTCTCCTGGTTTCTGTATGGTAAGCTGTGCTAAACCAAACTATCCCCTATAGATTCATCTTTACAGTGAAGAGAGGTGAAGGCCAATCAATGTTCTGGTTTGTCTTTCAGAAACAAAATTGACAAATGCAAAATGTGTAACTATTTCTTTAAATGTGGGATGCGATTAAGTAATTACACAGAAGCAGGTTGGGTAACATTCACAGGGCAGGGATAGAACAATAGGATAGAGACAATCCTCTATTCAGCTTTCTTATAGGGTTAAAGCGTCAAGACTTTGTTTTCAGTATCTGAACCAAGTACAATAAACAGCTGAAATTAAGTGTGCACCATAAAGGTATGCAGCAGGTCTAGCAGGTCTTATAATAATGTTTCAACCACAGAAGCTATGAAGCTCTGAGTCATGTTCGTTGTCAGATGGCTTCATTTGAACGTCAGTTTAAATGGGGTGAAGTTCATCACACCTCGCCAAATCCCACTGAACATATGGAGCAACAAGCAGAGACACAAAGCTGGAGAGTAAAATAATGCTTGATTTCAATGAAGGGAAAGATTAGTCTCTGTGCAATCTTCCCACATCATGAAAAATTTTTTTTCATGGATGAATAAAGACAAAGGAAATGAATTCACCAATGTGTCACCAAACTGTGGTGGTGACTGAGGATCCAAAGAAACAGTAGTCATCAGTGCATCTTTCATTTCCCCAGTCCTTTTACCTGATATCATCTGCTGTCTCAGAATATAAAGCAAGAATGAGTCATTTTGACATCACTCTAAAATGCAGAGAATAAGTCAGGGGAGACTCTGCTTGATTCAGGGAGGAAGAAGGATGTGAAGGGGTCATTCTACTAAGTGCTTCCTGAAGGTGCTGTGGCTTCAGGTGAAATATCCTCAGCACCCTTAAGCGAGTTCAGTTAAAGGGCAAGCAATTATCCTTACTAGTGGAAGGCATAACCCCAGAAACATCTGCAGTTATGTGCTGGTGAGGCACAGGGATGAGGGACGGAGGTGACATAAACACGGAGGATCTAATATTTCAGTTCCTGAAATAGCATCTGATGAATTTGACAATTCCGAAGTTCAGAGTGACGTAAATCAAACTGAAAGTTGATTTAAATCAGTCTTTTAAAGTATTTATTTCACATTAAGGTACTCTGTTTTAAAGGAAGACAGTTGAAAAATTCCTGTTGAATCATTGTTTTTGCTCAGATGTTATCAAACGTACGCCAACAGGGGTTTAACATTAAACCCAACCCTGTTTCCAGGAATGGATAACTCACTGGTTGCTGCAGCTTAACCTTTACCAGATTGGGTTGAGAATGCTATTGATCTTCGCATCTAACTCCAGGCAAGTCAGTGAGTAAACACAAATTCCAACATGTCAGATTATTACTCCAAGACAATGAGAAAGAAGTATGATAGGAACCCAAGGGGTCTTTTAGGATTCAGAAAACTGGTAAGGAAAACCATCCCTGACTGCTTAAAAATACAACAATGAAGACTAGTTCATCCACTTCCTGGCCCAGTTACAACCTGTGAATACTTAACTCTTTCGTGGATGAAATATGCATGGTTATTTTGTGTTATATATGTATAAACTCAATTATTAAAGATCATCTTGATCATCTTGATCATCAAGATCAACTCTTCATCTTTTTTAAAATGTCTGCGCACTGTTACGTTGCTTGCTTATAATAAATAGCAGTTTATAATAATTACTTCATTGTCTTCCTTCTCTCACCCCAACCAGTCGCAGCAGATGGCCGCGCCCCTCCCTGAGCCTGGTTCTGCTGGAGGTTTCTTCCTGTTAAAAGGGAGTTTTTCCTTCCCACTGTCGCCAAAGTGCTTGCTCATAGCCGGTCATTTGATTGTTTATTGGTTGATTATTCTCTGTATGTATTATTGTAGGGTCCACCTTACAATATAAAGCTGTTGTTGTGATTTGGTGCTATATAAATAAAATTGAATTGAATTGTATGTAGGGGTAATTGGTGGGGGTCAAAAGATCAGGCTTTAGACTGTTACAGAGTGAAGATACTGCTAATATGAAGACCTTGAGGGGCATGCCTCTCCCACAAAAGCCCCACCCAGCAGCTGTTAAAATCTTCTGTTTACAGGGGGCCAACCAATCAGAGGAAAGGTGGAGGAAGGAGAAAAGCTCTGGCTTGTTTCAGACAGAGGCTCATTATCAGATATTTTAAGATTAGATTTAATGTAATCTTACATTAAGATTAGCAAAACATGAGCATCAGGCTGATCAGAACTTTTTGCCGTCTGAGGACCGAGAGTGATGTCAATCAAACCCTGTTTAGAGGGCACAGTACTAACCACTGATGTGACATAGCTGTGAGTTTTCTGATACTGCTTGAAGCGATCAAATGAATGACCTGTTAACAAATGCTGACGTGACACGTGAAAGGGTTAAACTTAGAAGTGTGTCATGCGTCAAGAGAAAAACCCTACATCCTGGACTTAAAGCAATCAACCTTGTGACAGATGAGTCAGAAGAAAAAAAATCCTGGGCTTTTTTTTAAACACATTGATGGTGATCATTGATTATGCATGCATATATATGAGCCTCAGCATGACAAAGAGTGCAAAGGAATAACACAGAAACACAGCTATTACTACTATCATTTGCTATAGGTAGGATGACTAACAGGGGGATTTTAAAGACTTGCTACTGTGCTGCTAATTATTCTGGACCTTTATTTCTTTGCCTGAGATCCGGGACTGCACAGACAAAAGAAGGCTTCATTGCACACCGGACTTAAATGACAGAATGAGGTTTGCAGGGAGTGTTCTGTAGCTAAATATATACCTCCGCCAATGTAGGACAGAATCCAGGTGTGGTCACCTGATGTTCAGAAGCGTAATATCTAGCTACGAAAGCAGGAGAAAGTTTAGAGCAGACAATCATCCAGAATAATTCAGCGTCAAGGTTGGATGTTGAGCCATTTTCTTGCGAGAAATGATGGAGCAACAGAGAGAAAGAGTTTCTCAGAAGTGGCTCAGAGGCAGAGGACCTTATGATACTCACTGCCTTTGCGTTTACTAGACAGAAACCAAAGATAGAAATTTTACACAATTCCCAAATTCTGGGCTGGTTCTCATCCCGGAGAAAGTGCAGATAAATTGTCAACTATTGCCCTAATGGACCTAATGGATTAAAGCTTGGAAAAATAAAAAGTGAAAGATTGTGGCTTACTGTGCTTTAAAAGTTGAGTGAAAATGAAACTGCTAAGTCATTTTCTGTAACAACCAGAACCATTACGCAAAATAACACAGTAACAAGACATAAGGTCAGCATGTTAAAATGATATCTGTGTCTTCATAACACGCAAATTAAAATAAATATATGAATAAAAAGAACAAATACATAAGCACAGGAATAAACACAAACACTTACCGAGCCGCCAGTCACCTGCGACACAGTGAATGACTTCCTCCTTGAAGACGTTTTCATACCCGCTTCTCCAGTTCAAAGCCACTCCTGTCCCGTACTGAGGCGTCCTGTATTATATTGTACTGTAGGTTCTGAGCTCCTCAGGGCTGTCTTCTCTCTACGTAAGTGTGTGAGAGAGCTTGATGAGCGACAGAGGAGTTATGAGATGGAGATGCCGCTGTGAGCTCCGCCCTCCTTCCTTTCTCTCTTTTTACAGTCAGTATGAGCTGTTCATCCACTCTGCTGCCAGAGTCATTATTGTAACTGTGAGTCAATGCGGGCTCCACACAAACACAGGCACACACACACAAACACACACACACGAAGGCAAGCTGCACTTTAAACAGGGAGAATAGAAATGTCTTGAAACCTTTACAAACGTGTTCCCACATGATAAAAACCCTCATAAAAAATCGACAGCAGCTGCTACCAAAGAGCTCACACACATTACACAAACATTACACACCCAGCATGACAAAGCATCCTTGGACTAGCCAGCACCAACAAGCGATTACTCTATGTGCGCACTTCATCCACATAAATCCATAGATTGATCTCCTCCATGGTTGTTTGGGGCCAAATGTAGAATGCTGTGAAAATACCACACATTGAGTAATTTTTTTCCCTTCCAGTGTAGGCCTCCACTGGATTCCTGACCTGCAAATTGGCAAATTAAATTGTGTGCGGTGAAAAACAGAGGAACACAGCCCCGTTAAACTAACCACAACATAAAGTATCCTATCATTAACAGAAAAAACAGGCTTGAGCTTCCTCTGTGACAAGAACCACACAAGCTGGGAAATTCCCTGGCCGAGGGGGGAAGGGGAAAGGATGAAATAGGATCCATATGGAGGTGACAGGTGAGAGGGCACGACTCACAGACCGGGAATCTCACTCTGCATTCCTCTGGCTTGACGGGAAACAGGATAATTGCTCTTCCGGCGTAGTAAACTCATGCGCATGCATATTGGAACACCAGACCACATGACCAAGCTTCCTTTTCCCAGTATCCATTCCTCCGTTGTGAGTCAGCTGACCACAACATGACTCGTTCATCTCCTCCTTTGATCTTTCCATCCTGAAGATGCCAACGGAAGTGGCTGAAAGGTCTGAGTCACATTCACTTCTCACCCTGATTTCACTGTAAAACCCTCCTCTTCCCCCTCACTCACTACAACAACATCCACATTTTGATCCAGCTGTCATCAATCCAGCATCCACCTACACAATATAAGCACTTGTTTTTACTCACTCTGCCTTTTACCTCCCACCTCATTCACTTTCCTCCATCCGTCTATCCTGAGATGAATAAACAGCCCCAGCATTTCAAGGAATATCTCCTGCTCTCAATCCAACCTCCTGACCGACGTAGATCCCTAATCCTCACCAGCCGCCTCACCGGAGAAAAGCTCTGCTATAAAGACAGCGAGACTGAAAATATCTCTCCTCTCCTCGCTCTGATGCACTCTCCGTTTCTCTTCCTTCTTCTCTCTCTCTCTCGCTCTATCTCTCTCACTCTGTTTACAACTGAAGAGCAGCTTTAGAGACATGAGGCATAGTGAAACTGGTTCCCTGTAGATTATGAAGTCATGATGACCGGGGCATGCTGATCCAGTCATTACACCTTATGTTATGGGTTTATCCAAATAAACTGACTTCTCTGAAAATCAGTTGCATTTATATTTGTTTAGGAAACAAGAACAAGAAGTGAAATTGAAGCAGGAGAGTGACATTTTTAGAAATGCACTCACTGGTATTCCTCGCTCAATTTAACCCCTTAATTCCATGTTTTCTAACAGCTCCGGAGACCTGATGCCAAAATTTGGATTAACTTTGGGCGTGTTGTCATGTGCAAAGATGGAGAGGAGAAAGCAAAACAAGACCGCTGATCACTGAAGAAAGTCCCACAAAATTACCTTCTGGTCAGCTGGGCCTCCTGGGCCTGCTTGGGTTCTCTCAGTGTACTCCAGCTTCCTCCCACAGTTCAAAGAAGTGTATGTCAGATTGACTGGTGATTCAGACCTATCCATAGTAGCCTAGTGCCATCTGGAATAACACCTACTAGGTTAAATAGGAGGATGGATGACACATTTCTTGTGTTTGTTGTAAAGTAAACTCTTTTTTGTTTCATTTTTCTGGAGCAGGAAGCTATAAACATGTAGTGGTTCCATGGTTTTGTAATGAGTCAGTCATAGTTGCTAGACAAAACTACGATTGTCTAGTTTTGACTGTCTTTGTATTACAGTTCTGTCTTGAGTATTGTTGACATTCTGTTTTTTTGTTCTGGTGTTATGGTTATGTTACAGTTATCTGTGCATTAAGTTAATGGGAGGTTGTTTGTGCTGTTTGTGCCCCATTCTGTCCCCTCAGGCTTATGTCCACATTCTTCTGTTTCTGTGTCTATCTTGTATCTCTTAGTCTTGCTCTCAGTAATCATTACTTCCTGTTTTATTTGGATAGTCTATTCTCAGTTCTGTTCAGTTTGTTCAATTTGACCCGTTCATTCAGTGAAACAGATCTTGCGGGGGCTACACAGTTGCTTCTACAGAGTGGCACTTGCTCCTATGTACTTCCACCTGATTAATTCTAAGTTTATAAGATTTCATTAGTTTCTTGGATGTCATAATCACACACTAGTCAATGTATATTTATGAGTACAATATAATTTGTTTTCTATTAAATAACCTCAAAAAAATGACTGACAGTATCTTGAAGAAACATAGCAAAAATTAAACCTTTGCTGACACTCAATAATGTGGAAATTCTACTAAACACTAGATTGAATTTTCTCTAATTATTTTAACTCACATGTCACGTCAATCTCCCAGTCCTCCTTACTCTACACTCTGTTCCACTATAATTTAGAATACATTTTTAAAATGGTATCAATAATGTATAAAGCCCTACATGGGCAGGCTCCTGCTTATATATAGCAGAGCTACTGAGACCTTATAACTGCAGCCAACCTCACACATTATCTTCGAAATGTTCCATGCTCTTATTTAAAAACCAGAGGTGATGTTGTTGCTGCTTTGGAGCAGCCTTCCTCGGCCTATCTTTGCTAAATCTATGGTTTGTTTAACAGTAAATGTCTCCTGACAACACTTTATAATAGGCTAGCTTTTCCTTAATCTTTCTTCCATTATTTGTGGCCTTTTGTTCTTCTGATGTTTATATTGGAGTGCTTGTGCAGGAATGAATGAAAGACTGTGTGTTTAGACTCAGTTTACATGTATGAATATGTACAATTATGCTTAATGTGTTTTCATCCAAACATTGAAGCACTTTGTAACTGTATGTTTTAAAATGTGCTTTACAAGCCTATTATTATTATTATTATTATTAAATTGGCAGCTGCCACATGAAAAATAAACGGCAGCACTTAGCATTAACATAATTAACTGGAATTAATATCTGTATTTTACAGCTTTGTGTGATTTTTGACAGTATCCATCTCTTATAATCTCTTGTTTTAGTTGCAAGTGTTGCATTTTACTGTTATAATTTTAACCAGCTCATTACTGGTTAAATGCAAAGAAAGCAGCTTCCTTTAATAGTCGAGTATTAAGCAGCTAAGAATTCGAACAATTCAGACCTTCAGAAACAGGTTAGTATTCAAACACATGTAAAAGAAGGAGCGTACCTAGTGGGTGTGTTAAAAAACAAACAAACATTTATATGTCAGTGTAATCCGTTATTGCTGCCCCCAAGTGGCTGAAAATTTGTGCTGAAAATTCAAAGTGAGCTGTGGCTGCTGGTGAAGGTGGCGTGGGTGTGGAAAGGATAAACGGGGGTGAAAAGGACAGCGTCATTGAACAATGACAGGATGGATGAATATGGGGTGTCAGCACAGGCAGAGGTGAAGATGGGTTGTTGACATGTTCTTTCCTCTCCACATGTCCTTTGAAGAGAAATGGATGAATACATTAAAAGAATAGTTGAGTAACAGGCACCGATATGGGGTTACTGTATGTCTCTGTGCACTGAAAATGGATTTGTATTATATATGAACAGACATCAAACACAATTTAAGGCCAGTGGCCAAGGTAACAAGAGTAAAAAAAAACCCCAACATATAAAAACCCAGAGTTACGCAACTATGCTTATCGAGTAGTATAAAGGGTTCAGACATCCTTGGTAACAATCACTATCAAAGAAAATTACAGGATTACATAACTCACCTCCATCAAAACTCACATGTAATATTCCCTAGGGATCGTAAATGGATATATTTACTTATACTTATGTTTTACATTAAAAGTAAATTGACATTCATGCAGACCTTCAGTTCTGTAGCATCTTTTTAATTTCAGCCACACGCACAACTCTCATGACAGCAGCAAAAGAGACGACCAATATTAAATTTTTTTAAACATGTTTTCAATGATAAGTTGTGATGTGAGGCTGATGAAGACAATATGTCAGCCAGTTGCTACGTCTTCACGTAGGTGTAATATGAGGTATTATTTGGTAACACTGAGTGGGTGATTGGGTTACAGAGGTGGGCTTTTCTATGCGGAATGAGATACTGCCTGGGCACACACACACATTTGCACACACAAACCTCATTTTTCTTCTCTTTATTTTATTGCAGCCAGCTCCCTAACAACCTGACTCACCTCCCTAGTTCCAAAGGCCCCATGTCCTTCAGAGAAATCCACATGTATTCATCATTTCGCAGGAAGATGAAAGATTTCAAAGCCAGAGATTTCTTGTGTGAAAGGTGCTTTTATTCAAGTCTTAATATAAAAAACATGCAATTAGATATTTCTTTTTGAAGACACTACAAAACCAACATTAGTTAAAAAAAAACTGCCTTTTCCAAACCAGTTCTGACACTATAAGAGTTGCATTTAAATTTTAATGTACAGCAATACTATGGTACAGCTTTCCTAAATGCCCATGGAAGTATTACTATTACCAGCAAGACATTATTGACTGATTTTTAAACATTTATATTTATAAACAACTATATCAATTTACTGAAAGAATTTTGTTCAGTAGAATAAAAATATATGCTACTTTCTTAAACACCTTGATATTTTTCTCTGTTATTCAGATAGAAAAACAATTAAATCCGCTCCATCGCTTCACATTGAATGAATGAAAAACATCAGATCAACTCTGATTATCTTCAGTTTAACATTGAGTTGTCATAGCAACAGTTCCTGGCACTGTATCTTTTATCAAGTATTTAAATGCTCAGTTGAACCTTTATTAGTTGCAAACTGCAGTGTTTCTACAGTTTGACGAATGTGGCTTGTAGCATTTGAGCTTGTGACACTGAACCAAACCAAAATGATGAATCACAAATTATATGAGTGACACCTTTTAGCAATTTTATCCATCCTTAATAAAAAGAGAGTTTGCAGCCATGATTGCAGGTAGGGATGAATACTGACAAAGGTCATTCCAGAAGTGGAGGACAATTTAGGCTCCAACAACAGCAAAATAAATAAATAAACAAATACATATATATACATACATAAAATGGACTTAAGAAATGTGTATAATTGAACGAAATAAAAACACATAAGTGGATTTATACTTTTATGTTTTATCTTGTCTTATAGCAGCGGCCCCCAACCCCCAGGCCACGGACCGGTACCAGGCCGTGAGAGTTGAGGTTCGGGTGTGAAATTGATGGTTTTCAGGATTTTTATTGTTATTTTTTTAATCGTTTTTATCGTTAACTCTGTTTCCCTGGGACTTTTCCAGTGTATTATGAAAAAAATCTTCTTTTCTATTTGTTACTGGTACTGGTTTTATTTTGTTGTATTTATCTGCGACACCTTAAAGGCTGGTCCATGAAAATATTGTCAGACATAATCTGGTTATCAAGAAGTTGGGACAAGAGAAAAATACCAAATTCACAGGAAGGGAAGAACCTGTCCTACAATTTTGAAAGATCCCAAGAAGCTTGAATAGCTACTGATGTGATTATTGATCGTCTCTTTATCCATCTCCTTGGAGATTTCTGATTGAATTTCTGTGTGTGTGAGGGAGCTTTACTCTAGAGGTTTTATTATCTCTGAATCTGATGAGTTAAATGAGTTAAATAGTTAGTCAGTTAATCTTTCATGAGATCATTTTTTTTAGTTGAGTGAATA
Source organism: Aulonocara stuartgranti (assembly GCF_965226115.1). Classification (NCBI taxonomy): domain Eukaryota; kingdom Metazoa; phylum Chordata; class Actinopteri; order Cichliformes; family Cichlidae; genus Aulonocara; species Aulonocara stuartgranti. The sequence goes on along the minus strand of NC_138945.1, from coordinate 52,738,434 downwards.
AACATTTTACTAGGTGAAAAACAAAAAAAGTACATCCAGACCAGTGTTAGTAGTCACAGATGTACAGTAGCGACTGAAATGCAGTTACATAATGTTTAACACACAAGCACACACTGCACTAGTGCATAAACGCAACAAGCCACAGACAAATGTTAGTAAGTTGGCCACCGCTTCCTCTGTGGCCAATGAGAGAAGCTGACGTCAGATCTGCTGAGGAGACCACAGCTTCACTTTGAAAGACAGTGAGGGGGATGAGACATTAAGAGTTACTTTCAAAACACATTTGCAGCATTTTCAGAACTGAAAATGAAGCATTCTTTGGTTGTTAAGCATAAAAAACAAACAATACAGAATGTAGTCACAAACTTCCTCATCCTATCCAGTCTTTGCATGTAAACTCTTCGCTTGACAAGTCTCTGCAACCGCACAGAAACCAAGCACGCGTGCAAACAGCCACTTCCTCCTCAGATGAAGCAGAACACGGTGTACCTTAGATCACACAAGAAACATCTTAGCAGACACGAACACCAGGCCTTGATTTAGATGCTTTGCGGTTTTAACCAAAATTAGGATCCAAGTAACACAAAACTGGAAACTGATGACGCAGAGGCTTTTCTAAATGTAACTAACCATGTCTTTGAAGTAGCTTACTGATACGCTTTTAAGTATTTCCCTTTTTATCTAGTTTTATATTGAATTATTATTGCTCATTAATGTAAAATTTGTAGTTGACTGAAGAGGAGCTATTTTGTATTTGACTACAATGGTTTGTCAAATTAGATGCATTTATATATGTTCTCTAAACCAGTATCAAAACAGCTGCTGTGAAAACACCAAAATCAGTCGCTTCAGCTGTACAGGTATCAATTTTTAGATCATTTAGTGTATGACCAAATATATATTTCCAGTTCTTCATATACTTTGTGTGCAAAGTAATTAAAGCAACTTCATCTCTCTCCTGTTTTTATACTGCTGGGTCAGTCTCAGGAGTTTGGAAAGAAATTACTGGACTTCTTTAAGTTTGGAGATGGTGGAGAGTCCCAGGGACTTAATCCATAGTGGGATTAAGTATTGATCATGAGCCAAGGTGTGGAATCAGAATCAGAATCAGAATCAGAATCAGAAAGGGGCTTATTGCCAAATGTTGAGCAGGTTTACAACATTAGGAAATTGCTGCGGTGCTTCAGTGCAAACATAGTGTCATAAATAGCACTTAAATAGACATGAAAAAATAAAAGTAGGGATAAGAATTAAAAGTGCTACGTAGAAAGATATGTGCATGAGATATACATGAGATATATACATGAGAATAAGAATTAAGAGTGCTACGTTGAAAGATATATACATGAGTGCAGGTGGTGATCAGTGCCAAACATGGAATGATGCAGTGAACACAGCGTAGGGTCATGTGTTAGTGGCGGGTACAGTCATATGGTTATTGTTCATGTGTCCAACAGCAGAGGGGAAGAAACTGTTCTTATGGCGAGAGGTTCTGGTGCGAATGGACCGGAGCCTCCTGCCTGAGGGGAGCAGGTCAAACAGACTGTGTCCAGGGTGAGAAGGGTCAGCTGAGATCCGAGCTGCACGCCGCAATGTCCTGGAGGTGTACAGGTCCTGCAAAGATGGGAGTCTGCAGCCAATCACCTTCTCAGCAGAGCGCACAACACGCTGCAGTCTCTGTTTGTCCCTGATAGTGGCTCCAGCGTACCACACGGTGATGGAGGAGGTGAGGATGGACTCGATGATTGCAGTGTAGAACTGCATCATCGTCCGTGTTGGCAGGTTGAATTTCTTCAGCTGCCTCAGGAAGTACATCCTCTGCTGGGCTTTCTTGATGACGGAGGTGATGGTGGGCTCCCACTTCAGGTCCTGGGTGATGGTGGTACCCAGGAAGCGGAATGAGTCCACAGAGGTGATGGGGGTGTCAGTCAGGATGATGGGGGGGAGTGGGGCTGTGTGCTTCCTGAAGTCCACAATAATCTCCACTGTCTTCTGGGCATTCAGCACCAGGTTGTTGTGGCTGCACCAGGACACCAGACGTTCAACCTCCCTCCTGTAGGCAGACTCATCCCCGTCCGAGATGAGCCCAATAACGGTGGTGTCATCTGCAAACTTGATTAGCTTGACAGACTGGTGGGTGGAGGTGCAGCAGTTGGTGTACATGGAGAAGAGCAGGGGAGAAAGAACACAGCCCTGAGGGGAGCCGGTGCTGATGGTCCGGGAGTCCGAGACATTCTTTCCCAGCCTCACATGCTGCTTCCTGTCCGTCAGGAAGTCAGTGATCCACCGGCAGATGGGATCAGGCACATTCATCTGGGAAAGCTTGCCTCGGAGATGGTCTGGAAGGATGGTGTTGAAGGCAGAGCTGAAGTCCACAAACAGGATCCTGGCGTAGGTTCCTGGGGAGTCCAGATGCTGCAGGATGAAGTGTAGGGCCATGTTGATGGCGTCGTCTACAGACCTGTTGGCTCTATATGCAAACTGCAGGGGGTCCAGGAGGGGGGCCGTGAGGGTCCTGAGATGGGCGAGAACTAGGCGCTCAAATGACTTCATGACCCACACCAAAAAGGTGTGGGTCATTATTAGCAGAGGTTTTGGGCGTAACCATCGTGATACCTTGCCTCACCCTATCATGTGACCCATTGAGATCACGTGAGTCGAGGTTGAAGCGTCTGGGAAGGGATCTCAAAACTGCACCGCAGATCACAGACAATTGGTGTTGTAAGCCACCTCTTTTGTTCAAAGATCATTCACTCCTCTTTCAAACCATCTGTCTTCTCTGTCCAAAAAGTGAGCACTGGCATCCTCGAAATAATGACCTTTGACCTTTAGATGCAGATGTCCAGCTGAGTCATGTCCAGTCGAGGTGGCTCTTCTACGTTGTGCTATGCATTTATGGAGTGGGTGGTTGGTTTCTCTAGTGTAGAAGTCTGAGCACTCCTCGCTGCACTGCTTAGAGAAGTCCAGTCTCTTTCTTTCCAAGCTCATTAGACTACCATGATCAGGATGGGTGAGAACCTACACAGACATTTAGATGGGGTCAGGTTGACCTGTGAAGTTCAGAATAGGGAAGAACGGTGATACTTTGCATAAACAACATGAACAACATCCTTTACGCCTTGTATTTGTGCTTCAGGTGTAATGGTGGGGCAGATAGTGGCACACTTTGAGCATTGTTTAAACACCACAGCCACCACAGAGTATTTTTGTTGACCATGTCCATCTCAGTGGGGCCACAGTGTACCCATCTTCTGATGCCAGTTTCCAGCAGGATAATGCAACATGTCCCAAAGCTTAAATGATCTCAAACTGGTTTCTTGAACATAGTAATGGATTCACTGTATTTAAATAGCCTCCACAGTCACCAGATCTCAATCTAATAGAGCATCTTTGGGATGTGGAGGAACAGGAGATTCACATCATGGATGTTCAGCTGACATAGTTCAAAATCCCCTTCTTTTGCAAATACTTCTTACTTTAATAACTAACAGTATAATGTGATAAAAGCGAATAAATTGACTGACAATTTATTGATTGATTGATTGTATTGACGGGTGTGACTTCTTGAAACTGCACCAATTTTCTTGAAATGACCTCCAAGACAGAAACTTGAACCTATTTTCGTAATACTGATTTTTTTTATGCCATAAAAAGTAACTGTGCAGAAAGGAGACCATCTTCCATTTGTGGTAAAACGATGATCACATGTCCACTGTCACATATAAGCATTTCTACGTAGGTTGTTTATGCACCTGCACTTCTGCTGTCCAGTGCTCCGTCTTATTTGCGATGTTCAGGATGTTGTGTTTATGAGTTTTCTTTTTTTGCTTTGCATCCATAATTTTGCCACAAGTAATGAGCTATATCACAGAAAAACAGCCGCTTTACCTCCCTGAGAGCATCAACTGGATTTCATGAGCACAGTAATAAATTTTTATTAAATTGTGAACTCAAAATCAGCGGGGGGCAGCACATGCACAGACACAAACACACGCACGAATATTTTCTTTAACCGTGAACCATTATGTTCCACATCAAGGTTTACTGATGGATTTAATTTTTTCTTCGTTGTTACACTCTGCTCACTCAGTAGTTCCTTCATGCGTTCACACTCTGATAAACAGCTTTTATAACTTCAAGGCACGTGTGTAAAATGATTAATCAGGCTCTCAGTCTGCAAATGTTCTGCTTGTCTGTTGTGTTTTGCTTCATTTAAAAGAAAAAAGCAAGCACTTAAAAATTAATTTTGCCGTTGCATCGATATAATTGCTTTGATCCCATGATGAGCAGCAGACTAAAGTGTCCTTTTAGTTAACGTCTGCATGCGTCTGGCACTTCCTTGGGTACATAGAAAGGCTGCAGTAGTCTGCCAGGATGCGGTCCACATTAACCGCCTGTTCTCATCTTATTCTGTGAGAGGAGAGAGATGGTTTAAAATGATCAATAAAGATCCACAGCAAATGAGGTATGAAATCAAATAATGTGTTTAAGTCAAGTCGGGTCGTACTTTCTTGGCTTCGTCCACACACTGCATGTAGGCAGCGGCAATGCGCGAGCAGCACAGAGTCTTTCCCGTGTTCTCCTTGTAGCATTTTAATATCTGACTCTGCAAGTCTCCACACACTGGGTGGGTGTTAAAATGACTGAGAGAGAGATGAAGAAAATAATATTAAATAACATTTGCCTCATTCTTATGATTCAAACGACCGTGGCTCAGGGGGTTGGGAATCGCATCTGTAACCGGAAGGTCGCCGGTTCGATCCCTGGGCTCTCTGTCCTGGTTGTTGTGTCCTTGGGCAAGACACTTTACCCTACTTGCCTACTGGTGTTGGCCAGAGGGGCCGATGGCGCGATATGGCAGCCTCGCTTCTGTCAGTCTGCCCCAGGGCAGCTGTGGCTACAACTGTAGCTGCCTCCACCAGTGTATGAATGTGAGAGTGAATGAATAGTGGTATTGTAAAGCGCTTTGGGTGCCTTGAAAAGCGCTATATAAATCCAATCCATTCAAACTTAACTTACATCAAATAAAAGCTGTAATAAGGCTTACATGACACTACACATAAACAAATTAAAGTGTTCTGACTTACGTAAAACGGCTGAGAGTCTCTTCTTTGCCCTTCCGGAAGCTCTCGACAGAGACTTTGTAAAACTCTGCACACTGCCAAAGTGGTAAAAAACACACACATTACCCTCAACATAACATATCACAACTGCTTCAACAAAATCCCACAAAAGAAATTCAGGACGTGACAGCTCCTCAGTGGCCAAAATTTGCATTTAAAGACCCCGAAAACATGTTTTAGCTCAACTTCACGGTTCTATCACTGGTGTCAGCTGTAAAAGGTGGTGCTACATGTGTGTAGGCTCTAATTAGGATCCAGACATGTTGGAATTAAAGCGTGATGACATTTGTTAAGGTGTTTGATCATGTACCTATGGCACTGTTAATAAAATGAAAACAAAGCGCAGCATACTGCTGTATCTTGGATTGGCACATGGGTGCATTTACAATGCAATTTGATACCTGAAGAAAGTAATTAACAGTTTCAAATAGTTCCAGATATACTGCTGAAAAATTAAAGGATCACTTAATAATTTTAACATCAAGCCCAGAAAGGATTGACGATTTGATAATTTTGGTTTCCACTAACTGGTGTTGTTTCATTTCTTTCTCCACAAATTATTCAGTGTGCAGTACTGTGCAAAAGTCTTTTTTGTTAGGAAAATGGGAAATAGCCAAAACGTGCAGATATACATGGAAAACAAAGTTGTATAATTCTAACAACTGTCCTCAGGAATCGCTCTGTAAATTTCTTGAAAGACATTCAAAGCTCTTCTTTGGATCCTGGCCTCTTTTTATTCTGTTCTCTTTCAAGATGACCCCACACTGCTTTAATAATGTTCAGGTCTGGGCTCTTGGGGGGGCAATCCATGAGTGCTAGTCATGGTTAGTCATTGCATGTTTTGTGCAGTGCCTTTGGGATCATTTTCATGCTGAAAAGTCACTTTCCAGATGATCCTAGATGGTGGATCAAAATCTGAACGTACTTTTCTGCGTTCATAATTCCATCAGTTTTGACAAAAATCCCCAACACCACTGACTGAAATGCAGCTCCAAGTGATGACAGAGCAGTCAGTCACTGTTGAACCTCTCTTCTGACCCCTGCTGTACAGATTGATAATCACTTGAAAACAAAAACGTCATTCAAATCTGGGTTCATCACTACATAAGACCTGCTGCTACTGATTTTCAGCCCATTATCTTGTGTAAAGATAATGGGCTGAAAGACATAAAGACCTGGATGGCCGCTAACTTTCTGCTTCTTAATTCAGATAAAACTGAGGTCATTGTACTCGGCCCTGAAAAGCTTAGAAATATGGTATCTAACCAGATTCTTACTCTGGATGACATTACCTTGGCCTCCAGTAACGCTGTGAGGAACCTTGGAGTCATTTTTGACCAGGACATGTCCTTCAACGCACATATTAAACAAATATGTAAGACTGCTTTCTTCCATTTGCGCAACATCTCTAAAATTAGAAATATCCTGTCTCAGAGTGACGCTGAAAAACTAGTTCATGGATTTATTACTTCCAGGCTGGACGACTGTAATTCATTATTATCAGGATGTCCAAAAAACTCCCTGAAAAGCCTTCAGCTGATCCAAAATGCTGCAGCAAGAGTCCTGACAGGGACTAGAAAGAGAGAGCATATTTCTCCTGTTTTGGCTTCCCTTCATTGGCTTCCTGTTAAATCCAGAATTGAATTCACATACAAGGTCTTAATTAATCAGGCCCCATCTTATCTTAATGACCTTGTAGTACCATATCACCCTATTAGAGCACTTCGCTCTCGCTCTGCAGGCCTACTTGTTGTTCCTAGAGTATTTAAAAGTAGAATGGGAGGGAGAGCCTTCAGTTTTCAGGCCCCTCTTCTGTGGAACCAGCTTCCAGTTTGGATTCGGGAGACAGACACTATCTCTACTTTTAAGATTAGGCTTAAAACTTTCCTTTTTGCTAAAGCATACAGTTAGGGCTGGACCAGGTGATGCTGAATCCTCCCTTAGTTATGCTGCAATAGACGTAGGCTGCCGGGGATTCCCATGATGCATTGAGTTTTTCCTTTCCAGTCACCTTTCTCACTCACTATGTGTTAATAGACCTCTCTGCATCGAATCATGTCTGTTATTAACCTCTGTCTCTCTTCCACAGCATGTCTTTTATCCTGTCTTCCTTCCCTCACCCCAACCGGTCGCAGCAGATGGCCCCGCCCCTCCCTGAGCCTGGTTCTGCCGGAGGTTTCTTCCTGTTAAAAGGGAGTTTTTCCTTCCCACTTTAGTTGTTGGGTTTTCTCTGAATCTATTATTGTACGATCTACTGTACAATATAAAGCGCCTTGAGATGACTGTTGTTGTGATTTGGTGCTATATAAATACAAATGAATTGAATTGAATTAATCCAGCTTATCTTTTTCTCCCTGTTTTCCTGCCTTAAAAATAGCTTCTTGACATCCACCAGAGAGACCATTTCTAACACGGCTTCAGTGAACAGCAGACAGCTGAAAGGCCAAATGAAACTCAGGTCCTGTGTCAGGTCTTTGCTGGATTTTCCCCCCCATTTCTTAATTACATGACATTCAGATTTTGATCATTTGCTGTAGATACTTTTTCGGCCTACAACTCGCTCTTTTGTCCCTAATGTCTCTGGTTACCTTTAATACTTTGAAGGACACACTGAGATTACACAAGTTACAAGATAGTTTGGCTCCTTAGAAGCAAAATATAATAAAGGGTGACTCAAGACTTTTGCTCAGTACCATATGTCAGTAAAGATTTTCAAGTTGAACATTTAATTTATCAAGATCTGATGTCTGATTGTGTGTTGAGGGTTGCCTAAATTTTGGAGTAATATATACATCACATTAGATTAGATTACAACTGGAATTTTTCAAAACTAGTTAAAAAGCCAGTTAGGCATACACGTTGTCTTTTGTTTACAGTCTTCCCCCCGGCCACTCGACACATCTCTAGCAAAACATAGTCTCGCTTTAAACCTGTAAGAACTTTAAACATATAAGAATTACTTCAAGTCTCAAAAATGTTAACTAACCTTTGTATCGAGTTTTGCAAGATGTTCCTTGTAGAGAGCGTCTCGTTTCTTCAGCTCTTTCTCCTTCTCCTCCAGCTGATGAGCCTGCGATAATGTAACATTCATAGAAGATATCAGCACAGCTCTGAAAACGTCATATTGAAATTTTTTAGAGGCTGACACTCAATTTACATGCGGTTTTTTCAGGGTCAATTTTTCCTGTTTTTCAAAGTTACAGCTGCAACTCATGTCTGTGATTTGCAGCTGTTTGAGAGTGAGGCATGCATGCATGCATCTCTATCGTCCTACCTTCAGCTCCATCCACTGAAACAACAACGTGGCAAGAAAGAAAAAGAAGCACATTAAAAGGAGGAAAGAGTTTTGTATTTACAGCAGAGTTCCTCACATATTCAGAGTCAAGCGTGTCTTCCTTTGCTTACATAAAGCTGCACCATGAGCTTCTCATCTTCCGTCTTCATTCGCTCTTTCATGATAGTCTCTGTGAGCTTCTCCGTGCTCGCCGCCCTCTCAGCCTCCAGAATCTTCTTCACCTGCTCCTCCACCCGAGCCCGAGCTGCTGCCCTCGCCTCAGCTCGAACCTGCACCCTCATCTCCTCCAACCTTCACATGCACAAAGTGCATCTTTTAAAGAACTTAGAGTTGATTAATCGATAAGCTGATCAACTGAGAATGCATCAGCAGCAACTGCTCAAGTGTGCAGATATCCTGGGATAATTGTACTTAATTAATAAGAATATATTCTCTGACTGGGGAGGGGCTGTAGATCTAGTACACTCTGCTTCTGTATGTGTAAGACACGGATTGATACAGTTCAAGGTGTTACACAGACTCCACTTGTCAAGGGAGAAACTGGCAAGAATGTACCAGGGGGCCGATCCGACCTGCCCCAGATGTAAACAGGTGCCAGCCAACTTATGCCACATGTTCTGGTCTTGTTCCAGGCTGAAAGACCTTTGGGCTAACATCTTTAGAACATTCTCATTCATTTATACTAAAGATATGGAACCAATGCCTCTGACAGCCATCTTTGGTGTGGCACCGAGGGAAACTCAACTAACAGCCTCTCAGAGGAAGGCAATAGCATTCACCTCATTGTTGGCTAGGAGATTGATTCTATTCAACTGGATAAAGGCAACACTGCCATCCCATAAACGCTGGGTGGAGGGGGTGATGGCACACCTCAAATTAGAACATCTCAGATTTACTATACAGGGCAACACCAAGAAATTCTTTAAGGTCTGGCAGCCTTTCATTTCCTATTTTGAAGATGAGTTTTCGTCTACTCCATAACTGGCAACTCCCCCCCCCCCCCCCCCCCCCTTTTATTTATTTATTTATCTTTTCTCTGTCTGGGTATAGTTTGTCTTACACTGTGTTGTAGGAATTGAGTTCGAGCTTTTCTGTATGAATGATATGCTTTCTGAAAACTCAATAAAAACACTGATTAAAAAAAATAAGAATATATTCTCTGATATTCAAAGTTTTGATTGCAGTTTAACTTTAAAATCTTTGTTATCGCTATTTAAATATTATATTTATTATTGATTTATGGCGTTTTTGCTTAAAAATGAATAAATTTGAATGTTTTCCTATTAAATAGAATTAGTGACTAAATAATTAATGTGGCATCTTGAGCAGAAATGTGTGCATCGGTACGGATCGACTACAAACCTCTACAGTTGTGTTTTTATCTTATCAGAAGGGACAAATGAGACAGCAAGATTCAAAACTCAGTAAAACATTCAGTCTTGTGTCCTTACTGCCTCTGTAGCTCCTGCCTCTTCTGGTCGATCTCCTCCTTCAGACTTCTCTGCATCTCCTCTTTGAGCTTCTGCCTCAACTCGTCTTCCGACACTTGAGAAGAAACAAACAAAGCAATGATTGCAAACATGTTAAATCTACTGATTAAATTTGATCTCCTACTAAAAGCCTGAAACTCTTTCCAAATGAAAGCCTCAAACATAACTTGAACATCACTGCTTTAGAACGCTGAAATGAAACTTCTACCAGAAATAATGGTCTGAAATAATGGTTACACATTGGTAATAAGAAAAGCAACAAATGGTGTGTCCCTGTGTACTTATTTTTCTGATATGAGTGCTTGATCTTCTTCACAGAGTCAGTATAGTAAGAAGCAAGGAAACGGAGAACCTCACTGGGAGGCAAATCTGCTGAGGTGGTAGGTGGCGTGTTCTGGCACACGCTACAGTTCGGGTCAATTCCACTGAATGCTCTGCCTCAGAGATTTCCGGATGTTACACTGTAACTCTGTAATGTATTTTAGGCTTGGAAACTTCAAACTGCTGCTTTCAGCTCTTGTTAACTGAAATGATCCTGCAGACAATAGACGGAAATGCTCATTCTCAAATCTTAATCCCACCTTAGAGACAAGTGGTTTATTATTGTTATTATTACACTTTTTGGATGCTTCATCAGCTGTATCTCTCTCATTTCCTCAGAGTCATGTGATTTGGACTTTAATTCTGCATACTTGTGTATCTACAACGAGTCTTCAACCTCAGTCTGCGACTGGGGAGAGTGCCCGCCCTATGGAAGACATCCTGCATCGTCCCGGTCCCCAAAAAGAACTGGCCCAATGAGCTGAATGACTTCCGACCGGTGGCACTGACGTCACATCTTATGAAGACTCTAGAGCGGCTCTTCCTCAACCTCCTCCGACCACAGGTACAACATGCCCAGGACCCACTACAGTTTGCATACAAGGCGGGTGTCGGAGTGGAGGATGCCATCCTGTACCTCCTACACAGAGCCCACTCACACCTGGATGGGGGAAAAGGCACGGTCAGGATCCTGTTTCTTGACTTTTCCAGTGCCTTTAATACCATCCGGCCCTGTATGCTTCAGGAAAAACTGAACAGGATGGAGGTGGACCCCTGCCTGGTCGCTTGGATCTCCGACTACCTCACCGACAGACCACAGTACGTCAGGCTGAAGGACATCACGTCTGACACAGTGGTCAGCAGCACAGGAGCACCACAGGGAACTGTGCTGTCCCCTCTTCTCTTCACCCTGTACACCTCTGACTTCAGCTACAACTCTGAATTATGCCATATTCAGAAGTTTGCAGATGACACGGCCATCATGGGGTGTATCTGGGATGATCAGGAAGAGGAGTACAGAAGTCTGGTGAGGAACTTTGTCGCATGGAGTCACACAAACCACCTGCAACTCAACACCTCAAAGACTAAGGAACTGGTTGTGGACTTCGGGAGGTCCAGAGAAGGTCCACTGCTAGTTCAGATAGAGGGGGAGGAGGTGGAGGTGGTCAACAAGTACAAGTACCTCGGGCTGTGGGTGGACAATAAACTGGACTGGTCATGCAACACAGAGCACCTGTATAAAAAAGCCCAAAGCCGACTGTACTTCCTCAGGAGGCTGAGGTCTTTTAACATCTGCAGGAAGCTCCTGAGGATGTTTTACCAGTCGGTGGTTGCTGGAGTACTTTTCTATGCTGTGGTGTGCTGGGGGAGCAGCACAGCAAAGGAGGACTCATCCATGCTGGAGAAACTGATCAGGAGGGCTAGCTCTGTGGTCGGCATGAAGCTGGACACTCTGGTGACAGTGGCAGAGAAAAGGACATTAAAGAAACTGCTGGACATTATGGACAATGCTGGGCATCCTCTGCACACGGCCATAAACAATCAGAAGAGTCTGTTCAGTGACAGGTTGCTTCTCCCAAAGACAAGAACTAACAGACTTAAAAACTCCTTTGTCCCACACGCCATCAGACTGTTTAACTCCTCTCTGGAGGGGAGAGGGAGGGGAAACAGGAGGACAAAGGAGGGGGGAACAACTAAGCTGTAGTGCCTCTTCACCTCACTGTACAATACCTTTTGTGCAATACTTTTGTAAATAGTCAACAGTGCAATAGACTCAATACTTGAAATGTGCAATTCACTTGTATTTTTATTTTTTATTCCTATTTATTCTATTTATCCCCTTCGTATATTTTATTTATATTGTCTCTGTATTTATATATATGTGTGTGTGTGTGTGTGTGTGTGTGTGTGTGTGTGTGTGTGTGTGTGTGTGTGTGTGTGTGTGTATATATATAATATTCTGTAACTCTGTAACTTCTGTCGGTGCTGTGCTTTTTTGGAAATCGAATTTCCCAGAGGAACCCACCCGAGGGATTAATAAAGTTCTATCTTATCTTATCTTATCTTATCTTATCTGACTGAGCAACATTATAAGGTTTGTCCTATTAACCTCCATGTCCTTAGCCACAGCATGCACTTCAAAGCATCACAAGAGCTAATTGGAAATGCCAAAAGATTAGGATGGTTCAGACTCACCTGTCACAGGTGGGGGTGGTGTTGTGACAACAGGTACTTCCTTCTCATCAAAAGGAGGCACAGATGGGTTCTTGGGGGACTCCTCGGTTGGTGGCGGTGGAGCTAGAGGTGGGTGAGTTGGGGCAACAGCTTGCTCCACACAGTGACAAGATGGAGATGTTTCTTCAAAAGAGAGCATTGGAGGTGCTAGAGCGTCCTCTGGAGGAGGTGGAGATTGAGCACATGGAGGCTCTGGATCAATAGCTGGAACCACGACTGGTGCCTCCACTTGACACCGCTGGTCCACTTCCTCCACTGGTCCAGATGGAGTAGATTCAACCGTGGGTGGAAGTTGGACTGTTTCTACTGGTGGAGGTGATGGGGTAACAGATTCTAGAGGTTCAACAGATGGAGTGACAGTAGCGGGCTCAATAATAGTGGGGGGTGTTTGAGATGAAGGTTCAGGTGGAGCCAGAGATGCTTGAGATGACTCTACAGACGTGGGTAGGATTAAGGTTTCAGCAGAAGGTGGGACTTCAGCAGGGGGTGGAGGAAGGGGCTCTACAGGTGCTTTGACTCCTGGGGAAGGGGTGGATGGAGTTTGAGCTGCAGGCTCTGGAGGGGCTGGAGGAAAGGAGTGAAACTGCACAGGAGGAGGCGGGATGAGCTTAACAGCAGGAGCAGGTTCCACTGTTGGAACTGTGGCTCCCTGAGAAGGAGGAGAAAGAGAAGGAGGTGGTGCTGCGATAACTGTAGGTGGAGGAGGTGACAAGTGTTCCACAGAAGAGGTGGGATCTGGAGAAGCCACTGGTTTTGATGCATGAGCGAGATGCGGTGAGACGACCTCTGGCGACAGCTTCATCCGCTTGATGACTCGGTCTGACAGCTGATGAAAGAAGAATAATAATAACCATAAGCGCCACCTGCAGGCCACAAAGAGCAAATTCAAATGTTTCCCATGCTGGTGCTCTGCTCTCTATCACAGGTTCAAGTCTTGCGTAAGTAATGTGAAGTTTACGCATCACTGCCATTAAACACTGCAGCGTTATTTCATAAGACTCAGCGTGCCACTGAACAAGTGTCCAAAGGAATTTTATATCAAATACATCAGAAAATAGGTCTCCTTGTTTCTTGTAAATATAATTGAAAAGACCTTCAGACTGTCTGACCTTTAATATTTTCTAAGAGAAATTCAGAATAAGAACAAATGAGAAATAATGTTATTTTATTTGTGCTTTTGTCTGTTAAACAGCCACCGGCAGTGACATAAATACACATTCAAAATCCAGAGAAGCGACTTTGGTACAGCCTTGCTGCCCTTTGAAAAAGTAACACTTACTGAGAAAGATGAAAGCATAAACGGTATATAACTTTATTTGTTTAAGAGTGAAGAACCTATCACTTTTATGCAACAATATATTTTCTTAAAAGAGTTCTTATCAAATACCATGACCAAGGCTACATCAGTGGAGAAGTTTAGTGACTTTTAAGAAAATAGAAAGCCCAGCAGTATTGCAGCATTGAAAACAAGCCAATCAATCCAATGATATGTCAAACAAAACAATAACTGACAGTTTTTAAATTGAAATTGTGCTGTTTTTAAAACACAATCTCAAACACCACTGGCTCAAATGATGCTCCAAACCATGACAGAGCCTCCGTCGTGCTTTTACACAGCGGAGGCTCTGTAGACACTTCTCTCCTGACCTCCTCCATAAATTCAAGATTTGAACCTACAACTTCAAATTTAGCTTCATCACTATATAAATTTAGTTGGCCTTGAATTTCAGCCACCCTTCCACTGAGACCATTTCTGATGAAGCTTTAGCAAAAAGTGTCCTATTATAATTATTATTAGGACTTAACTTTCAGATGCGTTTCATCTAATCTGCATAGTTTTTTTAAGCCTGCCACTTCAAAATGAGAGAAAAAGGAAAGAAATGAGAGGTGGCTCAAGACTTTTGCACCTTGCTGTATTTAAGGACCCCAGTGCCTGTATTTAAATCATTCACATTTCTCGGGACTTTTTTGGTGTTATGCTGCCTCCCACTGACAGCACATAACACCAACTAGCAATATGCCTTCTGCATATTTGGACACACTTTAATACAGTCTGTAAATACGATCATTCTTGACAAAATCAGAGGCTTCAGAGAGGATCAGAGAGGAGAATTATATATTTTAGGATAGTTTTTTATTGCGATCAATTCATGCAGTAAAATTTTATTCTTTGAAGCCAGGGATGTCAAACTCATTTTACCCTGTTGGTCACATCCAGCCCACTTTGATTTTAATTGGGGTGAAAATCCCCTCTGTCAGTGTAAAGAAATGTAACTGCACACTTAATCCCTGTGATATCTCAATGTAAGAAAAAGGAAGTATGTTTTTCTACGTGACAAAGGAACTGTGCTGTAGTTAATAAAAGAAATCTTTGAGCAGGACTATTCTGGCTTAAATTGTAACAAATAAAAGCATAAAATTACAGAAAGATGTTCTGGTAGGTCATTGCCCAGACCATCCGGTAATTATAAAGAATAATATTTTTGTTAATTCACAGAAAGTTTCCTATTTTATTTATTTGTTTATTTTACTTTAAAGTAGACAGATTAAAAAAGGAATTTCTGTAGTGGATAGTGAGAAAAATAGTAACTTTAGTGTTTTTCATTTAACTATTACTTCATAACTTTGGTGACAAATACAGAGTCAAATACTGAATAGCAGTTTCTATCCTGTTTTTCTTATATTACTCTTTTGGAATTATATTTAAACCTTTTCTCTTGACCCCGCAGGGACTTTCACTTAATTTGTTACAATGACAATAAAGATATTCTGATTCTGTGTAGTATGAATGGTGGCTGGGCTGTCTTTATTAGCAGAACAAGCTGTAAAATTTATGAAAATACAGTTCAAAGTCCAAAATAAAAAAAAAAGAACAAACTCCAATCCTGTGGGCCAGACTGGCCGGATTCAGGCACGCGGGTCTAATATTTGACACCCCTGATACAAACCAAAGTAAAAGTGCTGTTGTTACACTGTAATGTCACCAATAGAGGTCGATAAAGGTCGCAGATTGAGAATGGCATTATTTACCTGAAATAAAGCTGATTTAATTATAGATATGATGCCGTAAAGAATTAACCCATAGTTTGGATATTACAGGAATTTAAAGACTTTGTGAAGCAGCACTTCCACACGTGTGGGGAATGTAAGGCGAGCATGCACTTTCTATTTTTAACCCCTACACCAGAGGGATGCCGCTGACTTTGTGCGGGGTGATTTTAGCAGACTTTAAAAAATGGAAAGAAAAAAATTTTTCAACAAGGGCGTCTGAGACAGGAATGGTAAATGGCCTGTATTTATATAGCGCTTTACTAGTCCCCAAGGACCCCAAAGCACTTTACATATCCAGTCATCCACCCATTCACACACTGGAATGACAGGAAATCACTGACTTGCACTGATGCGCTGTGCAGCCGTGCGCTATACTGATGGAAACAGCTCTAAACAAGCCTTCACTCACCCGAATGCCCTTCAGAAAAGTAATTCCTCCGCCTTCATCTTCCTCACAGAAGTGACTCGGGCTGTTTCCCCCCATCACTGCCCCTGCTGAAACTACAGCACCCACAGCGTGGACGAGTGCTTAGTGACATAAAACCCAAACAGCTGCCCTTCCCACCACCGACGGGGAATAACATGAGCAGCCATTGGATGGAGTTGAACACCACCCCCCTGGATTGGTCCATTGCGCATTAGTCAGTGAAACGTAAGAGAACAGAGTGTCCCAGCTTTAAACATTCATAAAACTCACTTAAAAAGGAAGCATGCACAGATAAAAAAACAAAATAAAAACAGTCTCAGTCTTCAGCTATGTTCCCACTTTAATTTCAGTCACCAGGGAGTGTAAAGATTTATTGTTGACAAATACACCTGAGACAATATGACAAGGACACGGGGACTTTAATATGCACTGCATAACCTGTCCCCCTATCTAATCACGCAATCTGACTCCAGCAGCTCTTCACACATGAATCGGTGAAGTCCTTAAAATGAACACGAACCTGGAGCAGCTAGAGGCTAAAAAAATAAATATCCAAACAACATCATAGGCAAAAAAGAAAAGTGGCACTGAATTTGTGTCTGTGAACGCACCATAATGAGGTACTAATGTTAAAACACCTAACACCGAGAGTATTCGTATTTTTCCTATTGTTAGCAAATCCAAAATAAAGACCAAACTCAGAATCTGTGTAGCCAAAGTATTACAACACAACACTGACCGACACTGTTGCACTGGCTGACAAAGCTCTCACCAGACCCCCAATCACACACTTCGAACAGTACCTACAAAATAAAATATTAACTCGTCCTGATAAAAACAGTCTCCAGCTGTATTCAGAAATGATTTCGTTAAATGACACCGGCTGGAAAAGTGGGACTAAGTGTGAAAATCTGACGTTTTGGCCACAGGGGGCAGTAAAACTGTCGACACAGCATATACATGCTGCAAACATATTTCTTTCCCCTTCAAATCTATCATTATAATTATAACAGATTAAACACTGAAAACATCTTTACCTAGAGTCTGTCAAGCGGAAACAAGAATGTTTATGGATTTTGTATGAAAAAAAAAAAAGACAATTTAATCTGACTAATAATCACTCTTCAAGTTTGTGGTAAAATGCTTGACAGGAAGCTCACAGTAAGTCGTTTTTACAACTTTCTGCAATCAAGCACAAGAAAAACAAGTTCTGGGGTAAATGATGGCATGTATCTCTTTGGGCCTGAAGAGAGGGTGAAAACTCTCTGTGGGTTCATCACATAATCAAGTAGTCACGTGATCAAGTAGTGTAAAAATATTGACTATAGCTGGTTTTAGAGATCTACATCTTCAGTCACAGCGAATGGGCTTGGTGCTTGGAGTCAGAGAGCACAGACAGACAAAACACAGATTCATTCACACGTGGAATTAAAATAAATAAATCCATCATGAATGAGATCTGGCTCAATTGACTCAAAAAGCTCCTAGCAATAAATCTGTGCTGATTTTTAATAATCTGCTGGATTTGATCTGTTCATGGGATTTGCTGACAACAATAAAAATGCAGAACACCACCATCCTTTAAACTGTTCAGGTGGTGTATGACTGAGCACCGTGTAATCAAGTATAAATCTAAATGACCCTAAAACTGTATAAAACTGCTGCGGGATAACAACATCACTCTACGTCCAACACGATAACTGATTTTCTGTCCACCGCCAGTCTCTGGTTCGTCACTCTGCCTTCTTCTCTTTGGCGTCGGGTCCCCGTAGAGCCGCCCGCACGCTGCTCCACACCTCCGTGTACAGAAGAGTACCGACGAAGACCACGGCCGTCCCCACCCAGTGCCAGGTGGTGAAGGGGTTTTGGAAATAAATGATGGAGAAGATGAGGCTGAGGAACTTCCTGAGCGTCACCACCAGCGTGACCGTCAGTGAGGCGCACTCGGTGGTCAGGATGAAAACACCACGGATGCAAACGTACCTGAAGAAACGGTTAAAGACTGCAACAAGACTTGAGACACAGAAGACAAAAACCTAATTTCTTCACGTGTTGCTAAGACGGTCTGTGTCAATTGACCTCGTAAGCTAAACCGCCATTTAATTAATGTTATTTTTCACGATCAGCATCACTGGACAGATCAGGCAGGGATTAATCAGTTAATATTGTGATCCCGTGTATAACAGAAATATTCAAACCTAGTTTTGGTAGTAATATAAAATTATTCTGGTAAATTATTGTAGTATTTATTTTAATTAACATTTTTCTATGAATCCCATAGTGGATTATTAAGGTTTTATTTTACAGCTGATTTATAGTTTAGTTCCATTAATTAATATTAGTTTACAAATATTTAGGAAAACAACTTAAACTTTCATTTTTTTAAAGTAAAAAAATAAGGGCCACTCTTTAGTTTTCTCACTTATAATATTACTTTGTGTTACGAACTATTTTAGCAGTTGTTACAGCACGAATTTAGATTCTGGGTCATACTGTTTCTCTTACTGAGACAGCATTATAGTTTACATACATGCTACAAAGGCTGAATCCCCACGAATATTTTCTGAATTTCAAATGAATCAGTATATGTACAAGTAATCTCTGTGAACCATAAGCTCTGGTTTCAGACTGCTCTGAACACACGGCTTTGTATTGTCAAATAAAAAGGATATCACTACCAAAGTTATCTCAGACACGCTTTTGGTTCTAAGCTGAGAGGCCCAACCAGGAACCAGCATAAGAGTTAAGCATTAAAAACAGCGCATAAGCGGCTTTGCCCAAATAACTCTGTTTTATCATTATAAATAAAGGCAAAGTCAGTAATCAAAATTCAGCTGATGCTCAGAAACAATGAAATTTGATGAGTCAGCTACTTAAAGCAAGAGGTGATGTATAAAATTTCCATGATTAAAACCACGCTGCAGTTTTGACTTTTGGTATAAAAATCCAAGCACCTTCTTCCTTTACAGCAGTGCCTTTCATGCCTTTATTTAAACAAAACAAAAGAAAATCCAAACAAGCCTTCATCAGCACAGAGTTGTCAACCCACTCAGGGGAAACATGAGCTGGCCTCTCACAACGAGAGGTATTACTTCACTGATGTTGTCACAGAAACCGGGCTCAGTGCTGTGAACATGTCCGGATACTTGATCTGTGAGCTCGCCGAGAAGCGACGCTACCATCTGTGGGACTAAGACCTGCTGACTCTGTGAATCCCGCCCAGACGTGACTAAAACCACAGGGCTGCTGAAGCGAGGGCCACCTCAGATAGATCCTCTGCTGTGGTGTGAAGAGCTGTTTGTGACACCACAGTTTTTAAGTCCAGTAAGAGCGCGATACTTTCAAACTCAACGGCTGTTCATAATGTCAACAGTGGGCTGAATGTGTCTTTAGTGCAAGCTGAGACAAGATTGATCAAACTAAACCGATTTTTTTTTTTTAATATTAGCTTTAATAGCACACACATATGTGAAGTGCTCGACAGTTATCTCTGCCTAATTAGATGATTAAACTCTGCTTGGTATGTGGGTGTAAACATTTCTTTAAAACTGTGTGTGCTTAATGATATGAACATTGTTTTTTGCATCTGATGAAGGTCATTTGGATCTAAATTTGTGATTTAATAAAACAGCAATAAGCTGAGGTTACAGTTTCTATTTTTAGCTGCTGGGGGAAAAAAGCAAGTTATGAACTGTGATATTGTGTTTAGTAGGAAAAGAGAAAAACAGTACAAGCAAACTGCAAAAGTACTTGTTTTGGTAGGATACTGTGTGATGACATTGATCAGCAGGTAGATCCACATTATCGGCACGGTCAGTTCGACCCCAGGAATCAGCGTGGGAGCTGCAAAGAAAGTAATCATTGACACCTGTGATGAAACACGCACTCTGAAAAAGACTCCCAGAATGAATTGACGGCACTCACTGCTCTGACTGAAGAGGACACAGTGGTTGTAGATATTTGTAGAGAGAAGCAGGAAGCCCGGCAGAGGCAGGCAGTGCTGCAAAAAGATGCAAAGGAATCATGTTAAAGGATTGCACATTTTAAAACAGCTCCATGAAAACATTTGTGGAGTGAATTCCTGGGCTGTTGGTGCTGGAGGAAAACTCACATTGTAGAAGAGCGCCTCTTTGGAGTGTTTTCCATACTTCTTGTACAGTGTCTCCTGAAAAATGCCCATCCTCGCAGACATCAGCAGGGCAAAGGTCAACATGGCGATACCTGAATGCATCCGTACAACATGTATATGGATTATCAACATGTCATGATCAACATGACTTCCCACCCCTGCAAATGCCTCCAACACACAAAATGATTGGACAGAAACTTGTGACTTACTACTAAACATACACACCGATATTCACATATCTGCAAAAAGCCAGCATCAGCTGCCACTCACCTATAAGCCAATGCATAAAGGTGTAAAAGCCTTGGTCTTCTGAACCCTCATTTGACACATTCTGCAAAATCAGGAGTGCAGTTTATGAGAGCACACTTAAACAAATGCTAAAATGACTCACAGTCAAACTGCAGCAGTACCCAGTGTTCTGCAGAGGACTCACCACTTGTTTGGCAGACATGATGGTGCAGATGAAGATACCTGCAGAAACTAAGGCTATAGACAGATATTTGCTGGCCGAATATCTGCGGAGAGAGAAGAAAAATGTGGGTAGATTCACTACGACTCTTTTCAACTTTTATTTCGATTTGAAAGCTTCCTCTTTTCAATAGCTTCAACTACACAGCTGAAAAAAGTGAATAAAATTTGCATTTTTAAGCCCGAGATGAGCGTTTTCATTGTCGCCACCTTGGTTGAAAACTTGGCTGGGACAAGGAAGGGAGGAAAGCTGACTCATTAACCAATGAGCGGATAATTCTCCGTTCCTAAACATAATGTAACCAAGATTTACAAAATAGAATGTATTTGTTACTGAATATAACCAAAACCGAGTGACCGAGAGGGGGAACACAGACAGCTTTTCCTCCCATAGACTTCTATAGTATGGAAGTATCTTTGCAACCTAAGCAAGCGTCATCTGGTGGCCTTCAGATATAATGCAGGTGTTTCCACAATAGCTTCCTTTGTCCAACCTGGCTGCTATGTCCATCTTTAAAACTATCAATGTATAAAATATAATGATGGGTACTGTAGACAGCACCACTACAAACTTTCAAGACAATGAAGATGAATGTGTAAATCAGACTGTCGTAGTAAACCTGCTCCAACAGGATCTGGTGAAGATGATTTTATTTCTATAAAACAGCCAAATTTGTGGAACACGGGATTGTCTTTGTGAAATATGAATGAATCAGTTCAGATGCAGGGATTTTTGCAACTGTCTGTCCACGGAATAAAACCCTGATCATTATAATCTCTGTCAGCAAAAAATTGATCCTATTAGCATTTAATCAAAGTGTGTGGTCATTAAGTACACTCCATGAAGCGTTCTAGTTGCTAAATTTACAAAGTCAAAAACATAGTGGGGAAACGTTATGTATGTTGTTGGGGGATGCTGGGTACCTTTTCTTCAGGATGATTATTCCCAGGATCATGTTAGCGATTAGTGATCCCTACAGAGAAACAAGAAAACAGTTCAGAGATCAGGCTTTGGTGAAGGAAGTGATGGTCAGTGATAACAGGAAACATTCAAGAGTCATAGTGTGAAACTTACTGATCTAAAGATCATGTGTAGAGGCATGGCGATGTTGAAGTTGAGAGCGTAGTTGTTGATCACACTGACAGTGAAGAACATGGTCACCATGATCACATAGTTACTGAAAAAAAATAAATAAATAATGGACAATGTGATTCAGTGTCAGCTTTAAAAAGTCACCAGCTGAAAAATATTCACGTCAATCTTTTTTGTTAATAAATTATTTAATTTTCACCTAATAGGTATTGCTGGTTTCTTGCGTCCAAAGTTTGTTTCAAAGATGAAACCTTCCAATGCGATGAAGACAAACTGAGCAAAGGTGACTATGTTGCCACATCCTGGAAAATCTCTATGAAAAAAAAGAAGAAAAAGAGCCAAGAGTTAATTAATAATGCATCATTTAATGCTAACGACAGACATTTCAAAAATGAATACACTGGAAAAAAACAAAAAAAACAAAAAACAGAGCAATATATGTATAACTTTTTCTCTAATCTACATACCCACTTAGTATAATTGAATGGCATTATGTAACTGTAATGAAAATAAAAACTAGCTTCAGAATAAATGTGCTAAAAGAAAATAAAGATAGAAGTAAATCTTTAGTTTTAGTCTTTGGTAATGTGGCCCAATCTATGGATACTATACCATGAGCAGGCTTTTGCATGGCTGTTTCTAGACATAGGGATATCTACATGAATATGAGCCAGGTGCCTGCACAAGTGCTGTGATTATTTATTCAGAAATTCTTAAATTTACAGTCAGATTTACACCCAGCCTCACCTGTATGGACGCACAACTTTCACAGGTAAGGAAGGGGGGATAAAAACAAACAACTAAAACAAGGTGCTGACAGACACCCCAAATATGGGTGTGTGTAGTATTGACACTGTGCATACACATAGTCACCTGACACTTTATTTGGAATACCTGCTCAGCTCTTGTTAAATAAATTATCTCATCAGCCAATCATAGGCACCTTGTTAAATCTGTTGCCAGGGAGAATTAAACAGTTCTGAAGGCAAAAGGTCCAAACTTGGACCAAATAAGTGTGCAGTAAAAGTATTTCCATAGAATCTCACTAACTACAGGAAACCACTCTCTTACTTTCACTTCAGTAACACTGACCAACAGCTGATAACACAGAAACACCGAATAACCACAGAAGCACAAAGTACATGTCAAAAGACTGAACTCCTTCCAGCATAAACTCGTAATGCAAGTGATTATGACACACAGTGATACTGCTCTGCTACATATACTGCACGCAGCGTAGCCAGTTTTCTCGTTAACACCATCCATTAACTACGTGAGGTCAGGAGTAACTTAAAAAACGTCTTGATCAAGTATGATTTAAGAAGCAAAAACCGTTGAAAACGAGTTAAAATTATTCAGGAGGAGAAGGGTAGCTTAGTAACACTCAGACACTTAGACAAACATGCAAACGAGACTTCACTTCCTGTATGAATTCAGTGAAAACACCTGTGCAACGAGGAATCTAAAAACAAACTGTTCACACAAACGTTTGTGAAGTAAAGTCTTCATGAGTCATTGGTGTAGACACGGTGTAAGTTTCTCACTGACCTCACAAGCAGCTCCAGAAACACCACATTGCTACAACAGCCGACAAAAACAAGAACAACGGCAAACACGGGCCCCATGGTGTTCACGGCGGGAAAAACTCGGTGGAAGATGTGTCACTTAATCAAACGGGACAATGAACGGAGCATGTTTGCATTACGGCAGCGGTTTGTGTGTCCGACTTCTTGTGCTTTCACACAAACTCCGGTTTCAGCTGAACACGTCTGAATCCGAGATTTCGCTCTTCCTTGTTCCAGGTGCTTCATGGGAGTTGTAGTTTATTTAAAAAATAGGAAAAGGGGTTTCCCGTGTGCGTAATATTTATAGTTTCATGTAACACATTACGAGTTAAAAAACGTATTGTACAGGAAGCAACACTACATGTGAATATTAGAGAAAAATGTAACAAACGAATGAATAAATATGCGTTCAGCGTAATCACGGTCCAGCTCTGACGACACGCATGCGCAGCTCATTACAGACTGAAAAATAATGAGATATCACTCTGCCTCATTTTATAGGTACATGAAGCCACGCAAGGCTGTTGGAGCAGGGGAGCTGCTCACTATGAACTATGATCGTGCAGATTTTGGTATCGATTTGATACCAAGTAAATACAGGAAGATTATTACTGATACTATTACTTTTAATCTATGAAGGGAGCTTATATAGGGAAGAGCAGGGTGCTGGGATTTATGACATGAATCATCATCCATTTGCAAATTTTGAAAAGATTTAAATCACTGTGGTTTTACTTTCCATAATAAAAAGTCAACACAATCAGCGTTTCATGGATTTTAACAATGACCTTTTTGGAGAGCTGGAATGTAAATATGCCTGTCTCTGACGGACTTTGTTTTTAAATATGTTATAGACTATAGATAAAATAGATATGACAGTCAAGCCAAAAAAGGTTCAGACATTTTTCTTTTTCCAAATGTTTTAATTAAAAAAAAATATATATATAACACAATTCAATGATCTACATACTAAACTTGAGGGATAAAAATAAAGTACTGATTATTTCGCGCTAGCATCGATCCAATATCAATAACATTTACAATTTGAAACATCTAATAATTATCTGATATGACACCTTATATATTTTTGGACTACAGATGTCTTACAGTTAAATGATTACAACAGCCAAATAAATCAAATTAATAAGACCAAAGGATAACAAGTACTTTTTTTCTAAACGTGCACACACAGACAGCAAAATTGGCAGAGTGTGTTGGATCAGTGAGTGTCATCATAGACGATCTTTGCTGGCGTGCGCGTATACGTGGCTCCGGCTGACGTGGTTGCGTAATGAACCGCTACCTTTGCCTGCACTGCTGCTACTGCCGCTTGTAGCATCAACACTTTGGCTACGCTGCTTTCGTAAAGCTGCCAGTTTGAGTCGTTGCGACCTCTTGGTGATTGGACAGAGTCTTCAGCGGATACCAAAATGATTTCGCTCACGGATTCACAAAGTAAGAGCCGCTTCTGTTTCTATGCTGTTCTTTGTCTTTCTAGTGTTTCTGTGCGAAACCGGGTTTAGCTGAATGTACGAGGCCAGCAGCTCAAACACGATTGGCTGAGAGCAACGCTACGTCACCACGTGAAGTAGCTGTAAAGGGGAACTGTTTTTTTTTTCTTTTTCACTTGTTTCTTGTTTTAAAAAAAAAAACGTATATCGAGCACGGCCGAAGTGTAAACCAACGAGGTTAGCGTATGTGCACGAGTCATTTAACTGCTTGGTTTTTTTGTTGTTGTTTTTTTACACTTGGCTGTGTGATGTCAGCACAGAAGTCCCACCTACCTGCTGTTCAAACCTTCTGTCTGCAAAGGGCAGCCAATAATAAGAAAGCTTGCTTAAAGCTGGCTAATCCAGAGTCCCACTGTAAGAAAAACAAGGCTTATTTTGGACTGGATCATGCAAAGCTGCCTTGTAATAAAATGTGAAGCTGGAAATGAATATGAATACCCCCCTTAATGAATAGTCATTCTGCATTTCTTTAATAAAATTGAAATCCATGTAAACCAAAGTAGATCATGCGACTTATTAATAACTTCTTTCTTTTTCTTGATGTCTGCAGAGATTGGGATGGGACTGACGGGGTTTGGTGTGTTTTTCCTCTTCTTTGGGATGATGCTGTTTTTTGATAAAGCTCTCCTTGCCATTGGAAATGTGAGTTGATGGTTTTTGGGTTCATTGATATATCAGAGTAGTACCTGTATTGTTGATTGCCATTTGGCTGTTGGTCCATATGATCACATTTGCTGATGTGAGTGGAAGTTGATCTTTTCTTTGCTGCTCTAGAGCAGGGCAGTAAAAAGGAAACAGATGTTAAAAATGAATGTTTATATCGGGTAAATTATTAGATTAAAAATTGCTGTGAGCACAGAACCTACCTAGTAATTATAACACAGTGTGAAAGTCTATCCTATATAACCTAAAAGATCTTGGACCCGTGACATGTTGTTTCCTGTGCAGATTCTATTTGTCTCCGGACTGTCGTTCGTCATCGGCCTCGAGCGTACCTTCAGGTTTTTCTTCCAGAGGCACAAACTAAAAGCCACCAGCTTCTTCCTGGGAGGAGTGTTGGTGGTTCTGCTTGGCTGGCCGATTGTTGGGGTTGTTCTGGAGATCTACGGTTTCTTCCTCTTATTCAGGTCAGCTCAGTCAGAAAGGGCTGAACTCCTTTTCCTCTTCTTCCTCGTTTGGCTGCTCCCTATTAGGGGTTGCCACGGTGGATCATCTACCCGAATCTCTCCCTATACCTAACGTCCTTTGTCACCTCAATCCCTCTGCATGTCCTCCTTCACTATATCCATGAACCTCTTCTGCCGTCTTCCCTCTTTCCTCCTGCCTGGCACCTCCATATTCAACACTGTCCACTATCTCTCCTCTGCACATGTCCAAAACAATTTCCAAGTCTCACTTTATTCTTGCACTCGTTAACAGGGGATTCTTCCCGGTGGCAGTCGGATTCATCAGACGAGTGCCTGTGCTCGGATCTTTGCTCAGCTTACCGGGGATCAGTGCGGTAAGTGTCACTCTCAGGCACTTTAACCTTAATAAGGGTCACTAATCACAAATATTGTTTAGCTTTATAAGGCTTTCAATGACATTTGTCTGCAGGACTAACAGTAAATAAACACTGTCTGAATTTGATGAAACTTTGTGGAGAGGAAGATTCCACTAATCTTTGATGCAGTAATAATAAAAGTTGGTCATGGTGGAGAAGGTGCTCTCTGAGTGCACCTGCAGTTTTCTTTTATGCAAGCCTCTCTGGTTGCAGTAAGAAGTCAGATTCTATAGAAGTGCATGAGAAAATGGCTTCTGGCTCTCCTGCTTAGGTTATGGTCTCAGTTGCTACTTTCAGGTTTCATTAAATACAACATGATGTCCACTGTGTACATGAGATTCCAGCTGTAGTTGAAATAGCAGGGTACGCCACCTACATTGTGGCCGAGTCACTCAGACTCATGGTCTGATCCGCACCTTGCATCTATTTAAGCTCAAGGCCTGGAAGCAGAATTTTGCTAATCAAAGGGTGTCACGGTGGCCTCCTCCATCTTTTAAATACAGTCTTTGGCAGACATGGAAAAATCTGGTATTTGCAGCCCGTTGTCTAAAAAGTCATGCAAGTATAATTATACGAATACTAAACTATCTTGTTTTATTTGTGCTAAACAAAATTCAGTTTACCACCATATATGACTAAAATACACCATTTAAAATCTTGCATTTGAGAAGCTGGAACCAGGGATTTGTTTTCTTTATTCGTATTTGAATAATGTTAAGTGCAAAGAATTGATTATCAAAATATTTGGGGATTAGTTCTCTAAGCTAAACATGAACTTTTTCCATTAGATGATACAAATGGCATTTACGGCAAAAAGCAGCTGAAAGTTTTTAAAGAAGCTGATATTACTTTGTTGATCTATGTGGGCTTTAAAGATTTTTAGAGTGAAATGGCTCCAAAAGCTGGGGAAGGTTTTTTAGATGAGAGGGCTCTGGTCTTTCTCTCATCTAGTCTAATAACAGGGTCCCTGTTGTCCTGAGCACGACCTCATGGGATTCCCCGCTCAGTCTCGTGTCTTTGAAGCCTTTTGTAGCTTCTTGGAAACCGTCAGCGTCCAGGATCAGTTAATTCTGCCGTGGTTGCTAATATTTTACAGCTGTTTACCAATATAAAAACCTCACTGCATTATCAACATCATCATCCTTGCATGTTCTGCTTCATACATGTTATTTTAAATCATCCTTCGCATAACAACTCGTAAATAATTCTGCCCTTTTTCATGTTTTATTTCAGCTGGTGGACAAAATTGGTGAGAGCAACACGATGGTATAACAAAGAGGACAGTTTCAGCGTTTCTTACCGCCTCATGGTGACTGTATATTTTGACCATTGCCATTCCAGAGCTGTGAATCCAAACATTACTCTGCACAAAAGACACACGCATCTGTGGATGTCTGACTGACTGTACATTTAATTCTATTAGAGGGAAACTGTTTCTGACTGCTACTGGAAAACATTACCAAGAGATTTTTTTTTAAGGCTGAAAGCAGTTTCTCTTTTATGTCATTCCACTCTGATATTTATGGACTGATAATCTGGGACCACTGGATTAACTCGGAGGACAGTGACAGCATCTGTGTGCCTGAACAGACACTGAGGGCCTTTTTTTTCCCTCCATGAAGAGTTAGTGGAATTTTATACTTTAAAAAAATGTGCAGTTGAGCTAAATGTGGCAGAAATGTAAAAACAGTTTATATTGTCCTGGATGGAGATGTTTAACTGTAACTTTTCTAAGCGCTTGAAATAAAGTGTGCATTTTATAAATTTTGTTTTGTAGCGTAAGTAATTTAGATGTCCCAGATCTTACCTGCGTTTTGGGTAATAACAGTATGATTTGCTAAAAGAAGCCCAGCTCCATCTTCTATTCAGGGACTCTACTAGAAGAGCTTTACATGGTTCACCCATACTGGGCCTTGGTGAAGCTCCTCTAATGCACATGTCCTCTGAAACAAGCTGTTTTACCCTTTAATGCACAGGTGTTCAACTTCAGTCCTCGATGGCCGGTGTCCTGAAACTTTTCCATGTGTCCCTCTGCAGCACACCTGAATAAAATCAGTAGGTCATTAGACTTTATAGAACTTGACTGATGCTGAGGTGGCAATTCATCCATTTGATTCATGTTACAGCAGCTCATGACTAAATTAACATGGTACAATAAAAGTACTTTTAAAAGTAGTTTTATTTTCTTCCAAAAACTTATATTTACTTACATTTATTTAAACTTCAGTATGGTTAGGTGTTGCCACCTGAGCATGTAGTCAAGTCTTGCTAATGACCTACTAATTTTATTCAGGTTGTTGCAGCAGGGACATATTTAGAAGAAGGCGGTTGGAGACTGTATGATCGTGTGTAGTAAACTAATCTCATTGTCTTGGTTGCTTCAGAGGCAGGGACCAAGTCTGCAACCACTTGTAGTCAGTTGCTGGATTCAAAGGTGGCAACACAACAGCATTAAATGGATTCAGTCTGCTATCAGTGTACGATTGAATGTGCTCAAGTTGGCATCCACATGCAATCTGTTTGTGATAATACGGTGGTTATACTCAATAATATATATAAGATTTACTAGCATAAATTTACAAATTTGTTGCCATGTATATAAACAGAAGTCTAAACCATTTAGATTCAGAGTCCAGCTGAAAACTCATTGATTTGAAACAAATTCATCCAAAAACAGTGACGGTGTTGTTACAGGACAGGGATTTAACTATATAAGCAGCTGGAAACCAGTTGAGTCCTGTTACAGAGAGGCGTGTTGCAGATGAGTTGCGCTGATTGGCACAGACTGACTTGTTTAGATTGCAGTGTGTTGGCACTCTGCGTTTTTAATTGGTCGGCATTGTAAATATTCACCAATCTGCGTGAGAGTGATTGCAGTTAGTCCGAGTGGCCCGCAGGTTGCCTCCCAACAGGCGACCTGTGCGGTCACTTTGTGATTCAAAGTGGTCACTCACTGGTTGAGGGTGCTGTACGGTCAACTTCTGATGGAAAGGTTGGTCATCAAACTGGTGTTTACTCTGATGAGTCTTAAGCCAGCTTTATATGACAACGTCAACCACTGTGAAATGATAATACGTTCCCTTTAAGCATTCACATATCAGAGATTAGATTTATAATTCAAAACGAATTAACTGTTTATACACAGTGTGTACAGGTCATAAACACAGAGATTTATGTATGTGTGAAATTTCTAAAACAGTTGAAACAAAAATAACAAATAAATTCAAGGTCCTCATGTCATCCAATGTCCTTCATGCTTTCAGCTGATCCAGGCTTCTGCTCCTCATGTCGAACCCACATTCTCAAACTTTGATACAAATCCATCATCTTCAAGCAAATGCACTGCATTCATAATAAAAGTGGAAGAAAAACTAATGATGGGTTACTTAAATATTTTTGCTAGAGCCCTTGGTAGAACAAACACATTTAATTTAACTACACTTATATTTGCCTTTGAAATAAACACATTAATTGCCATGTTGTGATAGTAAAGGCCTAAATGTCTCTTAGAAAATGTTTGAGAGGTTAAAATGTATTAGTTAGAGATGGCACGATACCACTTTTTTATGTCCGATACCGATACCGATATCAATTTGGATATCTGCCGATACCGATATGAATCCGATATAGTGTTTTTTGTTTTTTTTTTTGCCTGTCCCGTTTGGCTCTTTTGCCATCAGAATTGTTGTCTAAAGGCAAAGAAAGATGCCCAACGGATTTACTTTACCAGATTGACCATCCCAGCCTTGCCGTAATGGTCCATTTGATTCACCTTTTATTGTTTATTTTATTTATGGGACAGACTTGACTGGGGGAAAGAAAGAGGGAAAGAGAAACAGCTGAGAAGAGGGACGGGGGAGAAGGGCAAAAACCAAAAACCAACAGAATGAGCAGAAAAAAAAAAGAAGAAAAAAAGAAAAAAAAATGCATATATCAATCACCTGGGTCACCTGCTGAGAAAGAAAAAAGAAAACAAGCAGAAGAGAATATATAGTGATATAGTGTTTTTTAATCAACAAAACTGTTTTTTTTTAAATATCTTGCTGCATTTTGTATAAGTTCATACTCAAGTGTAAAACAACAACTACACTAAAGCTATTCTGTTATACCTGTATGCAAAAAAAAAAAAATTTCATAGTTCAGCAATACTGATCAATCTAATAAACCTAAACCTACACCATCCTCCCTATTCTGGTATTTTAAAGAGTACTTAGCGTAAATATTAAGCAACCTAACTAATAGGGTTCCAACTCCCAGCAACAACAAAAATAAATAAATAAAAAATAGGGAACCACCCCTCACGCTCCACCTCATGATGCTTAATCGACGTAATCAACCTTAATTTGATGCAGTATGAAAAAAAAAATGCACAGAAATCAATTATTTTTCAAGAAATATTAAATAGATTCAACATCTTTCTTCAACAAAATTGCAGACTGCACAGATGGTACCTTCCCAAAGGAAAAAGTACTATAGCTTACTAGGGTATATATATTAGACTTAATAGTCACTATATACAGTAACTGACTTCTATTCATTTTACATCAAATTAAAACTTTGGGTGTAAGATTCGGATAATTATTTATTAAAAGCTAGACATTTTAAATGAGAATAAGAAAGAAAAGTATGTCTTTGTGCCCCCTTTTCCCTGTTCATGCCCTATCGGCCCCCCTGGCTAAACTTTGCTAGATCCGCCCCTGCACGGTTACCAGCCTCAGCTATGTAGAAAAAGATCCTCGAGTAGAAAGTAAGATTAAATAAATTCTAACAACAGCTGATCAAGCTTAAACGTGCTGCTGCTGTTTA
Organism: Aulonocara stuartgranti; assembly: GCF_965226115.1. Classification (NCBI taxonomy): domain Eukaryota; kingdom Metazoa; phylum Chordata; class Actinopteri; order Cichliformes; family Cichlidae; genus Aulonocara; species Aulonocara stuartgranti. Next base: position 52,707,377 of record NC_138945.1, on the reverse strand, counting down.
TCTGCTGGTTTCCTCTTTCTGGTGCAAAGTGGGCCAAAAACAAACCAGAGAGACGGACTCGGACAGAAAAGCCGATCAGCTGATCATTAAGCAGTTTCATGATTGAAGTAGCAGCAAGAAGAGGCAGTCGCTCCATATATCGCTTGTTAAGCTTAACGCAGGAATGCTTTACAAACATTCAGAGATGGACTTACACACTTGCTTTACTTCTCTCGGGATAACTTTGTCGGAGATGAAATGCCAGGTTGCTAGCGAAGCTCCAAATGCTATCCAGACCACCGACAGGTCCCGCATGCCGCAGCCGCTCTATCACGTGACGCATACTGCTCCGACTGCTAACGTTCTGAGGTGAGTTACGGCGTGTTGCAAGTTTTGTGAGGTGCTTTCGTGATATTTAATGGATCGGATTACATTTTTTATTTTTCTCCGATATCCGATCCAGTAATTTAGGTCAGTATCGGACCGATACCGATACGTAATATTGGATCGGTCCATCTCTAGTATTAGTATGTGTATATTTTTAGCTCACCTGGCTGAAGGACCAATGCACTTAAGCCACGGCAAGACTTAAGTTCATCCATAGTTCACATTAATACAGTGCTGGTCTTATTTTAGCAAAGACCACCATTCACTTTAGTTTTATTACATAGCTGCAGTTCAAAACAACAGTTGCCCCAAGGCTTTATATTAAAGAGACAAAGACCCTGCAATATTACCAAGACACTTGAACAATCATATGACTCCGCCCCCTATGAGCAAGTAGTGCTCCTCACAATGATGACCGCAATTTGGGAGAAGACCTACTGAAGTCATGGACAAATCAGTTGTAGCCAATAAAATAGATTTGCAGATTACACAGGGCCCTTGAAGGACTAGAATTGTCTTATTCTGGCATCTGCACCTGCCACCTCATCACTGCTCACCGCATCAACTTCATTCATAAAATCTCACCGGCGTTGTCGTCCTGCAGTGACCCTGTGAAAATACTCTGCTGCTTGCAAGACTTAAAAGTTTGAGTGTCTCTCATGCGTTTGCGATTAATGTGCAGCGACATCTTTAACAGCACCGTCAGCTGAAGAAGTAGGTGTGAAGTGATTAAGACACCTGTCAGCGTCATCGGTTGTTTTTTTCTTACAAACGATGTGACTGCACTGACAGGGAAACATTAAACATTTAAACCAGCTGCAACCTGCAGGAGAGCACAACGCTTAAAGTAAAAGGTAAGATATCCCTCTTCTTAGTTATATATAATATTTTAATTTTCTTAAATGTGAAAAAATTAAGTAAATTAAACTTTTACTTTCTAAGTCTACCTTTTACTATTTATGAGCAAAATAAAATTTGTTTATAACACAATACAGCATAATAAATCATAAAGCTAATAAAGCACAGACAGAAAACATGTAACTATTGTCATTCAGTAGTAGTTAGTATAGTGAGGTGTTAGTACAATACAACAGCTCACAATTGTGTGTACAGGAGAAGTTTACTTGCTAAAAATACACGGGCAATTTCTTAAACCTGCTTACAGAGATTTATTATAGTGTGTTTACATTAGTAACATGTAACAAAGTCAGAATGCTATAAATTGAAGTAAAATAAAACACTATTAATGAAAATATGCTACAAATACTGTTATTATAAATACATTTTAACTGTATAATGTACACAAACCGCAACTTACTGGTGTCCAACTGTAAATTTACTTGAAGGTAGTGGCTGTAATTTAATTTAAAGTACATTTACTGTAATAAAAATGACAGAAAATGTAATTTACTGTAAAGTTACTGCAAACATTTTACTGTAAATTACTGGCATCTAGATGCCGATGAGGTGCTTTAAAATTTGTTTACAGTGAGTTTACATCTAAACACAGAGAAATAGATGTGTGCTGGATGACTGTAATTAAACGTATACTTCTCAGAAAAACATTTTTCCCCCTCTTGTTCTGTTGCAGAGTTCAACAATGTCTCTACTAGTCACGCTGCTTTTGCTGTCGCTGGTTTCTCAGTGTTGGACTGCTCCACAGGTTAGTCGGTATTTTTCTTTTGTCATGTTTAACCCTGATCAGCCTGAGCTGGAACAGAATTTTCTTTTCCCTTTTCAGAGGAGAAACTGGACTTCTCAGGCGATCCTATACCTGAAAGGAGCACGTAAGAACGCACTGACGGCAGCAAACAGTCACCCAGATTTTAGACGTCTATCAGATCGAAACAATATAGTGTGCTGATCTTTTACAGAGGGACGCCGCTCATTTTTGGAGCGTGCCAGAAGAGAGGAAGGAAGCACTTTTCACTCAGGTGTGTGAATACATGATGCAGCTCGAGTAGTGTAATCAGATAAACAAGTAAATATTCTGTGTAAGCTGACTAGTATTGTATTTGGCTCTTAGGAGCCTGTATTCATTTGTAAGAAATCATCCTTTGGAATAAGTTTGTACTTAATATTGTGGTAACTTTTTGTTTTAGTTTGTTTTTACTCACATTTATTGTATTTGTTAGTTTTTTAATGATTTACTTGATTTTATTCATTTTATTGATCTTGTTTGTTTTACACTAACTTGTAAAGCACTATGGTCGAGCTTGTTTGTTTTAAATGTACTCTAGAAATAAGGCTGATATTGTGATTTTGAACTGGTTACATTTTCTGAAACATTTACTAATGTTTCAGAAATCAGTCATTAATGAGAGCTTCTTCTTCTTCTTCTTCTTTTTAATCCTAGGCAGTTTTAAGAGTTTGTTAAATTTTTTAGTTTGCAGGTATTTTATTTCCATCAGAGTAAAAACTCCATGAATAAATTATTTTGCTATCATGTTTGAAGTGATGGCTTATTACCAGAGTTAGAAATCATAATAAATATTACATTTTGTTATGTTTACTTATTAATTTTGTGTTCCTTGTTTTAACCCTTTAAAGCCTGAACAATGAAATAATTACCAGAAAATTAATTTTTTTTTAAAAAACAAAGTGTATTGTGGAATTTATTTAGATTTTAGACAATCCCCACTGATGATGTAGAAGTCTCAAAAACTGTATGTGTCAAATATGATACACGAGGCGTTAAGAGGGTGAAGTGCCACATATGTGATTTCATCAGCCTGATCCTGGGTGTTTATTTCCGAGGGTTTCATACGGAAGATAAAAAAGAGGAAATCTTAGTCTCCTCTTCACACAGCTATATTTGTATTTTGTTGGTTGCACAGTTTTTTGTTTCTTTTCCAAATACTGCCATTTCTGCTCCGATTCTCTGCAGGGACTCACAAGCAGAACAGCGATGGCCGAGGCTCTTCTTTGCTTTTATCCATTTTACTGGAACTCCTACAGCGAGCTGTAGAAGAAGGTAAAACCTTGGAATTCATCACCACCAACACCCTGACTTACCAGATCCTCCTGAACTGCTTTAAGATTATTTATGGCTCTTTTTTTTTTAATCCTCAGATGCAGGCAATCCAGATAATCACCTGGACTATCAGGAGGTGAATAGAACCCACTTGTGAACATTCATCAGAGCCCAGTTCTATGTTTTTCTGTTTCTTATGTTGCTTGTTACATTTTATTGTTATTGTTGATGTTTGTCTGCGTGTCGCAAATTTGACTTAACTTATAATAAAATGCGCAAAATAAATGAAAATGTCCGTCTGCAAGATGTTAGAGTCTGATTTATGCGTGAGTTTCTCTTCATTTGACTGTCATCATGTGCAGTTTGGTGGTGTGACGCATGGATGGATTTCCATTTACACTCATCCTTGTCAACTTATTAAAACAATTACGCCAGTCACTCATTCACACCATGAAGTGATTAACACCAGGATGACAAACTATCAGTCACTCATCATCGCGCCGTCTTCACAGCGGTCACTGAGAGAGCCGTGTCGGAGGTAGACGATCGGGATCAGACAGAGTTCATCGACTAATACATTCCAGTAAAATCACCATGAGCTTCCAGCAGGGTTTTAGGATTTATTTTATTGAACCATGTTGTTAGATCATAGGCCACATGTAACACTCTGCTCTTCACTTTCAGCAAAAGAGAAAGCCCATGTTCACAGATTTCTATCACGCTACATAAATAGCCAACACTGAAGAACTGAAACACTGCACTTATTGCTTTAGTCCCTGCTTCTTTTATTAGTTGCCAAAGCAACATACACGTGGTCCCACAGTGCAACACAGCAAAGGACAAATGAGTCAGAGCATCTCACTCATTATTGGGGTCACCTTTTGGTCTCCAGCGAGCAGAAGTGCACAAACTGACCCCTACGGCTAAATCTGGCTGGATGAAACCCCTCCAAAAATCTGGGAATCTACATAGTGCAGTAGGCTGAAGGTGCAGAGGGGCAAAGCTTTCTGGTGTGACCGTGGAGTGATGCTGAAGGTCATGAGTAGTCAGGAAGGTGTAGCTATTAGCTCCCCCTGCGGGCAGGTTAGACATCCTGCAAGTCCTTCTGGATGTCCCAGAGTGTGTTAGCGCTGGCCTGCAGCTGGGCCACCTCTTCATCTGTCAGGGTCATGTTGATCACGCTAGCCACACCCCCGCTGTTCAGCACGCAGGGCAGACTCAGATAGACCTCGTCACTGATCCCGTACATGCCCTGTTAATGACAAAGCACACTGTCTTTATGTGGAAGGGCTTAGCGTCATAACAAAGACTTGCTATAGAGGTCTAAAGAGGGGAACTATAGGGAAAGCAATTGTTTTTTAAGTATTAAAATATGACATTACTGTGTATAGAACAGGGGTGTCGAACTCCAGGCCTCGAGGGCTGGTGTCCTGCAGGTTTTAGATATCACCCTGGGTCAACACACCTGAATCACATGATTAGTTCATTACCAGGTCTCTGGAGAACTTCAAGACATGTTGAGTAGGTCATTTGGCATTTAAATCAGCTGTGTTGGCTCAAGGACCCATCTAAAACCTGCAGGACACCAGCCCTCGAGGCCTGCAGTTCGACACCGCTGATCTAGTGCATCTACACATCATGAAATATATTACATATGTACTCGCACAAGCTCAAAGGGGGTGGAGTTGAAATCTGAACACCCAACGTGGAGCTTGAGCCCACGACCCTGAGATCAACAGTCTTATGCTCTAGCCCAGGGGTGGGGAACTCTGGGCCTCAAGGACCGGTGTCCTGCATGTTTTAGACGTGTCCGTGATCCAACACAGCTGATTTAAATGGTTAAATTACCTCCTCAACATGTCCGGTAATGAGGCCTAGTAATGAACTTATCATTTGATTCATGTGTGTTGACCCAGGGTGATATCTAAAACCTGCAGGACACAGGCCCTTGAGGCCTGGAGTTCCCCACCCTTGCTCTGGTGACTGAGGTTGCCGGGCTTCAACTCTAGAGAACGTGTCGACTGAACCTGCAAATGTTCTGCGTTTTTCCTTGAAACTTGCCTTTTGGAATATATAATGATTATCCAAACAGATGATTACATCTGATGATTCTTTTTTGGCTTAGTGTTTCACTCTTACTATCAGAAAAGTGGCTTGGGAAAAAAAGAGCTTTATTTAACACAACTGGTAATTACACTCACACTTTATACATTTTGGATTCAAAATTCTAGTTAAAGTTATATTTTAAAGAATACTGGGAAATTCTTTAACGAGTACATGAACATGAGCGTCTGTTACCTCCACCATGGTGGAGACGGGATGAATCCTGTTCATGTTCCTTATGAGACTCTCTGTCAGGTCGGCTACGCTGAGACCGATGGCCCAGTTGGTGTAGCCTTTCAGTTTGATCACCTCATAGGCACTAAGAGATGTAAAACAAACAAACAAACAAAAACATGTCTAAAGTGTCTAAAATCATGAAAATTCACCGAGATTGATTAAGACAGCGACAGGTAACAGCTAAGGTAGCGATAGGTGATACGTCTGTGTCGTGTCTAAACGGTCAGCCATTGTATTGTGACGTGGTGTTGACTCGGTAAAGATGAGATCTACACTCATCTACACAATATTTTAAACTCGCTGATGTTGATCCAGCATGAAAGAAAGAGAGACTTTTAGCCTGAAGAATTTCAGAATTGAAGAGAAAGTTTGCAGATGAGCTTCCATGTTGGCCTTAGTTTGAAATCTGACCCATGTCAGGGTTTCCGACCAATAAGGTGCAGCTCTTTGCTGACAGTGCACATGTCCAGCATTGACTGTGACTGTGTTATCAACTTGCCCATCAGTGAACAGAGATATCGGCTCACCACTAGCAGGTGAGTTTAAAAAGATCATACTTTAAAATATTGTATCCATAAACTAGATTTAAGCGACCTCCAGCCTACCTGTCCACCACCTTCTTGTGAGTCTCTTTCCAGTTCTCGTCGTCGCTGTCAGTGCCGATATCAGGGTTTAACGTCTGCAGGCTGACTCCAGCCACGTTTGTTCCACTCCACACAGGCACTGTAACACATCTGGAAACCATCAACCTTCATGCACGTACACACCATACACAGTTATTGCCTACAGCATCCTCACCACTTGTGTCTCCATGCTCTCCCAGGATCCATCCGTTGAAGCTGCTCGGGTGGATTCCCAGTTTGTCAGCCATCAGGAAACGGAAGCGTGCCGAGTCCAAGTTGGTGCCGCTGCCGATGACACGGTGCTTTGGAAGCCCGCTCAGTTTCCAGGTCACATAAGTCAGTATATCGACTGTCAGAGAGAGGGAGAGATTTATAGTGTTAAAAGGTGAATACTGCAAGATTTCATGTCTGAGGACGTAAATAAAGAAGAGCTATGTGGTTGGCTGAACCTGGATTGGAAACAACAATGATGACGCAGTCAGGGCTGTATCTGACAATCTGGGGGACGATGTGCTTAAAGATGTTGACGTTTCTCTGAACGAGGTTCAGCCTGCTCTCCCCCTCCTGCTGACGGACTCCAGCGGTCACCACGACGATGCGGGAGTTAGCTGTAACCGAATAGTCTGAAATACAAATTTTAAAAAACAGATCAGTTTGGGTTCACATTCTCCTTCAAACCTTTGCAAAGGTGGGAAATTAAATTTAAACAGCTCCATAGTGAGCTGCACCCTGTAAATACTTTTTAAAGAGTTTTAATTAAAACTAAGGCTGCTTTATGAGATTGAGCTCCTGTGTGTTTGCATGTGTGTGTGTATGTGTGTTTGTCTGCGATATGAACTCGCCTTTATCTGCAACTATTTTGGGGGTTTTGAGGAAGAGGCTGCCATGCTGCAGGTCCATCATCTCTCCTTTCAGCTTATCCTCCACCACATCCACCAGCGCCAGCTCATCAGCCAGCTCCTGCACATATCAGACAAGGTCAAACCGATCCATAGTACAGTTTGCTTGTTGCCATTAGAACTAGTTGAAAAAAAGAACATAATAGAGAGCTTCAAGTGAGTCTGTTTTAAGCCTAATGGCTTAAATAATTGTTTTATGATGTATGATTCAGTCCAACGGTGAAACGGGTTATCTAATTTAAGTGAATGAAAATAAAACCTGAACAGCTTTAGGAGAACTCCACTGTAATTCTTCCTTTTTGATTACAAATACATGTTTCCTTGTTAACAAGTGCAGTAAAGGGATAACGGTCAGATCAGACACCAAGAGATCAGTAATCTCGTGGCAATCTTGGAAGAGCCTGAGTATGATCCCATCTCGTGACCCCAGCAGGCAGCGTGGTAATCTGAGAGGCAGAACCAGTGAGACTCTTACCCTGAGTAGGATGCTGAGAGCGCAGGCCATGCCAACCTGGCCCACACCCACCACTGTAACTTTATTCCTCGGAGGCTCAGGTGGACCACTGAACAGCGGTGTGATCAGTTTCTGCAGGACTGAAGCCATTTTCAGTGCTGAGAAGTGTAAATGAAAGAAGAAAGGGATGAGCGTTTAGGGTCAGGTGAAGCAGCAAAGCATTTTACACAGACACGACAGTAGCCAATGGTCCTGCGTGCAGCCTCGCATGCACACAACTCATAAATAAGTCAGAGTGCAGAGGGATTTCTAACGCAAGCCTGACATACAGTGGCATAGAAGAAAACCACTTCTCAGACACTTCGATCATTTACAGCAGTTTTCTCTTTTTTGAAATGGAACTGAAGGCAAAGGAAGGAGGGCAGGAAAAAGAAAAGGCTTCAAGGACAACTAGAGAGTGCATTATTTCCCTTTCTAGCAGGTATGAAGAAGGCGATCTGCTCTCAGACAGAAACGTATTAGGTCCTGTCTCACGCGTTCTCTATTTGCAGAGAGTTCACCTTGAAATGACATATGGCCAGACACAAAAACACCAGCAATACTTGCATTGTCCGATGAAGCTCCGAGCTGCAAGGTATAAATACCACCATGTAATCAGCATGGCCACCTGGATGGATGACTAAGTCGTGTTCCTACAGAGCTCTGTCCCCCCTCCTGCATCCACAACACCTCCCTGAGTCACAGTTTTGCAATGCAGTCGGTCCAGGCAAGTATCCGCTCAGCTGCAGCAGTCCCACAGAGCTCATGTGACTCAGGGTTAGATGGAGGAGCTGTCAGCTGCACAGAGCTCCGCTCCTCACCTCCCTCCCTCCTTCCCAAACGAGGAGGACGTAGCAGTATAATCGGATGCCAAACTTGATTGACTGACTGCAGACTGTTAAAGGAGTTACTGTAATCCCTTAACGCTGCTTCCATCTGCTACACCTCACCTCTAATGGGAGGTCTCAAAAGAACAGCTGATTTCTATTTAAAAGGCTTGATAATTTATTCTAAATGAATGAAGGGACCTGCTTTATGTCTCTCTAAGCACAGTTTAAAACACTGGCCTGTAATGAATCTGAAATGATGCTGTTGTTAAACAACCATCAGATACGTTTAGAAATAATTAGATTAAAACCATGCACTGCAAATTGCAAATAATGTAAAGCAAGGGGCACTTATGCTTGAAGAGACAGACATTAACATCCCTGTGCGTCTCTAATAGCAGGCATGAATGCTGAATATGCTGCTATTGAAAGTGCAATGCTGAAACGATCCATTCATTATCCAAGACCGAAGCTGGATTACCAGCTGACAGCACCATGCACTCCAGTCATGTAAATGTGAGCGGTTAATGAGATGGCTTAGCATCCAAGGTCATTGGGGAGGGAAGGAGGGAGGGAGGGTGACAGCAGTTTTCATAACTCTCAGTCAACTGCAGTAGAAGCATGGTTGGTACTCCAACACAGTGAGGTAGTCGGCTGCGACGTCTGAAAAAAGTTACATCTGCCTTGAACTTGAACCTAAACAGCCACTGCGGGGGAGGATGAGATATAATGAATACATGATGACAAAACAAAGCAACAGGAAAGCCTAAAGCCCCAAACTCAGCTATAAAATTAATGTAATGCAGAATTTTAACTTCTAGCTAATTGCCCTGCTTATACATAAACTTTTCATTTGTGGTTGTGAAAACAAATCCCTTAAAAAAAAAAAATACTCTGACTGCCACTGTAAACACAAGCAGACCCTACGTATATGTAAACTTAAACGTGACTCACAGTTCTGCACACACTGAAATGGACCACCCTAAAGTGAGAATGAAGAGAGGACTGATGCAAGCAAAACAAAGCCAAAGGCATTCAGGTGTCACAAACTGCTACACATATTTCAACAACAGAAAGATAAAATTATACTATCTACACAACACGGAAATACCGCAGTTCACCTGTTTTGTTGAGCGTCCAGGTATAACTCCTTGGGCTACAGTGAGACTCTCCTCTGTTGTGCTGTACGGTGTGGCTACTCTTCTTCCTGTTGTGCTGTCAGCCTGCAGTCTGCCGGATTTAATGGGCTAAGCCTCTCCGTCCCCTGCAAAGACTCAATTTGGCACTCCATCGGCCACCACAGTCAGCTGGTACATCATTCACTGACACTTCATGCAAAATAACAAAACATGACTACGTATTCCAAAAACATAAACCAAAAATAGAGCTGTTATTGTTGCGGACATTATTGTCACATTTACTTTACATATTCAGTCGGTGAATGAATGCCACATGCCGGTGACTCCAGCAGATTTGGTCTTGTGGCGTTTGTCCTTCTAGCCGGTCTTGGGTTGGAATTAGCAAAGTTAATAATTATCAAACAAAAAGCCCTGCGTTTTAGTGTCAGTACAACACTCACGCACTCTGATGGGCCTGCCTTTTACCTCACTATGTAAATATACTTAATATAAATTAGGTAATTTTGCCTTTATTTCCTGACTTTCAATTATCTTTAAAAAACAAACAAACAAACTTATTTCAGCTTGTATTTTTCTTTAAACTGTTCCAAGAAATAGATGTGTGATTCAGCTGCAGGTGTGGACTGACCGAGCATTTGGACGCTGAGTCCTTTTTTACACGCTGCTGGATCTGAGTGTCATGAGGACACTTTGTCAAACACAAGCACACACACCAGTAAACCAGCAGGGGGATACAGTCTCATGCAGAAAAGATTCATAAAACACTGTGTGCAGTTCATGAGGGAAGGCATGAAATGCAGCAAAGTGCAAACGCATTCTTTCATCGCCTTTAAAAAGCCACCAGTGCACGTGCTGTCCTGGAGGCAGCAGTCCAAGCAGAGGTTCCCTGGACCTCCCTCTCTCCAGCCACTTCCTACATATCTTCTGGGGGAATATTGGGAGGTACCTAAACCAGCTGAGATGCATAATCTCTCCAGCTTGTCTTGGGTCTTCACCCAGTACCACGTGCATGAAACACCTTACCTATGAGGCTTTCTGTAGGCATCTTAGTGAGGCCCCTAAACTCAACTCCATGACCTACTACTCTATTGTCATGGAGGTGTCTGTGTGACTGAGTGATCTTGTCCTGGACAATTTGCTGCTTGTAGCGTCTCTTAAGGCAAATTGGTCCTGGGTGAGGGGCCTGACTAAGACCTTGACTTATAGACCAATGGTGCAGGTTACCTTACCCTGGGTAGGGTTACTGGGGCCATCCTGGAGCCTGGTCTGGAAGAGGCCCGCTGTCAAACAAATTAAAGCTAGCTTCTGAGAGCAATGAACACCATTTTTACTTCAGAGATTGTAATTGTCTCCATGAGTTTACAGTGATGACAACAGAAGCTACCATATCTGATTTCTTATTTAATATCACAACAAATGTTCAATAAATGAAAAGCTATGGCGTTCAAAAAAGAAAAACAAAACATGCATAAAACACTTATTGGTCTCAAAGGATTCACAGACAGAAGAAAAAAAAAAAATCTAGCAACAACCAAGTTTATTTTATGATACACTGCCTACATTATCATAAATAAACAGATTCAGAATCCTTACCCACATAACCCCTGCCGTTTCTGTCCGTTGTGGGAGAGCTGCCTGATGATCAAATCACTTGAGTTAACTCAGCAAGGTTCAGATTAAGATACAGTATTACTTGCATGTATTGCTTTACAATATGCTATAAAAAGTTGAACACGCCACTTTAGAAAAATATCAAAATAGAAACAATCCCCGCCACCGAGAAATCTTCCAACATCCCCTCGAGTAAATGCATCCTTGCTTGTTACTCCAAGCGGATAAACGACCCCATCCGGAGAAACCTGGAGCGTCTTTACAATTTTGCCCAGGCGGAACTTGTGACAAAAATAAAATGAGGGTAACTGTTTGGAGAAAAAAAAAAGAGGAGAGGAAAAATTAAAAATAAAAAAATAAAAGGATTTACTTTCCTCCTCTTGGAAACACCTGCAGCCTGTGAGGTGGGCTATGTGGGTGCACGCTAAACAGCCAGCCCTGCATAAAGGACCGAAGGATCAGAAATCTTATAAAAACAGGACAAAAGAAAAAGCACAACAGAGCACTACAACTCAACGCGTAGAAACTCACATGAACTGGACTGGTAGGGATGGACGAAACCAGTAACCTGTGATCGCTGAATTCTTTATTTTCCTCATAATTTTCTGTTTGCAAGTCTTAAACGAAAATGTCGATGCAAGAGGCAGAAAGCAGAGTAAACTTTATAACCTCAACCTACCAAGTGTAAAAATCGCTACAATACACAAAGCTGAGAATTAAAATTTAAGCCATGATCACAAATCCCGTTATGAGAGATCTTAGCAGTGATCAGCTATTTAAAAAAAGATTAAAAAAAAAAAAAAAAAAGCTTCTAATTCATGCTTGAACGTGGGCCGATTTTCCTCATGCAGTGATGTGACCTGATTACACCACGCCTCCTCCCAACACAGACCACATGAAAAACGTTTGAGCTGAATCAACCTGAGCACCATAGAAATAAATCAAATATTCTACTTAACACTATAGCTGGAGAGAAAATGTTGAAATTGATACCAATGACGCACTGATTGTGAAAATTTGGCCTGACAGCGATGCTTACAGTGACAGTACGGCCTAAAGCTAATGCTGGCTTTTATTTATCTTGTTTTTATATTCCTCTTTTGTGGCAGGGAAACACATAAATCATCATCATATTAACTAAATATCATTTTATCAAACCATCTGTGAACATTTAGCACAAAACAGATGACACACAACAAATAACCCCCTCCCCCAATGCCAATGAAATGTCATCATATTTGCCAATAAGCTGATCAGTTAACAAGGCCAGTAACAACCAACACCATTCGATACATGAGTGCGTCCCTATTTGATAAAGAAACACGGGTGTAGACATTCTGGTGTTAGTATAAGCGCTGCTCTGTGCTTGGGGATAAAAAGAAAAAAGAAAATTATATATATGTAGATGTACGGGAGGGCACTAAGTGCTAATAGTGTCCAGGCACTTCACCGTCAGAAAACACCTGGCACACGGCGTCGGAAAAAAAAACAAACTACAGTATGACCTTTAAAAACTACAACCATGCACGGATAAAAATGGCCTCTCCGTTCTGCACTCATTTCTACATATGAGGGTTATAATACACACAAAGACACAAACAATTCACAGATTAAAATCAACATTAAAATTAGTCTCTTCTGACTGCCACAAACAGTGTTATCCAGAAGCTACTGTTTGAATATACCTCCCTCTTGTGGCAGGAGGAAAGTCAGAGTCCAGAGAGGACAATTTTTAATCGTTCCAATTAAATCTGTCCACACATGGAGGAAAAGAGGTGAGCAAGGTTTACTGCTTGAGTTGTGGTGTGCTGTGGTGGGCGGCAGGGAGGTGCTGTGGATATGGCGAGGGGCTGCTGATGGTCTTTACTTGGGGATGCCCTCTGTGACACCGCTGCCGCTGATGCCCAGGTAGGTGGCGACTTTGTCCACGGCGCTTTGGACCGGGACGACGACGCTGTCAGAGAGGCCTTTGAGGGTATTGATCTGATCGGCGTCCAGGTTCTGGTAGACAAAGAACAGAGAAGCGCACACCACCACAAGGAGCAGGAGCTTGAGCAGCAGGGGCAGGAAGCTTCGTCGAACCGGTGCTGCGTTTGGGGAGACCGTGAAGCTCGGCCGGGACAGAGACTCAGAATACAAGTTGTATTCGGTGTGGACATCGGTCTTCACGCGGGACTCATCCAGCCAGTACTCACTTGGTTTTAAAGGCCGACCAGCTGCCCCTCTGATTGGACGCCTGCAGGTCGCACTGATAAAAAAAAAAAAAAAAAACCCCAAAAAACCCAAAACAAAAGCAGGAAAAATTTGATTAGACTGAAATTAAATAAATACATCTGTGCACTCAACAGTTTTCCCCACAGCTCGCGCTCACATATTACGATCTTTTCTGAGCAGATCAAAAGGATCTAGACCCAAATTTAAAGATTTTAAATATTTAACCTTGCCATTTAAAGAACTTCTTTTCTTTGCACAAAATAAAGCAACATTATCTTTTTGTGCTGTAATGTGAATTAATCTAGTTCCAAAAAAACAAAAAAAACCCCCCAAAAACTCTAGAGCAGGGGCATCTCAAACTCGCGGCCCACGTCAACCCTACTTGCATAATGCAATTTGGCCCTTGAAGTTATTTTTTGTTAGGGAGGATTTGTTTTTTTTTTATTGAGTGCAATGTTAAAATAAGTTCTTTAAAAAGCAAAAAACAAATATTCAATATGAAGGCCATATGAGCAGAGAGTACAAACATGTTGAGGGATTGGCTGTGTTAGTTCAGTGAGAGAGTATTTGTAAAGAAAACATTTTTTCACTAGCAATCAAAAACTAATGTGTACAGTTATGTCTGCATTTTACTTTTGCTAAATACGAACAAAACTGTAGCTGAAGCGCTGCCACGTATCTGGCCAGAAGGAGAATACCAATTTGTTTATTTAGTAGTTCAATAAAAGGCTGCTCTAGAGCATGAGGTGAATACTTCAAGTGTGAGCTGGGTTTTGAGAGGAACTGATTGAAGTTTTCTTCAATGGGAATTTTTATGAGTCTTTGTGACCAATATTGTCAGCACACAAAACAAAAATTCAGTATTTTCTTCAGTTGATTTTTTGTGTGTTCAGAAAAAAAACTTGTATAAGTTTTGGTATTTTATTAAAAGTGCTCCAAGTAGATGGAAAGAACTGCAAGTGATTTACAGCATTTCCCAGCCATTTTTAATGTCTTTGTTAGAGATGGACCGATCCGATATTACGTATCGGTCCGATACTGACCTAAATTACTGGATCGATATCGGAGAGAAATATCAGTAAATATCAAAAAGCACTTGCAACATGGCATAACTCGGCTCATAACCGTAGCACGTCGGAGCAGTATGCGTCACGTGATAGAGCGGCTGTGGGTGCGGGACCTGTCTGCGGTCAGGCTGAGCATTTGGAGCCTCGCTACCAAACCGGCATTTCATCTCTGAGAAAGTGATCCCAGAGAGAAGTAAAGCAAGTGTGTAAGTTCATCTCTGAATGTTTGTAAAGCATTCCAGCGTTAAGCTTAACAACAGATATATGGAGCGACTGCCTCTCTCCCTCCCTCTCCTGCTGCTACTTCAATCATGAAACTGATTAATGATCAGCTTTTCTGTCGCGACTGTCTCTCTTGTTTGTTTATCACCCACTTCGCGCCAGAAAGAGGAAACCAGCGGCTGAACAACAGCAGCACGTTTACGCTTGATAAGCTGTTGTTAGAATTTATTTAATATTACTTTCTACACCAGGATCCATTTCTGCGCAGCTAACGGCTGGTAACTGTGCAGGGGCGGATCTAGCAAAGTTTAGCCAGGGGGGCCGATAGGGCATTAACAGGGAAAAGGGGGCACAAAGACATACTTTTCTTTCTTATTCTCATTTAAAATGTCTAGCTGTTACGATCCAATGTTGTCAGTGTTTTGTGTTGGGCGTGACTGTTATGTGTTTCCTGTTTTACTTTGAAGGTCTGTCTTATCTCAGTGTGTTCAGTTTACGCTTCCTTGTCTCGTCAGTTCTGATTTGCCCCAGCTGTGTTTCCCTCCTGTTGTTCATTCCCTGATTGCTCCCTCTATGTATTTAAGCCCTGTGTTTCAGTTTGTCATGGGTCGTGATCATTGTGATGTTGGTATTGTAGTTTTGTAAATAGCTGTAAATAGATTTGTAAAGTAGCAATTGAGTATTTTTTCCACCTTGTATATATTGTTCACTGTAGCAGCCTAGTAGGCGTGAGAAGCCATTTTTGTTGATTAAGTTTTCTCCTGTTTTTCATGTAGCGAGTTAGGTAAGGGAATTGTCTTTTGTTTGGTTTTCAGTTTGGGTAAGAAAGCATAGGGACCATTAGGGAGTTTTGTTTGTTATTTTTGGCACTGCTCACTGCTGAAGCAAATAAATGGCTGCTTAGCATTTTAAAAGAGATTGTTGTTTGTGTTCTTGCTTGGGTGGAGTGTGAGTGGGCCAATGTTTTGTTGCGTTCAAGACAGGCCTAGAACGTAACATAAAGAACACGCCAGCGAAGACAGACGAAGGCTGAAGCGGTCATTCTTGTTTGGGTGGTGTGTGAGTGGGCCAACTTCTTGTTGCGTTCAATACTTGCCTAGACTAAGAACGTAACACTTTTAATAAATAATTATCTGAATCTTACACCCAAAGGTTTAATCTGATGTAAAATGTATAGAAGTCCATTACTGTATATAGTACCTATTAAGTCTAATATACCCTAGTAAGCTATAGTACTTTTTCCCTTTGGGAAGGTACCAGCTGTGCAGTCTGCAGTTCTGTTGAAGAAAGATGTTGAATCTATTTAAATATTGTAGAAAAATAATTGATTTCTGTGGATTATTTTTTTTTTTTTTTCCCACACTGCATCAAATTAAAGTTGATTATGTCGATTAAGCATCATGAGGTGGAGGGTGGGGGGGTTCCCTATTTTTTATTTTTTTTTGCTGGGAGTTTACAACCCTATTAGTTAAGTAGGTAAGTACTCCTTAAAATACCAGAATAGGAAAGATGGAGTAGGTTTAAGTTTATTAGATTGATCATTATTGCTGAACTATGAAATATTTTGGGTGCAGTGTATTTCTTGCATACAGGTATAACAATAGCTTTAGTGGGTTTTTAAAACTTGAGTTTGAACTTATACAAAATGCAGCAAGATATTAAAAAAAAAACAGTTTTATTGATTAAAAACACACTATATCGGATTCATATCGGTATCGGCCGATATCCAAATTTATGATATCGGTATTGGACATAAAAAAGTGGTATCGTGCCATCTCTAGTCTTTGTATGCTATGTTTAGCTTTTTTATGTAGTTTGGGTAAAGTGTCAAAGCCAAGCAGATTTTTAGTTTGAGCTAACAAATGTTGATCAGTTTTACTTACACACCTTGCAGATTACTGGCTTTGTGTTAGCATTACGTAGTAAACAGTAGGGCTGCTCGATTATGGCAAAAATGATAATCACGATTATTTTCACCGAAATTGAGATCACGATTATTTGACGATATTTATTTAACCCTTTAAGACCTACCATAGAACCAAGTCCGCCAGAGCTTATATTATTTTTTTTGTACATGCTGTAGTGCCATTTGTGGGAGCATTTCAAGTTGCTATACATCAATACAACTGTTATAGCCCATATTTTAATAATATGTATGCATTAAGTCCATAGTAACTACATTAATTGCAAACAAGTGCAATAAACTACAAAAAAATTGAAAATCGTTTTTGTTTTGTTTACATATATTTCTATTTGGAGAAATTTAAGAGGTTTATCCCTCAAAACTTTAAATACAAAAAAGTTGCAAAAAATAGTTTACAACAACAGGAAATTTATTTTGAGTGTCTTCATAGTTTTATTTTGGAGATACAGCAATTTTTATATACTGCAGGAAAAACAAAAAAAACAATCCTATGATGCAAATTTGCAAAGAAAACAGCACGTGCATCAAAATAAACTATTTCCAGCAGTGCAATTCGAGTTCTAAGCATCCCAGAAACTATTCAGAAAAGTATAGAGTCAAACATGACTTATAAAAACACTAGTATAAGTATAGTATAGTATAGTTTTTTACTTAAGGCCTACAAGTAAAAAACTACATTTTCCGCAAAAATGACATCACTTCCGGTTTCGGGCAGGAAATGCGATAGTTCGAGTTGACGTCTTTTTCAAAGTGGGAAGTGTTAGGAACAGCTGATGGATCGGCAAAGCGTGTTTCTGGAATATTATGTTTTTGTTCCTGCAAGCGCTTTTTATGCAATTTTTGCAAAGCTTTATGTGGAAGGAAACCGTGACCGAGGACAAGCTGATGGCATAAGATGTAAGTACAACTCCTCCGGTTTCATATGCAAAACAAATTATTGCGCTAGCTTAGCGGTTCAGGTTCTACAGGGATTTAAAAATAGTTACGCAAAACGGAGTGTGCTGCTCTGACCGGCTTTAAAGGGTTAACAATAACAATGTATTGAATAATGACTTTAAAAAATAATATAAAATAGTGTGCAAATACTGATAACAGTGCAAATGTTTGCAATATAAGAAATAAATGAAAAATGTAAACATCTATGTTTAGTCAACTTTGCAGTGTTGCTCTGTGGTGCAGCTACTACATCGTAGCAAAGTTTACACACTGTCTACTTGATCCACGTCTAACTCCGCCAACCCATAATGTTTCCACACCACTGAAGTTTTTTTTTTAACCTCTTTTCAACCAACGGCAGTCACTCTCCTCTCCAAATAACTTCTGCTTAGCTTTCCGAGCTTCCCTCGGGTCCTCTTAATTGTTGTGACGCGTGTTCGAAATGGAGAGCGGTGCGCTTGACTTACCACACGGAGCAGCGCGAGAGTAAAGCATGAGGGAGGGTCTAATAATCGGCTCAGTCATTTTTAATGATCGTTGAAAGCCCAGATCGTAATCGTGATTAAAATTCGATTAATTGAGCAGCCCTAGTAAACAGACATAGTCACAGCCTTCTGTGTATTCCAAATTATAACAACTAGAGCTGGGCGATATGAGATTTTTTCATATCACGATATGTTTTTTCATTTCAGGCGATAATGATATATATCACGATATAAGCCAAATAACTATATTTGTAAGATTTAAATGTGCCGTTGCTCACAAGTAAAATGTGAAATAATCAGCAGCTTGTTTTTATTTAAATATTTATTTCCCATAATAAGTTCAACAGGGTAGATGTACTTAAGGAACATGAGACTTTTTCAGATAGATAAAGGCAAATATTGCAAACTACACAAAAGGCAGCCGCTAAAGCGTTTAAGTTTCAAAATAGAACAAACGAAACAGACTAAATTGTCAATTCCACTTAGAAACAAAATATTAATTCTAAAAATAAATCTTAGTTTGTTTTACAGAAGAACAGACAAAACTGACTAACTTTTGTCAATATCAAATAAACTGAGAACTAAAAGGAAATTCTCAATCTCTCCTTGTTGTATAGCTTAGCTTTTCAAACAGTTTTAACAGTTACTTTAGTCTGACAAAAGCCGAATGACGAATTAGCGCTTCCAGTCAGAGACTGAGGCTACGTCCACACGTACACGGGTATTTTTGAAAACGGAGATTTTCGGTTTTCGTTTTAAAAAATAATCCCGTCCACACGTAAAGGCAGAAATGAAGGAAAACGCTGCTATGAACCTGCCAAAGCAGCAGGTGGCGCTAGATTCCTAACCGTGCAGAAATGTTGGCCAATCAGAAGTCTAGAAGCCTTGGTGGGAAAAAGTAAACAAAGCTGCGGCATAGAAGCAGAACCGAGTCGTATGTGTGGAGGGACAGTAACTGTGTGTATATGTAAGCATTTAAACACTGCAGAGAGTAGAATTAACAGTATTGTAGAAATTCATTTCACCGAAACAATAACGTGGCGCACAGTGTGACGCATGCACCAGTTTATTGTATTTCCAGACTTGCTTTCGGCACAATTTACAGTGCACGCTACTCTGTTTTTTGTCAGACTTGAAATAGCCGAAATACCTTCACACTACGGAACTTCTATGGCTCTTCCGTTCGACAATCTCTCCGGCATTGGAACCATCATCTGTTTTCTCTTCGGTCACGCTCGGTTGATTTTTCTAGTCGGCACACTCATTTCCTCCATTACCCGCTGGCTGCTTCCCAAACAAACACACGTGCGGCTTGGCACTTGTGCTGTACGTAACAAGTCACGCGACGTGACGCTGCGGCTGTGATTGGTTCAGCTCTGCGCTACTGAATTTGGATCGGCTGACCTTTTTTTTTTTTTTTAAGAGGACAAGAGCGGCGAGGTCTATCGCGATAGCTTAATTTCTCTATCGAGTAAAAGTTATATCGCGATACATATCGTTATCGTTCTATCGCCCAGCTCTAATAACAACCCATGTTTAGTTTTTTTTTTGGCTACCAAGAACAATTACACTTGCTGGAGTCTGCACTGTAGCACTGTCAAAAGCCCTCCGACTCTCTAACACATCACAGTAGTCGTGTTCTTTAATATTTCCAAATATCCGGTTCGCATGTTCCATACAACTGTCTCAAAACAAATAAAGACAAATAACATAAAACATGATTATCAGGTGTTACCTGATGCCGGTTGGTGTGCTTATTTCATTGGCAAGGATATCTTCAACCACACTCTCAGTGGCCTTTTTAGGGGTCTCTTCAGGAATTTCCTCCACCACCTGTCAGTGTAACATAAAACATGTTCACGCAAACTGAAACTATGCTGTAATTATAGTGGGGAGCGATGAAGGGAGATGAGCAGGTTAGTGAGGTATGCAGAGCTTGAAGTCAACATCTTTAGTGTTATGATTTCAGTGTTATTCTAGTGGCACTCTTTTTACCTAACTAGATGCTGATACTAAATAAAACTAACCACAACTCCTGGCCTGAAGCTGGTGAAGTTTTAGTTTAAAATTGACTTTAACCTCCTAGGACCTGGTGTCCACATATGTGGACATCACATTTTGGATTATTTAGACCAAAATACTCAATTTTGCTCTACAAGGGCCTGATATCCACTTACGAGGACATTATACTGATACTGTTCTACTAAACAATTGAAACAAATATCCTCATGTGGCTCTTATTTTTCTTAAAAACAAAAATAAGGTTAAAAAAAAAAATCTGGTAATTCTTTCTTTTTACATTTATCAGGCCCCAATATGCCCAAATATTTTATAGTGTCACATTTTTACTGAATATTTCCTTTTGCTGAGGAAATGTGTTACACATTCACCCTTTTGAGCTGAACATTGGGAATACCACCACATCGCACCCTGCAGTTAAACTGAAGCTGTGCAAACTCTGCGTGCTGCAGAGTGACGAGAACGTGCATGCATTCAGTTGGTGATGCAGAAAAACATCATCAACTGAATCCAGAGTGGGTCAAGTGACACATGAACTTATCTTTATGCTTGGTCTGTTTTACTCTGTGGGAATTGTTGTGAATAAGATGGGTTAGAAAAATATTAGTCTATTTGTTGGCTTTTTAGTAATCTATAATATTAAATAACTAAATCCACTTAAGACACTTTGCACTCTGAGACTGCCAATTATTATTACTGATGCAGAGCTGGTAGAGTGAGCCTCACCTTTGTCTGCCGTTTGCTGCTGGTTCTGACAGTGACAGGAGCTTTTCCTCTGCTCCTCACAGACTTCTCTACCACAGGAACTGGCTCTGGTTCAGGGGCAGGGACCTCCTCTGTGTGAAGATTGAAATGAGGGAACATCAATATCATGATGTGTATTTGTAATACCCATGGGATATTACAAATATGTATAATGTGTAATACTCATGGGCCTATTGCAACCAATTTGAAAACTTTTTCCTCGATGAAACCCCCAACCAACCAACACCCCCCCAAGGGCTCACCGTCTTCTTTGTCGCTGTACTGGTCAGAGTTTGTGTTGCCGTTCTGATTACTGTCTGCCTTGGGGAGAGTTGTGACAGTAGGAGCTTCGGGTTCAGCTGGAGGCTGGTCCAAAAGCTTCTGCAGCCTCTTCTCATACACCTTACGGGTAGAGGCTGAAAGGACACAGAGGGATTAAAGGGGAAATAATTCATGCCTTTCATTAAACGTTTGCATAGTATTTGCCTTAGTTTTCTTTTCAGATTTACCGGTATCTTTGTATCATTTCATTTTCATTGTATGATTATGCAATGTTCTGCATAGTACAGATTTTTATAATTTTTTTGGACAATGGATTTGATTCTTATCATAAAACGTTTTGTGTTAGGTGTGCCTTGATGCATTGGTTAATCTGCCTGCATATTGTTTTTTTTCTATCATCTGGTTAAAATGCTCGCTGATTCACCGTACTGACTGGCTGTGGAGGCTCATCTGCACGTCTCCCTCTCCTCAAGCTTTTTTTCCTCAGTTGCTTTTTGCATTTTTCTTATTTATTATAAGTGGAGTGGGAGTTACCAGCAGTAACTAACAGTAGAAACAAACTTACTAAAAATGACTGTTTTCAGTTTTAGATTTGTTTAGTTCACTAATTTAGCCCAACTCTAATCTGTTTCTTTTCCCTGACCTCTCATCACCTTTGTATTTAATCATTGCAAGTAATTATGTTCATCTCACATAACTAATATATTAGGCTCCTTGTAGTCGTGGATTTAGCAACAATCCACGGCACAGTGTAACAAATGCACTGCCATTTTTATTTTTATAACTGGAAAACCCTTGACTAACTGTTTTGCTGTTACAAAAAATGGGTTTAAAAATATAATTTACCTTTAAAACAAACATATTCTCTTATGACAGCATAGGTCTTGACATTTATTGTTGGACTAGACTTGTTTTGACTACGGTGTTGTACATTTGTATAGTCTTGGGTTGGGTTGGAATTAGATCAAATCTTACACTAAAAAAAAAAAAAAAAAAAAAAAGAAGCCAGATTTTCCTGTTTCGACTGTGATTAGTATAAAAATATCACGCTATTCGTATCATTGTTTGATTCAGTTTTTAAAGGATTTATTGCGATTGCTTTTTTTCTTTTTTAAAATTTTCCTTTTTAAAAATATTTTTAATTTTTCTGTTTGTATCTGTGCTCTTGCCATCTTGATAAATTACATTTGTTTTATTTTGCATGTGTAGGACATGAATGAATGAATCCAGGGAACTCACCAACAATGGGTCCTACGTCCACACCATGCTTTGCCAGCTGCTGTTTTAAGTCTTCATCAGTCAGATCTGTCACCTCCACTTCCTCCGCGCGAGGCTTGTCTGTCTTTCTGGTAGCTTTCTGTAAAAAAGGTGAAAAAAAAAAAAGAAGAAACATTAGTGTTGCAATTTTCGAAACATAAACCAGTCCAATCAGACGCGTGGAGACTACCATCAAACCACAGGTGGGAAAAAGTAAAAATAAAACCTAATTTTTAGCAATTAGAAACTTACCCTTCCGGAGCGACTTTTGTTTGACACCACCGGGGCAGGTAACTCTTCATCGCTGGAGAAGGTGTCTGCAGGTGGGGTCTTCTTGTTGTTCAGTACGGTCAGGTTCTTCAGATACAGCTGCACATACACTTCTTTTTTATGCTCTCCGCTCGGAAGGGGCACATTGTTTGCCGTAAGCTCGTTTTTCAGCTTGTCTTTCGTGAGAACTGACGGATCTTCGAGGAATTCTGCCATTCTAACTTTATTTTTATTGTTAAAAAATCTCTGAGCGATTTCCTTCGTGACTAACGGAAGCTAGTTCGCCGAGCCGCTACAAACAACACCGGGAACGTGACGGAATAGCGCTGTTGTCAAACAGAAGTGGCGCCTACCCGCTGCCAATTAAGCTAGCAGGACAGAAGCGGTTTATTAAGATAAACGCCCAATTCTTCTCGTTAGCCTATCGGTTCAACTATTTACAGATAGCTTTGATTTTTCGAAAACAGATAAGCGCGTTTGCTGTAAATGAAATCAGTGAAAAAAGCTAAATTAACTTAATGTAATTTGACTGAATTAGCTTAGCTTCAAACCGGTCCACTTGCTTCTGTCTGTCCGCGGTCGCAACAGGGCCAAACATCAAACAGCGCCGCTATTGGATGGAAGTCCTCAGTAAACTCTTCTCTGATTGGCTTGCTATGAATGGAACCTTGGCAGGCTGCCGCGACAAAGAAACCGAAGCTTTGTGGGTTTTGGAGAACAGCTTTACATTAAATCCCGTCGACGAAATTCGCATATTAGTTTCATTTTCAGGACTTTATTGATACTGGGATTTTATGAAGCGGCCAGATGCGAGTTTAAAACACTAATTTGATTCGCTGCAACAAGGAAAGAGATAACAATGTTACAATGGCAATAGCTGTTAAAAGCTTTCATACAGCTGCAGTTTCTATCCATCCCGTTTGCCACATGCATTTAGTCTAATCATTAGTAGTAAATAACTTGATTATCTGTAATAATATAGAGCCCCTACAGATTTTCATGCTACACATGGCAATGGGCGTATGTTCCACGATTTAGATGAAATCTGCCTCTGTAACAGAAGAGGGCAGCATAATGCCGCATAGTTTTTGAAAAGAAATCGGTTATCCAAGGCTTAATGCTGTTTATTATGAAGTCAGAAAGCAAGCAAACTTTATTAACGTTATAAATGCACAAATGCTGCTTTGCAGGGATAAGGCAAGCAGGTATAATTACTTGGCAACTTTCACAAGAATAATAAAAAAATATATTTAAAGAAAGAAAAAGAGCACTGAAAAAAAGCCAAGAATATGTTTTAAGACTTTTTTCCATGGATGTTTACCAAGGATCTGCATGATCATCAGATTTTAATCTATAAGCATGAATACTTTTGTAGACAGAAGGACAGCTTAAAAGATGAAAACATGCTTGCTATATTGCATTACAAGTTGCACATCTTTAGTTTTTTTTATAGAGTGCTGGACAAATGGGGTCATCTACTAATTGGAAGGTTGGTGGTTTGATACCTTGCTGCTCCTTTATGTATGCCAGAGTATCCTTCGGTAAGATACTAAATTTTAAGTTGCTCTCTGATGCATCCATCAAACGATGAATGTGTGTGAATGTTAGGTAGAAAAGACATATAAAAAGTGCTTTTATGAATGGGTGAATGAGGCATGTTGTATAAAGCACTGTGAGTGCTCAAGTAAAGTAGAAAAGCATTTACCACTTGCAGAAATGAGACACCGGAAGTTGGGATGGATGTTTATTCGGTGGGATGGTAATTGTGCTAAAGTGACATTTCATTTCGCTGCACTGAATTGCTGAACAAACACGTGATGTTGGTGGTAATTCAAGAGTCTGGGAGAAGACAAATGTTGCCCAAACAATCTGTCAATTATTTTTAATGACCTCTTAACAGAAAATCACTAGGTGCGGATCTACGCACTCCCTCACAGACACGGCAGTGTTCGACTGCCTCCTCTTTGTCTTGGTCTCTCCTCCTCCTCCTCCCCTCAGTGTGGGGACAGTGGTTTGAGGTGGCACTGTGTGGCTCCCCACCTGTCCTTCAGACCTGCCCCTCTGGGGCTTTTCTGGGATGCTGCTGCAGAAACCAAGCAATTGATCCCCACCTCAGCTCCAAACCACACTAAAATACAGCACTTGAAGTATAGTTCAGCTTTTCCATAGCGGATTTGCCAAAGGAGTGTAAGCGTAAAAAATGTTGAGCCCTTGAGAAACACCTCTTAAGCTTTCTTTGTATGTAATTTATACAGAAAATAAGACTTGGGCCAAGAATCACAGAGAGTGCCTCTTTAAGCATAACAGTCATGGCCTCTGAAAAATGATCAAAGACTACTCTTTAATCGTCAACGTTCACATTTTCAGAATGAATTCATTTGAAATGGCCCTGCTCCACCTAATGTCGAGCAGTCAGTTTATTTGATGGCATTTCTTGACAGATGATTGTTAAATAAACTGACAGAACAAATGTAACAACTGGCTGAAGGAAGACAAAAAAACAATTTAGGTGAAAGCAAAAGCCAGCGGGCGGCTACCCCGAGAGAGAGAGTTGAATTGGCAATTGAAATATTAAATGTTGTGTTGTGTTTGGAAAAGACAGCACCTCTCAAATGAACTTAAATGCCAACATCCATGTTCTAAAAGAGGATTTCTGATCATTTAGAAAAATGTTGAACGCAGGCTCCTCGCTTGAGTTTATCTTGGATTTTAAGCATCTCTACATCCAAAATGAGCCAACCACAGAAGTACCTTAGGAAAAGTCAACCTTTACCACCCAGTCAATGTCTGATCCAATTCCACTGACACAACAAAACACATACTTGTGAAATTAATCGGTCTTACAAAGCTTCAGCATACTGTATGACAACAGACCTGTCACTTCCCGGGCGTAGAACTGCTGCATGGTCTAAATTTACGCAACAGGCGTGCATTCATTCCCCCCCCCCCCCCCCCCCCCCCCCCGTCTAACAAGATTCACAAATTTTTACATAATGTGAAACATTTTGCAGTATCACGAAAAGCTAAAAACGGTCAGTTTTGCTGCACTAATCTATCACAACAATCTCTAATCCTCCAAGGATGTTATTACTTGCTGCCAAACTAATTAAGATCAAATCCTGGGCAGTTTCCTGTGCAAAAAGGAGGGTAGGATGCGGGCAGCAGTGTATTTCACCAGGGTTTTGTGTGTCCTGGCTTAGGAACAGCCATCTAGTAATGCTCACACAGTATATTTTCATCTGTTGACAATCTAAACTCTACTTAACGGACACACACTTAGTTGTAGACATTTCTGTCAGAAGGAAAAATGAGACTGCCCTTCTGGCCCTTGCTGATGCCCATTTGGCGGCCTGCCTGTTTGTATCAGGCGTACTCCTCCGTGTATTTGCATTCCTATTATGATTTAGGCTTTTTCCCGTTTTATTTGGCTATTGAGAGCAGAGACAAACTTGCTCATGTCCTCGCTGAACTTAAGGCAAACATAACTGTGTGTGAAATTTCAAGTAGTCATTGAAGATTTTCTATTAAGTCCCCACCGAGGCACTCATGTAGCTCATCTGATGGAAAATTTAGTACAAGCCATCCACTTGCCTAAATAAAGGTTCAGCTCTTATCAGTCGGAGCAGTTGCTTGTGACACTGTACTGCTTTAGAGCTTTAATTCACTTCACAGTTTTGCTCATTGTCAATAAGCACATACAAAGGTTCAAAATGTTATTTTTTTACAAAAGTAATTTATGAATGTTTCAGAGAGGTACTAAGAAATCAAACCAAACACCAAAGTCTTCCTTCTTGTTCTCTTTCAGTTTATTGATACAAAATTCTGGTGCACCTGATGCCCCATTTTTATTGAAATCAAATCAAATCAATTTTATTTATATAGCGCTTTAAAAAACAACAACTGTTGACCAAAGTACTGTGCAATAGAATAATCAGATAAAATTTAAAAGGAAAGTAAAATAAAAGATAAGAAAATAATAAGAATAAAATAATGACAGCCAAGGAGTAAAAATAGATCTTAAAACGAGTTTTAAAAGTATCCAGTGTTGGAGAGGTCCTGATATGTAAAGGCAGTTTATTCCAAGAAAACACATTTAACGCCCTATCCCTTTTAAACTGAGCAATCTGCTCAAATCCTGTAGTTCAGTAGTTCAGAGGTGTCAAACATAAGGCCCGGAGGGGCAGAATTGGCCCACCGAAGACTCCAATCCTGGAGGGCGTGTAGACTTCTGACTTATAGTTTTACAGTTTTTCCTACTGATAAGGTTTCCGAAGGTTGATTCTGTTCATCTGGACGTGACGTTTTCAGTGGGAGAAACGTTTCGTCACTCATCCAAGTGACTTCTTCAGTCTCAGCTGACTGCAGGTTTCCCCAACCTTATAAACAGTACGTTTGCATAAGGATTGAAACTAGCACCACTGAAGGAACAATGGGCTGGGAGGTCAGTTCCTTCATCATAATTATGCAAATTCTCATGACCATTGCTCAACAACCACTGATCAAAGGCCATGACTACCATTCACAGAGAGTTGGGGAATGGCTGCAATCACAGCATTGCACTGATAAAGTTGTCCTCCATGACCATTTAAACGGCATTAAATGAACTAAGTAACATTTAAATGATAGAAAAGCTCCTGTATTTACTTACAATAGAAATTAAAAATAACATTTCCTGTCAATTAACAAAAAACTTGTCTGTAATTTTACACATCTATGTCAGATTCCCTCCATTAACCACAACAGCATTTCTCTGTAATGTAGAAAAGCTGAGACGTGCTTTTGAAATTGTGCCTCTTTTCTTAATTATCTCAGGGATTCAATGTGTAATTAATCTTCTTTACACTGACAGCAAGTGGAGTTTCACTTTTCTGGAATGGCTTGAACTTGTTGTCAAAGAAAGCTGCATCTGGACCACAATGTAAAATGAGTAACATCCCTTCTGGAGTCCATCACTAAGGTTATGTTAGATTCTCTCCAGGTGATGGGTATCAGTCAGCGTTGTTATCCTTGATTAAAAGTCAGCACTTCCTTGATACTATTGTTTTAGCAGTACTAATGTTTCTTCAGATAATAACTTCAGGAACAAACAAAGGAGTGTGTGTGTACATTTGCAAAAGTGACAGAAAAAAAAATCCTACAAAATCCTAATGTTTCTCTGTATCTGCTGTCATGAAGAGAAACTGTTTGAACAGTCTGCAAACTAGTTATCCAGATCAAAGTTGCTGTGCTGTTTTCACAGTTTGTCTCTGCTACTCTCAGTTGGCTAAATATATTACTAATGCAAGTTATAGGAGGGCAATCACTTTTGAGAGTCTCAGCAAGAATCCACTGCTATTTGATACCAAATGTCACAAAAGTTAATGTCAGACAAAAAAAAAAAACACGTTGGAGACAGTTACCAGGTTACCAGTTACCAGGTCACTCGCAGCTTGTCTAAGGTTAGAGTGGAGTGAATTTTAAGAAACTAGAAGATTTTGCTTTTGAAATCAAGTCTTAAAATGATGTTGAAATAGGTTTTTTGTTTTTCATAATTATGTTCCAAACAGGTGTAACTTCTACAAAAATGGATGGATAGTAAGTGACCACCAATCCCACCCTAACCCTGAATGGACTGGTGGTGATGTTGGGTAAGCTTTTTTGTTTTACATGCCTAACATGGCTGAAGACAGTGGCTAGTGGCCCTTGAATAAAAAGAAAGGGCAACCTCACACAAGTGACTGCCAGAGCCTCAAGTTAACAGGAAAGAAATATTTCCGTGCTTAACTTGGCAAAAGTTCTACACAGACCTGCCTCTGCTTAGTTTTTCTGTCTACATGGCCGAACACAGGTACCAGACCAGCATGGGAAGAGCCAAAGACTTCTCGAAAGGCTCCTGTGATGTGTCGGTAGTGACACCCCAATGCCCTGCGACTGTTTCCTCTCTTTCGCAGAAACCTGGGCTCTGAGCTCACAGGTCTCCACAGTCAAGCTAGAAGGGCCCATTAAGTGGCCCTAATGAATGAGAAGTAGACAATCAACAGAGACTCAGCAGGACTCACAGTTGCCAAGTGCCAGATCTGTGAGCTCGCCAACAATGCAGTGCATTCATCATTTTATTGCAATCATTGGCAGAACTGAAGCTCAATTTTCAATTAAGTACCAAAAAAAAAAAAAAAGAGAATAAAGAAAAGGGAATGGATTTTATCAGAGCTGACAAGCAGAGACCTCTTTGGGGATCTTCATGTGAGGTGCTTCCATAGACCGACGTGGCTTCTTGCAATTTCCTCGCCAGTTTTGGGAGTTTCTGGTGTCAAGTTATTTTAAGTAATAGATCTCAGCTCTGTATCTGCTGCAGCCAAGACAAATCTGGTACTTGCTGATACGTTCTTATCTTATTCAATTTTGGAAATGTAAAAACATTCAGGCCTCATTACCTGAATGAGCTGCTCTTCAGCTCATCCTACACCAGAACTATTTGGTCAGTAGACCCGAGGTGAATCATGTGAAAAAGGCACTTGTCTTCGTGTTTGCTGTTCTTCCAGGAGGTAGTCTTGATGGTTCAGATTATGTAGCAGCTCATAGTTTTGGGTAGTAAAACACCGCAAGCCTATCGATGCTCCGAAGCCTCACAGCGTGGCTTGTCCGTGCCAGCGGTAAAGGACAAATGTGCCAAAGTCTGCTGGGTTTGGCTCTTTTCTCACCCCCTGGCGTCCAACACCGATGTATCCAGCTGAGGTACAATAATTTGACACCTCTTAACCAGCTGGACCCTTTAGCGTGACAACCACTGCTTTGTTTTATATTCCTGTGTATTTTGAACGCAATAAAAAATTATAGTCAGCAACATCTAAACTGTGTTTTTATCCACTTTGGACTTCTGCCCCTCCCCACCCCCTTCAATCTCCTTTATCCCTCCCTTTCCTATGTGGGATTTAACGTACACTTTGTGGTAACCTTGCTAAGTTATCAGTTTTTTCTACGTCCTCTCATACTGAATAAAGGCTTGTTTCTGCACGCCTGCTTGTTAAGACTTCAAGGACAGCTCCCTCCATCTGGTATTAAGTATTCCTGGTGCCAGTGTCGGGTTAACTGACACTCCTGCACTTAAACTAATGGCAGCGAACAGTCATCTCCCGTGAGGTGCTCACCTTGGAAAAAATCACCCAGCTCTCTCATCCCCAATCATAGAGGTGCTCTTGCCACCCACTGAATGAAACCATGGGCATGAAAAGAGGGATTGTTTCACCATTCAGGCATATACGAGGGCAAATGAAAACATGTAATACGCATGTCCTGTCTTGGATTTGCTTTCCTCTCGAGCTCAATGAGACGTTGAGAAGTGAGAGCGGCGTGCAAACAGAAAAAGTCAAGAGTCAGCAAATCGTCATTAATAAAACATCTTCATTAGGACAGAAAACATGCAATCTTTTCTTTTTTTTTTTCTCAGCAAATGAACCTAAAACTCAATTCTCATTCAAATGTATAAGAAATTTAGCTTTTAAAACATGTTTGTTACAGAATGGAGAAGAAGAAATGATAGTTAGGCACAAATACACACATAACATTTATTTATATATATATTGTTATTGTTGTTTTCTACAGCAACCATTCATCAAAACTGCTAGTGGAAGTTTGAAAAGGGAAGATATAATATTTGTTTTGTCCTCAGTGATCAGGTGCAATTTTTTTTTTTTAACGTTTTCATCCGATATCACCTCGTGAGTCTGGAATGAGCCGAGCGGTTCACATGCAATTACGCCGTATGTTGGTCAGCACATTAGAAGCGCACAGCTTACAGACTTGGTAGTCACATTTTGTATTGGTGAGAGAGTGAAATGATTAAAAAAAATTTCAATTTACTTCCAAGTAAAGAAAATAATTGCACTGGCAAAAGTGTTCACATGTGTTCGAGGTATTTTCCACAGCCTGCTCTTATCGCCTTCTTTCTGTTCAGCTGTGGAGCTGTATGCCATAACTGTCTCAAAATGTGTTTTTCCATGTTTTTATTAGACCACATCGTATTAGGCTGTGCTTTGAAGTTAGATTATGACTGTAAGCAAAATATGTCCTCCATGCCAAAGAGAAGCATCCCTCAGACCACAGGAGTGCAGCATCACTCACCTCTGAAGCCTCTTCTCAATGGAAACCTAAACAGCTTTTTAAGAATGAAGAGGTTTTTCAGTTTGTTGCTAAATATAGGCCAGTCCGGTGGGAGGTGACAGGTTCTACAGCCATTTTCAACAAAGATGAACCCCAGGTCCTGCCCAGAGCCCGGCGGGTGGCTACTGCCGGTGGTCCGCCTTTCTCTTATGCACCGGCTCTTAAGTAAACACTGCAATCCTGCGGTCAGCTACAGCATGGCAACGAGCAAAAGGACTCACTGTGTAGTTACACATAGCTATGGTGTGTTGTCTCCCTCTGGCTCACTCAAACTTGGCCTTGGGGTCGAGGGCCAGCGACAGACCTTGATGTGTGACTCCAGGAGCCTGCTGGGAACTCCTGGTGGAGGCAGTGTTGGGCTTGACCTCTCTGGACAGCTTTGATCAAACAGTTTCCATCTGCCAACGTCTAAATTAAGAACATTATCATGTTTATTGACATTGCCCTAGTTATCACTTTTTATGTGCAGGGTCATTAAAATTAATGAACACGGGTCCACGTTAATGAACCATGCGGCCACTATCAATCAACTCAGAAAAACATTTACTTTTTATTTATCAAAGCGAAATCATGCACGTATATATGTTCAAATGCTTCCTGAGTTTACATAGTATTAATGGTAAAAGGTTGAATACAGTCCCAGCAAAATCCTAAACATTGTAATTCTACAATAAATACAGTGAGCTGATTACATTTTTACATTCAAAAGTTTAGTGTTTTCAGGAATAACAGCCAGGAATATCAGGTTCAATCAGGAAATATCTTAAAGCTGAATGTTTTTTATCAGAGGGGCAGGATAATATGCCATTAATCATCAGAATCATATCCAATAAAGCTCCAGATTAATCAACACAGAGAAAAACTGACAGTCCCGGTCCTTATCCGCTGAGGAAAATGAGGGGCAACAGGTAAGCCTTTATCCATTGAGCTCTGTTCTTGCATTGCTCTCCTATACATGGCGATCATTATTTAGGGAGTCTCAGCGGCTACCTGTAAGGACCACAGGGGTGGCAAATAGCAGGGTTGTGGCTTTCTGAGCTTCTTAGTGGTGCGAGCAGAAGGATTTACGGTAACTCTCAGACAAGCGTTCACAGCTTGGACTCTTGGCATGGATCTGATATTGTCTCTGGCTGAGCATCAAACCCACTGTACCTGAGGTCCAAAAGTACCTACACAAAACCCTAGGATGTTTGAATGATAAATCGCCGACATTTAGTGGCAGAACAAAAAATATTGGCCTTGCTGGGGATATCAATTTTAATTTTAATTTAGAGTGAGAGTGCCTACTGGGTGGTTTGATTGAGCAGAGATCGGCTTCTAGTCAAAAGTGACGTGCTCTTCTCGTTCAGACAAGGATATGAGTTTTCCTGCAAATTCAGCACAGGTGCATCACTAGAAAGCCACCCTGCAGTGTAAGAGCCGCCAGCGGGGGTGATATTGAATATCAGCTATGATTTAAAGTAAATTGAACAAGTTATCTTTAAGGTAATATCCAGTCCTTTTGGGACACACAATTTATTTCCTTATGTAACTGAACCTTTTTGCAGTCTCTGCTTTAGCCCACCATTGTAAGGCACTTCTGGTTCTGATAAAAGGGAAATCAGTTCTTGGGAGTGTTCGATGACAAAAACATATGGCCACAATAGCTCAAGAAGTTAATATAACTGACATGCCGAGTAGCGTTATGGATCGGCTGTGTAATCTGTTCTGTTATGCAGGATTAATGTCAAAACGGAGAATGTTTTTTAAATCACTGGTATCATTATCTTCTATGTTACATTCAGGTAAAATCATCATACACAAGGCTAATACTGTGCTTTATTAATGTGCTGCTTGCCGATGATGCCAAGAGGTGCTTTACACAGCCGCAGGACTGAATCTAAGGTCAAAGAGGACACACTGAGCCAAACACACCAACCGCCACCCTGGAGAAAAAAGCTATGGTGCTAATATTAGGGGGGGAGACTGATTACAGTGCTACTATTAGGTTCTGGCATCGATTTTGGACCAAAGTAGGAACGCCCTCAACACTTCTCTTTGGTGTTCATGCCCTTGGTCCTCAGTGGCACACTACATGATATTATGAGGAGCCAGACCAAACATGCCAAGCCAGACCACACCACAGGGTTACTCACAGCCGTTGCACATTCTTTTGAGGGTGAAATGTGACCTGGTCCTATTTTTCAGCAGCTTGTCAGGCTCAGTGTGGTGCAGGGAGGTAAACTAGGAAGGAAAACTGTTGTCACCTTTCTATAGCTCTTACTTTTTTCAGTCTTACAAGATGGTAGCCTTGGGTGTCAAAGTGAGACCAGATGGGTGGGTTGGCCGACTGCCGGCAGTCACTATGGATATGGACAGAGTGGATGTGCTTCAGCAGCAGACAATAAATGGAAATTGGTTTATTGGTGAAACATTGCGAGTTGATGGACACGCTCTGGCTAGGTAATAAATGTTTTAACCACACACATTAAGATATACTGTAAGTATAATGCCATATGTGAGACTGAAATTGAAGTGACAACATAATGATTTGGGGCAAATTCAATAAAAATCCCTGCAGCAGCTTGAGGAAACTGCATGTCCAGCTGGGTGTAAGACGCTAAAAACATTCCCTTCCTAGATGATGTCTGCTCCATTTACAAGAACATGTTTTTCTGTTTCCTCCCTCAACAGCGTTGGAGAGAAGGCCCTTGTTGAGCAGCGTCATCAGAGGCTTGGGCTGGAAAACACTGTCAGGCATTCAATTTGTCTGAGCTTGTCATCAGACTAAGCTCATTTTGAAAAATGCTTGTTATGACTGCTGCTAACCATATCCACCAACTCTGCGCCTGGTAAGAGGGGGACAGAAGACAGGAAGTCTTTCAGTCAGTCTGGTTATACTGGTTCCCAGCAGACTATCAAATGAGTGAATGGCAAGACTTTAACTGATTGTTTTACCCAACTTAATTGCAAAAGACAGAAGCAGTAAAACAGCTTTCTGAACGAAAAAAGTGAGCTCACTGCTGTAAAAGCAGCCCTTCCCTTTGTTAATATGTTGGGAATAGTTATTCTTGGAATTAGGGGTCAAGACAGTAAAATCAATCTCAATATCCTGAGTTTTGCCAAAAACCTTCATAGTCACAAAAGCTTATACTTCCCTCCCTCCTACCAATGTCTTCTACCATCCAAATAAGTCACCTAGACCAGACCTCTGAAAATTGGCAACTGTTTCCATAAGT
The DNA here is from genome assembly GCF_965226115.1 of Aulonocara stuartgranti. Taxonomy (NCBI): domain Eukaryota; kingdom Metazoa; phylum Chordata; class Actinopteri; order Cichliformes; family Cichlidae; genus Aulonocara; species Aulonocara stuartgranti. Next base: position 52,673,328 of record NC_138945.1, on the reverse strand, counting down.
GGAAAAAATAGAGCCAGACAAAACTTTATAGGCAGTGCAAAGAACTGTGACATAATTTTCTAGATGCCAAGAAAAAATATTCCTCTGAAAAGGATTAAGAATTAGTTTTACTAGGTTTGGTAGCCAAACTATGGGCAGAAATCTGTGCCATCAGAAACTGAATTTGAATAAGTTCAATTTGAATTTGAATTGCTCAGATTGAATCTGAATTGTAACTTGAATAAATGCTTTTGAAAACTGAATTTGAATTAGTCTAATTTGAAATTGAATTTATGGTTTGAAAATGATCATCACTAAATTGAAATTGAATTTTATATTTTGAAAATGAATTGATTTGCTTTGAAACTGCATTTTATCCTTTAAAAATTCAGCTCTCGAATAATTTCAGTTTCACTTCTCACCATTCAGTTTCAGTTCTACAATTCAATTTCAGTTCCAAAATTCAGTTTTTTGGAACTTACATCCGGTTCCGGTTCAAGCGCAGATTAATAGAACTACGTTTTACTAGCGGACCGAAAGTGTTACTGACGGGAATCTACAGCGTCTTGAGCTGAAGTAAGACTTCAGAAGTCATTCGTCATGTCGAATGACCAGCGGATAAACTCTCAGGTTGGTAATAAATGTATTACATGTATGAGAACAAGCGTCATGTTAACAAATGATAGCCGTAAGGTAACTTTTATGCTTATTGTAGCTGTTAGCTAAAAGCGCTAATTTAGCGTAGTTTGCCCTGGATTCAGCTTTGACAACAAATATGATCGACTGTTTCTAGTAGAATTCCAAAGTTGTCATCTTGTACCCTCTCAGAGTACCCCTCTGTATGCTTGCAGAGACCCCTACAGTAGGGAAACATGCAAAACGGTGTCCAAACCTTTGTATTTTAGCTTTATTTATGTCTTACACAGCATCCCAACTCTGTAGCTAACTTAATAACTTTAGCTAAAGTGAATAGTTAGTCTAATTCATTAGTGCAGCATTACTGGATCATCTCTGTTTGAAGTGATATAATATGATATACAACTATCACTGTGTTTAACTACCATAATAATTCTTAGGGTACTGAGTGAATGCTTAATTAATTTTTTTTTTTTTTTAAAGCATACTGCTCCATTAATATGTTTGACAGGCTGAAGTTGTCGGGTCACCTCCTAAATCGACCATCTTTTACAGGTGTTTTGTGCCAGAAATGGAGTGTCCACTGAAGACTGAAGATACTGAATCTCTACGCCTTGCCATTGATCCCTCTTGTGCCTTCATCTAGACAAAAGACATTAACTTAACCACTCTCATATTCTCTGTACCTACATCACCTTCCCTGACAGTCGTAGCTTGGCTCATCTGAGGGTGAAATTATAAGAATGTGTTATTTTGCAAAGTGCTCTCCAGGGTTCCTAAATAAAATATGGCGTTGAGGTCATTTCTTTTGAATTAATCCCTTCTTCTGAAATATAAGAACCTCTCCTGGTTTTAATGGCACTTTGGATTTCTTTACTTTCTGTTCCACTTCCAAACCCAAATAGATGCTGACACAGTAACATGGAAGAGGGAAAGACGTTGGAAAGGACTACTACAAATAAACCTAATGCCTAACAATGAAAAGTGTAAAATAAGAACAATAATAATAAAGATAAAAGATGAAGTAACACGTTTTTAGTATTTTATTTATTCCAAATGATCATCCAGATGTCTGTGACATGTGATGACAAACACCATAATGGAAGGCCTTAGTCATCACATGCTTAAACTCATCATATATTTTTGCATATGCTGAACAGGCAGTCAGACATGCTGTAACTGTGGGGTAGAAAACAGCATGAACACCATACGGCAGGGGTCTCAAACTCCAGTCCTCGAGGGCATGGAAAAGTTGCATGACACTTTGACCTTTGAGGACTGGAGTTTGAGACCCCTGTCATACGGAATATGACAGGTGTGGTTGAACTGCATGAAGACTCTGAAGTTTCTCTTCTCTTCTGGCAGGACAGGAATGTGGCCCAGTCCTGTGAGCCACTGTAAGGATGTACTTAGAGTAGAACTGGACTGTCACCGGCCTCAGGCTCTTCACCCTTTTCAAAGACAAAGCAGTCATTTAAATAAAATATTAGATATTGTTTACCTGTACATGCACAAAGTAAATTTAGAAATGTTATTATTGTCAAGAGTGAACAAGCACTGATAGTGTAATCTACAGCTGTGGCCAAACGTTTAGAGAATGAGAAGTGTTGTTTGCTTATTTACAAAGTTTGCTGTTTCAGTGATAGTTGTATATCATATTATATCACTTCAAACAGAGGTGATCCAGTAATGCTGCACTAATGAATTAGACTAACTATTCACTTTAGCTAAAGTTATTAAGTTAGCTAAAGAGTTAGGATGCTGTGTTATGCTGGGCTTACACTGTGCGATTTTTGGCCCATTTTGAGCCGATTTTTGAGTCGTGCGACCGTTTTGGCGATCGGCCCGATTTTGGCCTTCATCATGCGTCGTGTAGTATACGTGGGGTAACGAGAAGCGATTAACACCTCACGACCAGCTCCCGATCATCAATCGCTTGGTCGTGAGGGTGTCGCCGCAGCTTCTCACACTGCGCACGCGCAAACACAAATGTCAGCGAAAAAGACGGCGCAGCACGGCAGTGCAGCGTGTGATCTGGACACACAAGCGATGGAGGCACAACTTGTAGAACTATGGCAAGCTCACCCGAACCTTTTCGATGTGGCCTAACAAAATTATCACGACCACAACAACCGTGAAAATAGTTGGATTTACACTGCTGCTCAATCACAGCTGCCTGATCAATGTTTTTCATTAGCAATTTAGCAAAGTTGATGGTGGTGGTGTGTCTGTGTGAGTGAAAGACAGAGAGAGAGAGCGAGCAACAGAATTTCTCTTATAACCTTCATTTTATGGACGCACAGTGTGAGCACTCAGGTCGCATCAGAGCATCGGGCCGTATAGTGTGAGACCCTGCATCGTGACCTACGAACTTCTAACCCCTGCGAGTCAATCGTACAGTTTGAGCAGAAGCTGAATCGCGCGACTGAAAAAAATCGCACAGTGTCTGCCCAGCATAAGACATAAATAAAGCTAAAACACAAAGGTTTGGACACCGTTTTGCATGTTTCCCTACTGTAGGGGTCTCTGCAAGCATACAGAGGGGTACTCTGAGAGGGTCCAAGATGACAATGTAACCAATACGTCTACTCACCAAAGAATGAGTGAAGCAATATGGATAACAGCAGAGGACAATTTATTTAGGGTCTGATGGCAATTTACCATCGGTGTCCAGCACTTTAAAGGATTGATGGACTGGAGCACATCTGTCCTTAACATACCCTCTTAAACATCAGCTTGACACTGATATATCAAAGGAAACTTAACCGACTTTAAGTGCAAATGTTTCAACCTGAACAACTTAAAACTTCTCTGGGATACAATGTAAACAAAGACAAGAAGAAGAAAAATATTTCCATCAATAGTCACTTTTCCTAACCAGGAGACAAGTGAATATATTATGTAAAGAGTCCTTTTTCTCAGTCCTGGGGTTGTAACACCACAACCTCCTCAGTCCGTAATCAAAGAGTGTCTATTTGACAATAACCAAAATGTCTTTGGATAGTCTTTGTGAATGAAAACAAAACAAAAAAAAACAAATGTATTAGCTGGCCAGCAAAATAAAGAGAGTGTATGGCACTGAGTGCGGGCGTGTGTGTGAGTACTTCGGTCCAAATAATCAAGGTCCGGATGGATGAAGGGATGGCGGCCGCTTGTCCTTTAATGGCACCAGTAAGGCAGCACAGTAGTAAGGCAGCACAGCAGCGAGGCAGCACAGCAGCGAAGCGTCTGGCAGGAGAACGAACAATAGTCCTTTTCAAGGCTACTGCAGAAGGCGATATTCCCCGCTAGCTCACCCCAGCTTGCTCTCTGGCACAGCTACAAGCCACGTGAGCTTATAACCCTATAGTGACATACGAACTTGGCTACCAACGTCCGCTTAGCATGGCGGCTAATTGTCGAGCTTGCTAGCTTAGCCTCGATTAGCGATTAGCACCTTAATAACCATTACTACACATCACATCATAGCAAACACATGATAACACATGGAATAGTATAATATACATACGAAACAGATTTTTTACCTGGCAGGAGAACGAACAATAGTCCTTTTCAAGGCTACTGCAGAAGGCGATATTCCCCGCTAGCTCACCCCAGCTTGCTCTCTGGCACAGCTACAAGCCACGTGAGCTCATAGCCCCTCCCACTAGATAACCAAATTAACACTGGGTTACAACAACTCTGGAATTCTACTAGAAACAGTCGATCATATTTGTTGTCAAATCTGAATTCAGGGCAAACTACGCTAAATTAGCGCTTTTAGCTAACAGCTACAATAAGCATAAAAGTTACCTTACGGCTATCATTTGTTAACATGACGCTTGTTCTTATACATGTAATACATTTATTACCAACCTGAGAGTTTATCCGCTGGTCATTCGACATGACGAATGACTTCTGAAGTCTTAATTCAGCTCAAGACGCTGTAGATTCCCGTCAGTAACACTTTCGGTCCGCTAGTAAAACGTAGTTCTATTAATCTGCGCTTGAACCGGAACCGGATGTAAGTTCCAAAAAACTGAATTTTGGAACTGAAATTGAATTGTAGAACTGAAACTGAATGGTGAGAAGTGAAACTGAAATTATTCGAGAGCTGAATTTTTAAAGGATAAAATGCAGAATCAATTCATTTTCAAAATATAAAATTCAATTTCAATTAGTGATGATCATTTTCAAACCATAAATTCAATTTCAAATTAGACTAATTCAAATTCAGTTTTCAAAAGCATTTATTCAAGTTACAATTCAGATTCAATCTGAGCAATTCAAATTCAAATTGAACTTATTCAAATTCAGTTTCTGATGGCACAGATTTCTGCCCATACCAAACTTACCTAATCATATCTTTTAGATTTTACCGTGTTAAATACAAAGTTTTTGGACTATAAAATCTGCATTATAGTCTACCATCATCCAACAATTTTAAACCTGTTGGTGTGCAAAAACCGTTTTAAACTGTGTTTAAACTGCTGAATTTGACTTTGTCAGTAATTTCAGACACGTTCTAAAGTGTTTTATATTAACTGTTTTCAATGTTGGTTTCAGTTGAACTTAAATAATAATGATATGTGTACTTTATTGATCCTTGTAGGGAAATTACTTCTCTGCATTTAACCCATTCACTTAGTGAAGCAGTGGGCAGCCACCAATCCAGCGCCCGGGAAGCAGAGTGTAGGTTGCTCAGGGGTACCTCATGGCAGGTAGTCAGTGGATTCGAACCCCCGATCTTGCGAGCATGGTGACCACTCTACCTACTGAGCTATCCCTGCTCTAAAAGCCAGCAAAGGAAGAAGATTTGAAATTTCAGATAGCATAAAGGACGTGACACTATATACACTATAAGCAATGACGGTAACCTGTTACAGTACGATGCTCTAATTCAATGAGCTCTTTAGAATGACCCATTCTTTCACAAATGTTAAGAAATGAAGAAAAAACTCAATAAACCTCCTCTGGCATTAACATCAGCTGTATGGGCTTCCATGCCCAAGCAGCTTCTGTAGCTCTAATATTTTGGTGGCCCGGTATATTTGTTCATATAGTGTATATTATACCTTTGCTACTAAAGAAAAAGAAAAGTTTTTTCTTTTGTTGTTCAGTAAAGCATATCTCTAGGTTGAAGAAGCCTGTGACTCTGAAGTTCAGACAGTAAAAGTAAATAATGCATAATGATACTTATGACAAATTCACTTTAGCACTTAATGTACTACTCTGCTGGTAAAATATTGCCCACTTACCTACAGGAACAAGAATCCCTGTGTTTTCATTTTAAACATGAAAGACTGCTGATCAGTCCATATGTTGCCTATGCTACCAGTTCCTCTTACTGTAGGTTTCCACCAGCCGCAAAACCTACACATTCCTCCTCTGAGCGCAGCCACAAAAGCAGGTCAGCTCCTCAATGACCAAAACGTTCTCCAAGAAACACAGCCAACTTTACCACTGAAATAGTTTTCAATAAATTTTAATTTCCGCAGCCACTTTTTCCCAGTCTTGAGAAGGTAATGAATTAGCAAACAAGAGCCTCAAAAGAATTCCCTCCCATTCCTCTTTACTCAATGAATTACCATCGACCACACAAAGAAAACAAAAGATGGTAAGTTTATTTTTCTGTGGTGGAGCCATTTCAACATAGCAATTATTCATTGACACCACCTTCAAAGGTACTTCAATCAAAGGTTTCAAGCACCAGTGATAGTGGGTAGCAACAGTGGGAACATTACAGCACTGTGTAATACACTGTCACATTATGATTAGTAGGGCATGGAAAGATATAGCTGTGTTTATCTGGTATATGGAATAAAAGTAACATGTATATTTAGCAAAGTTTAATGTTGCAAATCTGACTGGAATCACGTTAAAAGTATGACTTTAAGTCATTAATGAGTTGCTGTTTGTTTTGTAAAGTTACCCAAATCAGTTTACTCATACAGCACATGTAAAAACAGAGGGTGATTGAAGTACTACGTGGCATTGTATACAAGATAAGCTCAAAAGAAAGTCAAAGTGCTTCACAGTTGCAAAAGTTCAATATAATAAATTGAATAAATATTTTAAAGAGACTATTATGCTCATTTCCAGCCCCATATTTTTATTCTTGGATTCACAGTCAATTTAAAGTTATTTTAAATTACTTGGAGACACTTCCTTCAGCCTCAACATTACTGCACCTGTTTTGCCTGAGAAGATTGGGACAATTACATTTTCTGATATTTTCACTCTCCTTAGCTTTGCAGTGTACATGCGTATACATGTGTATTTTTAGTTAGTGTGACCACTGCTAATTGAAATGCTGTCTATCTTGGCCAGGACACTGCTGCAACAGAGATTTTTAATCTCACAAGTCATATATTTCCTTGGTAACAGTTAAAAACAATTGAAAATAATCCTTATTTATCTTATAATTAGCATTTGTGCACCTCGGTTCATTGACAGTGTGAAATTAGCTGTATTCACACTTCTCGTTTAAGAGCATGAAATCATATCTTGGCATTTTTTGGCTGCAAGAAATCAGTAGTTATTTTCTGCGCCCCGGTGCTCTTTCAGTTCCCCAATGCAAACAAATACTGAGGTGCCACTGAGAGTTCAAAGTGATCTAAGTGATTTAAACTCCAATAACACGATCGATGTGGCTGTTTTGGGTATTTATGCAGACTGCATTGGTTCCACCTTGCCTTTAGGTCCTTAAAGTTAACGGTCTTCTGATTGGCTGCTAAAGAGGTGACCATATTTGGAATGTAGCTCTCACTGACATCACACAGATCTTAAAGAAGGAAAAAAAATCTCTGAAATTGAGTCTTTCGAGCAGTCTAAAGCCTAATTTTTTTTTTTTAAGTGTACAGTTATCATCTGTACATACCCCAACGTCATTATTGGAAACCTGGGTCATGTTTCACATGGTTATCCACCAGTATAAGACAGAAAATATGGAAAAACTTACAAGAAATATTAGAAAGTGAGAAAAGTTAAAAAGCAAAGAAGCATCTATAAATAACTGAGAATAAATAGGTTTGGTTTCTTCGGAGAGACAGGATGAACCGAAGCTGGCAAAGCGACAAAAAAGAAAATAGATGGTTGGAGGGAAAGCGATTAAAAGAAAGGAGTCAAATACCACACAAAAAAAGCTAGATTTGAAATATAAAATAAACAGTAACAGCAAGCTTGTGGGAGCTTTAACAGATCTGTTGCATTTTGTTGTTCTGGCAAAGACTGGCAGCTTGCAGCAAATGCGTGTGTGTTTGTTTGTGTGGGCTTGTAGTATGACTGTGGGTGCCTGTATGCGTGTGTATAAGTGGGCTGTGTGTGGCCAGACTCTCTGGGCTGATCTTGGCCCCCGGCTCTAGCTGGCGTTCAGCATGTCTGTAAAGAAACAGCTGGAGGCAAAGCCAACACCAGTCCTGCTCAGAAGCTCAGCTCTGCCAGCAGCGACAGATTCCAGAACTTTCCACGGTCCCGCGTCGCCATGCCAACAGGTCTTGGCATGCCACAGCTGTCCTGATCTGCACACCTGGCCCACCAAGAGTCCAGAATCACCTCTCCTGTCACTGTGTGATGAACAGGTCATTTACAACCCAAGTGTTTGTGTGTTTTTAAGAGTTATGGGCCCAGGTAAAGAAAACACCGTGGCAGTGGACCTCCTGTGTGTTGCCCTAATCAAACAGAGCTAAGAACCTTCGCACTGCAGAAAAGCAGGGCTTAAATTTGTGGAAAACCCACACAGAGGGATATTCAAAAAGAAACTACATTATGGAAATTGCGCTTAATAAAGATTTGTGCTGTTTGTCTTTGATAGGGCCACTGAATTTCGTGGTTTCAGGAGCAACTATCAAACATGAGGTTAAGAGGAATATTTGACTGCAACTTCAGCTACAGAGTGGGGTTGGCCAGTGTGTGTGCGCGCGCGCGTGTGTGTGTGTGTGTGTGGGCATTATAACTCAATCTTTTTAGTCTGGATGGCAATCTGGACACTTTATTAAGTACATCTTGCTAGTACTAAGTTCAGAACTGCTCAAATTCTTTGTGCCACAGAGTCAACGAGGTGCTGGAAACATTTCTCAGAGATCAGGTCATAAAGGGATGGACATAGTCCAAAACAACACTCAGGTAGGTTGTGGTGTTTAAGCGATTTTCATTTGGTACTAAGGAGCCCAAAGTGCGCAGAGGAACTAAACCCCAGTCCATTACACCACCAGCAGCAGCCTGAACCACTGATACAAAGCAAGATGGATTCATGCTGTCATGCTGTTTACTCTAAATCATGATCCTACCATCTGACCGTTGCAGCAGAAACTGAGACTGAAATTGAACCTGAGTGAAATGTAGCCTCAGCCTCCGGTTGCCACCAGTTGTCTTCTGCTGCAACAGCCGATCTTATACAAGGTTTGATGCGTTGTACATTCAGAGACGAGCTTCTGCACACCTTGGGTGTAACCAATGCTTTTTAAAATTAGTGTTGCCTTCCACCTCAAAGCAGTCAAGCCATTTTCCTCTTTTCCCCCTGGCATCAAAGGGGAACTGCCGTTCACTGGATATTTTCTCTTTTTCTGTTTAAACTCTAGAGATGTCATATGGGAAAATCCCAGCAGATCAGCAGTTGCATGCAGTCAAATCACCTTTCTTCACATCTGAACTTCAGCAGGTGTCCTCGATCATGTCTACACATCTATTGCTTTGAGGTGCTGCCATGTGATTGGCTGTTTAGAAATTTGCATTAACAAGCAATTGAACAGGTGTACCTAATGACTTCATCTTTAAAAGTAGCTGGATTCTGTTTCATGAGCTACTGACAATAAACGTATCAAATCTAATTTACAAATTTCTATCAACTCCTTCACAGGGTAAACTGTTCACTCATGTGGGGGATAGTTCTGTTTTTTTTAAAAGAACAATTTACAGCAGGTGTCAGAACGACCTCAAACGGCATCTCTTGCACTTGGTTTGGCATCAAAATCTTATTCCACGTCAAAGCATTTATGACATCATCTCCCAAACTTCTTTCCCATGTAGAAAGCTTTCTGTTGCTTTAGTGCTGGTTTTGTCCATTTGTTTCAGTTTTCAACACTGTATTTAGTTAAAAACAAAATCTTATGCCCAACAATATGATCACATCTTGACTTTTTGCCTGATACACAAAAAGTAATAATTGAATTCAGCATCTGTTGATTCTGAGGGATACAGGACAAAAGACCAGATGAGTTTCGGTTGATTGATCTGTATTTGATTAACTAAGTTATCCTGAGTTGCATTGTGATAAACTCCTGGGATGAAAGAGCTATGAATAGTCAGTTTCCATTTAAGTTTAAGGATATTTTATTCCCCTCTTAGCCTGCGAGCACAAACATTGTTGCTGAAACATTGTTGGAGGTATCGAGACAGAATATGAACCCTGAAACTCTAACATAACACAACCAGATTCATAACAGCCAGCAATGTAGTAAGACATCAGACATGACAACTGTCAAAAGAAAATTAGATTCAACTTCAACTTTAAGAGTAATTCTGATTGCAGTTAAAAGCATTAACTCTGCAAACAGGACAATCTTCTGTTCAGCAAACTGCCTAGTCAAGTGATTCTCGACCGCATCTGCGCCTCTGAGTCAGTTGTGACTAGCCACTCTAATTCAATTAAGGAAAAAACATTTCAAAACTTGATATTTAAGGAGGAGAAATAAGAGGTTATGCACATCATAAAAATGCACATTTCACCTAGTGTATTTTGGCTCAACACTTTTACAAGAAGCCAACTGGAGTTTTGAAGTGGTCTGTGTACGAGTGGGATTATTTCTTGCTCTGTCTCTCTGGATATAGTCGCCACCCATGATATCTAAGTCTAAACCTAACACGCAAACACACTCTAACACATTAGGGGTGGAGTGGAGAGAGAGAGAAAACATGATTTGTGTATGGATGTCCAGCATGTGAACAGTTTGATTGATGGGCAGCTTAAGAACACAGAGTGATCCTTATTAGAGGCTGAAGACTGCCAGCTCTGAGGGATGCGTGGGCATGTCCTCCTTGGTAAATGATCAGGTGTTTGACTGTCTGGTAGGAAGGAAGTCCTTATTAATGTTGAGGGGAAGGCTGAGGCTCAGCAACCTCAGGCATGCCTGCCCACACACGCATATACACACAACACACACACTCCCATCCAAACAGCATAGGCAAACTCTCACTGCGGTTCATTACTGTACCGGAGAGCCGGTGTGCTCTTACAAGAAAAGTTCTGATTGGGAACAGATATCTACAGCTGTGGAGGTGTTAAAACAAATCCATTGACATCTTTTACTGTATTTTACCCCCCCGGGCCATGAGACTTTATTCCCATTTTTTAACCTAAATTTAAATATTATTTGGTCGCAAGATGCCAGGATAGCATGCTGGAAACCGAAAATGGGCATTTTTGCAGTGAGTTGCCTATTTAGACATCGAGCGATACTGAGAATACATCCACACAAATATTGCATATTTTCACCCAGATGAGCATCTCAGCACAGTTTTAACCAGCATAAAAAACATGCATTCTATTTAATGACCAGCAGGGGGCGACTTATCTGGCTCTCTTAGCCGTTCGCTGATACCTACTTGGCTCAGCTTGACTAGACTCAGTTTTAAGGGTTTTCCATTAGGTGGTAGTACCTTGTACCTTGTACGGGGTTCCAAGGAATTGGAAAATGTGAGGTCAGAGTGCCTGCCACAGATTGGCTAGTCAGTGACTCACTCAATGAGTCATGAGAGCATCTTCTTCACAAAAATCCAAACTGCCTTTTTTGAAATCTTTCAGCGAGGAAAAAGGCTGCACAAAGAGCAACACTGTGGTATCTGAGTCTGACCAAAAACCAGCAGGTATACCATTGCCTTGACGTCCTCCATTGTTGTGGTGTTTGTGTCGCATACAAATGACGTCACAGGATGTTCGGCCACATTGGAATAACGACCCCACACACGATAGTGATACTCATTTCTAGTCGGAAACATCTGAAACCGAGTCGAGTCGAACTGAGTTGGTACTAGTGGAAAAACACTGTCCTGAAGACTTCATGTACCCAGACTCCGAGTATAACATTAAATTATAGTCATTACTAGAGTCATTAGCACATGTCTTGTCAATCACGTCATTAGCCAGTGAGTGTCAGGTGAGGTGTCCTCAAAACCAATACCAACTGGGAAGGGATACTGACGCCAGCATCATCATTTCTGAAAATCAGTTCTTTTATAATGTTTTTGCCTGTACATAGTAAAACACAGCCAAAATTTCAAATTAAAATGCAGTCAAAAAACCCACTGGAACATATTGTGGATGCTAGGTGTAAATATTGTAATATTGTAACAAGTCAGACATTTTAAAGCAAAAACATGGGAGTACACTGCTCAATGATAAATGTAACCATAATCAGACAAGCTTATTTATTCATTGGCCAAGAAAGAAAAGAAATCACTGTCGTGGTAAATTCGAGCATCTCTAACCTTATCTTAGTGCTGGAAACAGAAGATATTCAGCTTGGGTTAGGGTTAGAACTAATAAATAGTCTGCTATGCTCACCGGCTAGCTTGCTAACTATATCTGCTGTTTAGTGCTGGTGAGGTTAAGTAGGTTTTGTGGAAAGTAAAGTGGTGAGACTGAATTTCGTGGCAAAACCAAAACAGTGAGCTAAAAAGTGGAAAAATACTCGGGTTATATTTCCCCGTGGACTCATTATAGGCGTTCCTTTACACATGGGACCCACTGTGTGCAGCTTTAAAATCTGTATCTTTAAACGCCCTTTTGGGCAGGCGTGGGAATCCCCCCCTTTCCCCTCACTGACGTGTACAGAAATGCCAGCAACCTGTGAAATGAACACATCACACCTACACAGCCACTTCACTCCCACCATTAACACTGAACTTTAAGCGTCTACAACAGCTCTTTTCCCCCTGTAATCCATCTGCACCACAAAGCTCGACTCTCCTTGGGGACAGTGTAACATAAACATGTTCAGCTTGCCTCAGTATTTCCAAAGCCACCCACACAAGCCATACCCCATCTGAGAGAAAGGGGATCTGGGTCTAAATCAGTGTTTCTTTATTTAAAATTCTCACAAAACAAACTTTTAAAAGCTAATTCCCTTTTGCTCATGCAGCCGAGAGGCAATGAAAGCCCGGCCTTATGTTACAGGGTTGTGAGACCGTGGGCAGTGCAAAACAAACAGTTGTGAGCGCTGCCTTCCTTCCTTTGCTTTACAAGGGGATGCAGATTGGAGAAATATGTTGGCTGTTGTGAGCAAATCCACTTCATGGACTTTGACTGTTGGAAAACCACAGTCGGACAGAAAACAAGCTGCCTGGCCAGAGCTCATGTTTGAATTAGACGCAGTGTTGATTTACCTCCTGCCCAGAGTATGTAATCAAATGTCTAATGGACTCACTGCTCATTAGTAAATTAACACTTTTGAACATTTACATCATCAAGGCCGAACACGTGTTTTCAATTTATGAAAGGGAAACTTATTTTTGAGTTTTTGCTAACAGGGTGGAGATATTTTTCTCTGTATGAAGCTTTCTGAAAAATACTGAACATGCCTCATCAACCGAAGGCCAACGAAATGCCACAACACTTCTAAACACATGCCTCATAAAGATTTAAAGAGACTGTAAATAGCTACTTTAAAGGGTTTATAAATGCGATATTGTGGTTTATGTTAAAATACTATCACGCCAAATTGCTCTCAAGACAATCACATTTAATACAACAACTAAATGGGCAGAATGCTGATGATTTTACAAATGTATACAGAGTTTTAATTTCATATGTAAGCCACAGTAGCTTCATTTTACCTGCTTGACTTTGGTCTTCATTTAATTTTATTAGGCTATGAATCTGTTCATCTGCACAGCTCTACAGAGACATAAACACTACATCCATGAACAGCGTCCCCTCTCATTTAGTCATTTATTACTGCTGCTGTAATTTATTGTGTCTCAATACGTAGATGACCGAGCTCATGTAATTTTAAATGTTTGTCTGTCTGTGTTAGTTAAAAACCCCAGTAACAAAAGATGTGGTTGTCAGTAAAAGGACATGATGTCACTGTTCACCACATTTGACTACTTTAGGTTTATAAACAAACTTGAAAGTGTTTTCAACAAAACAACAAATCCCATAGTTGAATAAAGCAGAATTAATAGATACTCTTAGAGAGCTCTGCTGAAGGCCTAATACTGATATCTTTGATAGGACTGCAGCAACAATTCTTTTGCTTACTGATTGCAGCTGATTAGAGTATACACTAACTAGTCACTTTGTTAGTGTCCAACTCCTTGTTACCACAAATGTGACTCTCTAGGGTTTACAGAGAATGGCAGAGGAAGGCAACAGTAACTCAAATAACCCTTTATTACAGCCAAGATATGCAGGAGAGCATCTCTACTAACATAACCTTGAAGCAGAAGGGTTACAGCAGCAGAAGACCACACTGGGTAAGAGTGACAACGCCTGTCTGCTAACTGGTTCGATGAATCTAGATTTCAGATATTAGGCTCTGAATGTGGGAGAAACAACTTGAGAACATGGATCAATCTTGCCTTGTGTCGCCTTAAACTGGTTCCTTGAACATGAAATCACCAGATCTTAACCCATTAGAGCACCTTTGGAGTGTGGTGGAAGAGAGACACCCATCATGGACGTGCAAGCAACAAATCTGTGACAATGGTGTGATGCTATCATGTAAATATGGAGTAAAATCTCTGAGAAACCTTTCCAGCACCTTGTTGCTGCACAGAAAGATAATCTGAAAAGCATTTTTCTCCTCCCCTTCTTTGTATAACTTCCCTAGTGGCCATTTAGATCCAGCATAAGCTCATTTGATTTTTGACAACACTTCTTGGGAACTGTAACTTAGTCATTATGCATGTATTCAATCCCCTTAATTATCATCTTATTGGAAAGTTTTAAAGCATAATTTGCTCACTAATGTATTATGCCAAGTTTGAACTTTCCTATTCTCTTGTAATGTTGATATCCTCTCATGGACTCTGGGTTTTAAACAGTGTTCAGTGTTCTCTAGTTTTCTTAGAGAAGCAGAAAATTGAGAGGTGAAAACTGAAGCCTGGGAGTGCCGTGCCAGTCACTGTGCCCTGGTGAGAACGAAGCGGGTGGCCTCGCTCGACTCAGGATAAAGCTGTCCAGAGGCTGCCTTCAGCATCCGTGTCTGTCTGCCAAGCACTGCTAGCATGTCCCAGGGCAGGCTGGGAGGACAAGACCGTTCAACAAGGCCTCTACATTGAGTGCAGTCCATTTAAAATAACCTATGGATAAATAAATACAGGACCTAAGTTCACTGTACAGTAATTGGCCAGGAAACCAACAGAGACAAGCTCATTTACAGTAAATGCATCAGCTTTGAGTTGCTGAAGTGCACTTGGCTAAAACTGCATTATAACGATTTGGAAGTTTCAAGTGAAGCATTTTTTTGACGTGTTTAAATATTCACAACGAAATGTCTCAGAAATATTACTCACTGGGAAAACAAAACAGCATTTGTGTGTCACGGCGCAAGTAAATATAGCACCATGTTAAATATAGAAACGTTATAGTGAGTCTTTCTAGATAATGGAAGAGCGACTAACACATCAAGAAAAAGACACATTTTAATAATAAATGATTTCATTTTTATTTTCAAAGACATGCAGAAATGTACAGATCTCTGTCTCTCTCGCTCTGTCTTAAGCACACACACTCACACACACACACATGCATCTGCGCACGACACACACAAAGTGGTTAGTCTGGCCTACCTTGTTGACCCACTGGCTTAGCTGTGGTTACACGCTGGACGCAAAGCACTCATTAATGATTTGAGCCTGCTCTTCGCTTGTGCAAACAAACAGACTCAGCCCATCATTACCGTAACACCATGTGTGTGTGGTCTTCTCCCTCAGACCTCTATTGATTCTTCAATTTTCACAGGGGCTGGGGCAACGCAAAACGGCGTGATTTGTCAAGTGAGTAAAGGACATGGCACATGCTGGCTTGTGGCATGTTATAAAACAGTTCACACACTGGCGGGCGCATTTTTCATCAGCCTCAAATATCGCACAGTAGTTGATGCAGCGGGTAGGGGCGCGTTCCACGGGCAATGCCCCAAGCCACAAAACGTAAAAACACCACAGTAGGTTTAACGTCGCGTGTAAAATGCAATTATAAACCAGGGTGCTTCTCCCTCTCCACCAGCTCCACTTTCTGCCCTCTGACAAAGCTATCTTTACACGGAGAGTCAGTGCAGAGCATATAACTGTAAGCACGGCTGTGTCTGTGATGCTTGGCACCTGGGCAGGAGTTTATGGTAATGTTTTGGGTGATAGGTCAGGGACAGGAGGGTGGTGGTGGTCACTGGTGGTGGCCCTGTGGGGCTTTAAGCCACGTCCAACTGCTCTGGTACCTGCCTCTGAGGTCAGATGAGAGGGGGGCATCAGACATTGAGCATATTGTGGTTTGGAGGTGGGTGAGTAAGGAGTAAGAAGCAAGAAGCCCCCCCTCTTCCCTAGAGCCTCAAGCACAGGGCTACTGCAGAGAGTCAGGCACCTCACCATTAACATCTGCCAAGAGAAAAATGCTAATGTGGTGGGCTCTGCATAAGGCCAGGTCAAAGACTCAAGCTCCGGACTTGTTTTTTTCCCTTTTTGGAATCAGTCTGAATCACATTTAAGTAAACCTTGATCAGGCACGGATTAATCATAAGATGAACAACATTTTAAGTTTTCACTAGAGACAAGCTTTAACACTGAATAGATGAGTGTAAGAACACTTCAGCAATGCCAGGCAGGAATCATTTAATCTTAAAAATACATTTTACAGGCAAAATGTCCAATGGCAGATTTCCTGTCTGAAAAATAATGATTTAATGCACCTATGCTGTAGACTGAGTCTGGACAGCATGCTTTTGTCCTGGCAGGACCTCCCCGACTCACTGTCTCCAGGAGCTTGACATTTATGGTTAACATTTTTTTAAAAAGGAGTTGTAAATAAGAAATCGGCCCCAAAGCATTACCTGAGAAGGATTATTATATATCGGGCAGCAGAAACAGACAAATCTTGCAGCTACTTGCAGATCAAATAAATGTCGGAGGAGGCCGTGTTTGGGTAACCCTGAACAGGAATTAGGTAATGTTCAGGATGTACGCCTCTTAAAGCGTGGAGCAGTGACCCTTCTGTGACATTCTGACTGAACAGGCCATTGTGCATTGTGGGTGAAAGTCTGTATTTGCAGCTGGAAAATAACCCAAAAGCTGTGAATTGATATATGTTATACAATGGAGATTGAGGTGTGAAATACAGTGTTAAACACCCTGAGCTACATTCACAGTATTGTTGGGATCCCGTTTTTTTCAGCGACTGACACAAAGAAATTACAGTAAACATCCATCCATCCATCTGATCACACCTAAAGTCAATTTAGAACCAGCAATTAACCTAACCTCCTGCATATCTTGAGGATGGATGGAGGATGGCAACAAATCCTGAATTTAAAACTTGGGGTGAATTCTGCAAGGCCAAAAACTATGACTATTCCAGCCATTTTCTCCAAAGAGGAACTCTGAACTCTATTACAGCCAAATGGAAAACCAACAAGCTGATCATGTCGTTGCACAATAGCTGCAGACCTTGATCATGTTGGCACATTATAATGAGAGATAAATTAAGCCATATCATTGTCAAACTTTACACAAGGGCTGGGTAATGGGAAGGGTTTATTTAAAAAAAAAATAGTTTTTACGTAAGTTGGAAAAAAATGTATCATATTTGAACCTCTTCAAAGATCAATAACACCACTTTCAAATTATATCATTAAGGCAGACAACAAACTATGAGCTTGTTTAAAATAAAACAAGTCATCCTCCAATCTGGTAAACAAGAACAACTTTAAGATCCCGATGTTGGCTATTTCCTGATATATCAGTATTGACATTTATAATGGCCAATTAATACAAATATTATAAGGTAAAGAAGAGATGCTGTGAGTGTTGATGTTCCGTAATTTTTCCATCAGGGGGCACTCTGTGTTTTCTCTGTTAGCACCACCTGTTTGAAACTCCACAAACACAACAACCAGCTCATCCGAGCAGAGCTGGCCAGTAAATGAGTAGACTTGTGACAATAAACGATTATTTTTTAAACTGCATTGCCTTGTGATCTTAGCAATGGCAAATATTAGGGAAATCTGTGTATGTTTTGTGTGTCTGAAGGAAAAAAAACATCGGCTGATTTTTAAATCACCAAATATCGGTATGAGTCGTAAAAATTCTATATTGTTCTCCTTTCTCCTTGTGTCCATGTGGAGCTGTCTGCGAAATGAGTGTACAGGGACCATCTACAAAGTGAGAGACTGAAAAATGACTTTGCCGGAAAAGATGTCATGTAGTTGGCACTCCCAGACTTCAGTTTTCACCTCTCATATTCTAAAACTTGGATCTTGTCCACACGTGCTTCTTCTTTGCATGATAGAGCTTTACTCTGCCTTTTTGTGAACATTGTCACGGTGAACTGAAAGTGTTCCTGAGCCCATGCAGTGATTTTCATGCCTGATTTTCCACCTTGTCCCTTCCACACAGAGATTTTTCCAGATTCTCAGTATCATTTGATGACATTATGTGCTGTAAATAATAGGGGTGCAACGATATTCGTATCGATATTGAACCGTTCGATACAGTGCTTTCGGTTCGGGATGCATATGTATCGAACAATACAAAATTTGTAATTTATTTTATCAACTTTCCTTCTGACGATGCCGTCTGTGTTGAGCGCTCAGTGAATCTGCGTTCGACTACTCCGCCTAGGCTGCACTGTCGAGCGCAGATCCACTGAGCGCTCAACACAGACAGCATAGTCAGAAGGAAGAGCGCAGGGCAAGCTAGCAAGACAGAAGTTGAGCTCTCCTTGCAACATGGACCTCCCCCACCCTCATTCAGATCTGGCGTTTAGAATTATTTTGGTTTTCATGTGACGTATGACCCTGAAGGTAAGCGAGTCATGGACTAAAGTAAAACAGTATGTTGGATGTGCCATGCAATGCTCAATTACATGGGTGGGAACTAGTGTGTTAGAGCAGTTAGCTCGTTAACGTGTTGGCCGTCTAGCCCCATGCACGGGCGATCGGCGGTAGCTCGTTAACGGAGATTTGCCGTGTTGTGGCGTTAAGGTCATTTCAACGAGATTAACCTGAAAGCACTAGTGGGAACACAACGAATATGACTGCACATTTACGCCGACATCATCCTAGTGCAAAGACAAAAAAAAGCAAGCATGCTACTAACTTTAGCCGAGTCATTTAGACAGCTGTTAGCACATGATTCTCCTTATGCTGCTGAGAATATAGCCCAGAAGAAGCGGATAGTATAGCTTTTATTTTGGAAAGAGACATTTCTCTGTAATAAACTCTCTTTTCCAAAGATGAGTGATTCCTCAATCAGATACAGGGCTTGCAATATCGCTAGCCCGACGTCCTGGGGCTAGCGATTTTTTTCAGTCGGGGTACCAAAATCTATCTCTTCCCTGCCCGTCGGGCTATTGTAGGAAGAAAAAATATATGTCAATGCTTTTGCATTCTTTCGGAAATGTAGCTGGGTAATTATGTCATTGGCATCGGTGAGCCACTGTCAATATGTGACATATTGAAGTCGCGTTTGAATTTGCGCTTGTTTTTTTGCTTTCACTTTGCAATCGTGCGAACTGTGTATAGAGAGCGACAGCACTGATCTGTGAGTGATGATAATTTGCAGAGGTGTGGACTCGAGTCACATGACTTGGACTCGAGTCAGACTCGAGTCATTAATTTTATGACTTTAGACTTGACTTGAAAAAATGTTCTAAGACTTGTGACTTGACTTGGACTTTTACACCAATGACTTGGGACTTGAATTGGACTTGAACCGGTTTACTTGAAAAGACTTGATATTTTACCCCAAATATAAAATTTAACATGCATATTATATAGAGATTGAAAATGTGACGTCATTCACGGGTAGAACCGCAAAGGATTCTGGGAACTCGTGGCAAGCGGTACTAGCGCATGCAGGCTTTCAATTAAAATCGGTTATACAGCGATAAAAAGAAACACAAAAATGTCAAGAAGCTGTTGTATTATTAACTGCAATAGCCGGTCGCATGACAGCCACGGGAAGCCGACGGGTAAAGAGATCGGTTGTTATCGGATTACGTCGTTGAAGAGAAATTGTTCGAGCCATGTTTCCGAAGTAACAAAGACGCGACGGATGGCCTGGATTGCAGCCATTCAAAGATCAAATATAACGTCCCAGAACACTCCAGCTCACAGGTTAGTCTGCTCCAAGCATTTACACGAAGGTCAGTGTTTTTTAGTAGTTAATACGTCATTTTTCTTAACATAATTGGTGATATAGGTTACAAGCAAGTCTGGCGCTGAACAGAAATTGTCGCGCTATGCTCCTTTGTTTATTGTGCATAAATAGTAAATTATCCTGACACAATATTGCGTTTCGCTTCTGTTATTATGGTACATTGACAAAAACATATACTTTTATTCACAGGATAAAACAGGTTTTTTGTATCACTAATTGCCCAGTACGATTACAGCATACAATATTGTTGTCACTGCTACATTTCTGTGATGCTACCAGAAATTATTTCCACTACTAATTAATTACCGTTGAGCTCAAAGGTTATATTAATAAACGGTTAAGGAATGTGTATTTATGACGACAATTTGTGAGACTGGTAAACTTATGATACGTACGATGGTCTTTCGTTCTACACGGTGCATTTCAAGGTCCTGCACCCATCCGTCGGTAAACTGTACCTGGGCTTGTTGCAGTGACCTGAAGTTACTAAACTTCATGAGTGTATGCACTCACTCCAAGAAGCGTATAATTATAAATATGCATATAAATATGCTAAGATGAGATAGTTGACTTCATCTAACTAGCAAATGTTGTCCAGGCTACGTTGGTGATGCAGTTTTTTTTTAATGTGTATGATATTTTTGTCATGCGATTTTAAAGCCGGTCCTACAACCGCATCCAAGAATAACATGCAGCTTATCTCAGAACTGTCGGTGAAAATTATTCTTGGAGCTAGGTTTAATTGAGCTGCATTTTAAAGAGGTGCAATTTCACAATTTGTGTATATTTTCTAAGTTCACTATTTTGTCATGTGTTGAGAAAAACACAGATTTTAAAATTACATGGTCTAATATTTACATTTAGCATAACTGCAACATGCTTTTTTTTCATTTTTTTTAATGACTCGAAAGGACTTGAAATTCAAAGTTTCAGACTTGTGACTTGACTCGGACTTTTACACCAGTGACTTGAGACTCGACTCTGACTTGCCTGACATTACTTGAGACTTGACTTTAGACTTGAGGATAAAGACTTGAGACTTACTTGAGACTTGCAAAACAATGACTTGGTCCCACCTCTGATAATTTGTGCACCAATTCCTCTGACATCGTCTTATTAATCGTTAGCTTACTATGCAAACATGACAAGTGAAATCTCCCGCAGCAAGCTTAAACATGTGAGAGGTTGATCGCGCAGAGAATCGCTGAGCTTATGTGAGTGCGTGTGTAAAAGCAGCAGGATATATATTTCAGTTCTGCTGAGCCAAATAAGACAGGTCAGGGTGAAGAAGTGACAGCCAAAGAAAAGCTTACCACAAAACGGAGAAGTTATGACAAATCAGACTATAAGGCAAAAAGAAAGTGCAGCTTTATGGTTTCATGGACAAAAGAATTTCTGTGGCTGCAATATGACGAGCTAAATAACCAGGGCTGCACATAAGTGGTCCGCAGGTGCGCATTCGCTGTCAAAATAAAAAACACGCACAAGGGTTAGGGTTAAATTTAAAAACTGTACTTTTGAGTTAAAATATATATTTATAATTTTAATAAATGACAAATTAAAAAGGCATGAACATTTTTTTGTATCGAAAAAATATCGAACCGTGACACCAAAGTATCGAACCGAACCGAACCGTGAATTTTGTGTATCGTTGCACCCCTAGTAAATAATTAGGTATTCAAAGTCTTTACTGTTGTATGTTGAGGAACATTATTTGTAGACGCAGTTTTTGTAGACTGGTAAACCACTGCCTGTCTTTACTGTTGAAAAACTAATGTGCACTCTTAATACTTTTCATACTCATGTTACTGACCTGTTCTCAGTTACTCTAATTGGCTGCAAAAATGTTCCCCCAGCTGTTTTATTTTTTTGTAGTACAACTTATTTTCAAGACTTTTGTTGATCCTAACCCAACTTTCTGAGACATGGTGCTGCCATCAAATCCAAAATGACCTTATTTTTCTACATTTTGTTTCCTCTCAATTTAAACATTTGACCAAATGTTGGTTTTGAGATTAGAAAGTCATTGGGTTCCATTTTTATTTACATTTAACACAGTGTGCCAATTTTTTTCTGACATTCTAGAAGCTCAATAATACAGGTCAGGGCAGGGTGGGGGGATTTGGTCAATTTGATGCTTATATTATTAAAATCTCATGATCATACAGTGCAAAAACAATGCATTAAATGTGCCACATCCCTAGGACTTATAAACATGATAGTTACACTTCATATGCATTTTTAAAAGTTCCCCCATTTTAAGTGAGTTTGTTAAAAAAAAAGTAAACTCAACTTAATACAGATTTCATTTTATTCACTAAAGTATGTGCTTGATATTCAAAACCTGCTCTTAAATAAGTGACGATTTAAGCATCAATAAACCACCAAACGCAAAGAAAACAGAGCGGATCAATTTAACATTTTGCCTCAGGAGTACTTGTGAATAAAAATGGGCCCCTGTAGCCGAGCTGATGAAAATAGCTGAAGGTAAAAAGGAATAAAGAGCATTCCTTGGATGACAGTTATGATTGTTAGGTGTGAATGATCTGCAGAAAACTCCTCCAACTTCCCACAATTCGACATTATGAAGCATGCCTAAGATGAACTAACTGAAATGGTCCATACAGAAATTCGCCGTTAAAAAACCATTAAGAGGGGAAAGTAACTCTGCAAAAGTCATTCTTCAAGTGAGGTTTTCCAGGATAACAAACCTGAAGTTCTCATGTGAACAAATGGTCAAACGATCAAAGTCCGGACTGCGTAATAAAGGAACCATTATCAAACACACATTAAAACTTAAAACTTTATTCATTGCAGCTGATTATTGTCACATATTTATATCAAACAAGCTTATACTAAACTACAGATGTTAAAAAGAAATTCTACTGCTTTTATTTTTGCTAAAATGTTTTAATCCCTCTTAAAGAACAAACAGCATTCAGAGTTAAAGACGAACTTTGAGATAGTTATAATATAATAAAGGATGTTGACTGCGATCATAGGGAACTGCTAAAATCAAAATCATACATCCACATGGTGACTCTGAATGCAACTCCACAACAAAAGCAGGAACTGTGACTGCATCTTGAGACAGGATTTATGACCTAATAGGGTGGGCCAGTGCAGGCAATGGGTAAAAAGCATCTAAAAATAGATGATGAACTCTGAATTTAAAGATGAAATGAAGGTGTTTCTGTGAATGCAATGTGTGTCAATGCCGGTTGGTTCCACATTTTTTGAAAGTAGAGTGGGCGGGTGTGTATATGTTCTGTATGTGCGAATGTAAAGTAGGGGCAAAGTGAAAAGGATGAAAAACCGACAGGAATACTGTTCTGTGTTGAGAGTGCAATTTAGCATGAATCAAAAGCAGCTTTCCTGGCTCCTATTCCATATGCTGCAGTCTGCCAGGAAATGGGATTTTTTTCATATTTCTTGTAGGTAAAGTCTTTGCAGAACGGAATCAGATGAGGTATTTTTTCCCTACCAAATGTTTAAGTGTTGGAAGTTTGGGGCAGACTCACTGGCAGGAGAAGAAAGCTAAAATTTGGGAGACAGCAGGGGGGTCCGCCATATATTTGTCCTAGCCCCAAACCCTTTCTGGACACCTTGCTGAACTGAATCATGACTGCTTGTAAAATACAGAGCCCTCTATTAAATAATTTACCACCAACTGGTCTCCAGACTGCCCTGAAGTGATTCTAGTAATCATCACTGCACACAGAAATTATTTATGGTTCCTTTTCATGAGGATAAATGCCAGTTATTCCATCCAGTAAAACAGCAAGCTACAGCAACTACATAAATGACTCAGGATTTTGAATAAACTGTATTTACTGCCTTAGAAATAATATATAAATATTAATAGATGAACAATTGTGGAGTCTGTTCATCGTGTACATTACATTGCATTTTTTTACATAATAAAAAAAAGACTTACATTTAGACTTACATAACCAGCATTTGAATAAGTGCTGGTTATTATTGTAATAAACTGCAGGCACAATGCTGGGTTTCAAAATCCAAATGAAAAGAAAGAAAACCAAATAGTGCGTGACAAAATTCATCAGTAAAGCAATTCAAATATCCCAGCAACCTAAACAATATTTAAGAAAGAAAAGACTAAATCTGGAGTTATGTACAAATTGTCTGACTGTTAGTCAGACAGCTGATGTTATAGGGAAGTCTTTTAAAAGGACCCAAAACACAGGAGACAGAGTAAGAAAACAGAAAGCAACCGTTTTCATTAGCCCAGGTCAAGACTCAGAGACACAAAGTCCAAAAAGCAAGAATATAGAGGGGACCAAACTAGACATAGCTGTAGACAATCAAGACAGTGAGGGAGGGGAGGAAGTAAACTCAACACAGGACACAACTAACTACCAAAGTAAACTTGAATCTAACTCAAAGGACAACTTTTATACACAGACACAGACTCGCTGAACAAAAAGAACACTGAGGAAACAAAGTACAAATAATAGACTTTATAAAACAGTAAGGAGAACACAAACTAAAAGGCTTAAAATACAGGTGTGCATAATATAAACAGGAAAGAACAAAATATGAATAGTAAACTAGATAAATGCTAACAGTATATAGATTTCTAAAATATGCCGATTCCAGATTCGATTAATAAATCAAGAGGCTTTATTTCATTCTGCAAGCAGACGACAAAAATTACATTATGACAAGGGGTCTAATAAAAAATTTAAATATGGATTTCCTATTTAACAACTTTTATTAATATTTATTTTCCATTAGTCTGATTTCAGCTTAGTGTGAGAGTCTTTATGCATACAGCAGTCATTTATGGTCATGGTAGTTTCTCACTTACATGCTTTTACTGCGAGTGCACCTCATCTTGTGGAGTTGAGCTCATAAGTAACCGGCAATAGGATATTAACTGAGGTGACAACAAAACATGGTCACATGTGTAATAAAATCTTCCTGACGAAATGTTACAAACGTAAGCATGGATGAAAGAAGCCAACAGGGAAAGCACCATCTGAACTAGTGAGCCATGCAAACTCCAGGTAAGTCAAAAATTTGCAATCAAACAAAAGTTGTTGGCATAGCAGTGCAAACTTTAAACTAGAGGACCCTTGGCTTTTAGCTTCCTCCATGCTATGTTAACTCTATTGCTAGCATATAGTGATGTGCTTTGTCATAAACATACAGAAACATTAGCCTGCTGTCACAGATACCAGACAAAGCATGCATGATTAAAGATAAAAAACAAGTGACAAAGCTTGTAAAAACAGTAGAGTTCTATTTAGCTCAATACAAATAGCTGTGCCGCATTTAGGACTTTAGCGTGGCACTGGTAGTATGTTTGATAAAACATAAATATATCTGTTTTGTGAGATGTGCAATTATATAAAAATCATCAAATTAAGAAACTATTCCAAAAACTTCTTTGTTTGCATACTGGTCTAGTAAATTATAAATGAATGTAATTTTCACTTATTTTTTAGCCCAGCTTTTCAAATGGTGACAGGAGTTGTAGTTCAAATTAACACTGTAAAACCTGACCCATGAAATAATTGCTAGAAAATTCATATTATTTTGAAACTCTAATGTTACTGAAACTTGGGGCACTTGAAGATTGAATGTCAATTTGTATATTTGAGTTTTAATTTTTTATTATTTTTGCTACATCTGGTATTTCTGCACAATTTATTGCTCACAGTAGCACTGCAAGTGTCTGATTGTGTACATCAGGCTTTTCAGAAAAAACAAAAAACAAAGGTTCAAATATAAGCAATGCATTATATTTAAAAAAGACACTCCTTCTTGCTGCATGCACTTCCACACTTGGGACATGATGCACTGTCTGTCAATGTGAGACTAAAAATACATGCACTTTTAGTCACAGAGGCACCTCTTATGTGAGAGTGCCAAGCTTTAACAAGTGCATTTATTAAATCACTAGGCACTCGAGACTCGGTTCAGCACCTGAATATGCATAGTGAACCTCAGGTTGTATACAGCTGCCTTAATGCAAACCTCAGTAGTCTCATTATGAGCTGAATATGAAAGATACCTCAGAACCCACTGTAACCATTTGGTGGTGAGCTGGTTTGCAGAGGCAGAGTGGAGGTGAACTGAATGGTCTGCAGTGAGAGGCTGTGGGTTGGGTTTCTCTGAGGTTATGGTCATTCTCCCCTGGGAAAGTGGTTAGGCCTGGCTGTTTACTTTGGAGTAACCCTGCCCCTCCCCTTATACCATTCACTCTCTGCTTGGTAACTCGTGATTACCTACACTGGTGCACACCTGTCATTTCTGAGCACCCAATGAAAATATACTAGTAGACTGCATTTTGAAAGTATGGCGAAATTCCATAGAAATTCCTCTAAATATATGTTTATTCATTAGTTTTTTTTCAGTACGCTGTTTGTTGTATGACTGGACTTTGCATCAGTGCCACGTTCATGTCACAGCAGGTGTGAGTGAAGGGTTGGTGGGGAGTGAGAGTGAGGTGAGGGTTGGGAGGTTGGGCAGGGTGTTAGCACTGGACTTAATGGGTAGGGGCTGAGGTAGCGCATGCATCTTCACCCAAAGAGGAGTTTGACTTTCTCTCAGTGCCTGTTCTCACACGGACTCACACAGGCTCACACACAGAGCTCTCAGCTCGGCTCAGCAGCTCTGACTACCGCAGATGATGCTTCAGTGCGACTTCACGTGAGATTACTGCAGGACTGAGCAGAGTTGTGGCTCTGCAGCTGATGGGCTTCTCTTCTTTCTATCTTTATCCCACTTTTATTCGGACACTGGGAAGTTATAAATAGCTTAACACACACTGTTGGGAGGCAAATTAATGGAGTCGACTCGGAGGGGATTTCCCTAGGCTACATTTACACCAATGGATCTGCTCACAAGTTCTGAATGGGCCAAACTGTGTTTGGCACATTAATTTTCACACATCTTTTTTGTGAAATCATTTTTGCAAGAACATCAACACTTAAGAGCTTACGGTTTTTTGGGGGGATTTTCACTGGAAACAAAGTAAGTTTAAATGTTTATATTTTTAGAGGACTGTTTAAAGGCTGTGTGTGTCATTTTTCAGATGAAACGAACTCTACTGAAAAAACAGACACAGTTTAGGATTAATTCATTACTCATTAGAGAGACTGATGATATTCATTGTGTTGCTTACGTTTTTGCCTCAGGGATGTGCTCTATAGTCGTGCTTCATCAGTGGAGTCTGGCTGTGTTCTTGCTGTGCTCTCCGGTGACTCTCGATGGGAGACCAGTTGATGCACTTAGTAGCAGAATGTGAGTTACCTTTGTGATACCTTTAAAAAAATGAAAAAACAAATTCTATGCAAGATCTCGAAAAGCTAGCAATTTAAGAAAAAAATATTTGAGATTTTCTGCAGTTTGAATATTTTAAAGTAAGGCATGGGATGTTTTCTCTGTTTTAGGTCCATATCAAACTCAGATTAGTGACAGCTCTCACACTTGTTTATGCTGCCACCTACTGTATTGAGGTTTCATAAAGCTTGACCTAAAATTTATAATAGCCAACCACTTCTTCTATTAACTTAACACTGAGATGTCAAATAAAATTTAAAGTTGGAACAAAAAAAGTTCTTAAATGACTGACTGAGAATCAGACACTTTATTAATCCCAGAGGAAATGATATATTCCTCTGGGATTAATGTTCAGCAGTAATCTAAGAGATATCAGAGACTGAAACGGATTTCTAATAGTCCACCATGTGGCTTTTTTACTACCTTTGTTTTTGATACAATTTAATCTAACTTTGGCACTTTTTTTTTTTGCTGTAAGGAAGAGGTCAGTAGGCCACGCCCAGCTGATGCATGATAAGGGCCGCACCATACATGAGTACACGCGCCGCATGTGGCTACACGAGCTGCTGGAGGAGGTGCACACGGCTGATGATCGTGCTCCACCTGCACAAAGCAGAACCTCGAGCCAAAGCTTCAGTGGAAACCACCAGAAGCCCTCGGGAGCCACCAAAGATCTCTCTGACAGGTTCAGGCAGGACAGAGTGGGCCCTAACCTCCCTCAGGAGACCAACAAAGCTCAGGCTTATAAGGAGTCACTTAAAGTTGCCACCAAGAGGAAAAAAAAGGTGAGGCTGGGCCGGCGTAGAGAAAACGATAAGAAGAGGAGGCGAGCACGGTCTGTTCTAACAAAGGCGCCACCACGGATGGCTATCTAAAAGCAAAAAATTAAAAAAAACAGTACCCTTTATGTACTGCACTAAGACACTGACGCAGGCTGACTGATGCCTGACAGACTAACGATGCCAGACTCAGTCACTTTATATCTTAACCCTGAGTTTGTGCTTGTATATTAATATTTGGCTTTGTTGTTTGTATTTTTGCTGTAAAACAATCTCACACTTCATTTTAGTTTCATGATAACACCTGCTTAGGTCCATATTTATTTGGAAAATCTTTACAACTCTGCAGCCCTGATATACTTCCAAGCAGTGATATGTTTTGTAGTTTCAGATGTATGCAAGAGCACGGGAGGAAGTATTTATTTCCTATACATGATAACTTCTACAAATAATGCGATGCTGGACACCCTGCTTTTTGTTTGGCTCTGAGTGCTGACCGTTATGGGCCTACACACAACAAACTGGTCAATGAATACATCAGTTCATAATTTATTGTACTTTAAAATGTATATTTATTTTGTGAATGTATTTCAGTGCTGCTGACTAAATCCCATAATGCACTTTAGCTATATCCTGTATATGTTCTTTTGTGGTTGAGATTATGGTTTAGTAATTTTTTTTTCTATGATGGTCCTGCTTTTCTTTCACACTTTAGATAACTCAGCGTACGCTTCATTAAACCCACTTCAATCACTTAACATTGGATTTTTCTTTTACATTAAGCCAGAATCATCTACTGGATAATGTTCTGCACGTGCACTGAGGGCATACTGTATAATTTTCCAGTTATTCAAACATTAAATATGTAGTCCTTAGAGCTATTTTTTTATTCTCTGTGTCTTTATTACCAGGATATATGCAGCTCAAATGGAAAATCTGGCATTAAGAAAGAGCCAAAATGATTTGCTGAGAAAAATTATTCAAACAATTTGATTAATTGGGACTCCTTCTAAAAATAAAGCATTTAATATTTTTAATATTTAATTTTTGACTGTGAGACCAAAATAAAGCAAAAACAAAAAAAAAGAGAAAAAGAAGCGTATAAAGGCACTGATAATTGTGAATTTGTTATTCAAATTATACAAATGTAGAAAATAAGAGAAAATTTAGAAATGGCAAATTACTAAGAGACTAATAATCCTCTAAAACCATGGTTCAAGTCACAGCTCAAGTCTTTAGAGAGGATGAATTAAGAAAAAACATGAAAAAAACATTTTATTTTTAGTTTTTTACCACAGACCTGATCATATGATTATCAGCAAAATATCCCCCTTTAACCAGGCATTGCCAGCTCCTCGTGGGTGTCACACTACAACATTATGATGCAGTGAACTGTGTCGGTCTGTATCACCTAGAAATCCTAAACTCAATGGCCAACTTGTTAGGTAGATATGTTGAGCTACTCACAAATGCAACTATCTAATAAACCAGTCACACCTTGTGTATTTAGCCATGGGCACGATGACCTGAATGACCTGCTAAAGCTCAAGTTTAAGAATGGGGAAGCAAGGTGATTTAAGTGACTCCGAACGTGGCATGGTTGTTGGTGCCAAATAGCCAGGTCTGAATATTTCAAAAACTGATGGTCTACTGGAATTTTCCAACACAAACATCTCTTGGGTTTACAAAGAATAGTCTAAAAAAGAGAAAATACTCACTGAGTGGCAGTTCTCTGGGTAAGAAATGCCTTTTTGATGCCAGAGATCAGAGAATGGTTAGATTGGAAATACACTCACACAGCACCACAAATCAACCTTTGATGAAGCCCACACCAAGTGCTGTGCTAAGAGCAAAAACCCAAGGATAGAAATTACACAACTTCACAAAAACTAGACAATAAAATAGTTGAAAAATGTTGCCTGGTCTGATGAGTCTAGGTTTCTGCTGCAGCATTTGGATGGTAGGACTAGAATCTGGCATTAACAACATGAGAGCATGGCTCCATCAATGGTATCAATGGTTCCAGCTGCTGGTGGTATAATGGTGTTAGGGATATCGTCTTGTCACACTTGAGCCCCTTAGAAATGAAGTGAGCATCACTTGTATCCCACAGCCTGAGTAATGTTACCCAGTAATCGCTTTTTCACAGTGTACCCGTCTTCTAATGGTTGTTCCCAGCAGGATAACTTGCTCAGATCATCTTAAACTGGTTTCTTGAATGTGATCATTAGTTCACTGCACTCACCAGCCTCCACAGTCACCAGATCTCTACCTGCTGGACCACCTTTGGCATGTGATGAAACAGGAGATTCACATCACCAATCTGCAGCAATTGTGTGATGTTGTCATGTCAACGTGGACCAAAATTCCTGAGGAGCATCTTTAACATAAAAAGTTAAGGCAGTTCTGAGAGCAAAAGGGGATCCAACCCATTATAAGTAAACTTGGCGTTCAGTACTCTTTTATATCCTACAGATGTATGTATGCAATATATACATTTTCTGACAACACAAGGGATTATTTGCATCATCAATAACTAATCTGAGCTAGAAAATGCAATTTTTAAGAGCCTATTGTGACCGTGTGTTGCCTTTGAGATCACTACCAAGTTGCTTTTTTTATTTTAACCAGCACTTCAGAATAGAAACATATTCCATGAATTCTGTGAATCATATAAGATTACAACATTGTCTGAAAAAACGTTTATCCAATAACTGATTAATTATTATATTATATTGTTATTATAGTGCTCATAGTAAGTTTTCCCTCAAAGTCTTTGAAAAATAGTTACAAATGCTGTATTATTATCAAGATAAAATAGTACGAATAATAGTAAGTGTAACATTTGGGTCAAAACAGACGTTTAAAATGTTTGCTGAAGGTAGCAGCGTGAAAAACAGTGTTGTTGACTTTCGGCATGAACAGAACACAATGAAGCTGTTAATGTTCCACTTGAGAACACGTGGCACTTTAACAGCCACTGAACGTAAGATACAGACACCGATAATGGAGGGGTTAGCAGATGCATCGACGTCAGCTATCCTGAACTAAGAGCAGCAGTGTACACCATTAGCTAAAATGAGTCATAAAAGCTGTGGAAAGCCTGATAAAGCCACCGTTAGGAGCCTGCAGCTCACACTGAAGAAATCAAACAGTGCAGAGAAAAATTAATATCTATAGACGTGAAAGAACAGAGAACATAATCAATGAGCTAGGTGGGGTTTTTTTTGACATCGCTCACTGGCCATATTATGGGATTAGAAAAACAACAAAACAAGAGAAAACAAAAACAAAACATCAAAAAAACATAATACGAGCAAAAGATGGTTTATAATACACCAAAGACTAGTGGTAAAGAGAGAGGTAAGCACATTTATATTCATGCATTTATCTTTATATTCTCTCAGGTTACATTTGATGTAGAGTTGTCAGTATTTTGCTCCCTCTCTTTGGTCCACACATATAACCAAATGCACACTGCAGGTAAGTACTGGTGAAAAGCTTGTGAAGCTAATGCTAGTTTGTTGCTATCGGGGTGGCTGTAGCTCAGGTGGCAGAGCAGGTCAGCCAATAATCAGAAGGTCGGTGGTTCGATCCCAGGCTGCATCCTGGCTGCATGCCAAATATCCTTGGGCAAGATACTAACCCCATGTTTGCCTACTGGTGGTGGTCAGAGGGCCCGGTGGCGCCTGTGTCCGGCAGCCTCGCCTCTGTCAGTGCGTCCCAGGGCAGCTGTGGCTACAATGTAGCTTGCTATTGCCTATGGGTGAATGACTGAATGTAGTGTGAAGCGCTTTGGGGTCCTATGGACTAGAAAAGCGCTATACAAATGCAGGCCATTTACCATCAAAGACAGGTCGCTGCTGCGCCTACTTACGAAACATAGATAACATAAATCCATCTTTCCCTCTGTTCCTTAGTTGTGGTGGAGTGTTTTATGGGGTAGTGAAGGTGAACTTTGACCTTTTGGTTTTAAAACATTATTATTTTATCATTTTATCCTATTAGAAATTTGTGTAAAATTTTTGTAAGAATTAGAATAAGAACTTGTTTTATGAAGTAAAAATAAAATCTAATCAGTTCATCCTTGAGTCCAAGTGAACATTTGTGATGAATAATAAGAAAATCTCAAGAAAAACATCTCAGGGCTAAGATATCACATTCAAACATAAAACAGTGAAATTGGCACAATATCAGCTTGAACTGCCAAATCTTCGAAAAGCTTTCATTCTGTTGCTTGTGTTCAAGAACAGACGTTTCTAGTTCTAAATAGACTTCTGACAGGAAGTGTTTGGCTCACAGGGCATACGCACTCAGACATTAAACATTTCATATAAATACAGTGAATTGGTTGTGAACTCCTGCAGTAGGCCTACCATCAAGGGTAGGCCTACTGCAGTAGCCCCGTTTTCTTTCTTTTTCATGTTTTAAATGCAAAAGAAATCTTTCCCTCAAGTAAAACTTATCACTATCGTACTGCAAATATCACATTAGTGAAATGATCAACACTTTTGTTTGATTAGAGGTTAAAGAAAAACTGCTACTGTTTACTTTTGCAATGCTCATTGCTGCTGTTGCCACACATCTTATAGGGCATTCACATTTATCAGTGTGTTTATCATCTGCTCAGGTTTACATAGGTGCCTAGTTAGCTTTGATGATTAATTGCCAGACCAGACCTTTTACAAAGCACCTTTTATGTCCCTAAATAGGCCAGTGTTGTCTATTCATGTACTGCTAGACTACAGAGCTTCAAACATCATATAACAAAACTAAGAAACATGAATGCTAACAAAACACGTATGCACTGTATATCACTGATCTCTCCCAGAGTGACCAGAGTCCATTTCTCTTTAAACCTAGTCAACCAGAATCAATCTGGCCCAAGTAATGTTTGCCTTTCTTGCCTTCACATTCAGCGATCACACTTTGTAATGAGTCCTTAGAGGCTCTCACATCTCACAGTTTGTTTTAACGGGATACAAACCAGCAAATGTTTCATTTTACATAATGAGGTTAGTTCACTTGTGGACATGAGCTAATAATGGAGGTACAACAATGGTAAGTAAAAAATGATTAACCTGATGTCTCTTTCCAGTGCTATCACGTCTGAGTTAAACCATATTAATTTGTTTAACACTATATTTAGTGTAAATGTAGATATTTAGTAGCTTTCAGCGTTGTCTTAAAGTGATATTGAAATAAATTTGGCTTGTCAGTAAAC
The DNA here is from genome assembly GCF_965226115.1 of Aulonocara stuartgranti. Classification (NCBI taxonomy): domain Eukaryota; kingdom Metazoa; phylum Chordata; class Actinopteri; order Cichliformes; family Cichlidae; genus Aulonocara; species Aulonocara stuartgranti. The sequence goes on along the minus strand of NC_138945.1, from coordinate 52,640,052 downwards.
AAAAGTGTTGATCAGTACATTTACTCTGCCTTGCATCATATATGTGTTTTGGTATATATGTGTCATTTACTGTGACACGTAGGTCTACACAAGCCTTACAGGTGCCATGTGATGAAGCTGTCACTTGTGTGTTAACATTAAGCAGAGTAAATGTGATATAAACAGGACTTCAGTTTGTTGAGTCATTAATCGGGATTTTATTTCCCTAATTAATTTATTGTTCTTTTTTAACCCAAATCTCAAAATCCAAATGTCATTCTTTTCTGACAGATGATGTCACTCCGATGACAACATGGCTTTTCCCAACACCTATGGGTTAATCTTTGCCTGTACCTGTGGTGTGATCCTGGGCATTGGGCTGTGTGCCAACCTGCTGGTCTTCTCTTTGTTTGCCAAGTACAACACACTGCGTAAGAACCGGCTCGATATCCTTCTGTTCAGCATGACTCTGGCTGACTTCCTAACTCTCCTGCTCATCCCTTTCACACTGCACTCTGCTGTAAGTCACTCCTGGCCTCTTGGTGACATCTCCTGCAAGGTTTACCAGTTCCTGCTAGCCTTCAGTCTGGCAGCTAGCACCTATTCGCTATGCGCTGTGTCCATGACCCGAGCCATGATCATCACCAACCCGTACCAGCCTCCCACCATGGATCTGGTCATTCTTATGTTTGTCTTAGTCTGGGCCCTCAGCTTCTTTATTAGCCTGCCTCTGCGAATGTTTGCTACCAAAAAGAGCATGGGCCCAAACCTGACGAACTTCACCTTCTGCCTTCCAACCATTCATGAGCACCACTACCAAGTGGTCCTAAGCCAGTTTGTACTTTACTACTTTATTCCGATGCTAGTCATTGCATTCAACTATGTCCGTCTGGCTCTGTTTCTCCACAAGAGTCCCGTAATGTCAGTGTCCAGTGCCAAAAACACCCGCAGAGCCTCTGTCATGGTTTTCTTGGCTGCAGCTACCTTCTCAGTGTGCTGGCTGCCTAGTTATGTGCTGGAGCTGTGTGTGTACCTGGGGCTGTATCGCCACAGAGCGGCTTGGGATATATTCCACTTTATCTGTACTGTGCTCCAATACCTGCACCCCTGTGTCAACCCAGTGCTCTATGTGCTGCTGTCTAAGCGCTACCGCCACAGGAGGGCAGCCTGGCTCTTCAGCTGTAACAGGAACAGGGTGCAGCCGCAGGTCACCAGTGTTACCACAGACAGCCTTTAGAGTCAGCTGATTTGTTTGTGAGCTGAAGACACCTTTTTGTTACAGTTACTGTTTGTACAAATCAAAATTTCTGCTGTGTCTGCCATTTTTTTTAGTTGTTGCTGTTGTTGACATTTGTGATTATTTCAGTTTCCCATTCCAAGTGTGCGCTTTAAATATAGAAGTAAGTAGACATCAAAAGTCTATTTTCAGGCGTGACACATCTGCTATGTGCCTTAAAAAGCAGGAGGAATCAGTTTCTGTATCGCTATCTTAATGACGATTTGTCTTTGAAACAATATCCTACTTTATTTTTACAAATGACTGTGATTTCCCATCACCATCGGGGGGGTCAATTTTCTTTCCCCATCATGTTGAAATGTGTTTGAGGATTAATACAGATCTGATTACAATTTATCTGTTTTAACAGAAACACATTCAGAAGAATCATGAGATCACAATCACTAGAGAAACCGTCTGTATTTGTGGTGTAAATGTAAAAATATGTAGAGGTTTTTCAGACTTAATACATCATGAAGCTTGAATGTTTTTGTATCCCTGTTTGGATTTTTTCCTTCACTTTTTTTTAAGAGAAACTTTGTACACAATCTTTCACTGTTACCTTCACTACTTACACACTAAAATTTCAGAATAAAACTAATATGATGACCTCAATTATTCTGTAGTTTTATGTTTTTAACAGTAAATAAACGGATGGATAAAAGGTCAGGACACTGATTGCACACAGTTTGCTTTTTCTTTTGTTTTGCCGCAGTGTTTCTCTTAAATATTTGCTTCTGTTTCTAGGAATATAATAACAAGCCTCATAAAACACGCTGCAGTGTTCAGGTTGCTGTTGTGACAGTACTCCATATCATTCAGAGAGGATCTCATCCTGTGGTTCAAAGCACTCCAGTCTCATCCATCTGGAAAAAAAGTGGAATTTGTAGTCCTTGTTCGGCTCTGATGACCAGCTTTGAGGTGGAGGGCCACTCTAATCAGAACCTGTAGCAGGTGTAGAACTAGCTCGTGTGTGATTAAGGTTACCACCAGAGGCTGCAGTCAAAGATGGTGGGCACTGAGTTCATTGACAGGGTGGGAGACTCACTAGAAACCAGCTGATATTGATACTCATTTTTTTTTGTCATAAAGTACACAGAAAGTAGAATATTGCTTGGAGAGAAACTTGAAATTTAATTATTTAATGATTTATTTGAGAAAGCTGGTCTGCTTCCTGTTACTCTCTACACATGTGTGCACATACCTCCACCCCCCACCCACCCTGCCACAAATCTGGTTTCCATTCACAGAGCAGCTATTCTTCCAAACAGCCATAAATCATTCAGTAAATTTTGCTACTTTGGCATCTAATGGCTATTAAATATGGACTATATGATCCAGTAGTATTACACTACATTACATGTAATGAAGAACCCAGAGGTCAGCCGCAGCTTTCACCTTCACACAATTCAATTGAGCCATCAAAAGTGACATCTCGAAAGCCTCGGGTCCAAACTCTCACACTGGAGAGTTCACGTAAGCGTGATTTTGTATTTGATATTTCTCTTAATGCTGTTTTGTGATTGTCTGAGGGCAGTGACTGCATGATATAAGGTGATGCGATCAGCTGTTTACTGGGGGTTTAACCACATCCTAACTGCACAATCAAACCTTACCAATAATGTTCATTTAAAAATGAGCTCAACCCTTCAAGAGCTGCTGATTAACCACATGGCAGCACCGCCAACAGCGGTTGATATTTCTCTTTCACAAAAAGATCACAGGTCCCAGATAAAAGCCCACATCTATGTTCACACTCTTTGATGAGACAGGCCTAAAGTTTGTGGAGGGTGTAAGATGATGACTGTGTATCAGGTGTTGTGGTTAAACAGAAAGCAGAGTGAGAGAAGTTATAATGAGGCTGGCTGAGTTCTGGCAGCAAGTAATAGGAGACAACCAGCCCCTCCCTCTGTCAGCTTGCCCCCTGACTTTTGGCCTTCTCTTTACCGTACAGCTGGCCTGACTTGTACTGACCAGTAAGGCTAGTAGTCAGTCCCTATGCTGTATGTGGTGAGACAATAAAGAATGCACGCAGAGTGTTTCAGTGTAGCAAAAACAAATGTACTGTTTTCAGAGGAAGATTAGTGATAAAGAACTTGTTCTGATGGCATTTGTCAAAATAACTTTATTGTGGCAAAGCTAGAGGATGCTAATACAATTTAGCAGGGAAAAAACTATAGGTAACAATGTCTGGTTATTAAATAGCTTGCCAGGCTATAAGTTGTGCAGTCGTAGCCGATTGGTTGGTCCTTTGTGGAACAATAGCCAATACGATCAGAGCTATTTGTGTGTTTTAAGTATGAGGATAGATCAAAAACTATTAAGAAAACATGGATGTAGCTCAGAGGTATGAAAAACTAAGTAAATACGAGGCAACTTTAAAATTCCTCTCTAATGGCCAGCAGGGGACGACTCCTCCGGTCACAGAGGTCCTGTTGTATGGAAGTTTTATTTTATTTTGAAATCAGTTTAATTCACTGTAGTTGTTGTTATTGCTGCTGTGGTAATTAGGTTTTTACTGTGTTGTTTAGTTTTTGCAGTTTTGATGTGATATCTTCCCATGTTACCCCTTGTGAAGACTACTAAGAACTTCTACCCTCTCTGTGCGTTTAATGATAATCCTATTTCTAGTGATATTTTTTTGTTTATTTCCCATTTTTCTTTAAAGCTTTCTTTGCATTCTTGTCTTGTTTTACTTCCTGTTTTGTGATTATCTCACCTCTGTGTCACTTTTACCTTCATCTCATTCCTCTCCTGTTTGTCAGTCCCCAGACAGTCGTCAGTTTAAATATAGTCCTGTCTCCTCTCTGGCAGAGGATCTGTGTATGTTCCTGGATGTGTCCCCTTCCTTGTAAGATTTACTCAGTGTGTACTCCTGGTGTCTTTGGCTGCCTGTGTTTTCATACTTCTCTTTTCGTTACCTTTGAACTTTTCATCAGCAGCTAAAGCTTGCTTTCACTTATTTTGCCTCTGTATTTGGGTTGTCAGTGCCATACCCTGATAGGTGGCTGCACCCAGGTCACATGAGCGGTTGTTGTCCTGGGAGTTTGCTCACTTGTGCTGGTGATATCATTTGTTTGCATGTTTTGTTAGTGTGGTGTTTTACTTTGTATTAGCAGTTCAGTTTGCTTACTGACAGAATAAGTGCCCCAGTAGTGTGTAGTTGGCTTCCAGCAAGTGTTGTATGACTTTCCTCTTCATCGTTCTTTCATCCCTTATAATGCAGTTTTACTCATGCTGAGTTGTGGCCTCAGTTGAAGCCCACACGTTTCATCACACACACACACACACACACACACACACACACACACACACACACACATATATATATACACACTTACTTATAATATGTATACTGTGAGGGACTGAGATGGTTAGACACGAGGACACGGTGGGTATTTTGAAAAAGTGCATTTTATTTACCCCCAAAATGCAAAAATATACTGTCACAGCGAGTGAGATGAGCCGTGTGGAAAATAAAGGAGGATCCAAACGCAGGCACTTGTACAGGTGTGAGGGTGGTTTATTAAACACAAAAATGAAATGGACAAACGGCAAACGGAGCAAAGACTAAACTAAACTGGGAACAAACTGACTACAGAACACGAACCTGGACATGAATGAGAGTGGGCGGAAAAAGATGACGGTTGACAGCAGGGAAACACACAGATGAAGCAGGGTGGATACACAGAAGACGCGACTTAAATACACACAGAGAAACACAGGGCGATTACACACAGGTGGGGAACACAGCTGGGAGTAATCAACAAGACGACACAGAGGTAAAACTGAACACACACACACACTCACATGAGATGCAGACCTTCACAATAAAACAGGAAACAAGAACACTACACAAAGACGCAGACTCGACACTGAGAGACCGACAGAAAAAAACACATGGAACTAAACCCACACAAAGCATGAGAACACAAACAAGAGAACAATTCCTGATGCAAAATTAAACCAAAACATAATAAACTCAAAATACTGGGTAGAAACTGACCCAGAACCGTAACATGTACAAAATGAACTAACACTGAGCAGTTAAAACAGGGCAAATGAACTGAACTCAAGTCAAAATAGCAGCTTTATTAACTGCTCAACAAAATAAAATCATCTAACAGCAAAGAATCAAAACTAACAGTTAGTTTAAGGCTTACCTCAAATTAATACTTCACTTAATGTTGAATAAATGAAAAGTAAAATGCATAACAAGAGTTGTGCGTCATATTTTTGTACAGTGTGCTTGAAACTAAAAATACTCCTATTGAATAAAAATGCTGGTGCACTGGGTTACCAGCTCCAGTGTTTTGTGCTGCATCATACCTACATTAGAACTGGTGACCTATAACACCTGTGGTCGATGAAGGAATCAACAGCAATGTCGAAAATGATGTTAAAATAAGTACTAACAATGCGCTAAAAAAAGTCTTAAATCCAACACAAATGGCCTCATTCAGAATGGGTAAAGAGTGTTTACCCATTACAGCTGACATGAAAGCTCCATGTTGTTTTCATGCACATGAGAAAGTTGAAAAGAAAGCAGGGACTGGAGCTGGAGCTATTCTACTACAGGCACCTAAAGGTGACCACTGTCTCCGTCACGGTGATGGCAAGGTGTTCAGAGGATAGAGCAGGCAGCTTAGCTGGCCCATCCTTTTTCTTGATCCATGTAAGACTTTCCTCAACACAGGTGAAAAATGCCAAAAGATCCTCTGCAACAGTGTAGAGGTGACAAGATTAGTATTAAGAACATGTCATAGCAAAGTCTTTACAGGACAGCGCAAAAATCAAAGGGATTAAATGCATCTGTTTTATCTATTGCTGCCATCGATGCAGATTTCACTGCACTTTTTAATGATCAAAACAACAATTTATACAGTTATACTGACCAATCTTAATAAGTCCTCTTATAAACATTTCTTGTAACAAATTATCCTGTTAATACAATATCATGTTACACATAATAAGTTAATGTTTGGCCAACACACACAGCAACACAGCTACATTTTATGAATTCCTCAGAGACCCCATTCTTGATGCAATCCACGAGTTAAGCAATGCTAATAGCTGACAGAAAATAGTTGTGGCTACACACTGTAAGATCAGAGGGCTCCAGCCATGAGCTAATCATTCCATATGCCATATAGGCAAGTGTTGAAGGAGAGTTGTCAGTTTATTTATAGGAGTCTCTAAGGTTCACTGCGGAGGGCTGCTCTGTGAGCGGGATTCAATTACAGCACTGCTGAAAGATGAAAATACAGCATCTATACAGACACAAACACGAGTGTAAATTCTTAATATGACAGGGTTTACAGAGGTTATTGTGCTGTGTTTACAATAGCCGAACTATGCAGTGGTGGCTCTTCAAAAGAGAGGCTGTTAAATATACCATGCTGTGCGTTTATTTTCTTAGCATGCTGACTGACTCTTAGTTGGAATACAAAGTGCAACAAACTGCAAAGCACCCCAGGACAGCTCAGCATGTGATGTCATCACAAAACCAGTTCTCCATCGGTTATGTGAGTAACCCAAAGATCCACTGGGCTCAGAAGCTGCTTTGCAGAAATACAATAGGACCATCAAGCACCCTGCATCATCTTAAAACAAATAACAGAAAGCTAAGTGAAAGCAGAGAGGGAGATCAGCCCCTCTGCTTTAAGGTGACCCTGTTTATGAACACATTGAAGTAATGCTTCATTTGTTTTAGAGAAAACACAAGATTTCCATGGTGTGGGCTGGTGGAGACTATCTGCCACATGGCAACAACTTGTATGCAGATGATTCCAGGCTGACCTAATATCAGAGTCCAGCAGCCCTTTGACAGTGCAGCACACACTGTAACACGGCAGGTAATGTGAAGATTGAAAATGTGAAGATTTTGGGGTCAACCCTCAGCAAAACTCTGAGCATGGTCTTGCTTTGGTCTTGACAGGACACCAAAACAACTTGTGACCAGAGCAGCATGACAAAAAGGGGTATTAAAACCTAATGATGCTTATTTTCTTGATTCAGTTACACCCAAAACATTTAAACCACTGACAAGTGATGCAAATAATATTGATCTTTTCATAGCAAGGTGGTGTTCTGTTAAGAGACCTTGGCATGCATATTTCAATTTGACAGATACCATCTATCCAAGCATCTCTGCAAATCAAGCCCTTCTCCTGATGGCTGCGGTGCTCCCTGATAACAAGGACCCAGCAGAACAGCCACATCGAGGAGACAGCTCAAGAATAGCTAGAGTTCACATCCTAATCTGATTGAGCTTCTGCGGGATTCAGAGGCCTGGTGCCCTCAGCCCACAAAATCCAAAGTGTGGTGTATTCGACAGAAGAACGGAGATGGAGCTTGGTTTATAGTGGAACGTGTATTCAGCAGTAGCTAGCCATCCATTACATACCACAATACTCTCTCTCTTCCTCTCATTATTCTATCTCTATCAGTCACAGAACCCCCAACTGGTAACTGTGTATATGTTCATATTCAGTCCCCCTGTTAAGCAACCTTTCACCATCTTAGCAGTGTATGTAAACATAACACAAAGGATCTACTTCCAAGTGCCAGACACCAAAGTACACATCAAAAGGTCCCCTGATGAGTCCGAGCTGTTTTCTAAGCATGAAGGTGACTTAGGCAAAAGTAGGCAGTAGTAGTAAAAGCTGTATATTGTTCTATTAGTTAGTTCACTAAATTATAGTAATTTTGTAAACAGTCTCACAAGAAAGTTCAGTCTCACCTTGTGAAGCACCTGCAGAATGTGGGTGTCTGTATGACTTAAGCTTCCTGTATAAGAGGTCTTCTCTTTGTCATTAACCATTTGCCTGATGAGGGTTTAGAAGTTAAATGTTACTATATATACACATAGACACTCTGGGGGAGTCTGTTTGCATTGCTGGCAGTCTGTCCATCTTAAGCATATATGAAGTATTATTTTATGTATTTTAAGTCTACAGTAGTGTAGTATAAAATGAAAGCTGTTGCCCAGCCTAGCCCCCAAATTGATTTTAAAGCAGGGAAAACAGCAGATCTTTACAAATGCAAATCAGTTTGCTTCAGATACTGCAGATAAATCAGGTCCTGTGTGATGCATTGAAACACTCTGGCTGTGCTCAACATGATGAGAACGTGCACACAAACATATACAAACAGCAGCTAACAGGAGCTCCCAGTGCCAAGAAAGAGGAGTCTGAGGGGAGGATGATATAAACATAAAGTTACCAATAAAGAAAATTGTAATTTGAGACCTTTGAAGTCACCTTTGATTAATACCCCACGTGTGGTTCTCCTGTGAACTGATCCGCCTGGAGTTGCCTACCCCACCCCACCCACCCCCCACCTCAGCCTGGATTTTGGACGACACTGCCTGCTAAAAAAGGGAAAGGCTTGATCAAGAAGTGAAATGATAATCCGAGGTAGGTGTGGGATGGGACATGCAGAGGTAATTCCAAAGAACCCTGCCCTCTGGATTTGAGGCATCCAGTTTCAAGTCTTGCTGCATGCTTCATTACCTATCAGCAAAAACAGGAACATCAACTTCAGATGACTGCAGTCTAAAAGTGGTGGCTATCAAAATGCAGGAACTGGCAAACAGCTTGAGTGGGGTATCCTCTTTCTAAAGTGGAAGCCCTGGGTACAGACACCTCGGAGTGAGGGGACTACGTACTTTCCTCACTTGCAGAGTGGGTAATGGGAATGGTATAAACACAGCTTAGGTGCTATTAGGCAAAAACTTTCACACTATTAATTAGATGCAGCTGCGCATGGTCCTCACATCTTTGCCATATACATTGGCTGATGAGTGAAGACCAAAATGTATGCTGTAAGCTGCACGTAGTTTACCCTACTGTATCAGTTTTTGACTAAGAATAGCCATTATCACTTGATCAGAATTCCAGTAGGAGTCTTGGGCAAAATTCAAGACGACTTTGCCTTGTAGGCGACATCGAGAAGGCCTCTTGCGTATTTAAAGTAGTATAAACCCTAAATAGGGGTTGCATCTGAGTTGTTCTTTCAAGTATGCACTGATACTAATATGCAAGTTGTGATATGTGCAAATTAAAACAGAGTTAAACTTGTTTAAAACAGAATGTTTTCAGTGCACAATGATGCTTGATTAAAATGTAGGCAGTCCTATTATTAAAATGTGTAATAAAAACGGTTATATAGGATTAAACCCACACATATATAAAACACACACATGCTGTTGTACACATGTTAGTGATGTCAAACTCATTTTACATTGTGGGTCACTTTGATTTTAAGTGGGCCAGTCCAGGGAAAATCCCCTGTCTTCAGTGCAAAGATGTTTAACTCCCTCAGATATCTTCGTATAAGGCAAAGAAGTGCAATTTCAATGATACGTCTCTGCCACTGCAAATGAAAGAAATCGTTCAGCATGACTCTTTAGACTTAAATTGTAAGAAATAAATGTCTAAAATTAGAGAGGAAGTTCTGGCAGCGCGTTGGCAAGACTGTCGTGTATAAAACACAAACTTCAACTGTTTATCTCTTAGTTAATTACTTTGGTCTAGTATGAAAGACCACGGTGGGAGGCTTTTAATCGTTCGGAAAAGCCATACAATTTATTATAGAATGTGAATATAGTTCACATTTTATTAATTCAGTGGGCCAGGTTGGTGCCTTTGCCGGGCTGATTCTGAGCCCCAAGCCTTATGTTTGACCCCCCTGCTAAAAGTTCAAACTGCAATATAGGAGGATGTGTAAGACTTTTTAAAATTTTGAATAATTTAAAATGTTTAGTTGAACTAAAATTAGTTGATTTAAACAACATTTTGATCAACAAAGTCATAAACCTTTTTGTGTTTTTGTAAATGGTAAATGGTAAATGACCTGTATTTGTATAGCGCTTTACTTAGTCCCTATGGACCCCAAAGCGCTCTACACTACATTCAGTCATCCACCCATTCACACACACACAACCTAAAAGGGCTCTTGACAGCCCCCTCATTCTCTATCTGTACTTGGGATTGTTGTATAAGTCTTCAGAGTTACCATAAAGCTTCCCAGATATAACATTCATACACTGTGTGAATGTACCCGTTGTTTATATACAAGAAATAACTGTAATTCACAATGAACCAGAGCCTTACTATCTATTTAATAAACATCACTGACCTGCTGCTGTAGCAGTTGTTATACAGCGCATTTATATTACTTTTGTAATTTTCTTACTTTCGTAATCTTAAAATCGCACCTACTCCTCCCTCCCCGCTGAAGATGAATATGTCCCCATATATCCACAACACGCCTGTGCCAGTCACCCACTGTCACTGGTACATGTGATGTCATAAATCCAGCTCTCACTGACATGCCTTAAAGTTGCATATCTCACAGAAACTTTCCACTTTGCATGGAGGAAAAAGAAAGCCACCTTCTACTGTCACACTAATAACTCACACATTTCTATGTGGTGAAGGTCAAACGCCTAGGACGGATGACTAAAGAAGTTTGAGTAAAGATGGATTGTGCTGTCAAAAATTCATCTGATGTTCATCAGACCTGTAAAAATGATTGACTTTATGTCAATTTGGCTCAAATTGAACCTAAATGGGCTCTTGACAGCCCCCTCATTCTCTATCTGTACTTGGGATTGTTGTATAAGTCTTCAGAGTTACCATAAAGCTTCCCAGATATAACTCCACCGCTATAGACTCATTCCAGCCTGAGAAGCTGTCATCACCAGCGTTAAAGGGCATACGTCAGACTGGCTCAAATGCCACCTATTTCATTTTGAGCAGAGTCACTGGCACCGCAACGATACGATCCGAAGGACCTGCTGACTCGCGTTGCTGACCTTAGAAAAACTCCTCTTTCAACTTATTTATTAACACACCCTCACACACGCAAACATGATACACACATGCGTTCATTCACCAGCCGCACCAGCGCCAGATGCACGCTTACAGAAATACACACGTACACTTGGCAAATTCTTGGCCTGGGCTTGGGGAGGAGCTGAAAGCCAAGGGGGGTCACTCACGCAAGTTGCTACTGTGATTACCTCACGTCTGTAATGGGTTAGCCGGGAAACTCAACCTGTGTATATTTAGACAAAGGCAAGCTTCAACGGATCAGGTGCAATTAATCACGAGGCTAATATATATATCGACGCCTTTTCAAGAAATATAGTTAGTGCTCATCTTAATATGTGAGCAGTGCTGAAATGTTATAGTAATATATGATTATTAGAAGGTGTTCATTTTAAGACGTGGCTATCTGTTATTCGCTCAGCTTCTACATGATTTGCATCGTGCTATTTTGAAAATCAATATAGTTCATATTTGCTCTCAGAGTTATTAAAATATGATGATAAAAAATGCTCTCAACAAAACCAGAAAGAAAGTTTTTAATGTATGAGGTGCTCGGTGAACTCACCTGGTCTTGTTGCCAAGGGATTCTCTGACAATCATAGGTCAGGCCATTAATAATGATGGGAGGTTCCTTACTGTCAGCGTTCATGCACCCTGCTGGCTGAATGGCATGTGTCTCATTGCATGCACATGTATATCCATCCACAGGTTTAAATGGATACTTTGTGTGTGTGTGTGTGCGTACAATTTCACACGCACAGTACAATTTCATACTCTTAGCAACTAATCAAATGGGATCAGATGAATACCCCGAAGGACGTTGCTGCCCATCCTCGCTGAACTATCAACTGTGGATTCTTTGAGCCTTTTCTTTTTGCTCTGACAGATACGCGAGCGCCATGTGTCACTTCCTTAACTTGTTTGTTATTGTTTGTTTCCCTGGATACAGCCAAGGCCTGACACCTTGGCTTGACCCAGACAGTCATTTGGAGAATGCTATATGCTAACACATTAGCAGGTGGAACAATGTCCTAAAACTGACATGCGAGTCTGAGATCCAACCTTTTGTTCAGCAGGTGAACAATTGAGCTCTATTGACAACTTTGGTTTGTTAACATTGCAGTAAAAAAAAGAAGCACGCCCTTTGGTGTGAAATATACTTATAATGGAATATAATTATCTGTAAAATACTGTCTGTGTATGCATAATAAGGCAAAGCATCCCGTTTGAATTTAATAACCCTGATTAGCACCCCGGTGCTATTGTTGTGCTTGTGTGTCTGCAGTATATGACTTAACTGACACAGCTTTATGAAAGTGGAAAAATCGAGCTATAATTAGATCACTCTGCTGCTGCAGTGCACATATAAGTTCACCGTGTAGGCCGCACATTGTCTGTATGTTTCATTATTATCTAATCTTCACTAGTTGTAGCGGCAGATTCAAACTGTTAGAAAGAGAAAAATAATACATTTTATCCTGTTTGATTGGATTTGCAGTCTGACAAGGGCCTAACGAGGTCTGAAGAATTGCAACTGAGTTGCTCGACACCTCTGAATATCAGTAACCATGAGGCTATAGGTCAGTTGTCTTCTGGGGCTCCACTTGCTCCAACTTATATAATTGAGCCCTTTAAATAAAAGAAGCCATGAATGTTATTTTGGCTGCAGCTTCCAGAAGGCTCCATCTTTTCTGGCTGCTCAAGTATCAGTCAAGCCAGCAGTTTCCACTGGCCCCTGGTTAAACGAGGCCCAGAACGTCAAAGCATTCAGGTTATTTCATCTAATTCATTTCAAGACACTTCTAATGAGTAGCTGCAGAAGAAAACCCCTCATGGCGCTCAACTAAGCTATATCTGTTTGTTACATTCATCTGTACATCTGGTATCTAAAATACCAGGCTGTGGCCCAAAGTAGAAACAGCCTGGGTTGTGGAGGTTCCCCTTGGAACAAGAATAACCCAATGATTTCATGAATGAAGGACCTGCAGAGTGAGAGACTGCGTTTCTGAATAGACTCTGAATCTGAAAACAAAAAGAAAAGGTATCAGCCCCCACTCTGAACAAAACAAGACAGGGCACTATAAAGTGTGGAATATCACGCAAAACATAAAATTCAAATTGAAAGTACGTGTTCTAAGGCTACATGTTTACTTGGAAAATCACTGCACTGCCACAGTGCAGTGACTGGTATGAGAGGGACGGCAGCAGCAAGTGTCATCTGGTGTTCCAACTTGGGGAGGGCTTTGGAGATTTAAATGGTGTGAATATGATAGCCTTCTCTTGGTATAGCATATGCAAGTGGAGATCTGTGTGCACCACTGAAAGTTGACAGTTCAGAGGCACTAACCTGACAAAAGGGCGGCGTAAATCAACAACAACCAAATCATTTTGCATATCACCAAGTAAAAATAGTTTTAGATTAAAAAAAAAGAAAGAAAGAAAGAAAAGGAGGGACTTGGCCTGAATCTCGGGCGGCTGCATGAGAAAGAGAGACAGGAGGGAGTGCAAGCAAAAGGGCAAGAGGAAGCCTCCAAGGAGGTGAGTGACGGGTTTACCCTCGGCGGGGTGAAAAAGATGACTGTGGTGGAGAACCACGAAGAGACTGTAGCCGTTACTCCTTTGTTACAAGATGCTGCAGACGTGGAATCAGCAGACCAGGAGTGCAGCGAGAGGGTGGTCATAAACATCTCAGGTCTGCGTTTTGAGACGCAATTAAAAACACTCTCTCGCTTTCCGACCACGGTTTTGGGAGATCCACGTAAAAGGATGCGCTTTTTTGATCCGCTGAGAAATGAATACTTCTTTGACAGGAACAGACCGAGCTTCGATGCTATCCTCTATTATTACCAGTCCGGAGGAAGGCTTCGGAGGCCCGTCAGTGTACCTGTGGATATTTTCCTGGAAGAAATAAAGTTTTATGAACTCGAGGAAGAGACCATAGAGCTTTTCAAAGAGGACGAGGGCTTGGCTCGGGAGGAGGACCGACCGATGCCTTCCAACGAGTTTCAGCACCAGTTGTGGCTTCTGTTTGAGTATCCAGAGAGTTCCGGACCCGCAAGGATGATTGCCATCGTGTCTGTTATGGTTATTTTAATATCCATTGTTATATTCTGCTTAGAGACTTTGCCCGAGTTCAGAGAGGTCCCCGCAGTGCATGACAACCAGGTCAATGCAAGTGCGCAAGGGAAAGCGCCTAGTCCGTTCACAGATCCATTTTTCATGGTGGAGACACTTTGCATTGTGTGGTTCTCTTTTGAATTCACCATGAGGTTTCTGTCGTGTCCCAGTAAAGCGGCTTTCTTCAAAAACATGATGAACCTAATCGATGTTATAGCCATTGCTCCGTATTTCATCACCCTGGGCCTTGATCTCGCAGAGCATCAGGGCAGCAGTCAGCAGGCGGCCTCGCTAGCCATACTGAGGGTCATCCGTCTGGTCCGTGTTTTCAGGATTTTTAAACTCTCCAGACACTCAAAGGGCCTGCAGATTCTCGGGCAAACGCTTCATGCGAGCCTCAGGGAGCTGGGGCTGCTTATATTTTTCCTCCTAATTGGAGTTATTTTATTCTCAAGTTCGGTTTATTTTGCTGAAGTAGATGACCCCGAGTCTGGATTTACAAGTATACCTGATGCGTTTTGGTGGGCCGTGGTGACAATGACCACAGTCGGTTATGGAGATATGTATCCCTCCACTATCGGAGGTAAATTCGTCGGATCCTTGTGCGCCATCGCCGGAGTGCTGACTATAGCGCTACCTGTTCCTGTGATCGTGTCCAATTTCAATTATTTTTACCACAGAGAGAACAAACAGGAAGAAAACCTCCAATACGTACACGTGACCTGTGGACATCAGCCGCAGCCCTCGTTCGGTGAAAGTGATTCGATCAAAAGTAACCAGTCGTTCTCCAAAACCGAGTCCTACCAAGAAAGCGACGACTTAGAAGCTCTGACACATCTACACGTGACTCCAGTGGAGACATACACAGTGAAACTGACAGATGTATAAAGAAGACCTCAAAAAATCTGGTGAGTTTTGTTTCAGTGGACACAGGTTTCTGTGGGCGTTTTGAGCCTTTTGTCTGTAACTCACCTCAGAATAAAGCTTGACTTGATTTCACTAAAACGAATGAAGAAAACAGTAATTCCTCCCGCTTATGTAACACACAGGTATTTAAAAAAAAACAAAAAAACAAAAACATTACGCTCATTGTTGTGGCTTTCACACCATCAGTGAACAGTTTATGATAACAGACTCGAAGAGGAAATTCCAGTAAACAAGCAAAAATAAAACTGGGGAGATTTTCCTGACTTTGGTTTGACTGCAGATTTTTTTAAACCCTCTGTAGATGACAATAGTGATGTGGCCTTACTTTGTTTACGCACAAAGGCATTGGAAAACAAAGCGCACATTATCCTTTTTTGTTAATGAAAACTATTGTTTTTTAAATAAAACCAGAGAAAAGAATTCGGCACCAGTAATAAACAGAACCACTAAAAAAACAATCGTCGTGTAAACCAGAGCGGGGATTTATGCTGGCCATGTGCGTGTCTGTATTTGGCTGCTCTGTGGCGAGATGGCTGCAGTCACGAGAGCACTTGGCGCTCAGATGTTGATTTGTGGTGAACAGTTTTTCGTGCCCACTCTTAATCACTTTTATCCTGCTTTTTGTAAACCTTGCTGCTTCACCTTAGCCCCCATGTCAAGATCTAATGACCTCTTGGATGGTACATTTGTGTGTTAACAGGGACTCCAGCCCTGTGTGTGTCACGTTTTAATTTGATGAAATTTTCTTCTTGCACTATAAAATCTCAAAAAAATGTGAAATTCAAAGTTAACAATATGAAAGACGAGAGAAATCGTCACTGTCTTTATTTTTCTTTGGGACATGTGCTTCTGTGGAACTCTGGTCTGTGACAAGTGAGCTCTGTGCGCCGCTGTGTGGATGATAAAAATCCATGCAGTCAGCACTCCTGCTCAGGCTCCTCAGTGCGCAAAATTAACGCTTTAGCTTAAGTGTCTTTGCACTGTTGCAGTTGGCCTTTACTGATTTAGCCATAAGCCCCCGAGATCCTGCTATTTGACTCTGTATGTATCCGGATACTTGTGGCGGTTAAGTAAGGTCAGCACATGCTCGACTGCTTTCCCTCACCTCCTAAATGTTAACGGGGTGGGTTTTGTTTTGTGCTTACTTGCAGGAGGCAGAAGATTAAGTGGAGCTTGTTGTTCCCACAGAGTCACAACAAGACACACGCGTGGCGCTCTCTTCTCCTCCAAAACACTGGATCTGTTTCTCACGGACTATTCTCGCACAGCCAGTATTATAACCTACAGAGACATTACAGTGGAAACGCATGGAAAAGGTTCAGTCTTGTGTAATGGACATACGTTTTTGTGTTAGAAAAAAACATTCTTTTGTGTACGCTTTAAAAATGACCATGCATTCTTTGTATAGAAGAACTGTGTATATATTGCTCTCTTGCCGCTTATAATGCAACGTTGTAAAAAAAAGTACCTTTATTTTATCTTAGGCCAGAGCATTACAATGCAACGTCTGCATGACCTGAATTCATTGTGGATTAAAAATGTAATAAAATATTTATTTTTCTAATGTAAACACGAACGTGAACTTAACTTAATCCTTTTGATAAATGATTCATGAAGAAGAAAATACCACTTGTCATTTTTCATTGTTTCACCGAGGAGAGCAGAAAAGAAAAACACCAAACCCTTTGTTAAAAAAAGAAAATTAAATAATAAAATCTATGCTCACTAATTAGTTTAATACGTTTTTATCACTTTTGGTGCTGAATCGTGGAAAATGGGCGCAGAAGCAGACATCGGATTGTCTTGCCACGAAACCAATTAACCTAATAAAATGTCATAGTGATAAATGAAGGGGTTTGTCTTTAAGCACATTTTAAGAAATTAGACAGAAATCCGATCACCCGACTTTTGTGTTTATTCTGTGTTTTTGAAAGTTAGAAGATGCTTGCTTTAAGTAAGAGGAGCCCATCTGCTCACACCGTCAGGTATCTGCATACAGCTCAGCAATTAACTAATGGAGCAGATTATTTACTTGCTTCGTTGTCAGTGCGTCTATTTTATTTTTATTCATTTTTGTTTCGAAGGAAGTTTTCAGACGTCGATCAATCATCTGCGCTGTCCGCGGTGCTGAAAGTCATCAGCGGAGCATTATGGAAAATTCCCCACCTTTTTTGGTACACCTGCATGCCTTCAGGGGCCAAAATCTAACAGCGACTTCACCACTGAGGAACCTTTTAAACTCCGTATGATAAAGAATCGGATGTGAGAGCTGCACAGCCTGGAGAGGAAGCAGTACTTTGTAGCTTTAAGGGCTTCAAACCGATTGCTGATGAGTAAAATGTAGCACGCTCTTCATTAGTGCAATGTTCAAACTTACTACACCGAATCTGGTATGCACTGGCTCAGATACAGACTTGCGCATCGAAGTCCTTGACGCGACCAACTAACGATTTAATCCTTAAATCATTAAGAGACGGAAAGGAAAGCGGATGCTTTAATCGCCAAACAACTGATTAGATTCTCATTTTCTAAGATATAGATGATCTCAGATGTGACGTGGAGTGGGTTCCGGGGATCTCTGTATTTTCTTTGCGGTGTGATTGCACCAGCGCTGGCACACGAGCGTTCTTGTTTTTGTGGTGTATGGAGAACTTCTGGCGGCGTGCTTTGGTAGAGCCGGTCTGCATTGCGTCGAAACCTTCCAACTCCTCCTCCTCCTTCTGCTGCCCTCCCTCTCCCCTCTCCTCCCCATCCTCTTTTCTCCCTCGCCTCCCCTGCACTTGCATGTAAAACGCACAGCAAAACATGCTTGACACTGTTGAGCAAACATTTGGACATCGCTGCCACACTTGACTCTCTCTCAGCTCACCAATGTTATTTATTTATTCATAAAAAAAACAGAAACATTTCGCTCTCGATGCCGCCTTGAAGCCCACTCTACCCGTCATCTTGTCTAGTGGCAAAAAAAAAAAAAAAAACCAAAACAGATTTCTGCTGATGCAGTGATGTCTGGAAATGTCAAGGGCTCGCTTATTGCCCCTTAATGTATCTCCCCCCCGAACTGCAGTGCAAGATTTTCTCCTGCGGTATACAGCGAGCTGCTCACAGCACCGTGCCGCCAACGCCGCAGCTTTGCGATCCTCTCTCCCTTTTTTTTTATTTCGCTCATTTTCCATCTCAGGCTCCCCTCACTACCCCATTTCAAGAATTCTTTTCTTTAAAAACCTGATTTTGTATCGTGCTTTACTGACACAGTTTGGATGGAGATGGGCACAGTGAGGTTCTAGGATTTTTCTTCTTCTTCCTCTCCTTCTTCTTCTTCTTCTTTTTGCTGGTACAATGTGAAGTTGCCACATGACACCCACTGGCGCGCTGCTGTTGGGTGATTTTACTCGAGGATAAGACGCATTCAAGACGTTTTCAAGATCAAACCACGGTAAGCCTCGAAACTTATGTAACACTTTCTGGTTAGATTATTTTTATTCATAGGTAGATTTTTTGGTGGTGGTGGTGGTGGGGGTGCTGAAATGTTTTCACTCTACTGCTTTTGCACATTTCCCCCGCACTTGGGCTGCAGGGTGCTTACATGTACAAATAGTAATAACAGCTAATGTTATGCGTCATAATTCAGGCTGTTGTGAGTGGCGTAGGACAAATCACTGTTGTTCTTCTGTAAGAAAGAGATCCTGCGTTTCTTTGTCAGCGTTTTACGGAAATATTTTGCAACTACATGAAAATGCCAGTGGATTTTGTTTTTAATAGGAATTTTAAGCCAGGGTAGAAAATAACTGCCGCATCATATCACCACTAGAAAGTCACTATTAAGTTGTAGAGGGAGCTTTAAAGTGGTCATATTTGACACATTTTACAGAAATTCTCCACCACATGTGTTTCCTTACACGTTAAATGTTGGATAACTGCACTCAATGCACACTGAGAGACATAAATAAATAAATAAATAAACTGCAGAAAATGCTGATACAGCAAATATCTTGGGCTGTTTGATCCCATTATTTCCTCCCTCCCTCTCTCTCTCTTTCTATCTCTGCCTTTCTTCCTCTCTCCTGGTGACAGAGGCAGCAGCAACAATAGCTGCAGATGCACCGGAGAGGAGCAATGGTCAAGCCAGCAAGAACCACAGTGGAGCCGCACTGAGGCAAAGCAGCCAGCCCCCCCCCTAGTATCTGGGGCCGTCTCCAACAGTTTCAGGGGTGCGGGGAGCTGAGGAGTGGAAAATTTCCTCCCAATCCTGAATGCCTGCTCAGCCAGACTAACCAACACCCCAGCAAAATTCCTCCCCCTCTTTTAATCACCTCCTCGTCCCAAAATGACCGTAGTAGCGGGCGATAATATGGACGAGACCTCAGCTGTCCCTGGCCACCCTCAGGACACCTACCCCCCTGACCACACTGACCACGAGTGCTGCGAGAGGGTGGTTATCAACATAGCCGGTCTTCGTTTTGAGACGCAGCTGAAAACGCTCTCCCAGTTTCCGGAGACGTTGTTGGGCAACCCGAAAAAGAGGATGCGGTACTTTGATCCTCTGAGAAATGAGTACTTCTTCGACAGAAACCGTCCCAGCTTCGATGCCATCCTTTATTACTATCAGTCTGGGGGGAGGCTGAGAAGACCGGTGAATGTCCCCTTGGATATGTTCTCAGAAGAAATCAAATTTTACGAGCTGGGAGTAGAGGCGATGGAGAAGTTTCGTGAGGATGAGGGCTTCATCAGGGAGGAAGAGCGTCCTTTACCCGAGAAGGAGTTCCAGCGTCAGATTTGGCTCCTCTTCGAGCACCCAGAAAGCTCGGGCCCTGCCAGGGGAATTGCCATAGTGTCCGTGATGGTGATCCTGATTTCAATAGTTATATTTTGTTTAGAGACTTTACCACAACTGAAAGAGGATCCAGCAGGCCGAATAGAGAGAGTGGGGAACATTACAATTTATTATAAGCCCGACATCCTTACTGACCCCTTCTTCATCATCGAGACTCTCTGTATAATCTGGTTCTCCTTTGAGTTGATAGTACGCTTCCTAGCATGCCCGAGCAAACCGGCCTTCTTCAAGAACATGATGAACACGATTGACATAGTGGCCATCATCCCTTACTTCATTACACTTGGCACTGAGCTGGCTGAAGACCCAGAAAACGAGGGGGTGGGAGAGCAGGCAACATCTCTGGCCATACTCAGGGTGATCCGTCTGGTCAGGGTGTTTAGGATCTTCAAGCTGTCACGACACTCTAAAGGACTCCAGATTTTGGGACAGACCCTCAAGGCCAGCATGCGAGAGCTAGGACTGCTGATCTTCTTTCTGTTCATTGGAGTCATCTTGTTCTCCAGTGCTGTCTACTTTGCTGAGGCAGAGGAGCAAGATTCGCACTTTGGCAGCATCCCGGATGCATTTTGGTGGGCTGTTGTGTCCATGACAACTGTGGGCTATGGGGACATGGTCCCGGTCACTATAGGAGGCAAGATTGTTGGATCTCTGTGCGCCATCGCTGGAGTGTTGACAATTGCTCTCCCAGTGCCTGTCATCGTGTCCAACTTCAACTACTTCTACCACAGGGAAACTGAGGGAGAAGAGCAAGCCCAGCTGCTCAACGTCAGCACTCCCAACATCCCGTCTGAAACCAACTCCAGCCGCCGTAGTTCGTCTACCGTCAGCAAATCAGAGTACATGGAGATTGATGGAGACATAAACAATAGCATCGATAACTTTAGGGAGGCAAACCTCAGAACTGGCAATTGCACTATAGCCAACCAGAACTGTGTAAACAAAAGCAAGCTGCTTACTGATGTTTAGACACTAGCTAGGAATTTTAGTCTCTCTACGAGACTGTTATAGATGGAGTAGACTGTAAGTTAGGAATGCTTCATTTACCTCCCCAAAGCACTCTATGGCATTAGGCCTGCAATTATGCTCAGCTATACCGAAAGGAAGCAGAAAAAAAACAAAACAAAGCTGTTAGAGTACATGACAGGTAGAAAGAATTATTATTCTGATACTACAAATATATAGTCACATCAGAGAGAAGACATTGATCATTACACACACACCAGGCTCCCTCGAGGACCCAGAGCACACGCCGTCTTCTCAGACCACAGTGTGATAATTAAAATCTTATATGCATGGAGTACAGATAACATTTCAGCAAGTTGCACAACCCACCAGAAATGACTGCAGACATGCAAGCATCTGCGGCCAAATGGTAAGCGCCAAAAAAAGTTAGGAGACCTCCCCCCGCCACCCCCACCCACACACACCCTCCCTCCATTCCCCGTTCTCTCCGCAAAGGATCTTCTACTCGGCAAAGCACCTTATAGGAGGAAGACTGATCTCTCTTGTTTGGATATAAACAGACGGCGATCTACTTGCTTCACAGACATCTGCAATGCTGCTGTTTCATTTTTGTTTAGTTTCGTTTTTTTCCTCAGCAGTTGCTGTAATTGTGTCATCACCAAGTGATTCAATGCCATGCCCTTTAGACGCGACACAGCACAATGAGAACGTGAGCTTCACATGAGCATGATTAGAGACTTTCCATTTTGATATTGGCATGCACAAGACATATCTCACAACACCGGAAAGGATGTTCTTTTGGATAGCTGCCTCCATTCCCTCCTACAACCCCCCACCCTGCCCCTCTTCCATTCTGTTTTCACACCGAGTGCACTGGATGAGTTTTTGGTTCGAAAATGCAAATCATTTAGAAGTATAGAAATTGAATGTTAAATCTTAAGGGAACAGTACATAAATGAGATCATAGCATGAAAAAAAAGTAACCTGCATTATGGTCTGTCAACTAAGGTACTTTTGTATCCTGGTATATTTAATGCATGACGTGAGTATACAGCTTGTTGCTAAATCTTGGCACTTTGTGGTGCCCTATTGTCAGGAAAACTAAGGAAATCAAATTCTGGATGTCTCTGAATTGTGGTCAAATATATCCGAACCTACCTTCAGGATGCAGAGTTTATCATTTAAGAGTAGGCAAAGAAACTGAATAAATATTATCAAAAAAGCATATAATCCTAATAAGCACCGATTACTGTATTAGTCAGTAGTGCACTGCATGGACCTTCTTTTTTGACAACAGAACAGATTAAACTCATGCTTCTGTCTCCATCTCCAATTTAGGTCATGCTGGTTTTGAATCCACCGAGAAGGATATTTATCAGAAATATATTCTGACTTTAGTTGCTAGTGCCTTTCCCCCTTTCATCAACAGGACCAGTGAAAGTGCCTCTGTGTTCAGCGGTGTTTGTGTGGTTGAGCAGAGCTGGTCCACCTTCTGTCTTAGTGTTGAAACCGTGTTTGCTATGATGCTATGATGCCAGGTGAGCAGGTGATTTGGGTCAATATGATAGGAAAAAAAAAACAGATCCATGCTGTCATGCACAAACCCGTTTTTATGCTGTCATGCACTTATTTATACCCTTGAGCAGCAATGTATTGTACTCTGCATGTTTACCACTCCACTTCAAAAGGGAATATCCATTGTTTTGTTTTTCATGCTTTTCTTTGTGCACCATGCATCCTTTCAAGGTCTCTACCTCAGTGAGGTCATTGCAAACACACTGCAGAGCTGCAAGCTTCAACGCAGGGTTTCCTATACCATAATGCAAAATGGAACCTTAAGTGTAAACTGCAGTCATGCAATATTGAATGTGAGAGTCCCAAAGCATAGCCTTTACACAAGCACTTAGGGTAAATAGTGTACCACAATCCTGCTCCTTTTTTTCACTCAAAGCTACGCACAATCAGAACGCGTTTGTAGTTTGTAGAGATTGCCTGACTCTCCTAATGGGATGAGGTCGACTTTTTAATGTGTCCGTTTCTTTGAAACAGTGCCATGTCAAGTTACCGTAGTGTCACAGGAAAATTAGCGAATGTGTTTAAAAACGGCAGAGAAGTTGAATCTAGTTTTAAAAGCTGTCACACTGAAATTTTTGGGCAATGTGATGCACAGCAAAGTGAAGCCCATCTCTTTGCACAGTTGTTTTATTCTGCTGCGTAAGTCCTTATTTTTCTTTACTAGTGAGATTTTCCTTTCTTTTTGCCTGTGCTTGTTCATTCGTCGTGCATCGTTTCTCAGCATATTGTTCCAGACAAGCAGACTGCAGATAGAGTAGAACAAAATGTACTTGAAATTCTCCAGCTACTGTACATCAACCTACACTCAGTATTGAGAATAATTTCTCTGAATGATAGCTAGATTTTATACTGTACTGTATGCTATTGTTATTTTTGTTTTGCCTTGTTTCCTTTTACATTTAGCACACTCCTGACAGTATCCTGTAAAAAGAAAACACTGCAGTGCTACTTGAATGTCAGAGTTGTTTGGCTATTCTTTGCGGTGCTAGTACACGACTACCGTTCTTGTTTTGCTCCCTTAACACGTTTCCTGCGGCTGAAGCAAGCCTTCCTGAATCATTTTGGAAAAGATGATTTTCTTCTCAGTAATTTATCTTCCTCTCTGTTATGTTGTTGGTGGCTGGTTGAGTAGTTTGCGGCACTGTCCGTCATTTCATTTGGGACTGATCTCTGTACTGTACTGATGAAGTGTGTCCACCTCAGGCACGGCAAATGTCAGTAAATGCAAAAAAAAAAAAAAAAATTAGAACGATATCACTCTATCTAGGATTTCTCGTAAAGAATACAAAAAATATAGCAATTTCTTACATGCAGCTACCCAGAAATCATTGAAGGATTGCATGAAACGCCAACACGAGGGGATGAAGATACAAGTGATTGCCCTCACATTTACATTACTGTCACTACTCCTGCTTTGAGGGCATGTGTGAATGGTGCTACACATTCAAATACCCAACTGAAACATGCATTCTTAACAGCAATAGAATAAGAGGTAACCTGTTCCTTAAAAGCTTTTTGTAAAAATGGGAACACAACTTTGAATGTCAGAAAAACACTTGACAGATACAACAGGGCTGCTTATGTACCAACCTCTTGTCTTTCGTGCTGAGATTTTTTGCAAAGGTCAGAGGGGTCAGTTGTAGAGGCTGACATTTTCTTGTGAGAAATCCAAATGTAGGCTTTGCAGCAGTGGCCGTTCCCACTGAGCTCCCCGGTCGGACTGAAGTTTCGCTGCGAGGAACAAAGCCGCCCGAAGGGTTCAGTCAGACTTATAGCAGAGTCCCAAAGGAAGAGCCTAGAGCACACTTACAGAGAATCAGCTGTTAGAGAGAAAGACAGAGAAGGTGCCTAAATTATTTTACATCCTCATTTGTTTAGCTTCCTGTCAGATGCTATGCTTCTGCAAACAAACATGAGTGAGAAGATCTTTAAAAAAAACATTTAATTAAGAAAAAAATATCACAAAATGTCATGAGAATAACATGCAGTTTAGCTACAGTAAGATAAAGTAACCAATATATACTACAATTATATATGAGAAACAATTTTAAAGTGTGTTCCTAGTTTCCTTTGTTTTGTTTGACTTGTGGTGGCACCGTAACATGAATGATTTAGGAAGAACATGCCTTATACTGGAATATCAAAACAAAATGTTCCTCCAAGTAAGCCATGATAATGAAACTACTGTATTATGACCACGTGCTTTACACTAGATGATATGGACAAGAAGTGTACAAACTATATATATTTAAAAAAAAAAAAAAAAGTTTGTCTTTTTGGTTCCAAGAAGATGATGAAAAAAAAAACCACGATTCATTCAAAATCACCACGTTCACATTTTTTTTTCCAAATCTCTACTGCTAAAATGTATCTCTACAGAAGTCTACTAATTGCAAAAAACTGCATGATTGATGGAAGAATGCATGAGCTTTGCCTTTCAAACTGTGGATCAACTATAATACAGTTGCATCATTTAAAAGAAAAAAAAAACAAAAGAAAGAAAACCCTTGCTTTCATCTGCACCAAGGCTTCCTGTAAGGCCCTGTTCAGAACTTGTCGTGTCCTTTGCTGGATTTCTTAAAAGCACTTTAGCGCTGACCTCATCACTGAGACGGCGTTTGTCAGCGTCTGTGCGTGATGTTCAGGTTGTGCTTGCGAGGCTCTGAATGTGAGCAAGGACGTCAAGGGCTAGTTTCTTAGACTTTATCTCCACTGTAGGACTGAAATCCTCTCTCGAACGACATTTCGCCCCCTCTGATCTCAGTCTAAACTGTAACGACAGCGTTGTGGGAAACGTGTCCAGCTTGTCTAAACAGGGCCTGTGCCACACACCCTCCTCTGTACTTCACTGGTTTAAAGGCATACTTGTTTATTAAAAGTCTCGATGTTGGACTGCTTTTTTCCATTTCTTTTTGCCTGCTTATAAAGAGGCACTGAACATGACTGAATGTTGCGATGTTGTGTATCTCACTTGCCAAAGGTGACAATACTGGGAGAAGTTCTTGTTTGTATGAGAATGGCTACGAGTTTGTCTTTTCTGTCAGGACTGTACATTTATTCACAGATGGGGAAGGACCTGTTTTTTTGTTTGTTTTTTTGGAGCAAAGCGCCTAAAGGACTGTTGAACTCGTCTCCTCTTCTTTTCATCCAGTGAGCGAGCCAAACTCAAATTGTGTTTGTCCAATCCAGCCGCCATTGTCATGTTGTGTTTACCAAGGGTTATGCTACAATGTGTTCAGTTTGTCGGATGACGACAAAGGCATGGTCTGTGATCTATGCAAGGGTTACTTGTTTTTTTCTTATATCACTTATGATTTCATCTGACATTAACTTCAATAAATTTTTAAGGATCAGATGGTGTATGCTCATTTCAGCTTGGGAATGGGGGCGTATATCTGCAGCGTGGACGAGCTTATTCATAAAAGACTTCACTTTACCGTGTGGCTCTAACAGCACAACTTGAGGTCTCCATTTAAATACCTTCACTACTACTGGATCCTATCACTGAAGCCATTAACAGTGATTCATGGGGGCAAGGTAATGGGTCTACACTAATCCTCCTGTCCCAGGAGGGGGGCTGCTTACCTCTGTCATCACCTCCGAGTTGTTACACATGTCAGACACCTGAAGTGCTTCACTCTTAGCCACCTTTTCATTATCTATCAATTTCCTAGCTCTATAAAATGACAGAATATAAAGAAAAGTGTACACCAGTATGTCCTGAAGCCACAAAGCAACATGCTCAAACCGCTAATTTTGTCAGAGTGAAAGTCTAAAACCCCTGCTCTACAATTACTATCAAAATATTTGCTGACCTGTTATCAGTGTTGCGGTTTTGCTCTCCATAAATTATCGCATTTTCACCATACTCTAAAACATCTTGATTTTGTGAGTGTCTGACAGAATCCGGTCACAGAGCAGTCAAAGAAAGTTAAAGAAGTGGGTGCAGTTTTTTTGAATGTAAAAAAAAAAAGAAAAAAGCTTTATTCCCACTCCTGTCCTCTGACGGTGCGTTTAACACCTACAGCAGAGAGCCATCCTGGTGAATGCTGCAGCTTGTCTACCGCTGTCCACCTGACTCTGCCCATCTCACTTTCCCTGCTTTTTGTTTGCCGTACGGTGACCTGAACAGAAGCGAGCCTCTTCTCCCTTCCTCTGCATTGCCCTCAGGAAATGCAGCACTCCTCACTCTGCAGGCAGCAGCAGTAAGGGTGGGGTGAGTTGGCGCTGGTCCCGCTCTTCTTGCACATAGACTCTCTCACTCTCTCTGCTGGTAAGCCCCGCTGGACTGGAATAACAGAAGGCAGCGTGCAAAAGAGGGGCTCGGTAACAGCAGAGGATTTCACACCACTCTTGTTAGTTTTCTACTCTCTGTTACATGCATTTAAACCAACACAGGCATCCCAAGATTCCACTGAAACACGAATCTTTTGCCGTCACGCTCAGGCCCACTTTTTTCCCTGTCTCCTTTACCTATTTGCAGTGTAGCTTTTCTGTTTTCAGTCTTTAGCATCCAGTTTTTATTTTCATTTGAATACTTCCATAACTAAATTGTTGGCCATTTATATCTGGTATGAATAAATAAATACTTGACTACTCTGACATTGTTTTGTTTCTTTCTCAGCAAAGACTGATCCAAAATAACAGTGCAGTGAGTTCATCATTAATAAAGTTAATGAAAGTGACTGTTGATCCCACAGAAAGAGTCAATTCAAAGCTGTTTAGTCAGCTAAATATTGCCTTACTTTACAATTCTGCATTTGATTTCAAAGGAGTGTTGCATTGCTACAGCTTAACCATGGGACCAAACTGATTGGCTGTTAATAAGGTCATAATTATTATAGGGGCGATCGTGGCTCAAGAGTTGGGAGTTCGCCTTGTAATCGGAAGGTTGCCGGTTCGAGCTTCGGCTTGGACAGTCTCGGTCGTTGTGTCCTTGGGCAAGACACTTAACCCGTTGCCTACTGGTGGTGGTCAGAGGGCCTGGTGGCGCCAGTGTACGGCAGCCTCGCCTCTGTCAGTGCGCCCCAGGGTGGCTGTGGCTACAATGTAGCTTGCCATCACCAGTGTGTGAATGTGTGGATGACTGGATGTGTAAAGCGCTTTGGGGTCCTTAGGGACTAGAAAAGCGCTATACAAATACAGGCCATTTACCATTTATTATTATTTAATGAGTCACTGGTATTTAAGTTAAGTAATTAATATTTTCAGTTTTTGAGCACACTGGAGGCACAAATCTGCTTTTACAGTTCAGGATAACACAGTAAACAAGATCTTGATGAATTCCAAATTATAAACTGTTCTCCTCTGACCTCTGGCATCATTTAAGTAGAGAACTGCCTTTTTCTCTAAACTCCAGAAATGGTTGTGTGGGAAAATCCCAGTACATCTACCTTTTCTCAGTGTAACCTGTCTGGGACATACAAACGCACCAAGTTCAAAGTCACGTGAATCACCTTTCTGCCCCATTCTGATGCTGAGTTTGAACTGGACCAGGTCGTTTTGACCATGACTACATCCCTATGATTGTAACCTTTAACCTCTCGTGTTTTGCTTTTTCTTTAGCTATAACGATTCAGTTCAATTGTATTTATATGTACAGCCTCAAATCACAACAAATCACAACAACATGTGGACATCCAGAAGTCCAAAACAGCAAATGATGCACTATAAATTTCTACACCAGTCTTACCTTTATATAAGAATAGATTTTGTTATTTTGTTGTTATTTTGTTTGATGCTTTTATTTTGGTTAGCATGTTGGGATTGTGAATGGAGTAGGGTGAGGGTTTGTGTGCTGTCTGCACCTCTGTGACTATGTTGGCCTCTATTTTTCTGTAACAAAACCCATAAATAATTTATCTTTAAAAAACAAACAAGAGTAAATTGTCCATTTGTCCTGATCTATTTTTAGCTAAGATTTGGTAATCTAGTGAATATTTAACGCAGGACGAAGGTGTATTTATGGCAGCAAACATGATTTGTAAAAACACTGTGGCACAAAGAAAACAGACTACACAAAGCATTGACTAACACACATGTTAGTGTGTGGGCTGTGTGTTAGGGTACTTGTTTACAATAGGAAACAAATATCTCCAAGGGCTATGAACCAAAGGTTGAATATGAAGTATTTGGTTCCGCAGTTCATGTCATACGATAGAGAAAGCATTATCGTTTCAGTTTGTCCGTTCTATTTATCAAAGCCTTCTAAATGTCGTTAACAGAAAAAAATAGAGTTGGTGTGTTAAGGCGTAGAGTGGAGAAGACCAGACTGCAGGACATCGTTGACTGAATATTAACCCAAAAACCATCCTTTATCATAATTGATGAAACACCTTAAACAAAATACAAAAAGTTCCATGAAGAAAAAACCCAATCGATGTGGGAGTGTCGTGTTGGAGGAAGAAAATGCTGAGTATGATCCAAAGAACAAAATCCCCACAGTAAAACAACACTGGGGCTGTGTTTCTGTTTAGGCTACAGGACAACTTCACTGCACTGAGGGACCAATGGATGGGACCATCTCCTGCAAAATACTGGACAACAGTTCCCTTCCCTCATCTAAAACACTCAAGATGGGTTGTGAATGCATGTTCCAGCATGGCAATGACCCAAAACATACCACCAAGGCAACAAAGGAGACTAAAGGAGAAGCACATTAAAGCCATGGAGTGGCCTAGCCAGTCTCCAGACCTCAATCGTTTAGAAAATCTGTGGATTGAGCCGAAGCTTCAAGTTGCCCAGTGGCAGCTAAGAAATGTAAAGGATTCAGAGATTCTTTAAAAAGCAGTCGGACAAAATCCCTCCTGAGATGTGTGCAAACCTGGTGACCAACTGCAAGAAGCATCTTGCTTGTTAACAAGATCTTTTCCACCATGTACTAAGTCGTGTATTGCTTAGGGATCAAAAACTTATTTCACTTTGTGAAAATGAGTCTATATTTTTCATGTAATGCATTTTTTCTGGATTTTTTTAGCTGATATTCTGTGTCTCTGTCCATTAAAATAAAGTGTCCAGTCAATTAATTTCTTTGGAAGTGAGCAAACTTACAAATTCTACAAGCGATCAAATTACTATTAGTCACTTTTCCAACTGTATATTGACTAAGAATTTAAAAGTCAAGAAACATGACATGGTCTCTAAAAGATCTCACCTTTGTTTCCACTTTGGCTTAAAAATGACAATCATCAGCATAAATCAGCGAATAGACACATTACAAACGCTAACTTAACACTAATCCATGCACCAGCTTCTCAAATGGGTGCTTAGTGAACCCCTGCTTTAGAAAGTTCACTTTACACACAGATGTTTGTTTGCAGTGCCATGTTGTAGAACAGATGTACCCAGGAAACATCCTCAGTGTAGCTGAAGCTGTGAGGGTTTAAGCCACTGTCCTGCTGAGCACAGTCAGAAGTGCTGTGGTGAAGCAGGCCTCAGCTGAGCTCAATGCATCCCTCCTCCTTCTCCCTGGAAGCTTTAGAGCAGCTCGCAACCACTTAAGCACGTCTCAGAGAATTAAACTTTATTAGTTAACTGTTAGACAAATGCGTGATCAAAAAGTTCTTACAGCTGGGTCTGCATGGAGATGTACTGTGGCTGCATGTACTCATTACCTCCTTCTCTCTGTTATTCATTCTGCTTCTCTTACACACACACACACACACACACACACACACACACACACACACACACACACACACACACACACACACACACATACTCGCACACAACGGCTGGCCCATTCACCTGAGTCAGGCTTCCTGATATTCCCAGATTGATTTCTGTGAAGACAGACACTCATTCCACAGCCCTCGTACAAAAATGCAATGCCATTCCTGTCGATGTCATCCAAAATGTTTCTCAAGGGCCTTTTCACTGAGGCCCAGTCAGCTGTGTATGCACAGTATCGTATGATTTCTCTATATCAAATCTCAAGTGTCCTCTGGTGTTGAATTTATAGCTCCAAATCAGTGACAAGTCTGTGCACAGCAGCCCACGTCTAACAGCATCATACAGGTACTTCATTGTTAACAATGTGCAAAATAGCTGTGACAGCATTATTGGATCTCCCATGCTTGAGGCAAAGCCCTTGGGCCCAAAGTCCAAGCCCACCACCGTCTCTTACCACCACCACCCCCAGTCGCTGAGGCCCTCTCGCTGGCCCACTTCCTCTTTGCATTACCTCCATCAGACCAAGCTGCTGACACACTTGTTTAATAATTAAGGGCATATCCATAATTTCCTCGTCCTCGTAGAAGTCCACAAATGGTCTCTGTGAAACTTAGTGCAGTTAAATGTATCTCTTTACTTCACTTCAGGCCACTGACAGCCCCACATTTCTGTGGCGATACAGAAGATCCAGTGAAGTTGGTGGCTCATATAGGGGAAAGTTCCCAAAGAAAAACTCCGAAATCAGCCGCTAATCTCATGACTTTACTCAGTTTCCATTATTCACTCATCATGTTAACATATAGTTTGGCACCCCAAGCTGAACCTAAAGACACCACCTCTCATGTTTAAAATTATTTATTACAGTAGATAACTGCATTTAATTTGACATCAAGACAGACGTAATAGACATGGAAACTTGGGAGTGATGAGTAAATATCCCCTTGGAATCTACAGGTGGATGCATGAAAGAGGCATGTTATGTGTATATGTCTAAAAATGAATAAATTAGTTATTATTAGTCTTTAACAGTCTTTCTTTCGTCCCCTCTCCCTCCCCTCACCCCCAACAGGTTGCAGAAAACACTCCATTTTTAAAAAAACAAAAAAACAAAAGTGAATATTTGTTGCTTTTAGCACCTCAGAATTTGAGTATTAGCACTAAACACGAAGTAGAGCTGAGGCTTCATTAGTTTTCCAGGTCAAATAAGGTCTTCAAATGTCCCTCAGGGGAACTTGTCTGTAAGCAACGTGTTGATAGAGTTCACTCTGACCCATAAAAGTAAATGTTGTGGTGTTGTTAAATGAAAATTCAGGGGATCATCAAAGTCATTTCTTACCTGGGAACAACAAAACCACTCAGTCCAATACCTGTAGTAGCTTTTCAGTTTGGACCAAAGCGGTGGACCAGCGTGCAGCTCAAAACACATCAGTTTAAATACTTTTTGTTATGGACATTTTCTTTAAATCCTCTCAAGATTTGGTAGAATCCGTTATCAGTGCTCACAGTGTGAATATGTCCTTGTGGTATTGGGTGATGTGGATCTCATTTCACATGCTTCTCCTGCCCAGTGTGCAGCATCAGCGTACTTGTCTGAGGGAGAAAATTCAAAACTTAACATCAACAAAACTGCCGCTGTGACCTTCCTGCTTCAATTACACCGCTGAACTCAAGAAGGCTGGCAAATACAAAACCACAAAAGGATATCACCATGTGAAGCACTGCTGAGATATACACAACCCGACAACCCTTTGGGCATGCTGAGTCGGGTCTGAGCCACCAGAAAAGGTCACTGCAATGCTGGAGATGATGTTTGGTAGATCATACAGACAGAAGTGCTGGATTAATTGTTGGCTCGATACACTCGGTTCAACTTTCTCATGGTGGTGACAAGAGAGCCAAAAGTCAGGACATCTACTTCACCTCTCCCTTATGAAAAAAACGCTCTGAGTTCAGCTAAATTCTCAGTCTTAAGTCTCGAGTCAACTCTCATTTCTTTATATTTTGCCAGAAAAATGGGAAATAGGTGGAGTGGTTTATTGAAACATGCATAAATATACATGGAAATACGGTATATAAGGCAAAAACAGAGTTTGTATGATTCTAACAAGCTTAAGTCAATCATTTGAATGACCACCTTTATTTTTCAACACAGCCTGAACTCTCTCTTATAATTTCTTTAAGTAGTCTTCAGGAATAGTTTTCCAGGCTTTTTGAAGGATATTCAAAGCTTTTCTTTGGATGCTTGCTGCCTTTTATTCTGTTGTCTGTCACTAGGATCTCACACTGCTTCAATAATGTTCAGGTTTGGGCCCTAGGGAGGCCAATTCATAACCGATAACATTTCATTGTTTGTTTTTCTATCCAGATATGCTTTTACTGGGAGTGTGTGATCAAAGTCATGCAGAAAAATGAAGCTGCTGCCAATCTGACGCTTTCCAGACAGTATCGCATGATGGATCTTAATCTGATCTTACTTTTCTACATCTATAATTCCATAAATTATAGATACATCATCTTTGGGAAGATCTCCAACACCACTGACTGAAATGCAAGCCTACATATGAATGAATGATTTGACCCACAAATTTTAAAATTGGATCCATAAGACCTGTGGCCATTGATTGTTATTCCAATTATTGTGTAATTTGGCATACCTTAGTTGTTGTTGTTTGGGGTTTTTTTTGTTTGTTTTGTTACAAACAGTACATGGATCAGCTGAAGGGCCAGATGCTTCTCTCTGGCCCTGTGTCAGAGCTTTCTGGGAGATTATTTCTATTTTTTAAGGAGATGACTTTCAGGTACTGCTCATCATTTCTTCAGATTTAACCATGCAGAGAAATACCAAAATATCAGCTAGTAGCTCTTTGAGAGTCCACTTGCGGATGCAAACATACTGTTTTACTGTTACATTTTCTATATTCAAGAAATAAGAAATAACATGTTTTTGTGACAGGCTGCCAGTACCAAAGTGCCCAAAGATTAAATTCAAAATAGGTTCTTTGCTAAATTGTCTGCTTTGTGTAGACAGACTGGTCCAGCCTTTGAAAACTTTACTTGCTAATTAACTTTTGGAAACTCTGGGAAGCACAAGTAAGCTGTCTCTATGAGAGCGAAGTTTTAGAATGATATTGTACTGATACTGAGGTAACAAGGAACCAGTGAAGAGTATGGAAGAAATAAACCCCAGCACATAACTTCTTGTTTTTAAACTTTGTTTGTAATACAGATTAAAGCAGAAATGTAATTACTGTACTTGAAAGTGCTGGGTGGGAGTTTTTTTGCATTAGGCCAGAGAATGTGTCTCCATTTTAAAAAGTAAGTTGCTGACTGATATTTACCAAACACATGAGAATGTTAACTGACCAGAATCTTCATCAAAATGGCAAATTATTCCTTTAACTCAACTACCTCCATCTACCCTTGCAATTTAACACATCTTATTGTGACAAATACAGTTAGGTTCAATTCAGTTTCAATTCAATTTTATTTATACAGCGCCAAATCACAACAACAGTCGCCTCAAGGCACTTTATATTGTAAGGCAAACCCTACAATAATACATACAGAGAAAATGCCAACAATCATATGACCCCCATTAAGCAAACACTTTGGCGACAGTGGGAAGGAAAAACTCCCTTTTAACAGGAAGAAACCTCCAGCAGAACCAGGCTCAGGGAGGGGCGGGGCCATCTGCTGCGACCGGTTGGGATGAGAGGAGGAAGACAGGTCAACAGACATGCTGTGCAAGAGAGACAGAGATTAATAACAAGTATGATTCAGTGCAGAGAGGTCTATTAACACATAGTGAGTGAGAAAGGTGACCGAAGAAGATATACTCAGTGCATCATGGGATGGTAAGTAATCCCCCAGCAGCCTACACCTATTGCAGCATAACTAAGGGAGGATTCAGGGTCACCTGATCCAGCCCACATCCAGCAAAGTGCTCTAATAGGGTGATATGGTACTATAAGGTAATTAAGATAAGAAGGGGCCTAATTACTCATGACCTTTTCAATTCTGGATTTAACAGGGAGCCAATGAAGGGAAGCCAATATAAGAGAAATATGCTCTCTCT
The DNA here is from genome assembly GCF_965226115.1 of Aulonocara stuartgranti. Taxonomy (NCBI): domain Eukaryota; kingdom Metazoa; phylum Chordata; class Actinopteri; order Cichliformes; family Cichlidae; genus Aulonocara; species Aulonocara stuartgranti. Next base: position 52,605,796 of record NC_138945.1, on the reverse strand, counting down.
TTCTAGTCCCCGTCAGTACTCTTGCTGCAGCATTATGGACTGAAGGCTTTTCAGGGAATTTTTTGGACATCCTGATAATAATGAATTGCAGTAGTCCAGCCTGGAAGCAAAAAAATGCATGAACTAGTTTTTCAGTGTCACTCTGAGACAGGATATTTCAAAATGATAATGCACAAATGGAAGAAAACAGTCTTACATATTTGTTTAATATGTGCATTGAAGGACATATCCTGGTCTAAAATGACTCCAAGGTTCCTCACAGCGTTACTGGAGGCCAAGGTAATGCCATCCAGAGTAAGAATCTGGTTAGATACCATATTTCTAAGATTTTCAGGACCGAGTACAATAACCTCAGTTTTATCTGAATTCAGAAGCAGAACATCAGAGGTCATCCAGGTTATGCCTTTCGAACATTCTTGCAGTTTAACTAATTGGTGTGTGTTATCTGGCTTCATAGATAGATAAAGTTGGGTGTCATCTGTATAGCAGTGAAAATGTATGCTATGCTTTCTGATGATACTGCCCAAGGGAAGCATATATAATGTAAACAGAATTGGTCCTAGCACTGAACCCTGTGGAACTCCATAATTAACCTTAGTGTGTAAAGAGGACTCTCTATTTACATGAACAAATTGAAGTCTATTAGATAGATATCATTCAAACCACTGCAGTGCAGTACCTGTAATACCTACAGCTTGCACCAACTGCTCTAATAACATGTTATGGTCAACAGTATCAAATGCTGCACAGAGGTCTAGCAGGACAAGCACAGAGATGAGTCCACTGTCAGAGGCCATAAGAAGATAATTTGTAACCTTCACTAAAGCTGTTTCTGAGCTGTGATGAGCTCTGAAACCTGGGTGAAACTTAAATAAGCCAAAAAAAAAAAAGCCATTCCTCTACAGATGATCAGATGATCTATTAGCTGTTTGACAACTACTCTTTCAGGAATTTCTGAGATGAATAGAAGGTTGGAGATTGGCCTAACCCTTTCACGCATAGTGGAAGCAATTTCTGAACTAACTCAGAAAGTTTAATTGGAGAAAAAGACTGTAAATGAATATCAATGGTACTGAAAGTAGATAATGTTACATCTGTGACATGATTATGAGTAATTTTTCTCTAATAATTAAAAAAAAATTTGTGAAGAAATTCATGAAGTCATTACTAGTTATCACTGAAGGACTGGTTGGCTCAATGGTGCCCTGACTTTTTGTCAGCCTCGCTATAGTGCTGAAGAGAAACCTAAGGTTGTTCTTATTTTCTTCAATCAATGATGAATATTCTAGCTTTTTTATAAACTATTTTTCCAGGATAAAAGATGTTCTTCTAAATTTTTGATTTTCCTCTCCAGTTTACAACTTACCTCCTTTAAGGTGCCCATTTGAGAGTTATTCCAGGGAGTCAAGTACTTCTGATTTGAGGCTCTCTTTTTCACAGCAGCTACAGTATCCAAAGTCATACATAGTGAGGAGGTAAAATTATTAACAAGATAATAAAGCTCTGTTGGAGTGGCGTTCAGGTAGCTGCTCTGCTCTGTGTTGGTACAAGGCCTTGAATATGATAACAGTGGGTGAATTATACTCTTAAACTTAGTTACAGGACTTTCAGAAAGACATCTACTGTGATGAAATCTACTCCCTACTGCAAGCGGAGGTAGATTTTAGTGCATGTTTTTAGACGATGGCAAATTTTGGGGATAATTTTTCCCTCTGTACACCATCGCAGTGAATTTTAAAGCAAACAAGCTGCAACAGAAGTGCATACTTGAAGCATGAACTGTTTTAGGAATTAAAGCCACTTTTATCCACAGTCCCCCGTTTTCAGAGGCTCAGAAGTACTTGGACATTTGCAAGGTGTGGCCTTAGTTTGAACTCACAGGAGAGGACAAGATGCAGCGACATTGTTGGATCTAAGCTGCTGTGCATGTTGCACTGCACACAGATCCCATATGGCGGAGCCATTACATACTGTGATGATAGAGGATCATGTCAGCTTTCCTGGCCAGGGCACATTAACTGGACTGCTGGAGGATTTACAGTAAAGGCTCGTGTGGGTCAGTCTAGAGTTGTACACACTGCAAAAAGTATTTCTTTCATTAAACTGTTCAGCTAAATAAAATATCTCTTAAATTTGTGCACCAGGTGTCTTAAATTGTCAGACTTGTCATGTTTCCTTACATTGCTATTTGTGGTTGGGAAAATATAAATAGGCAACTGCTAATACGTTCACTGAGTTATGAAAAAGTAACAGATTTTAATTCAGTCTAAAATATTCACTGTAATGTTTTCTTATGATTCCATTTTTAAAAAAATATTTCATGTTTATTATTGATTAATTTTCCTGATTTTATTATTAATCCATTAAATATGTTCATTATGCTTTTGGAACACTGATAAGTTTTTTTCTGTATACTTTAGTCAGACCCAAAGGCAAATTATTTGGTTTTAAGACCAGTTTTGTTATTTGAAGCTTTGTTTATCCAAGCATTAAAGGATTTTATGTGTATTATGATAAATATACAGAAAATGTTCTGTCAAATAAGGTAACATGGAGTGTTACCTGGCCCAGTCATGCTGACTGTGGTGGACCATTCTGGTTTTCTTTAAATGTTTTATCAAAAGTCATTTCCTTGTTTTTTCATTAAAATGACTTATTTGTCACAAAGGCCGTGGTCTAGTTTTCTGCTCACCAACTCATTTATTAGCCAGTTTCAGATTTCTGCTCCACTTTTATCAGTCTAATATGAGAGTAAACAGATTGTGAAAATGGTCATTTTTTGCAGTGCATGCAGCTCCACTGCTGAGAGGGCCTGTCAGAGGCTGACAAATGGAGAGAGTGCTTTCTGCTGAGAGCAGTCCCTGCAGGTTTCCCAAGTGGGCACCAGCCCAGGGCCAGGAAATTACACATGTACATCACTGACCATCATAACGCTGTCATATGAAAGACTGCATAGCCTAAAACTAAGTTTAGACTGTCCTGTCTGACACAAATGCACGGTTTGAAGACCAGTAACTTGGTTTCTGATATGCTGAAGACTTTGGTTGATTCAGGTAACATGAAGAAGACTAGCTGTACAGATGTACAGCAAGGTCAGTATGCTGCTACCCCTAACCTCTGATGTCACTTCCTGTCAAATAAATGGAATTGACTGCTGGGCATTTTCCTGCTCCTGTATCTAAGAGAGACACCACGGAAAACAATAAAAAAATAGCCTTTTATTTTCCACACATCATTTCTGTACAGGCTTTTTCTGTGTTAGTATTTCATACTTTTGTATTTTGTGTATATCTTTAAGTTTAAAGTTCTAATTTAGTAAGGGTCAATAATTTGTCAATGTCATACTTCACAGTGACTGCAGCTACTGTGCCCTCTGCACACATCCTCATATACTGTAGCTGCAGTCCTCAAGGAAAGCGAGGCTTCAGCAGTTTAACAGACTGAACCCCTGCAGAGGACAGCTCTGTGGAAGAGTGAAAAATCAGGGCTTTTTCTGCTTCATCCAGAGATAACACCTGAGCAGAGTTTCATGTGTGTTTTTTTTTTTTAACTTCAGTGCAAAATGAGTTGGTTTTGTAGAAAAACAGACAAAAGAAGCCTGGAATTTAAAGTCTCATAAGCATAAACGTTCTTTTATGATCCAATATGATCTGCTTTGACCCAGGTGTTTTGCGATGTGCTGCAAAAATCGATACCTCTCTACGAATTACCTCTAACCTTTACACCTTAGTCATCCACCATCCTCTTTAGCCTTATGATGAACGTAATTATGCAGCTTCATCAAAGCAAGCAAATCAATAAACTAATCCGCAAGTCCATCGTGCCTTCTTCAGTGCCGATCTTTTTCCACTTGAGCAGAAACGGCGCCAAACGCCAGAGTTATTTTCCATAGCTGGAGAAAACAGATTTCTAAAGACGTCAGTCATGCATCATCGCTACGATCCCTCCATTATGTTTCATCAGTCTGCACGAGTGTTTGTTGGCCCGGGAACACTCACAGCGGAGCCCCCCCAACCCACCCCCTCCATCTGTGTTGCTGCTGACTCATTGTCACAACCCCTGAATCTGCTGCCTGCCTGCATTATTTACACTCACCTTCCTCTGTTGGTGCCTCCTCAGCACCTGCAGCCTAAAACTAGAGGCGGGGCAGCTCCAAGCATCCCGGGGTGTTCATTTTAGCCACATGTCCACTTAGCACCAGCCGACTCATCGATTAATCGAATGAAAGAAACAAAGACGTCATTGGCCATTTGAACAACTGAATAATTCTTTCCTTCGATTGATCGGCGAATACACCGAGTGTGTTTTGTTTATTGAAACTTTATCTGGAGATCATAGACAAATACGCCAAGAAAAAACAGTTTCAAGTGCTGCTTGTTCTGATTCTTCAGTGTGATTTGCTTCTGCTTTAGTTTTCATTATTATGATGCTTATTTCTGGATATTAAGGATTTAATATTTTCACATCATTATTTTTATTTATTATTAAAGCATTCTCATACCTACTATTGCATTTGAATCTGGACAGTCTTCATAAACAACTTGAAAATGATATTGTGATATTGATATGATATTGTTGAACTTGAAATGTTATTGTACATGCTACAGAAGGATAGTGAGCTTGAAAGACTTTAAACTATGACAGTTATAAGTAATTTTAACACCTTAAACTGCCAAATAAAAACGTTTACTTCTGGTTCTAATTGGGACCTTCAGATCATGTATGTGTAATTAATCTCCCATAGAAACAATATTCAGAGTTAAACAGCATATTGGAGGCATCAGATTCAGTTAACTGACTGCAGAAATAGTGGAGACACTGTAAAGAGTAATAACTGTGCTCCTCCCCGTGTCTGTCAGAAGTCCTGCAGGACAAAAAAAAAAAAAAGAAGAGACCTCGCTGCAGCAGGTATCTACTGCTGCATTGGCTGGGGAGAGTGCAGAGCTGCAAACTAAAGGACAGTGATACGCACACATGCTCTGCTCCTGGCAGCAATGCTGCAATGAAAAGATGTTGCATTCAAAGAAATCTGACCAAGGATCATGCCCATCAGTACTCTGCCTATATCCAATCACTGAAAACGCTTAGTGGTGAAAATGCGGTGTATTTGAAAAACTGTAGTCTGTGTCGTTCTGTGTCACCTTGTGTGCTCAGCTGAAGTTTGACTGCAGAGCTTCCTAGCTGACAAAAAGTGATCTGCCCCCCAGTGGAAGGATTTGGAATAATAGAGGAGCAACTTAAAAGTGAGCTTCCTGGGATTTGTATTTTCTGCAGAAAGGCAGTGATGAGAAGACAACAGCAGACAAACACCAGCTCAGAGTTTTTAGTTTTATTTAAGGTTCATTTTTCCAGACCTGCAGAGGACAGTTCACTTCCTTTAAGCGCCTCAAATTTGTCGTTTTGTTTATTTTTTCCTTGCAACATCATGTTAAAACCCATTGTATGACTCTGTGTTGGTTTCTCCTGGATGACTTTGTTCATTTTGTGAATACTGTTAAATAGAGAACAGCAGGGGGGGAGGATGGGGATCAGAGAGACAGAGCAAGATTGAGAGAGAAGAGAGCGGTAGAGAGAGCGAACACAGATCAGAATTAAGACTTCAAAAAGAAAAAAAGGTGGTGGTCAGAGAGGTTGATTTCAAATCCTAAAGGCTCCTTAAATCACTACTACAGTACTTGGTATTGTCTTGCGGCACCTTCCTTTGTGACACATGATCAGATACAGTTGTCAAAGTCATGTACAATATTGCATATTTTTCAGCAGTCCTGATGCTCTCCTTCCTATCGCTCAAGCTTCTCTCTCACTCTCTCTCATCTGTCCATTTTAAGGCCTCGTTTAAGCCCTCGTGGGTCAAACAAAGGGACCTGTTAACCCCTTTATTACCCTCGTTAGTATTCGACATATCCTCATCCATCTAGTCATTGTCCTTACTAAGTGGTGGCTGTCCATGTTAGGGCTAGCTATTGTAGGTACCACACAGTGGCACTGTGAGTCTAACCCTAGTGCTCAGGATGTGTGCCACGATCTCCCAAAGCCCTGGCTCCCTGCGGTTAGGCGATGCTCTATCCTCTGATACAGAGGTTCAGCAAAATTTTCCCTCCAGCAGGACGGGGCCAATGGGAGTTCCCCTCGACTAAAGAGAATGTGAGCCAAGTGGCCTCTCAAAGCAGGCCATTTGTGTCCTTACCTAACAGGGAGCCCATGCATAGCCTGTGCCCTCAACTCCCCCGTCTCATCTGCATTTTGACCTTTACTAACCAATTCTTAGCTTCTTTTTTTGTTTTTGAGGTTTCGTTTTATTTATTCATTTTTGAACCCACTCAACAAAAAGCTAAGACCAACCCCTCTTCTCTCCAGCCCCCTTCAGACATGCGCTTCTTTTTGTTAATCTTACACATCAGCTAAACGTCTAGATGGTCACTTTTTCTGTATTTCAATCACCGTCTTGTACGGCTGGACCTGACGGCATTTACAAATCAATTTGAAGTTTGATTGCAAACAGGCATGTTGGTGGATAGGCACGCACACGATGATGATTCACTAGGAGGCGGCTCTAAACAGCAATTACATGTACACAATGATAATTTATCTAATCGACTCCTTTTCTCATTCACAATGTGATTACTACAATCTTCTTTGATGTGATTTGCCTATTTCCAAAGACAGATCTGTCTCGATGCCTGTGTGTAAGAAGCAGGGTACGGTAGGAGAAGCAAAGCAGCAAGTCTTTTCTTTTTTTGTCTCCCTTCCCTTATTTATCTGAATAAACATAAATATAAAGGTGACTCAAGACAGAATGACAACTCCCTTTGAACGAGGTGATGTCACGAATCCCATGTCTGAAAAGGGCTTCCCTCTATCATCTCTCCTTATTCTCGACACAACTGTAAGAATTAACCGTTTCACAGACTCCTGTTAAACTGGGGAGGATGAGGGTCTTTGGGGCAAAGCTTCAAAGAGCAGATTCACAGCTTGGTTCATTCCTCGAAAACTAATCAAGACTTCAACTTTCAAAAACACAAATGCTGTTCATGCTTAATTATTAGTTACTTTTAAAATAAAAAGACCTCACATCAGCTAATTTGTTTATTTGCCAGTTTGTGGAGTTAACTCTCATGTCACCACTGGGTGCTCGATCCTATATTGATTCTTGTGCTCTCCGTTAACAGTAAGCTACATAATGAATCCCATGTTACACCCAGAACTAGGTCTAAGGAGTGGTGAATGCAGCAGACAAAAAGGTACTGATAACTTGTGTGCCACAAACAAAACAAAATAAAATGCCTTCAGAGTGGACAAAAAGGAAGGATGAAGAGAAAAAAGATGAAAGCATGTTTGTTACTTTGTTAATTTTTCATACTCTGCAGATTGGTGTGTATTGCATTGGGAGGGGGAGGGGGGAGGGTACAAGATGAGTGGGTATAAAGTGGTAGTGGGGCAATGGATGGGTGTCTGCTGTAGTCTATGTTCAGTGGCGGTCCACAGCAGCACTCTGTAGCAGCTCTGTGGAGGGCTGTCCTGGGGGTCTGAAGGCGGTCTGGAAGCCTGGGGGAGGGGAGTGGAACTGACTGGCGGGATTGGCTGTGGGAGGGGGAAGGTAGGGAGCCCAGCCGGCGGCGGCTCTGTGGTGAAGAGGGATGTGGGCATCGAGGAGGCTGCTGTGGAGGGGCTGGGGAGTGGGCATCGCTGAGCTGGCAGGGCCGTCCATCTCTGTGAGCGCCTGCAGGGATTTAAGCCAGTGTGGTGGGTTATCGTCCTGGAGGCAGTCTAAACTGTTGCCGGCTGAGGCTGGGATGCCTGCGGGGAGTTATGGAGAGGGAGGACAAGAGATGAGTGATGGCAAAAAAAACACCACAACACAAATCTGACATAAAGACAATGATTTTTGTGATCAGCTGCTTTGTTGAAACATTTAGAGTAGTGCTGTCATTGGTGACTTTACTCATCATTTCTATTCGATATAACAATATATTGCTTATATGACACATCAAAATGGAAAAGTTATGCAACTTCATTTGAAAGGCTTTTCTTAATCATGTAGTTAAGACACTAAATCAGTTTAAAAAACACTTTAAAATGTTTTTTGTCTTTTCTGTTATCAGTCATAATAGCTGGCACACATTTACGCTTTATGCTAAAAAAATGAAACTCTTCATACTTTCTTCATTTTGTCATCCAAAGCTGTAAAAATTTCAGAACTCCAGGGTTAGTCTTGTGTGAGCTTGTCGCTCGCGCTCCTCCCTCTGCTCAAAAATGTCATAAATGACCACATTGTGCCACTTCTATGATAGTTAAAAAAGGAGGAAGCATTTTGATGCCTGTAAAATATTTATGGTGCTCTTTCCTTGCTATTATTCTGCTAAATACGCTGATGGAATTTCCCAGGATATGTTTGACATTCAAATCAGACGTCATACCAAACTACTCATCCTCACTACCAGACCAGATGGAAAATGACTGCTTACAATTATGACTTGGCGAAAGATAATAACTTGATTTCCATTACCACAAAAGACAAAACAAAAAAAGAATCTAATAACTCATCCATGATTTGTATATACCCAGTTTTAAACTTGCTTAACCCTTTAGAGCCGATCGGAGCGGGAACGCTCTGTTATGCGTAACTATTTTTAAATCCCAGTAGCACTGCAACCACGTAAGCTAGCGCAAAAATTTTTTTTGCATATGAAACCGGAGGAGTTGTACTTACATCTGATGCCATCAGCTTGTCCTAGGTCACGGTTTCCTTCCACATATAGCTTTGCAAAAACTGCATAAAAAGCGCTTGCAGGAACAAAAACATAATATTCCAGAAACACGCTTTACCGATCCGATCAGCTGTCCATAACACTTCCTACGTTGGAATAGACGTCAGCGCGAACTTTTGCATTTCCGCCATTACCTGGCCGAAACCGGAAGTGACGTCATTTTCGCGGAAATGTAGTCTTTTTTGCGATCAGGGCCTCAGGGCCTATACTGCTCTTTTTAAAAGTTATCTTTGACTTTATGACTTTCTGTGTCGTTTCTGGGATGCTTAGGACTCATATTGCACTGCTGGAAATAGTTTATTTTGATGCATATGCTGCTTTTTTGCAAATTTGCAGTATAATATTTATTTTCGTTTTTCCTGCAGTGTATAAAAATTGGTGTATTTCAAAAATAAAACTATGAAGACACTCAAAATAAATTTCCTGTGGTGGAAAACTATTTTGTGCAACTTTTTTGTATTTACAGTTTTGAGGGATAAGCCTCTTAAATTTCTCTAACTACAAATATATGTTAAAAAATCAAAAACGATTTTCAATTTTTTTGTAGTTTATTGCACTTTTTTGCAATTTATGTAATTACTATGCACTTAATGAATACATATTATTAAAATCTGGGCTATAATGGTTGTATTGATGTATAGCAACTTGAAATGCTCCCAAAAATGGCTCCACAGCATGTAAAAATATAATATAAGCTCTGGCGGACTTGGTTCTATGGTAGGTCTTAAAGGGTTAAACGTGTCAGCCTTTATCATGTTAAATATTAAATATCAAGTAATTTCACTAATAGTGCTGATGTTTTTACAGACCAATCTTTTAGGACTAAACAATAATTTCAAACAAACAAAAGCCCAAACCAGTTATTTTGGATTTTTGCTTCATAAAAGATGTGAAATGTTGCTGTGAACTAATTGCCAACCTGTAATAATAGCGGGGTCCATCCAACTGCCTGTGCCGTCCCAGCTCAGGCTGTGCGACATGCCTGCAGGTCCAGCTGGCCCACCAATGTGGTTAACACTGTTGGAGGATGAGGAGGAGGAAGAGGACGAGGAATTTGGGAGGCCCCCAAAGTTGATATTAATGTTGGGCAGAAGAGCCCTGAGACCATCCTGCCACTCTTTCACATTTAAGCCGTCTATAGAGCTGCTGTTTTCTACAAGAGAGAAGTAAACAGACATGTCAGCTCCTCAGGTGTTTTTGTGTTTAAGTACAAAACTGCATCTGCCAGCAAAAAAAAAATCAATACATGCTAATCAAAACAAGTATCATAATGCCATGCCGCGGCACACATGTGCTGTGAAATTAAATAGCTTGTTGATTGTCTGTTTTACATGCACTACTGCAATGTGACACAGAAAGGTGCCAAAGTGACCCACGGGTCTGGTACCTGAGATGGGGATCCCTCCCAGCCCTGTGTTGTGCTGAGGCGGCAGATTCAGGTCCAGAAAATTACTGTGTGAGGCAGCACTGGCTGAGTGGTTCAAGTGTGTGAGGTTATTCCGTGTGGGCACGCCCAACCAGGGGTGTCTGGCAGCTGGCTGCTGCTGACTGGCCTGGCTGTTGTGAGTGCTGGGGAAACTGAAGGAGCTGTAGATGGTTCTGTGGTGCTGTGGGACACGTGGGAGGCCACTGGGGAAGTGATGGGAAGCGCTGAGGTTAGGGTTGGAGGGTGGCAGGCTGGGTCCATGGTTGCTCCCCTGGATGAGGGGCCCTGGGGATGAAGGGCTCTGATCCTGTACTGACAACTCCTTCTCTATCAGGTCGGCCAAAGCCTTGCGAGTCACATCGAAAGGATCAAAGCCCAGGTCGTCATCCTGCTGTTTGCTGGATGAGCCAAAGCCAAAGGCCGCCTGCCAGTCTGTGGAGGACGACACTGGTATTGTGTCTGAAGGGAGAGAAAACACAGAGGTTATAGGAGACACAAAACTTCGACTACCTGATAAACTTAGATGATAAAGATTACACCTGCAATAGTTTTGAAATTTCCTTACATGCAAATTAAACAAACTTCCCCTTTTTATTATAGTCTTATACGTTTGAGCTTGAATAGGTATTAGATACATTAAAATTTAAGTGCAACTTGTGCCTAAGCATTTTCTGCTTATCATTTACATTACCGGCATTAGTTATATTGGCTCAATGTTTAGAAAACGGAACATTTTTCAACAGAAAATTTAGAATACAGCAGATAGAAGTAATCTAAATGTTTGACAGCTAGATTAAACATGGTGTTATTCTACCTGATGTGAAGAGGCTCTGTGGTTCAGGGGTCATAGGCCAGTCGGAACTGCCGCGAGGGGAGCTGGGGAAGGGTGGCAGACCAGCAGGGAGGGGGTTTGGATGTCTGAAGTTACTGTTGTCTGAAAAGAGTGACTGGGACTCAGCTGCAGCACCCTCAAAGGGCGAACGGGCTGTGATGTCTGACATGCTGATGGGCACTACCAGGCTGGGCTTAGTTAAACCCGGGGGAGGGGAGGGCGAGTCACTTGTGGGTATCTTTATTAAAAAAGAAAAAAAAAAACCAAGAAAGAAGAAAATGTTTGTGAAGTTGTCCTTATTACTGCTGATTCATACTCAGATTTATATTCAAACAAAAGAACCACAGAGGTTGGTTAATGCTATATTACCTGTTGTAAAGTCTCGCCATTTACCATGCCGATAGACTCTGGAGGTTTGTCACTGGGACTGCAGGTAGAAAATTTATATATAGACAGAAAAAAAAAAAAAGGTCATTGCAAAATAAATACACAATTGCTTTATTCAATAACATGCAAGTCCTTTTCCGGAGGAAAAATCCATGTACCTGTTACTGTCACAGTTAGAGGAAAAGGGGGACAAGGCAGTACGCTGGCCTGGACCTAGCTCTGTTTCTAGCCCATCTGAAGTAATAGCTTCTTGGTCTAGATAGTCTAGCAGTGGAGGGGACTTGCGGTCTTCTGAAAGCCCGTTGGACAGTTTGTTATGCCCTGACAGCGTCGGCCACCCATCTTTACCATTGCTACTGTTGGTTCTGTTACAAAGCAGGACAGAAATTAGCCTCCGCTGCACTGTGAGTAAATAATAAAAATACAACAAATCTAAATATTAATAAAAACCAACCTCTGTGTGGAGTTGGATTTACTCTTTGACTTTTCTGTTCCACAAGCTGGAGGTTGTAGAAAGCTAGGGTTAATTTTATAGAGGTCTTGGAGGAGTTTTTGCTCATACTCTTGATGTTTTCCTGCCTGAAGAAACAACATAACATGGGTCAAAAAGGTGCTTTAAACCACAACTGACTCTCATTGTGGGAAGAGGAAAAAAAAAAGTGTACCTGCATCTCCTCTTTAGTAAAGCTAGCTGCTTCATCCCCCAACTCATGTAGGTACATACAATCAGGTTTGGGACACTGCATACTTTTGAGGAAGTAACTGCAGTATTTTGTTGTGCCTAAAGAAGCCTGCAAAAGAAAGAAATAGAAGAAGAAGAAAATTTTACATAGAAATTCATACTAATTCTTTTCAAAGAATTCTTTATCTTCTCTGTGTAATCTACATTGTTTACAATGACGTTTGTGTTAAATAGCTAGAAGCAGAAAAGAAAATGAAGAATAAAATGACTAATTTTTGTGCACTTTAAAAGACTACTAAAATCACTAAAAATTAACAAAGATTTTTGGGTCAACTTCTCACCTTGAGTGTTCTGCCATCAACAACCACATTGTTCACACACTGTATTGCTCTTAGAGCATCTTCAGAGCGGATGTAAGTAACATAAGCGCTGGCACTAGGCCCCTAAAAAACAAAACAGGTAAATAAACATGCCATTGATGCGGTTGCATACTTTTATGAGCTCACTGTAGCTATGAAAGAGGATTTTCATTATTAAATTGCCGTTTTAACCTAATCCACCCTCCTCACCTGTGAACCTGCGTAAGATGTGCTATTGTTGATGACCACTTTATGGATTTTCCCAAACCTCCCAAAATACTCCGGCCGCTTTAGGACCTGTGGGTAAAACACAGCAACACTTGTGACAAAGTGCTGGAGATACTGAGCTCTTTCAAACTGAATATTCAACAGAATCACGAATCACGAGGAAGCTGCAGGTAAAAACATTTAAATATACATAAAGATCATTCTCCAACAAAGTACATTTAAACTTCACTGCATCTGTCAAGCCCAAATCTACAGTGACACAGCCACTTCCTTAGCTGCATCAAACTGAATACCATAAGTTTCAACGCTCCTGTCACAGGTAGCTGAAGTGTAATGTCAGCATTACACTCACCTCTGGGTCAGCGAGTCGCTGCGAGAGCCCCACCACAAACACCAGATTTCTCTGGACCACTCTGACACTGGCCAGATGCTTGCGGTTTTCTGTCACCTTTTGCTTCTTCTCATTCTGTTTCTGCTTCTTTTCATTCTTTATCCTTTGGATCTCCTCCTGTGACAGAGGCTTGTACACAGCAGGGTCCTCTGGATAAGGCTACACAAAAACACAAAGAACTGCGTTACAAACAGAAATATCTCCCATTCAAAGGAAAAAAAATTACTAATTTAAGGCATGGTTACACACAAGCTACACCTGTGTAATTCTAATTACATGATGTCTCCTCCAACAAGACTGCTGAGCCAGACAAATCATCCTCCTGTTTAATGAGCTTAATGGCATCTACATCCATTTCACCTTTCTGCATGCGGGGCAGAGGCCGTTCTCATCTGTACGGATGCGGTGCCAACAGAAGCGGCAGATCTGGTAGCCACAGGTGCAGGGGAAGAAGTTGACGTCATCAATCTCCAGCGGCTCCATGCACAGTGGGCACTCCATGGGGTCGTCCTTCATTTCAGGGCTGTGGGACATCCTATGGCGCAGCAAGGCTGAGTACTGAAGCGGATCACAGAGCACAGGGCTACCAAAACATAAATGAAGAGTATAAGAGCTCCACTCAGAACTGACTAAATATAGCAAGCAATATATTTACAATTTATTTAGAATGACTGAACTTGTTGTCAGTGCAGATGCTTAACAGCAGAAAGGTATAGCAGTTTCAATTGAACTTCCAACGTGACAATATATCAGTGAACATGCCAAAATACTTTTAATTGCATTTTTAAATGCAATTTTTTGAATGCCAAAACAGTTACTTAAGATCACCCAGCATTTTAAAACAACGTTTTTTAATCAAATGACAGCACAAAGTAGAGAAGCACCACTATAATAGCTAAACATCAGTATCAGCCTAGTTGATTACCTGGAGATTTTTAAAACAATCTGGTCAAGATTTTTTGCTTCTTTTGTAAAAAAAAGAAAGAAAAAAAGACAAAAAAGGGGGGGAGGTATAAATGAAAACAACAACACACCCACCCCTATCGGCATCAGCTATAGGCCAAACTGTTATTTCAAACATTGTATCAGCTCAGGATTTCAGTGCTTCCCGAGTAATACAGCTGAAAATCATTGTGCTACACACAGAGCTGTAATATTTAAGTGATACATCAAAGATTAAGAAAAAAGTGTCAACAATTGACACATTTGTGTCTCAATACTATTTCAAACGGTCCTAAATTAATATATCCGACCGTTTTCGTTAGTCCTCAATAACAGTTAAATATATCTGAGTGTGCTACATCGCGCAAAGAGAAACACTCATCGGTAACACCTCTACAGATGACCACGAAAAGGCTTGAATAATAACGGGTCATTCTGGCCTCCACAGATGGAAGATTTGTTGCATTCTGTTGAGGTCTTTTCATTGGGCGGCACTGGTTTTTCTAGCTAGGTCTAAAATAAGCCAAATGGGTGTACGTACCAACCCAATCCTTAAAAAAACAGAACTAATGGTCGCAAAGTGATAATGCGGATGTTGTGGTATCTTTCTTGGGCTGACACGTCATGGTCGACGTTAAAGACAAATACAATAAAATAGGTTTATTTAGGAATGAATCGCCTGTTGTTGGCATTTAAACACCAGCCTGTTTTCTACGTGACAACACCGCTGCCAGCAGACGAGCCCATCGAGAGCTCGATAAAAACCTAAAAGACTATAGACATCCAATGCCGGGCAGCATTTTCGCAAATAACCCTACACGTACACGGCTATCGCCGTTTAGCATTTTCACTCGCAGACATCCCCACTAAAGTCGTGAACAAATAGTGTTGGCCAAGCTGGTAACTTTAGCTGCTTAGTCTCCTGGATCGTACGTTATGACAGATGTTATTTGACTAACCACGGGCTAAGCTAACATTAGCCGCGAACTGGCAAAAGACGCCGGTCTGATTGAGACCAAGTATTCCGTGACAACTGCGATGTTAATCACAAATATAATGCATGTGGACATGAGACGTTCCCCAATATTGACGTTCGTAGTTTAAAAAAAACGTATGACATAACGTTATGGTGCCCCCCTATATAAAAAGTGACAGCTTGCTTAAGCTAACCCGTAGTTAGCAGGCTACATTATCAGAGTGTACGAGGGTTTGGAGTTGAGCTGACGACGAGGCCTTACATAAGCTAACACTGAACAGGGAACAAGTTGTTGGCACTATAAACAACTGTCATTGCTCAAACGACATTAAGATTAGCTGGGCAGAAATTCATGAAGAGTGAGAAAACTTTACAGTCAGTCAGTAAAATCGCAACAGACATAATTGCCCTTCATTTATTGAGGCAGAATGGAAGCTGGCTAGCTCAGCTAGCAGCTTGGTTAGCGTTACTTACCCTGTCCGTATTTAGCTTAGGATTCCTCTCCAAGGGAGTCACACTAAATTGGGCGGGGACTGCGAGCCAATGTATCTGAAATGTCAAAATATCTATAGAGGGTTACGTAAGATACCAGTAGTTGTGTTGTTCTGTTGTAATTAAAAGGCTATAAAGATGTTTTGCCCCTTTCTTTTCTTGGTATTGTGGAGACAATTTACGCTCAAACCACCATCTTAGCTAGCATTATAGTTGGGAGGAGGGAGTGGGGCAAGTATTCAGTGCCACTGAGTCTGCGCAGATGGGCTGATGCTTTCAGGGAGATGTAGTTTTTACATTTTCCCATCGTTCCATTACGTTCAAGAGGAATGTAGTTCCCACTGCAACGCACTTACGAAGAAATTTTGTTCGCCATTATTTTCTAAATTCAAAATGCATATATTTTAAATCAGCCGTCATTACTATGTTAGTTATATTCAACTTTTTACATATCATTCCTTTGCACTACATTTAGATTTTGTGTTATTTTTCGCCATTATTTTATTTTCTACACTATTTTATCTTTAGCTCCTTATGTGTACTTTTCATCTATCTATCTATCTATCTATCTATGTCTTCTTTTGCACTGAGATAATTGACACTCAATTTCGTTGTTCAATGTTTGTTTCACTCCTACAATGTCATTAAAGATTCTGATTCTGATTATTTAAGCTTTTTTTTTTTTAAACAGATTTTATTCAATATATAGTTGCGGTGACACAAAAATATAAAGGAATATCTTACCCATCCAATATTATAGAATCTTGTTTTTATATGTTATTGTGTAAGCATAATTAAAACATAAATAGAAAATATTTATACAAAAACACTGGTTCATAATAACTTGCTTTCCGTCTGTCCTTAATGTAATGTTTTTATAGATTCTTTTGTATTTAGTGCCTTTCACAAAATCATCATAGTAATTATTCAACTGCAAGCCATTGACTGTCTCATTCTTTAGAAATCAAAGCACCAGAATGCCCTTGAATTCATAATTTTTTATAATCTGTTTATTGAACTTGGTTATCATATGGCTGTATAAAATTAACAAAGCTGCTTGACATATTTTGCAAGATACAATTATTACAGAACATTAATAATCAAGGAAAATTAGAATTCAATATTTTTTCTTTTGTTCTTTATAGTTTCCTCGGTCACAATACACACAGTTTCCATAAGAATATTACAAAGCTAACACAATTTTTTATTATTTTTTAATCAATCCACACAAGGCTTGGTTTGGGCCAGGTCTGAGTGTGGACTTTGTTGGGGTTTACAGCATCTAAAGTGAGCATTGGAGCGATGGGGTGCGGGGATGCCAGAGATGTCCTTGCAGCCAAGAGTCCCATCCGAACACAGCTGTCTGTGTCTTTCCCCAGGACAATCCCTGCCATTAAGGCACCTGCAAGACTGGAAACAAAGGGGAGATGAGAGTCTTTTGTTTGAGTGTTTCACCATCATTTTGTGACTCAGTGAAAGAATGCCAGTGAGATGGGGAGAGAAAGAGGTCATAGAAATTGAAAAGTGGATAAAACTGCAGCAGAAGAAACAAAGGAAATGAAAGTCAAATAAGAACAAGATGGATGAAGTAGGTCAAGCAAATTTTTAGCACCTATCTCCAGCTCCCGACACATTCATTATCTCCTCTGGGGTCACAGCAAGTGCTGGGTAGTGGAGACCACAAAGCTGCCTCTTCTGCAAACAGAAGCAGGAAAAAAGCCATTTTTACCACTACTGTCAGAGCAAATCGTTACAGGCTGGCATGAAGACCATCCTTACCCTCTTCTGTTTTCTTGGCTGCAAGTTGACTGTGCCTTCATCATACTCTCCACACAGCAACACGCCATTAGCCCCTAGAGTCACCACCAGGCAGTGAAGATGTTCCAGAAGAGGGCGCGAGAGAGCCACAGCAACACTGAGCGTCTCGTCGAGTGTGCTCGGCAGCACTGCCGCAATACAAAACCACATCCTCAGCTTCCGTCAGAGTATTTGCATTTTTGACAAGAGCTCTAACATCAATAGCAGAGGGTGTGAATTTGTTTTTTGATGGCTTTCGCTGATAAAAGAGGAGTAACATAGTTTACCTTCAGGTGTTTTGACACCCAGTGTTTTATTCATGGTGCACAGCTCTGCCAGGTTTGGAGATGAATAGGACAAAGACTTCCAGGCATTTGAAAGGAAAGGCTTACAAGCCTTTTCTGAGTCGGTCGGTTCATACCAAACTGCGATACATATGGAAATCTTAGTGTTACAATCAATAAAAGCACATTTTTGAGATTTTTTAGAATCATGTCTTTCCATTGGTTACCATTTATGTTGCGCTTTTCAGCAAAACAACAAACATAGTTGATGGTTGAGGTGGGAATGTTACCATCCAGACACACGAGTGTGGCTGATGAAAGTTGCGTCTTGAATTGTGACACCTACAAAAAATTATTCAGTGACAGAATATTGAAATGGTAAGTACAGCGTATTTAGCATTTTGTAAAACCAGAGGTTCTTCACAGGGGCTCAGGGAAAACAATGGCAAAATGTAAATCAATCATTTCATAAATTTAATAAATCAGTCAGCAAATTGAGAAAATATAACTGTCCAAAACTGTACAAAACCCAAATACACCAACCAAGCATTTTATTAGGTACATCTTGCTACGGGGTTGGGCCCATCTGCCTTCAGAACTGCCTTAATTCGTAAATTCAACAGCTGATGAGGAGCTTTTGCTTCTCCACATCACAAAGGTGCTCTATTGGACTGAGAACTGGTGACTGTGGAGGTCATTTGAGTAGAGTGAATTCACTGTCATGTTCAAGAAACCAGTTTGAGATCATTTGAGCTTTGTGACACGGCGTGGCGACCTGCTGGAAGAAGCTGAGAAAATATCTTAGCAGCCTGAGCCATTGATACAAGGCATGATCATTCAGTGGTTTGATGTTGCTTATTTCAAATGCTGGCCCCAAATCACCACCAGAAATCAAGACTTATCAGACCAAGCAATGTTTTTCCAATCTCCTGCTGTCCAATTTAAGTGAGCCTGTGCAAACGTTAGCTTCAGTTTCCTGTTCTTAGCTGATAGGACTGGAGCCTGGTGTGGTCATCTGCTGCTCCATACTATTCAGAGATGCTCTTCTGCATACATTGGCTGTAACCACAGATTATTTGTGTTACTATAGCCTTTGTGACCCACACAAATATGTGGTCAAAATTGTGACTCAAGTCTTGTTAAATATGTAGGCAATCATGGATGCTTCACTTTGTTTACTGGTATGATAAGGTTCAAGAAGTCCTCCAAGTTTTGTATTGCAAATGCATGCATATCACTTTGGACAGTAGATGGCAGTAGAGTACCTTAGGACTGAATAATAATAATAATAATGGATTGGATTTATATAGCGCTTTTCAAGGCACCCAAAGCGCATGACAATGCCACTATTCATTCACTCTCACATTCACACACTGGTGGAGGCAGCTACGGTTGTAGCCACAGCTGCCCTGGGGCAGACTGACAGAAGCGAGGCTGCCATATCGCGCCATCGGCCCCTCTGGCCAACACCAGTAGGCAAGTTGTTGTGCACTGAGTTGTGCACATAGTTCTGGCAAGACTGACCAGGCCAACTGCAGCGTGTTTCCTCTGCACTATTTCTCCTGTTTTACAGGGCAGTAATGTGCTCAGCCAAGTATACAGTTCCTGTATATACAGTTCCCGTATACTTGGGTAACTTTGCCTCTGTTGCAAGTGTTTTTGTGTACCATGTCTGTAAAACGTTCTTAGTTGGGTAGGTCATCTTAAAATTTATGTTTTAATCATGTCAGAAGCTAGCTTGTCTGAAAACATACAAAGCCAGAAAGCTATGAGTACTGCCACCACAAATGTTAGCAAGTACATAAGAAATGAATGTGGAGTTCTTCCATAATAAGACACACACACAGTGCAGTTCTGTTTTCGTCTTAATAAATGTCCTTACCTTTAGATCCTTTATCATATGTAATTTTTAAAAAAAATTTGTGTACTGTGGTCTCTCGTTTATCGCGGGAGTTACGTTCTAAAAATAACCGGCAATAGGTGAAATTTGTTTTGCCTAATGCGCCTTATAATCCGGTGTGCCTTATACTTCTACCTTACTTTAGCATGTCCAGAAGTCCAACTTTTTGTGCGGTACCATCTTCCTCTGCCTTTTGGGTGCTACCACAGGTGCCTTTGGCAATGCAAACGTTTCGTCGACATTGTTGTGTTTGTTGGGGAGAAATCTTACAAACATACAGTACAGCACTTCAGAGTCACACTGCTAGCGATTGAAGATTTATGTAAATTTGACAAGCTCACCGCATTCTGTACTGTACAGGAGACACGGCACCAAGGAGACTGACAATGGTCTACATATATCTATATCTATATATAAAGCATGCAAAACAGCGAGGCCGCAAAGGGTGAACCGTGTTATAGCGACGGACCACTGTACATAAAACTGGTGTCAAAATTTGTGTTTGAATATGCTTCACAATATTGTAATAGAAACAAAGACAGCGCAATGGCACTCAAAGTCATCTATAAGAAAATGTATTTGGATTATTAACCTTTTGACTCTTGAGATTAAAAATGTCTTTTGCAAGAGTGTCCTAATCTGACACCACACAGCAAGAAGAGTTTGGGTTTGAATCTCCTGACTTGCTCAACCCTTCTTTGGGGGATTTCCATGTTCCCCTTGACCCTGTGTGGGCTCACTCTGGTTACTCTGGCTACCGCTCACAGTTAAGTTAATTGGAGGCTCTAAATAGTCAATGGATGTGAGGTAGATAAAATGCATAGTGTTGTGCTAATTTGTGCGTTCAAAAAAGAAGTATAACGTGTGTGGAAAAAAGCTTTTTAAAGTGTCTTTCAGGGGCAAAATCTTCATCTGTTTAAAGTAGATCTATCACATTTGACTGAGGATTCTATATGTGCAGTTTTCATCCCTTTGTGCTTTATGTCTCTTAGCATGAACAGTGTCTGATGTCACTTACATAGTGCTCTGTGATTTGCTGATGAATATCCATGTCTCCCAAACCGAGACTCAGCTCTCCACTCTCAGTGATGACAGCACAGTAGGTTGCAGTGCTGTGCTCTTTGAGCCTGGCCACACCACTTGTGTTCTTACAAAAAGTTGAAACGGAAAAAACAAATATATTATTTTCATCTTTAAATAAGATTTTAGCCGTGCATGGTATTGACTAAACACCATTGTTCACATACCATATGTTTGCAGTAGTTTAACACTGCATCACTGTTTGAATCAGCTCCAGTAGCTGAAATGAACAGGGTTTCTTGGCCTAATCTGCTTAGAGAGTCTTTAAGGAAACATTCAGAGAAATTACTCACGAAACTATGTTCATGATGTAAAATATAATCAGATAAAAAAAAAAACAACCAACCAGCGATGTTTCTTCCTACACCACCAAATGATTGACAGACACTTCCTGGGTTAGTTTGTCCAAACTGAAAGAGATAACGGGAGTTCTCAGAACTCAGTCTGGTTCACCTCCTCTGCACTATTGTGGCTGATTCCATGTCGTAAATGAAGCTTACATTAAGTGCTTTTGTTTTTCCCTTGGCGATAAAATCAACATTTATTCCTCCTATCACAACCTGCAACAGAATAGTCATTGCATGCACTGTTATGTATGACTGTTTGATTTTCACTAATTTAGAATTTGAAAAAAATATGTGTTTATACTCACAATATTGGAATCTGAATTGGATGGAAATTTTGACGCTTTTGGAGAAGTTTGACGTTTTAATCCTCTGTCATTCATCTGCTTTGACAGAGCACAGGCTATTTGACTGCCAACTTTTGCGTTGTTATGAATGAGAGCAATGTCTTGAAACAGAACACGTTAAGGACACATTAGTTCTCATACACTGTAGGCCAAAAGTCTCCAACAGTAACATTGTCATGCCAGTCAATCATCTTCGTACTCTCTCTCTTTTTTCACCTAAGTGTTTGATACAATCATGTTTACTGCATAATTTTTTGATGAGCCAGACTTTTGAAAGGATACTGGCCTGAAGGGACTTCCCTTGAGTCAGGGCACTGACTTTTTGAAGAATGAATGGCGTCACATCTTTTCCCATCACACCTTCAGCCCTTGAGATTTCAAAGCGAGAACAGAAAATGATGCTAATACTGATATCAGTGATATTAATCAGTGACTTTAGGATACGTGGGGCATCAGGTATCGTAAAGTGGCCACATTTCAAATCCAAAGTTGGCTCCTGAGAGAAAATCGAAAACAGATTTTCCGTACCTTGCCTCTGCCACTGCAACTTTTATAGCATCTTCAATCTGCTGTCCAGATGCTGCGTGCTCCTCTGGGATGGGCACAGCTAACAGGACGCCACTTTGAAGTCCCAGGGACAAAGAGCTTGCTGAGTGACCAAACAAAACCGCAAAACAATAAAATAAATATCATACAAAAAATAGTAACCCAAACTTGCTGTACAGTGAGTGTCTAACATTCTATTTGCTAAAATGTGAGGTAAAATGAGATAGTAACTAGTACTGAATTTTAACCTGTGAGTGCTCTATCAGTGTTTATTATGGCATAAAATTGTGATATACCAATAAGTTTTGCAGCCTCCTCAGGGTTGGAGACGTGGCATGCAGACCTGAATCCACTTTGTGGAGAGAAGAAAGCTGGAAAGTTCTTTGACTGTCCATAAGTGGCTACACAGACACCCTGTGTCTCCTAGACAATCGATTGTATATACATTTTAGATGAATTCATACAGGTTAAGGATTATAATACACTGATTACTAATACATATTTGCTCTTCATACTGAAATATGCACCACTTTATTAAGCCTGTCACACTAGAATGGGGGGTGTAAAAATTTCTTACAAGGAACTCCAGTGTGCGACCGATGTCCAGAATGGACTTGACCCCAGCAGAGATGACAGCGATGGGAGTCCTACCAAGTTCTGTGAGATCCGCACTGATATCCAGACCTGGGAGATTATTAATCTAATCAGAGAAACTATTTTAAGCTTTTACCTAAATACAGTTAAAGAGACTTTTGAAGTTATCTAACTCCTTCACGTTTACATAAAATCTCAGGACAGTAAGCGACCTTACTGTTGGGACATCCTTCCACATTAAGACCTTAAACAACTGTAACCAGATGTGTCTTTTCTTTACCAACCGTGTGCACAGCACCATCTTTGTTCCTTCCTTTGTGGCAAAATTAACAGAAATGTAAAATTTGCCCACCTGACAACATATTTTGTTTACTCCAAGCACAGCTCTTTGTGAAATGATATGAAAATGTGTAAAAGGTATTTTCAAAAAATGTGGGACTCAGCTCACTGTTCTCTCCATCTCTGTGAACTCCTCCAATACCCCCAGTGACAAAAACAGGAATCCCAGCTCTGTGTGCTGCTATCATAGTGGCTGACACCGTTGTTCCTCCAGAGAGTCCCTGAGAAAAGAACATACATCTAATAAGTGGATGACACTCTGCCAGTATTTCATTTAGAGTGTGATCAAAGTGTCAAAGACTCACTTTGCTAATGACGTAGGACAGATCACGCCGTGACACTTTCTGGGAGATCTTGCTCTGGGCGAGGTGGTCAAGCTCCTCGGACGACAGTCCAACATGGACTTCCCCACTGATGACGCCAACCGTGGCGGGAGTGGCTCCTTCAGCTCGTACAATAGCCTCTACCTCCTTGGCTGTCCTGTATAACACTCCAACTCATCATTTAATCTTAAAACAAATATTACCTTCTGGTACCCAAGTTTGTTGGTAATTGAAGGTCATTTTTGGCACCTCAGGTTATGTGGGTAAGGCATGCCGTGTGTGATAATTGTGCTTTCAAGGGCAACCACGGGTTTGTTTTCTGCCATTGCCTGTGACACAGATGGGTGAATTCTGAGGAGGCAATCTAAAGAAGAAGTAATCATCATTATTTCCATAAACTGGTTATAAACTGTGTTAATATTATAGCTTTTAATATCAGTGATACAGTGCATTTACCCTTTTTGAGCATTGTCTTCTGGCATGTTGTTATTTCTCTTCTTAGTACAAGAGCAGAGACTTGCCTCAGTATCCTCATTTTGTGTGGGTCAACCCTGAGAGCATGAATGATTTTAGTGTCAATAAAGTTGTATCAGGTGATCTTGTTCTTCTGATCAACTTACGTGAATCGAGATGGCAGGTGCTTTTTAGTTAGATAGTTAAAATAACATTTGTACTACAGAGCTGCACAAAAGTCGTTAGCCACCTATCATTTTTAAAAAAATATTTTACATGTATGAAGCCAGATTCTCTTTAGTTTGTGAAGGTCAAACATTTAAAAAAACATTTAAAAAAGGACCTAATTCAAGGGTTGAACCAGTGTTAGCAAAGAAATAATTGTAAATTATATCTTTGGGCACATTGTTACTATCAATGTGCTTTACTATCACAAAAACACATAAATTATTATTTATTTATTTATTAACCTTTATTTAACCAGGAAGATCCCATTGAGATTAAAAACCTCTTTTTCAAGGGAGACCTGGCCAAGATAGGCAGCAGCAGATGTCTCACAGTTACAGAAATTACTCAAACACAGGCAGCAACAACACAATAAGTGAAAGAATACAAATAAAATAAAAATAAAATTCAATAAAATTCAAATAAAATAAAAAGTCAGTTAAAATGACAATCAATCTAATTGAAACAGTTGCATGTTATGGACTTGGCCTCAAGGATTCGTAGTTTAGATTTAAAATCACTTAATGAAATGAATTCAGTCATTTTCCATTCCTTCTGCAGTTTGTTCCAGGCCGAGGGTGCTAAATGGACAAAAGCTCTTTTACCAAGTTCAGTTCGGGCAAATGGAACAGAAAGCAACAAGTAACCATGCGGACGAAGAGAATACCGACCAGCATGTTTCATTACAAGCAGGGAACATATATAAGAAGGCAGCAACCCAAGTATCGCCTTATATATAAAACTGTATAAATGAGAGTTCCTCCGACTTACCAAAGCAGGCCATCCTACCTGAGAGTATAACTCACAGTGGTGAGTCTGAAATTTACAGTTAGTGATGAACCTCAGAGAAGCATGATACACAGAATCAACCATTCGAAGACATTGAGCAGAAGCATTCATATAGAATATCACCATAATCCAGCACAGGCAAGAATGTTGCAGCAACAAGCCGCTTCTTTGTATTAAAAGAGAAACACAACTTATTTTGAAAATAAAATCTCAGTTTTAACTTCAGGTTTTTCACAAGATTCTCTACATGTGGTTTGAAGGTAAGCGAGTCATCAATTAAGATTCCCAGATATTTATAGGTGTGAACCAACTCTATTTTATTACCTTCAAGAGTGGTTACTGATGGGATTGTTTGGGCTCGTCTCCTTGATTTAGAAAACAACATGAGCTTTGTTTTGTCTGCATTGAGAACAAGTTTAAGCTGATGTAATGAGTGCTGGACATATACAATAAATGTCAAAGAAAACAGTTTGACAGGCATAAAGTTGTATATTTGCCCAAAAATGTTGCCATGAAGCAGTTTTCATAGCACAATGCTTTGACATGCCATCCCTGCCACACTAAATCAGCATCAGTTTGCATATCATGCAAACAGGTCAGTAGAGGAGCCCATCAGTATCACCCTTTACATCGCCCTGCACTTGGAGAAATCCATCTCATATTGCTCTTTCTGGACTTCAGTTAAGTCTTTAACACCATTTTACCAACCAGTCTAACTGTGTAGCTTGGGCCTGAACTTGGACATCTGTAGCTGGATTTTTGATTTCTAGTGTCAGGTTAGTAAAGCACACAACCGCAATCATCACTCTGAACACTGGTCTTGATGCGTGTGCAATCATCCAGGCAAGGAAATCCCCCAAAATTGATTCCCGTTGTTAATACGTGGTTCTGATTCTGGTCATTATGCAAATGTACTGGTTCCCAAGAATGTGTGACGAACCCTCTCCTGTATGTTCTCTTCCCCGATGATTGTCAACCCGTCCATGTGACAAACTCCATCATAAAGTAAGAGATGCTTCTGGCCCTTCATTTGATGTTTTAAAGGCAGGGAAACAGTGAGGAAGGCTGAAGTATGCCAAATTACAAAAAACTTGGACTGCAAATAAGTGGCAAAAACCTTAAATGGCTACAGTTTCTAGTTCTAAACATCATTAGTATGTTAAGAGACAGGTACAACAGTGAGTTTCTACAGCCATCTATAGAATACAATAGAAACTCTGTCATGGTTTGTAGCTGCATTTAAGCCAGTTGGGAATCTTGGCAAAGTTGAAAGTGGAAAGCGTCTGTTTGGCACTGGCTTCATTTCTCAGCATTAAACACATTGACAATGCAGTAAAAGCATACTTGGATAGAAAAACACAGCTGAAAACTATATGTCATGGACTGGACTCCCCTGAGCTCAGACCTCAACATTATTGAAACAGTGTGGGATCCTCTTGACAGAAAAAAGTCAGCAAGACTGTTGCACAATACTGAAAATATTTAATGTCAACTTATCGAAACAAGAAAGAGATTACAAGAGAAAGCTGCTTCAAAGTTGAGAAAAACACATTCTTGCTGCTGAATCAAGCGTTACACACACAGCATTTAGATTTCATGGTTCTTCAACACAAAATGCAAACAGTGACATTAAAAAGGGACTACAGAAAAAATCAAACTCTGTTTTTGTCTATAAATTAAAAGCAATAAACTTTACCTTGTGTTTTTGAAGGAAAAACTGTTTAGCCTCCCAAATTTATTCTACCCTACAGTGTGTTTTCTGCCAAAGCAGGGCACAATGCCTGCACAGTCATTGTGAGACACTGTGTACCAGAAAGTTGGGATAAGTTCCCAGCACCCTGACCCAATTTTTTTTTTTTTTTTTTGGGGGGGGGGGGGGGGGGGGGGGCACTGACACTAGCACACTGTGAGTATTTTTCTACATAAATAAATAAGGAAAAAGGCCATTTATTACTTCCAGCATAGTAATGTGAAAGACTCCCTTTAATCCAAAAGAAAGTAAAGAAATACTGCTGAGAGAGTTAGAAAAAAAACACACAATACTTAAAACTGAATACATTTATAGACCTGTCTTGATCAAAAACATTCAAAATGAGAAAAAGGTCTAATATATAGAACAAAGTTTGGGTCTTACCTTCTCCACTGCAACAAAAATGCTACAAACTTTGCCCACAAGGTTGAACTTTGACCCTGTTAACACTGTTTACACAGCCCACAAGCATCAACAGCACATTTCAATAGTTTAACCTTCTCTGTTACTGTCTCCTGGCAAATCAAATCAATGCAAAACCACACAGAACAAAGAGCAAGCAGATCATGCACAATATAGTACAACACACAGTAAATAAGAATATTTTTAAATAAATGTACAAAAATGTCCTAGTAAAAATACAGTTTTTATGGTTTGTAGTGGAATGATACATGTATTACTTAGTTTCTGTTCTCCCGTGTACATATAAAGACATGGTTATCACAAGTATGAGAAGGTCTTGATGCTATTCTATTTAACTTGTTAAATGAACTACATTGTGGTACAGTGGTTAGCACTCAAAGGTCGCAGCATGAAGATTCAGTAGGAAGGCCCTTTCGTGTGAAGCTTGCATGCTCTGCCTGTGCCTGTGTGGGTGTCCTCTGGGTGCTTTTCTTTTGTACTATAGCCTAAATACACTCTTGCTGGATTAACTGGTGATACTAACTTGGTCATAGATGTAAATATAAGAGTTTGTGGTTGTCAGTTTCTCCGTGTTGTCACCATAATGGACTGGAACGTAGTAGTATTCACAATGAATAAGTTGCCCAACTTTAGTCATCTAAACTTAACTTAGTTTTTCTACGACAATGATTCCATAATTTTTTTAAGTTCTGAGAACTAGTTACATTTCACATGTACCTGCCTTGCAGTCAGTGTTAGCTGGGATAGGCTCCAGCCCCTCTGCCACCCTAAGTTGGATACGAGGTTAAGAAAATGGATAGAAGGACGGTCACGAGTTCTGAACAATTAGTGGGTGGAAGTGCACTGAAGAGAACATTTGAAGATTTTCTGACAGATAAAGTTTTGTTTCATCTGCGGTGAAGTCGTCCTTTGTCTGCACGTGATGACTGATAACTTGGACTGGGTGAAGAACATAATCTGTTTTAAAGCTGGGGTATATGGGAGGGTTTTTATAGATTTCATATGAAGTCTCCTCAAACTCCAATTCTGAGCTTTCCAGTAGCTCCTCTTCAAACCAGCGTGGATGCTTCATCTGGTATGCACGGAAAGCCTCTATAGCATCATGCAAGGCTCTACCTGAAGGACACAGATGGTAAGTGTCTTCTGAAAGCCCTTCAACTTGCTTCACAATGCCTGGTTCATGTTTTTCTAAGTCCAGGATTCTGAAAAAGACCTCCTCGAACTGCTTCATCAGCTTGTATCGTACTGTAATGTTGAAAGGCGAAGGAACGTCTTCTTCTGAAGAAACGCCATCAAAGTAAGCCACAATGTACTTTTTGAACGATGCAGATCGGATAAAATGAGGAACCAAGAGGCTGAGGGACGGTGTGAGCATGTCACCTACAGATGAACAAGCGTCTTCTCTCATGAAAACCTGTTTGTCACCACACATGGCTCTCCACTTGGCTTGTACGCCTCGTGAGCACAGGATTAGTATCTTAGCAGAGGATTTCTCAATTTGCTCTTTGTGCCAGTCCAACCACTGGATCTTTCCAAGCACTCCCAGTCTACTGGAATCCAGCAAATCCAGGACCACCTCCGTACCACATTTGTTCATCAGGAAGGCACAAAGCTTGAGAACAATATTTTTGTATAAAGGGTGATCGAGGGAGTGGATGATGAGGACGCTCTTTCTCTCTTTGACTTGCAAAACTTGTGGTTGGTCTCTGGCAGTGGGTGAAGATGTGTCCAAAGGATCTGAGAAATAAAGAAAATCGCTAATTAACTATTTATCTATTCAAGCTTCTGTTTAATACAGTGCATGTTTATAAGAAGACAAACCTTTATGAGATGCTCTCCAGAGCAAACAAGCCAGACAAATACTAATTAACAGCAGTCCAACGGCGGCCTTTATAAGATAAGTCCTAGTTGGATAATCTAAAAAGAAAGAAACTCATACTTACATACTTTTTATATAACTAAACATACGTAAAATGAATTACAACATGACTATAGGTTAATGTAAGACTTCTGATACCTACAATATGATTGGTAAAAATTGCACTTACACTGGCAGTAATCAATTGTTTTCTTGGGGCTCCAACAATTATTTTGGCATTGCCTAAAAAATGGTTGGACCTTCAACACAAGCAGAGTAGAATGAGCTCTTGACATATTATCTCTATATGGAAAATTATTTCACTAACTGTTAAGATTGGTACACTAAGTTAACTCACCATTACTGATACTTCACACTGCCTGAGTTGCCACCGCTCAAACTCAAATGTCACGTTCACAATCGTTGCGTTTTCCTTGTTATTTACGGGGAATTAAAAGAAAGTCGATTACTCGTCATGACTGATATAAAAAGGTGGCGAGTTTAAGTAGAACTACCTTTGAGACATTCTTTGAGCAAAGGATGCCACTGTTCAGGATGGAAACTCTGTATTTCTCTGAATACTGTGAAGCCTTAAATGTTACAACAATGGACAACATTTTGATGTTACCATTAGTCAACACTTCAGTCCGCATGCTATGATCCCACAGGCTGCCTGAAATGAAAGACGAAGAATAAGAACATGTTTCAGTGTTCTGGGTCTAAAGGAATACTGAAATATTTAAAATTCAAGAGAAGCAAAAAATGTGAAATTTACCGTTTTCCAGACACATTCGGACCTGTTGGATTGTTTTGTCATCACATCCTGGGAATCGTAGTAGATGATGTAAGAAGGGAACCAGGACATATTAAAGTCAAACATGAAAATTACAGCTGCAAAAGTGATTCAGACTCAGAAGAATCTGTCATGGTCTGGGTCTGATGACCCAGAGCTCATGTATTTCTTGTATATGTTTTTCCATATGTTATGGTGGTTTTCTCTCCCTTTTTGTCCTTTCTCCCTGGGTGCTCCCGGATGTTTTGGGGTCGCTGAGGGGACTGCGACTCGGAAGTGTTCCCGCACTGGGGACTGCCGCACCTGCCGCCCATTAGCCCTCACCAGCTGCAGCTGATGGCTTCATGAGGGGCGCCTTATTTAAGAAGGTGGCGGAGCCCCAGTCGGCGCGGGATTATACTAAGTCGAACCTGTTAAGTACCTCCGTAGATTAGTGTGTTGTGATCGGCTTCGCTACTAAAGGCTGCCTGCTGAGCTGTGTGTGTTTTTGTGTCACCAGGAGTCGGGAGTCAGGAACGTCGTCACGAGGGGAAATCACAGAGTGGAATCGGGTTTTTGGAGTTGTCACCTTTTCACTGCTATGGACACGTGCACTGTGTGGGATTCTTGGAGGAATCGCCACAGGAGTCACAGTGCTTGAATTGTATATAGTTGTCGTTTCTGTCCACTCGCCATAAATAAATCCACTGTCCTTCACTTGAGTCTCGCGTTTGGGCCCTACTTTCTCTACAACTCCACGGTCTGCCGTCGCAGCCCGTGACAGAATCAGCAGTGAGCCTGTTAATTTCTTATTATTGATTATTATTTTAATTACTGTTATTATAATTACTGCTTCATTGATTCTTGTTCTTCTTGCTGTTTAATGGTATTGATTGCAACATTTTGTGGCTGTAACTTCCACATTAGCTCATATTGTGCTTACACCTGGATTAAAATGAGCTACAGTTCTGTGAGAAAACTGAGTACTCCCTTATTGCATCCTTATGATTTAAGATGGTAGGCAGCAGCCGGGTAATGCTGATCAAATGCATTTGATTAACTGACCATCAGCAAGCGTGACAACGTCTATAAAAGTATACGTTTTGGCATCTTGCTTGTTTGCAACATTTAGATGTTCCATAATCTTCCCAGCAGTCAATGCCCTAGGAAATTCAGCAAAAGGTCAAATGCTCAATGCTTAGAGAAAACCCAAGAGCTTTATCTCACACTCTACAGGCCTCAGTTAGTCTGTTAAATGTTAAAGTAGATAATGGCACATTTAGAAAAAACAGGACTGAACTAGTGCGCCCTGTTTGGAAAGCCTCTTCTTTCTAAGAAGAACACAGCAACACAGCTTAGGCTTGTATAGTGGCATTTGAAAAAAAACCCCACTTCTGACCTTCAGACAGATGTTTTGTCCATAATGCAGAGCATCATGTTTGCACAACATATAAGGACAAACACTTCACACTGACTGTAAAAAAAATGGTGCTTGTTTTGCAGGCACAGGACGTGGGCACCTTGCAGTCACTGAGTCAAACATGAACTCCTCTGTATGTCAAAGTACTCTAGAGTTAAACATGAGGCCATCTGCCAGAGCTTGGCTCAAAGTTAATCATCCAATAGGACAATGCAGCGAATCTATAACATAGTGGGTGAAAAAGGAAGTAATCAACGGGTTGCAATGGCCCAGTCAAAGTGCAAACCTCAACCAAAGCTCAATGATCTGCAGCTGCAACTCCTGTCCACAAACCACACAGCAACAGTAAGCAGCTCTCATCCTTTAAATGATTACAATTACCAAACATCTTAAAAAATTGACTGGCGTGGACAAGTATTATGTGACATGTGAGTCTGAAAAAGGTCTTCTTCTCCGGTTCATCTAGATCTGGTGGTAACTTACTTGGAATGGCAATTGACTTCCCTTTCCCGTTATCTCCATTCTCAGGTTTTGGCAAATTAAAAACAGTCACCATGTATGTGTGGCCGAAGTCTACCTCAACTTCATCCAAAGAAAAGGTCCACTAATAAAGAAAAAAGAAAAAATCACGCATATTTAAACTTCTCATTGAATGTGTAATAGTTAAGTAAAGGTTACGGAATCAATTATTTCTTCTACCTTATGGTTTTCGTTGTGCAATTTTGTACTGTGTTTAAATGTGTAACTTAATTGCACACAAAGACTTTGATTTGTAGTTTGATCCACAATATTAATTTGAGATCCCTTAAGCGCCCATATGGATGCTGTGAACAGAAAAAGTGGTATATTTGTTGCCATTTTTAATATTTCATTTTCTATTCGCCTTTAAATGAAGCACTAATAGGTTTTCATTTTTCTCTTGACATATTCAAAAAATGTGAACTACAGTAAATATATTAATATTAGCTTTACTTACAGTCAATGTGTATTTTCCACGTCACATTCAAAACAGGAACAAGCTCATGTTTGCCCTTCCAGAGTTTCAAATCCAGCGAATCTGGGCCGGTAGGAGCTTCTGTATTAGGTACTTTCTCTTCATCTGAGCAGTTATCTGACATCGAGGGATTTCTATATTATGATGCTAAAATATATTTCACTGATGTGTGCAGTGGTGGAATATATAGCATATTTACTCTCCTTTACCTTAAGCATAATTTTAAAATACATACATTTTACTTCCTCATAGTTTTCTTCCTTTCAAAAACTAGGTTACGTTCTACTGTGCAACATTTTATGGATGATTTTTAGATAAGATTCTATTAAGCCTTGACAATAATTAACAAGATAAAAGGTAATATGTAAATGTACAGCAAAGAAAGCCATCTTTCCACCATTTATTTAAGTAGCATGTATTTTACTGCTTGGCATACCAGTAATATGATGCTTTCAGCACTTTATTCAATTTTATTATTCAAATATCTATGGTTGAACTCTTCCTCATTTATACAGCAGTATGTCAACATTATTCAACTGGTCTGATAGATAATATACTTACTAATTGTGCAATTGTTAAGGCCCTGCAAAGATAAGACAAAAAAAAAATGCAAAAACAAACAGGATAAGTTCATGAAGATTATAAATCCCCAACCTCTAACTTTAATCAGACTGCTTAAATTGTTAATGTAGCATAAAATTCTCACTGGCTTTTTGCAGTCCAGACGGTTGTCCAGCATCCTAAGACCAGATGAGTTTGTGAGTCCAGTACTCAAACAGAAACAGAAAAAAAGAAAGTGGCTCATGCTGGTGTAGATCCTGATCCTGTAGCTCAATTTGGAAAAGCTTTAAAAGCAATAGAGCAAATGAGAAAGATAAATGAATACAATAAAGATCCCCACTTGAAAACATGCACAAACACAGCGAACGCTATCTGTGGTGTGAGTTCAGCAAGGATTTTCTTCAGTTTTATCAAACATCGCCATCTAAACAGGAAGCGGTATCTCGTAGTTTCCATTCTAATGCACGACACCTTTTTTTTTTTTATGTCACAAGCTGCTTGTAAATTAGATAGTGCAGTGTTTTTGAATGCTAGGGATTAATAACAACAACAACAAAGATATTAAAACATCAAACAGTCACTAGGAGGCAGCAGTGGCCAAATTTACAATTAGGAAATGACCTCTGTTTCAAGACATTTAAATTCCAGTTGCAAGGCTAATACAAACAACCAAAAGGAACAAAAACTTTTAATTTAAATCTTTTTTTATTTTCTTTAAATTTTTTAAACTGCTTTTCTTTCTTGGACACTTTTGAGCCTTGACCTGGAATGAAGACTTGAACAATAAACCTCTCCTGGCTAGTGAGAACGTCTCTTAAATCAA
Source organism: Aulonocara stuartgranti (assembly GCF_965226115.1). Taxonomy (NCBI): domain Eukaryota; kingdom Metazoa; phylum Chordata; class Actinopteri; order Cichliformes; family Cichlidae; genus Aulonocara; species Aulonocara stuartgranti. The sequence continues at coordinate 52,572,691 of NC_138945.1, read as the reverse complement.
GTTTCCACTTCCACTGTGACCCACATGTAACAGAAAGTGTGAGTTCAGAGGCTCAACACATAAAGCCAGGAGACAGTCCAGCATTGTGGGGAACAAACTTAGAGCAATGCACTACATGGTTACCAGCTATAACATAGTACGTGGCTATGTGATAATTCCTGTTGCATTGTCTGAGTTACTGTGCCTCCTACTGGATATTGAGCTCAACTGTATCAGTTTACATAACACTAAAGCAGACAGAGAGACAGACAGTCCTGTTCCACTGAAATCTGCCCAGAATAGACTGTAGATCTGACCTCTGTGTGTGAGTGCAGTCATGGCAATGATTCATAAGCCAGGGTGGCATCTTAGTCCAAATATAAAAATACTCTTTTATTGAGCAGCCCCAGGCTGCGATATGAAGTGCTGTGTTCCTCCTTATCAAATACCTTAGTGTAGCTGTGATCAAAATGTGTGTGTGTGTGTGTGTGTGTGTGTGTTCATCTCTATACTTCCTCACCCTTAAAATGTATCATTCCCCTGATATATAAACTTTAGAAAAGCTGCATATGCTTTGCTTGATCATGCTTGCAAAGTAGATCAAAATATGTAAATGTTTTTAGTGAATGATTTTTATTGATAAATACACTTTAATAAGTACTTCATAATACTGTAACCATGAGACACTTTATAAAAGCCATGCTTTAGACTTAAATGATCCAAACACTTGCTTTAAACTACTCTGCAGTCTATTCTTTACTTACATAGACTATAAATACACTTAAAATCACCTTAAACATGGTTTTAAGTGTGTTAAAACCACGTTTTAACACACTTAAAATGCAAACTGAAAATACACTTAAAACCCTGTTTTTAATGCCTCTACGTACAGATTCAAAGGTTAGGTTGAAATAAACTTCAAGACTTCAACTTTTACAAACTCACATTAGCATGCACCACTGAAATAACTGGTCTTTAATGTAGGCCTCTGCCAGCAAACAATGAGGGCTCACCGTGGCGCATATTTAAAAAAGCAACCATGCTTTTAGTGCCTGGCATCTACAGATGATAGCTCAGCTGTCAGCAAGGTGAGGGGAGCGTGAGGTGTGCCTTGTGCAATGCAATCACATGAAAATAAATGGGTCATGGGTTGAGGGCAAATCAAAAATGGATTGTGCTGCATGGTGCAGCAATTGTCAGGTGGACAGAGAAGGGGGGGTGTCTATTTTAACAAGCCATCCACACAATACTTTGGGCACGTAAATCTTTGAGCAATAACCATAAAGTGCTTTTCCTTTTCTCAGCACACCACTACCTTGTCTGATTTCCCGTCAACGCCAAGGTAAGTTTCACACAATAAAAGAAAATTAAAGTCAGAGATTTTTAACATGGATATTAAATGAGACTTTTGACCTAGCAATGTAAGATTAAGTGATGGCTCATTAAAGGTGATTCAGTGGACCATAGTTATTATACTATAGTTAAAAATAATTTTTTTCTATTGTTTCTTTTTAACAATGGCATTAAAGGTCCATTCTGTTTTATTTTCTGAGTTGTTAAAGTACCTGCATTTAAAGCCCTTTGGCTGTCTCAGGCGAGCTGAGTCTTGTTTTAACTCAGGGGTAGAGGAATACTGCATATCTGCCCCTGACAGTGATACTGCAGCCGGTATTTATGTGACAGGATCACAGCTATGTGGCTACTTTTGTCAAGGTCTTAAAACTTTTTGAACTTGGCAGCCTAGCTTTTACTCCCACAACATCTCAGGCTTCTTAATGATGTCTTGACCCTTTGAGTGAGGAAATGTAATCTGAGGCTGAAACTGCCCATCTGTGTTTTGGCTCTGGTAACAACACGTTTGATCCTTCACTGCAGTTAAAAGCTAATGTAATAAGTGACGATAGTTTGCTCATATGAACTGGTAACCTTCTAGCTAAGGCTGAAGGCTTCCTTAAACCAGCTGTGACTTTGCTTGTTGACTTTGACCTTCACCCTCTCTTAGAATGGCTTATTTTAAACTGGATAATGTCGTCAAGTGAGGAGAGCTTTTTATTTTTAGAACTACAACTGTTTATCACGATTAAATTCGCTTTAATACAATGTAGTAATCAGTAGTACGTTTTTAAAGGTAAAGATACAGAGTAAATAAAAACATATAGATAAGGAGAAGGCTACGTAATATGAAAGCATATATATCATGGAGAGATTATTCAAAGACATTAGCCAGCTAAATTTAAGTGTTGGTAACAGAGAAACAAAATAAACAATCTTCTAAGATAGAAAATGTGCCACAATATGAATCTGGATGAGATCTACTGGTATCTGCTGGTATGGTGTTGTTCCACTTTCTGTGCTGCCAAACTTTTTGTAGCTTGGCTGTCTCTCGCATTATCAAGGCCACAGCAGCTGATGGGACACAGTGCAATGTGGCCAAATATAGCTGTGCAACAGGCAACTCCTGGGAAGAAAGCTGAAAACTATCTGAAAGCCCCTGAGAGCTATTAGACTAAATAAATCTGTTTAGCAGATCTCGAATTCCCTAATCTTATTATCAACAGAGAATACTAGGAATAATAATAATGTGTGCTTTTTTAAATTGTTATTATCTATTAGTTTGTACGTCTTTTCACATAGTTGATTGCTTTGTGTAAACAAAAGTTTAAAAAAAAAGGATAAAAGAGAACAAAATAAGAAAATAGTTGTTAGTTACAGCTTCCCAAAGTACAAGATAATATATTCCAGTATGTTTTTTCTTTGATCACAAATCCAAACCCAATACTGTAACTAAAGGATGGCCTACAGGTCCCAAAAGCCTTAATCATGCATTATTTTTAATGACTAGCAGGGGGCAACTCTAAAAAGAGGTTTTAAAAAGAATTCCAGCTGTTTTGAAGTCTATGGGAAAATAACCATTGAGCTTATGTGACCCATGACCTCAGTAAATCCCTCATAGGTTTTTGGTCTCAATCACTAGTTTTACATTTTTAAATAAAAATATTTTAAAAATACAAGATTCTGTTCATTTTGTCAATTATGGTCATAGTTGCAAGTTGCTTTTGTATGCATATGCACTAATTTATTTCTTGCTTAGTTCCACCCTTTGCTCTTAATATGCGGTTAAAAAAACAAGACCATGGGATTCAGCCTTCAAAATAAGAGTCCACAAATTAGGTGACAACATCACCTGGATTATAAATGTAGTTTGCATCCAAAGCCCCCCAAAATATTAACTTTACACCAAGATATGAGAAAGAGAAGCTTCACAGTATCACGTTCAAAACCTTTAACCTTTGAAATGTTTGCTTGAACATTAATTTAAACTAACCTGAAAATCTGTGAATCTATATTTGTGATACTAGATGTTAAAAAATGTACTTCTCTTCCAAAGGCACAATAAGCTGCAGCAATGTCTGAGGGGTGAGTATTCTCCTAGTACGGTATAATTTGTTTAATATGTTACATCTCATTCACCTATTTTAAAAAACCTTTCTCAGGTTAAAAAAAAATAAAACAAGTGATCTGTGTGTGTGTGTGTGTGTGTGTGTGTGTGTGTGTGTGTGTGTGTGTGTGTGTGTACTCATACCACCATGTTGATAATGAAGACCGGTGAGTAAAAATGCCAATGTTCACAACGATTAATTGATCCCTAATCCAAATTCGAAGTTTTATGCACTTCATATGATATTTATCATCTACACTAATTTACCTCCTTTGGTTTTAGTCCAAGAGAAAGCGAAAGTTTGCTGTTACACGCCGACTCCTTTTGAAAGTAGGTCTTATAGATTCAAAGGAACTTGTGTTTTGCATTTGTTGTGTTTGGTTTTTTATTATCATTTTAATTTTTTATAGTTATCATCATTATTATTCAAAAGAGCCATTGTTTTTAATGTTATAAAGAGTGATTCAATCCTTACTATATTTTAGTCCAAACTGCTGAAAAAGGCTGCTGCTATGCTGGTGGTAGAAGGTGAAGAGAAGGAAAGGGAGAAAGAAAGAGTTGTGAATGAGTCATACCCTCCACTGCAGCTGTCAGGAATGTCAGTCCAGGAGCTCCAGGTACTGACCAAACAAATTTTAAATGATCGGTAATTAATTAATTTATGTCATTTAAACATCTTTCTTTTTCTTCTGTACAGGAACTTTGCAAAGAATTACATCGTAAAATTGACGTAGTGGATGAAACACGTTATGATATGGAGGTCAAAGCAGGCAAAAACGAGAAAGAGGTACAAACATTCTGAATCACAGTGTAAAAGTACTTTTTGTATAGTCCTGCGTGTAAAAAATGGTGGTAATATGCTGCCCCTAGTGGTGAACGGGTTGGTTAAAACCTACAGCGGTTAATAACAGCAGGTACTTTCATTGTCAGAGTGTAAACGTTATACACATGTTTGATGTTTGCTGCACAGATTATATCACTCAGTCAGAAGATCATTGAGCTGAAGGGTATAAAGAAGCCCAATTTGAAAAGGGTCAAGAAAACAACAGACGATATGCTGGGTGCATGCACCGAGACCTCCAGACTAACAAAGGCTGATTTCAAGGCCAACCTCAAGACAGTAAAGAAAGAAGATGAAAAGGTAAAAACTTCAAAATGGCAACAAAAATTACACAAAAAACGAAATTAAACTAAATTAATGAGTAACTTAAAATCTGTGTATTTTTATTTTAATAATCATAATTAATATTTAAACAGAGGGAAGAAGTGACGGACTGGAGGAAGAATGTGGAAGCCATGTCCGGCATGGAAGGCAGAAAGAAGATGTTTAATGCTGGACAATAAAAATTTTGCTCATGTTAAAAATAAAGCTATATTAGCAACACATCTTGCTAAAATAAAGCTTTAGTTTGCAATACATAAGCTGAAGTGAGTGAGTTTTTATCTGAGTGAATCAAAACTTGTCAACATGACTTAATGTACACTTGTAAGTAGAAAATACGATACGAGTGCAACAACACTCGTATCGATATTGAACCGTTCGATACAGTGCTTTCGGTTCGGTACGCATATGTATCGAACAATACAACATTTTTTATTTATTTTATCAACTTTTCTTCTGACGATGCTGTCTGTGTTGAGAGCTCAGTGGATCTGCGTTCGACTACTCCGCCTAGGCTGCACTGTCAAGCGCAGATCCACTGAGCGCAGCACAAACTAGCATGACAGAAGCTAAGCTCCTTGCAACATGGCGAATTGAACCTCCCCCACCCTCATTCAGATCTGGCCTTTGGAACTATTTTGGTCTTCATGTGAAGTATGACCCTGAAGGTAAGCGCGTCATGGACAAAAGTAAAACAGTATGTCGGATGTGCCACGCAATGCTCAATTACATTGGTGGGAACTACTGCATTAGTGCAGTTAGCTCGTTAACGTGTTGACGCCGTCCAGCCCCACGCACAGGGCGATCAGGGGTAGCTCGTTGACAGAGATTTGCCGTGTTGTTGCGTTAACGTCATTTCAGATTAACGCTGACAGCACTAGTGGGAACAAAATGAATATGACTGCACATTTACGCTGACATCATCCTAGTGCAAAGACAAGTGGAAGCAGACAAAAACAACAAGCACGCATGCTACAAACTTTACCAGAGTCATTTAGACAGCCGTTAGCACATGATTCTCCTTATGGGGACCTGATATGTTTAATATGCTGCTGAGAATATAGCCCAGAAGAAGAGTAGTATAGCTTTTATTTCGGAAAGAGCCATTTCTCTGTAATAAACTCTCTTTTCCAAAGATGAGTGATTTCTCGATCAGATAGATTTATTATTTTATCCCTTTGTTGTTTCAGCAACATTAAATTTAAATTTGAGTTAAAATATATATTTATAATATTAATAAATGACAAATTAAAAAAGCATGAACATTTTTTTGTATCGAAAAAATATTGAACGGTGACACCAAAGTATCGAACCGAACCGTGAATTTTGTGTATCGTTGCACCCCTACAAATTATGTAATAAATTCTAATATTTGCACATTAAAACTGCACTAAAGAAAATCCAGATTATCTGGATTCTGATTTTTCCTTTCAAAGTGTTTTTAATTGTTTATCGCTATTCCAATATCTGCAGTATGTGTGATGCCAATTAAACAAATGTGCCTGTATAAGTGATTTTGCCTTTTTTTTAAATAGATTTTCATTTTTTTCCTATTTTTAAATTTTTTGTATTTTTGCCTGGAAAATGGGAAATCGGTGAAGTGAATTACTGACAGGTGTGTGCAAACATACATGGAAATACAGCATATAAGGGAAAGCAGTTTGTACAATTTTAATTGGCTTGAAAGTAGATGTGGTACTGACCAAATATTGACCTTTAATCTTAAACACAACCTGAACACTCTTGGTAATTTCTTTAAGTAGTCTCCAGGAATAGTTTTACAGATTTCTTAAAGGGCATTTAAATCTCTGTTTTCGATGTTGGCTGCCTTTCATTCCACTCTCTGTTAAGATGATCCCAGACTCGCCCGTGAGCTCCGCCGGCGGAGCTCACGGGCGCGTCACTGCAACCCCCCCTGGCTTCTGCTCCGCGGCTGCTGAGTGAGCCCTCATCTGGGACTCTCCTCAGCTCTTACTGGGACAGTGGCGCGGCTGCCCCTCTGTTGGTCTTCCATGGTCTCTTGTGTTCTGGGGGCCTCTGGATGTCTGGAGTTTTGATCTCCTCCATACCCGTTTCACACCCTGGAGGACGGGGCTGTGGCCCCCCCACACTCCCTAGCAGATCATTACATGGAGAAACCTTTGGAATGCAAGCATGCTGATCCACACAGGTATGCACACATGGGTATTCACAGACGCGGACTAAAGCTTTCTTGGCTGCTGCCTCAAAGCACACTGTGCGCTGTCTATCTTGCGTGCTGCACAATATCGTTTATTACTTAGTAAATACTGATATCTATGACTAGCTAGTTTATTGTGATGGTGCTTTGTTTTCTCTATTATTATGTTGCTCTTTGTTGTTTGCTGTCTCCTCTGTTTGTTTGTTTGTTTGTTTGTTTTTTCTCCATACAGGTGACCCAGGAGTTTTTTTTTGTTTTTTTTTTGTCTCTCTTCCCCCCCCTTCTCACCGTCTCTTCTCCCCTTGGGTTTTCTTTCTTTCTCTCCCCCTCTCTCTCTCATTCATTCCCCCTGTCCTATTTATTAAAAAAAAAAAAAAAATGACAAAGGATGAACTGAAGCTCTGCCATCACGTAATGTCGCATACTGCTGTTTCTGATGTCATTTATAAAAAAAAAAAAAAAAAAAAAAAAGATGATCCCAGACTACTTCAACACTGTTGATGTCCAGGCTCTGGGGAGGCCAGCTCGTGACTCCACTGTGTGTTTTTCTATCCAGGTATGCTTTTACTGCATTGGTAGTGTGTTGGGGATCATTGAAATGAAGCGTTGCCTCAAATGCTTTCTACGTGGTATTGCATGGTAGGTAAATCTGATGGTACTTTTCTGTTTTCATGACTCCATCAATTTTTAAAGCTCTCTAACACCACTGCCTTAAATGCGTCCCCAAACCATGACAGAGCCTCCATCGTATTTTACAGATGGCTGTACACACTTATTGGTTTACCTCTCTCCTGACCACCTCTGTACATACTGATGATGATTTGAACCAAAAATTTCAAATGTGGATTCGTGAGAGTTTTCGTTGATTTTCAATCCAGTTCTGGTGCAGTTTGGCCTCAGCCTTTTCTTCCTGTTTCACTTCCTTAAGAATTGCTTTTTGACAGCCACCCTTCAACTGATGCACTTTCTCATGAGACCTCAGTGAACAGCTGATATACCAACTTAAGGGCCAGACGTATCTCTCTGGTCCCGTGTCAGGTCTTTGTCGGATTGTTTTCTATTTCATAAGGACATGACTTTCAGGTACTGTTCATCTACTGTTTTTAAGACTGCCAATCCTTATTTTGTTCTCTACATGTCCAATTTCCTTTTTATTTGTAATGCACACTGCACATCATGCTGGGATTTAACAAGTTTTCAGCTAATACTTTTTGGGAATCACTTTGCTGGTGCAAAAATACTACAACACCTGTGAAATGCGTGCGTTATCTTTTGTAGGTTTTGTAGATTCAACTAAAGAAATGTGAGCAGATCATCTGCTAAGCAGCCTGTCATCTGTAGACACAGCGTTGGTTCATTCCTTGAGTTAATTACCTGGTATATTCTTGAATCATTAATGATTATCAAAGAAATTAACAAACAAACATTCTTCTGAAAATGGCCACGACTGAGAATGAGTGAAAAAGCAGCCAATATTCAAAGAAACACTTTGACAAACAGACCTTCAGAAAGCTCAGAGAACTGCTGCGTAAGACCACTTTTGAAAACATTACAAAAAGATCAGGCTCCTTTAAGCAAAATGCAAAAAAACGAGAGGTGGCTCAAGATAAGCGCACAGTGTAGATTAACAAGTATTCATCAGTGATAATGGCTCAGTGTTGACATATTTCTACTGCTGGGGGATAGAAGTGTAGTGATATGCAATATACTGGCTGTCAGGATAGAGGAGGCTATTTTGGGTTGGCCACTCAGAGAAGGCAATAGGAGTCATTAAATTTGACTTGAGTTTTCTTGCAGTCATTTAAAGACAGAGACTGATCACACCAACTGGGTGTTCTGCAGAGATTAAAAAAGGTATGTTTAATATATGTGTATGAGTGATGGTAGTGTAGGTTAAGGGTTTCTTTTTCTATTATGATGTTATTACTGACAGGTGCCTTATTAGATTATGACACACACAAAGCTATCATGAAAAAATGTATAAGAAATATAGTATTTTCACAAGTTCAATATTTATAAGAATACTGGCCACATTTATATCTAATCTTGGGTCACATCAATGTGTTTAAACTAATTTAAGTAATTTCGATGTTAATGTGTCTTTTATTCATTTGTAGCAGCTATATACATTTTCTACAAAAATCCATCTTTGTAGATCTATCATTTTAAAAATTAAATTAAACTGATTAAAAGATTTATATTTTTATTCTGATCTGGGTTTTATCAAACGGGACTAAAAAAGGAATATCATTCAAAGTATCTGTGACCCTCAAGCATGCAGTGTTGGCAATTTAAAACTTTTAACTTTCATAACATTTATATTTAAAAAAAAAAAGCAGTCCAAGGTCTGGATTACTTTGACTTGTCTCGGTAAAAAGATGTGACAGCATGCGAAGAAGTATAAAAAACAGGCTAGTGAAAATAGTTTACAAAATTGAACCATAGCCTAGAAGCTTGTTAAAACGTTATAATACTGTGATCATGCATTCATACGCTGCTAATAATGCTTCTCTTACAACCTTTTTACCAAAAGTAGATTTTCTCACTTCAGTATTAATTATTTTACAGACAAAAGTCAACCATGGCTGAAGCGTAAGTGACATTTTTTTCCACAGGCATTTAAAAAATATTTTTAACATGTAGAAACAAACTCTTGTTATTTCTTATCCTTTTCCACACCATCATACCCACCACAGATCTGTGAGTTCTTCTAAGTTCTTAACATCTCCAAAGAAGTTAAACAGTTGTTTAACATTATTATTTGAAAAAATGTATTTTTGTCTACTTTTTATTTGTAGAGAAAATCAAAGATTTCTGCAGCCCGCAGACTTGCCCTTAAGGTATTTTCTTCTTTGTTTTTACTAAAACAGATGAAATATGCATAGCAAAACTAGAAAGCTGTTCATTCAGGAGTCCATATTAGTTATTTATTATCAGTTATTTGAGTCATTACGTGCATTTTCTACAACTTAGACCAAGCTGCTGAAAACAGCAACTGTGATGTTGGAGGATGAAAAGGAGCAAAAGAAGCTGAAGAGAGAGACGACTTTGAGGGAGAGAGTCCCTCCACTTCAGCTGTCTGGTTCGTCTCTGCAGGACCTTCAGGTATGTGCAGGTCACTGCAGAAGCATCACTGAAATAACACAGTGGAAATGCCCCACACATAAGTAACTCTCTAATGTGTACAGATGCCATGCATATACACCATTTTCATGTGTGCTGTTTTCTCCATCTTATTTTTGGTAATTTATGACACTGGAATGAGCAGGAATCTTTTTTGCTCATGCTCTTCTGTTTAACAATTTGATATTGTTCTGTTTATGTAGGCTCTGTGCAAAGAACTGCACCAAAAGATTGATGTGGTAGACGAAGAACGGTATGATAGTGAAGTGAAAGTTGCCAAAAACAACAAGGAGGTTTTTCATTCTTTATGACCTTCAGAAATGGCTTTCTTAACATTACATGTTTTACTTGTCCTTTTTTGTCATTATATCTCAAATGTTATCATTATTTAGAAACAGGTTCTGCACAACAGCATAGTTCATTCTTATCATTTTAATGTGTTTCCTGCAGATTGAAAATCTTTCTCAAAAAGTCTTTGACTTAAAAGGAAAGATGAAGCGGCCTGCTCTCAAGAGGGTGAAGATCTCAGCTGACGCCATGTTGGGTGCTCTGCTGGGATCCAAGGTCAAAGAGTCTGTGGACTTTAAGGCAAACCTGAAGACAGTGAAGAAAGAGGAGGAGAAGGTAAGTGCCACAGTGTGTTAAGATCACTTCAGGTAACTTGACCCCTTGGCTTAAAGTGTTTAATCTGAAATAATGGTTACATTCGAGTTACAACAAGTTGATAGTATTGCTCAAATGATTTCCGGGTTATTTTAGGGAAACATTTCACTAAGAATTATTTTCTTCCTGTGAACAGAAAGAGGAGGTGACTGATTGGCGTAAGAATGTGGAGGCCATGTCTGGTATGGAGGGCAGGAAGAAGCTGTTTGATGCCGGACAATAGATTCACGTTTTGGACAGCACTTAAAATAAAATCTTAATGCCACGGTGCACAATGAGTAACTACAAAGTGTATGTTTTAGTGTCAGTGTGTTAAAAGACTTGCAAAAATATTAATTGGAGTGAAAAAGTATGTTTTACAAATACACAAATTGCACTTTGTTGAAGTTTTATCTGGTTTGTATGTTCACCACAGTCAGAAAACAGCAGATTTTGCTTTTATTCTTTATCTTAAAATCTCTGTAAAATACTATCATCATCATAATAACAACAACAATAATTATAATAACAATAAACTTCTGATGCAGAAACCTGCCACTGTACTTTTTCTTTTACATCTTTTACGTACTTTTTTTTAAAGCCACAGAAGTTGTTATAGCACATACCGTTGCCACACATCAGCACCTGCAGAGTTGGGGGGAAAAGAGTCTGTTAACTGAGTGAGAAATTGGAGTAAAGCTCTTTTCATTCCGATTTTTAACTATTTCATTCAAATATTACAAAAAAAAATGATTTGCAAGATGAAAAAACACACAGGGTTGCAATTTTCCCTAACTCGACAGAAATTTAATGTAGCAAATGCAGTACGATTGTAGATTAGGTGGTGCACGATGGCAAAGATACATAAAACATATTAAATAAAAACTCAAAGAGACAGTGGGAGGATTATTATTATAAACCTCAATAAAAAATCGAACAAAAAGGTCGTTTTAATTCTCACTTTCTACAACTAATGCACTGAGAACCTAAAATGAGGACAGGGAAATTTTGTGATTATGGAAAGTAAATAAACATTTTAAGTGTGGTGAAGATCGCAGCAATTCATGCGACCAGCACACTGTCTGCTAGCCTGATATGCACATCATTAGAAAGTGGAAGTAAATGTAAATGTAGAGGTTTTTATTCTGGTCGGCCAGGCAAAGAGAGTTTACGGAAAATATCCCACTGATCACATTATATGAAGTGCAGGATGAAGGATTTTGGAGCTTTTTCTGTGCTAAGGACCACTTTGAACTTTAGTGTACCACTCTCAACGTTACTGTACCACTAAATCAGTGAGATACTACTTCAAAACAAATATTAAGAGTCTAAATATAGCATTTAACTATCTCAGACTTGCACTTCAGCATTCTTATTTAATTGTTTGCTGTCTACCAATCCTTGTGTGAGGATGTGAGTTGCAGCCTTTTGAGTGAACATAACTCCCGGTTACAACACTGACGCAAACTGAACTCTACACTGGCTCAGTTTACCACCAGCCCTGACGAGCACCTGTCCTCATTTCTCTATTCCCCTAAATAAAGCAGGACAAACCTTTGGTGTTGTTCTAACTCCAAGCTGTTCCTGTAATGTGCTATCACAACTTGCAGATGATGTGCACTAAATATACTATTTCTGACTTTTTGCAATGAGATTTTAAAACCCTAATAAAGCAATTGTGATGTGTATCAGCTGTGCCCACTAGAAACTACGCTGTAGGAAAGTATTTTCGATAGTGGCACTATAGATGGACACGTTAGTTTGATAAATAAAGCTGCAGAGCAAATACATGACAACACTCTTAGTTGATTTCTCCCTGCTGTTTGACTTCTTAACAGCTGGATCTGATCTGACTCTGGTATAATGTGAATGTGACTGACCTGACATACGTTTAATAACTTCTTTAAATACTTCCTGTCACATCCACTAACAGGTGGACACCCAAAATTCTGAGCCAAGAAATTAAGTTTAACTGTCTTCTATTCGAAAATTGTAGTGATGCATTGCACAACATTAAATTCTTCTCTTGGTGAACAAACAGTAGCAGCAGCACAGACAAGACTCTATTTTAGACACTCGTTCAGTAGTTAGTCGTTAGTACAACACTATAAAATGGATTGACTGCCTGTCAAATAGTCATTAGTGCTTGTCTGTCATACTCACTGACTCATGCATGCAGTTTTGAGGTGCATCTAAGCGAACTGTCTGGCATCATAGGGACAGATTCCTGATCAATATCCAGTGCAGTGGATACACAGTTATTGCTACTACTGTCACTAACATAGAGCACTGTCTTGTCCTTTCATAATGTTATCCACTAAGAGCAAATTAAACACTGTTGTCTTCCATGTATGTCTATCCACCTCTATATTACAACAGAGAAACTGAAAAATAAAAAGCTTTGAGTAAAATGCTCAAATTCATTGATCTGCTTTAACAGGACAATTAATGTGTGGGGTGGGTATATAAACATCATATCACCAATACTCAGCATACAGCCCAGCTGTGCTAAACATGCAGAGAATTTACTATATTTGCATCCGTCCCAGCATCACATTTGTAAATATTGTTTACAATATTTACACATAATAACATAATATATGTGTATAGTATCCTGTAATGTGAGAAAAGTCATGTTGCGTGTAAGAATCATATATAAGAATTATATTTAATATTTTAAATAAGAAATGCATCACTCTTGATGCATTTTTCCCCCATTCAGATTATATTGTGTTAGCAGGGGGAAAGTGATCAACTGAAGAGGAGAGAGAAGCTGCTCTGACAGAGTTCCTCCTCCAAATCCGTCTGGTAAAACTCTGTTGAACTGCAGAGCTCCTTCAGTGACAGACTGCTGCATCCTAGATGCATGAAGGAGTGTTTCCACAGGTCCTTCCTCCCTGAGCTGTCAGACTACAATCAAAACTGCTCCCAACAAACATAGATGTTTACATCAGCGCTGTAACAACTTCTGCTGTTATAACTTGCACATTACTTTTCTCAGTTTACATATACACTAACTTATTGGAAGTTACATGCCTACTTTTTAATGCACAGGTACAATACACAATCTGTACTTTTCTGATTATTCTAAATATTGTTAACTGTTACGCCCCACTTAAAAACGAAGTGCTGACTGGGGTGAGGGGTAACACAAAGTGAAAGAGAAAACATGAACTACTGGAGAATAGATGTCATTGAACTTGATTTATTGCCCAAAACTACTACAGTAAAAATAAACACAGGGAAGCTCTTTTCTTCAGGGTCTCCAAGGCCAAAACAACAAACAAAACCCCCCTTTTAGCTAAAAATCAAACCAAGGGCCCGTTCTTCGTACGTCGCTTACTACATCCAAGATCAAATGACACATCCAAGACCAAATCGTCGCGCTAACCGTGAGCTCGCTATTCCGGTTCTCCGAACACACCTGCTGTTGACGATTAGTATAGCTGGATGAAGTAATGTGAGATCACTGGGTGTCGTAAAAGGGGCTACGCATCGATAGTAGAAACATTGATCGGCAACCCTCTGATTGGTCGGCGAAAATGTCGAAGGAGCGCGCTCGGTATTTTTCGGCAGCAGAGCAAGAACTCTTGAGTGAGGGATTTCAGGAGTTTCAGAGTTTAATTAAAACGCAAGGGAACACTGCAAAGGCTGCAAAAGCAAGGAGAGAGGGCTGGCAGAAAGTTGCTGACAAATTAAACTCGTAAGTAATTTAATAATAACAATAATAATGGAGTGGATTTATATAGCGCTTTTCAAGGCACCCAAAGCGCATGACAATGCCACTATTCATTCACTCTCACATTCACACACTGGTGGAGGCAAGCTACGGTTGTAGCCACAGCTGCCCTGGGGCAGACTGACAGAAGCGAGGCTGCCATATCGCGCCATCGGCCCCTCTGGCCAACACCAGTAGGCGGTAGGGTAGATTTATCATATCACACCATATTATCCAATATTATATTACATTATATTATATTATAATATGTTATATTATATCCCCTTTCACATTAGAGCCACAACAGGACCCACTAGAACATGGGAACAAGTAAAAGTGAAATATAAGCATATTCTACAGAATGGTAATATTTATCACTTATATTGCTTTTCGTCTCTTGGAAAGAGACCCTGGAATAATCTGTTTGTTTGTTCATAACAGCAACCAAGAAAAGGGCAGAGCAAAAAAAGACAGGTGGTGGTCCTGCACCCCCTCGTCAACAAGTTGGTTAAGTAAATAAAATCCTCACGGGAAAATCGATATCTCTCAATTAGCACACTGTTGCGTTGAGCTAAAGGATCCTGTCTGTCCGGGCTTTGGAGCGTGATGTCACGGGGGTGGGCGTGGAAAGGATTTTGGCCCGATCCGCCATTTTGGGGGTCTAAGTAAGGAGCGAAAGCATAGCCATGGTTCGTACTTGCTCGCGTAAACGGACAGGACATGGCTGCGACAGGCTTCCCAAATCCACCTTCGCTTTTATAGCTGTGGTCTCTCATCTTGATTACACGAAGTAATTTACAATTACTACTCTGAAATATGACTTACATCTGTAATAATCACATACATGTAATAGAATGTTAATAGTACATTTCCCTTTTTTAGGAAATGACCTGTATGTATCTGTGTGAAATCAATAAAAGGATCAAGTGCTGCATTATCTTTGGTTACATTGATGTTATTTATTTATGGTGAAACAGTGGTGGAATATCGCTGTTGCTTTCTTATAAATGAAGCGGACATACCTGCCTGGCCGCGATCTAATCCTGTTTACATAAAGTAAACCTGCTCCCGAGCAGGTTTACGCTTACGGCTCTGTTGCTATGACAGCAAGTCCCGGATGAACTTCGGGGAACCGAACGATCCAAGATCACGCGAAATCGTCAACAATCAAATCCAGCTAACTTACTTAGCGAGGTACGAAGAACGGGCCCCAAGTACTCTCTAACCAAAACAAAATACAATGGCTGAGCTCCCTGTCTAACCAAAAACAGGAGAAAACAGTTGAAACAAAAATGGCAATAAGGGCACACCTTTGCTTACAATAAAAGAAAGAAAACCAAAGTTTCACAGAGTTTAAGTTCTCTCTCACTCACTCACTCACTCACTCACTCACTCACTCACTCACACACACACACACACACACACACACACACACACACACACACACACACACACACACACACACACACACAAAGGCCCGCTGCCCAAAACACTATAGCTCACAGCTCTGGCAAAAATGGGGGAAGTGGCAGGGGTGTGGCAGTTTAGGATGGCAGACTATATGCCGTGGCTGACGAGCTGGAACACACCTCAGCTGTGGCTCATGAGGCAGACCTGCAACACAAGAAAAGGAGAAAAAAAACTTCTACAGAGGGAGAGCCACTAGAGGTCAGCGACCGTAACATTAACTATTTAAACATCTTTCAGTATCCTGCTCTGTTTGCACACTACAACCTGGGTTTTCCACTTATCTGTACTCTAATTTGTATAACTGTACAGTACTCTGCTTTGGTAACTATTGTCCAAGATGTAAAATATGTAAAAATTGTGTTTCTGTTCTGTGTCCTGTTCTGTTTGTATATGTGCTTTTTTGCTGCTAATACAACCAAATTTCCCCTTGTGGGACAATTAAAGAATTATTCTATTCTATTTATATAGTCCATAGGTAAATAAATAAAAAAAAATTTAAATGTCAAAAAGGAGAATAGACAGAAAAGGGTTTTTCGAAATGTTTTAAAGGTTACTGTAAAATTACTCTGTTATGAAGGCAAAATTAATAAATGCTACCTCCAAGTGGCAGCACGGCTCTAACAACTTAACCACATATAATAGAAGCATAAAGCCCCTTTTTGAAAACTTGTTCCTGGCTTTATAGGTTCCAGTATGACTTAATATACAGCAATATTCCCTATATTCACCTTCCTTGAATTCTGGTTTAAGTCTTCATTGTGGTCTTATTCCCGAGGGAAATAAAAGCAGCCAAAAATAGTGCTTTGAAAGAGGTGAGACTGAAACAAAACTGTAATACTGCAGGTTTACAGCCTGCAGTTAAACAATATGAAACAACAGATTCTGTGAAATTGGTATTAGCTAATGATTCAGAAAATTCTGCAAATGTATAATCCTGAGCAAATGCTTTCATGTGTGACATAAAATATCTTTGCCGTTCCAACTATTCTCTCCCAGACTTTGGAATAGCACCGTACAGTGTCTCTATTTATTTTGGCCTCTGTACTTTTAAAAATTGTGGTGTGCAAGATCAACAGAAAGCTGGGAGCTAATTGGAAACAATTTGGCTGTGAGATTGTGGCCTTTTCCTCAGTAACCCATGGGAATTTTAAATGTGACTCAAAGGTTGCATTATTCAGCTGGTTTAAATCAAGACAAAACACATCTGTAAATTATGGACATCTTATTAGTTTGGAGCCAAACAGCTATTATTCTGATATAATGACACTCAAAATAACAGACATTGTAGACTCTAAATTATAGTTGGAACAATAATAAATTGGTTACATGTCAAAAATGGGGTGTTGCTCAATCGTGAGGTTGAATGCCAGTAAAAGAGATATTATTTCCTAACCACAAATTAATCTGTTAAAGTAACAATTAAAATCATTTTTGCTGGATGTTTTTTTTATGTATGTATTTATTAAAGTGTGTGCGTGTGTGTGTGTGTGTGTGTGTGTGTGTGTGTGTGTGTGTGTGTGTGTGTGTGTGTGTGTGCTAAAAACACAGATGGTTTGTTAAAAGTCTAGGACAGTTTAAAAGCATGAGAAAACTACAGTGTACTGTAACAAATGTGCCAATGGGGAATCTAAACAACCCATAATAATAGTTACCGTAGGAACAGAGGCTATTCAGCAAAAAGATGCAGCTTCAGCTTTTCAGGTCCAGATCCACTTACTAGCACTCTGCAGCAACATCTCTGTTTGCTGAGCAACACTGTCAGGCAGAGAATTCAATTATCATAAACATAGAACTATTTCAAAAGCAAAGTATTAACTTCCAGCAATGATTTTAAAGTAACCCTCCAAAAGTTGATTTTGTTCATCTGGACGTAGCGTTTTCTGGGAGAAATGTTTTCGTCACTCATCCAGGTGACTTCTTCAGTCTGAGAAGAAGAGACTGAAGAAGTCACCTGGATGAGTGACGAAAACATTTCTCCCAGAAAACGCTACGTCCAGATGAACAAAATCAACTTTTGGAGATTTATTTTCCTGGAATGCATCAGGAGATTTTAAAGTAAATTTCATATGAATAACTTAGACGATATTTAAATGTGTTATTATTTTAGAAAATATGGAAGCAAACATGTGGTCGAACATGAATGTAAGAAAATGGATGGATTTCTTTACACTATTTGTTATCTGTATATTATCTTGTTTTGTGAACTGCAAGAAAGACAAAGACTTAAAACCAAGTGACTCCTGGAATAACAACACTTGCTGACTTTTTAAACTTAGTTAAAGCTTTTCTTCAGTTAGAAAAGCGATCAGCTACATCATTATTAACACCTTACTAGTATTGTGTTGCTCTGACCTATCAGGGCATGGACACAACACCACTAGACTATCCTGTGATGTCTGGAACCAGAGCACTTGCAGTGGTTCCTTTGGATCCTGTGGGTTGGCTTGAGTTTTGCTGGGGCCACCGATGATGAAGTGTGCTCTGGCAGATCTTGTAGATATTCATTTGGTTTGGGATCTGAAGAATGTGGAGGCCAGACTCAGAGCCTGGGGTTCTTGGTGTTTCTACTGCTATTTTTGCCATGCATTGGGATGCATTGCCCTGCTGTAGAAGAATGCTGCCCCATATTAAGTTGATAGTAGAGGTCAAGGTAACAATCACACGAAAGCCAAAAGTTCATCCAAAGTTCACTTCTCATAGGTTTTGATGTTCAGACTGTTGTTTTAAGGCAGTAGTTTATTGTAACATAATGCTCATTCGAATATGCTTAAATCATATTGTTTTTCTATTGACCGCTGTGTATTAGTGATGCATGCGACTGTTTGCAGCAGTTCTTCTCTGCAGCCTTGTGATGGCAGCATAAT
This sequence comes from Aulonocara stuartgranti, assembly GCF_965226115.1. Taxonomy (NCBI): domain Eukaryota; kingdom Metazoa; phylum Chordata; class Actinopteri; order Cichliformes; family Cichlidae; genus Aulonocara; species Aulonocara stuartgranti. The sequence goes on along the minus strand of NC_138945.1, from coordinate 52,554,115 downwards.
TCTTTGAAATCTACACAATGCCCTGAGCTTCATAATAGAGTGCAGATTGTGGAGAAATGCTGCTTGTCCCTGATAAACTACCACCTGCTAGTGAGTTAGCTGTTACCATGAGAGACCATGTTATTTCTTAGATGATCGAAATGCATTGGTTATTAGAGACATCTTAAAACAAATGCAAAAGTATCCCCTCTTTGTTTGTTAATGTTTTTGCTGGGGGTGTAAAGTTATATGTCTTTGGTTTATTGGCTCCAATACCAGATAGAAATTCTGGCATTCTTGTTTTAAACTGTTTACCTAAATGTCCACTTTGGATTGGAAATGGGATCAACTGTAACTAAACACATATAACAGTGGACTAAAGCTCCTTCAAACTTCACTCCCCTCCTTAGCATGTAGCCACTAAGGAAATCACAGACGGACAATCCCTGCAAGAACTTTCACACCTCTTACATATGTTATATGAGAGACGCAGTGCAAGAATGGTGTGGACTGAGGATCTATTTTAGTGAGCCACTCACATGAGCACTGGAATCTATATATCTACCCTCTTTCTTTCCTTCTAGTCTCAGAAAAAGACGCCTGTGAGTGTTTGTCACCTGCTGTAGAAGGTAAGGATTTTATTTTGAAATACAGGAGAATCAAGGGATAAGGAAATAAAAAACATGTGTTGCAATATATTCAAACTGTTCTTGCCATTCTGAATTTATCAGTATTTTTAAAAATGGATATAATAATTTTTACTCTAAAACAGTATTTACGTTATGATATTATGTTATCATTTACTAAGACCAGGTTTCATATTTTTTTTATTAAAACGACAAATATACTTGTGAGTCAAAGAGGGGACTGTTTTTTTTTTCTAAATCTAAGATCTGTGGCTTCTCACAGATGTCCGAGTTGAAGTTATGACTAACACACAACAGTGTCCATTTGATTTATGTGTTTTACTTTTACAAATCTTCTCCTCTTTAGTCTTTGTGTATGTTTCCTTTTTTCAGAAATAACCTGCCAGGTTATTGTAACCTTTTTTGGATTTGTTTGAGTGAGGATTTTTTTAAGTCACACGTTTGACCTTTTGACAATGTCATACACTGTTTATGTCGCCTTCTATGTATACCCAACCCACAGTAGCTACAACAGTCAATGGGCTGAAATGTGAAAAGTATCCTTCTGGAAAAAAAAATACAGATGTTGTCCTAACTTTGTTTTTCTTATATTTGCAGATTAAACGAGGGGGAACACAAGACTGCAACCATGTCTGAAGCGTACGTATAACCTTTAAGTTTCAATACACGTTAGCGTTTGCTATGTGAGATTCTAATCTAACCAAAGCATCTCCTCTCCACCTATTTGCATCCTTGCTCCAAACTTTACAGGCCTTCGGTGAGTTGATTTCAGTTGTCAGTAATGTTAGTTGTCAATGAGATGGCTTAATCGATTGGATTAAAACTAGGCAACACACCAGCTATGCCTTCAGCACTTTAACCCTGTCTTGAATGCTGACATTAATGAGTGAATTCTCTAATCTAAATATTAAAAAATAATGAAAATAAGTGCAAAACTGAGCATTTGACAACAATTCATTCAATACATTCAAGGCCAAATGAATAAAATGAACATTGTCTTCTTTTCCAGAAACCAAAGCCAAAAATCTCTGCATCTCGCAGGCTGTTCTTGAAGGTATCTTTTGTCTAATTGTGTATTAATCTTAGGAATTCATATTCTTGAAGCACTGTAAACCATATACTGTGTGTTTGACTGAGGTGTCATCCTGTATGTGCACCAGACAAAACTGCTAAAGAAGGCCATGACTATGCTGGAGAACGAAAAACAATTCAAAAAAGATGAACGAGAGAGGATCCTTGCTGAGAGAGTGCCAGACCTCCAAATATCCGGTCTGTCTTTGCAGGAACTACAGGTACATGTGTCAAATAGCAGGAACTTTTTTTGGATTGTGGCATAACAAAAATTGACATAAAATCAGGAAACTATAAAAACTCTGGTCATTTTTTCCCACCTACTTTGGGTAATATCTGGCCACAAGGAATTACTGATAATTTATTTTCTAAGGTCTTGTGATATCTATAACCAAGAATTTTGCTGGCACACAAATTCAGTTACTGTGTTTATAATTTAGTTTGTGGTACTGAGGGCATTGGAAAATGACATTTTAAAACCTCAACAGCAATTCAAGCAATGCCTCGCTTTAGCAGAAGAATCCACAGACCTCAATGTCAACAGTTTACCATTATGACCATTAGAAAGTATTCCCAGTGAAAACTACTCACACAGACTGTTTATATCAATCTGTGGATCAAACAAACTTATATAGATGAATTTATTTTGTATTTTATCACCAAGGCATTGCACATATATATGTTCCAGTGTCTCTTTGTATCGTTTCTTGTCAGTTTTTCCCATTAAATTATTAAAACCAATTAGATAAAAACTTGTTTTCACATCAGGTCTAATACACTTAAATCTTCTATTCACAGAATTTTTGCAAGCAGCTACATCAGAAGATTGACGTGGTTGATGAGGAGCGCTATGATATTGCTCTTAAGGTGACAAAAAATGACAAGGAGGTAAGTATTATTTGCAAATAACCAACCAAGTATTTTAAGTACAATCTTATAGGATGCATACGGACAATAAAAAGTTCAATAAATTAATCCTGAGGATGGGTTTTTTTGTTTGTTTTAAAAAAAAATCTGTGTTGGAAAAAAGATACAGGATCTGTCTCAAAAGATCTTTGACTTGAAAGGCAAGATGAAGAGACCCAATCTGAGGAGGGTGAGGGTGTCTGCTGATGCAATGCTGGGAGCTCTGCTGGGCTCCAAGGTCAAAGAGTCTGTGGACTTCAAGGCCAACCTCAAGACTGTGAAGAAAGAGGAGGAGAAGGTAAGTGGAGCAATATATATGTTAATTCACACTATTTTTTAAGAGTCCCGAATGTAAACAACAATGTAAATACACTATTAAAGTATGCCCATATTCTGCCTTTGAAACTAGTGCATGTGAAGTGCTACAAAGTTCAACAGTGTGCTAGGCACTAAGATTTAGTGCAATGAAAATAAAGACATACCTGCAGTGTTTGCTATTAAAAAGCATGTATCCCCACCTCAGTATGAATTTAACTGCACTAACTGTACTATCACCCTGCAGAAAGAGGAAGTGACTGACTGGCGTAAGAACGTGGATGCCATGTCTGGTATGGAGGGCAGAAAGAAGCTGTTCAATGCTGGACAATAGATTTAAAATGAATATCTGGGTTAAGATGTCTGTTAAGAAACAGGTGGATGCAACAACTGCATTAACTTTATAATGATTATAATTCTGACACAGCTCATGTTGTGAATATACAGACAGTAGTGAGGCATCAGTAGTGTCTTTAGGACAATTGTCTCTTAATATATATTTTTCCCATAATGAAAAAATGTGTATTAAACATATTAGAGCACTACATTGCTTTTTTAGTTTTTTAGCCTATATCTGAATTAATATTGATTGCCTGTGTCACTTCAATAATATCGCCCTGCTTTTTGACTTTGTTTATTTATTTAAAAAATCGCCCATATTTACAGAAAACCAGATGAGCATATGACAAGAAATCTTTCATGTGTCCTGCTTATGTTCTGCCCATGTTGTCTGAAAAAGCTTGTGCTCTTTTGCTATACTGAACTGATTAAGACCGTGAATGCACATTCCAGGGGCAGCTAATGCTGGAGTCAACTGTTCATGAAGTCCTTGTATGAATGTGGTATTAATTAAACTAATGAGCAAAGCATTGTCATAATCAATCAAATAATAAAATCTCTTTAACATTAAGCAGAAATCATTGTTCTCCTTTCAGTACTGTTTAAGAATGAATCACGCTTATAGTCTGTGTGTTTATCAACATAAACTTCAGAATAGTGAATTGATATGTTAGACATTTGCTTTATCCAGAATTTATTGTAGTGTTAAAAAGACGTCACGTGCAACTCATAATTTTTAACAAGGTTTTCTGGAAATTGTATTAGCCTAATGGTTCTCAAACTCTAAGGCTCCTCTCCGAGTTCATGCGTCACACCCAACAATTTGCATCAGTCATTAACAATAGAAAAGAACCCAAGGTCAGCATGATCGCATCCAAACTTCATCAAATGCTTATTTTTTCTTTAAAAATACATTTAAAAATACATTTTTATTCATATGCATGCAACACAGAGCACCTGTATAAAAAAGCCCAAAGCCGACTGTACTTCCTCAGGAGGCTGAGGTCTTTTAACATCTGCAGGAAGCTCCTGAGGATGTTTTACCAGTCGGTGGTTGCTGGAGTACTTTTCTATGCTGTGGTGTGCTGGGGGAGCAGCACAGCAAAGAAGGACTCATCCAGGCTGGAGAAACTGATCAGGAGGGCTAGCTCTGTGGTCGGCATGAAGCTGGACACTCTGGTGACAGTGGCAGAGAAAAGGACATTAAAGAAACTGATGGACATTATGGACAATGCCAGACATCCTCTGCACACGGCCATTAACAACCAGAAGAGTCTGTTCAGTGACAGGTTGCTTCTCCCAAAGACAAGAACTAACAGACTTAAAAACTCCTTTGTCCCACACGCCATCAGACTGTTTAACTCCTCCCTGGAGGGGAGAGGGAGGGAAAACAGGAGGACAAAGGAGGGGGGAACAACTAAGCTGTAGTGCCTCTTCACCTCACTGTACAATACCTTGTGCAATACTTTTTGTAAATAGTCAACAGTGTGTGTGTGTGTGTGTGTGTGTGTGTGTGTGTGTGTGTGTGTGTGTGTGTGTGTGTGTGTGTGTGTGTATATATATATATATATATATATATATAATATTCTGTAACTCTGTAACTTCTGTCGGTGCTGTGCTTTTTTGGAAATCGAATTTCCCAGAGGAACCCACCCGAGGGATTAATAAAGTTCTATCTAATCTAATCTAATCTAATATGCAATGATGTGCAAAAATCTTTTCCTCTAATTTCTTTAAATAGTCATTGGTAACACTTATTCCGCTTGTAGGACATTCAAAGCTCTTCTTTGGATGTTGGCTGACTTTTGATCTGTTCTCTGTCAATGTTGATCCTATGCTGCTTAAATAATGTTGAGCCTGTTCTCAATGAGATGCTTTCTAGGTGACATTTATGGCAGTTCAAAATCTGCATTTCTTATTCCTTCAATGTTGAGAAGATCCCCAACACCACTGGCTGAAATGCAGCTAGAAAAAATGACAGAGTCCACCGTACGGGTGGCTGTAGGCACTCACTGTTGTACTTTGATCCTGACTTCCTCTGTACAGATGGATGTCTCAGGTCCTGTGCCAGGCCAACTAAAGAAATTGGAACAAATTCTATGTTTTTCCATCAGACTGGAAGTAATAGAGTGCATAAAGATCCATCACAGGACAGAATGACTACAGACCTGTCGCCTTGACGTCTTTGGTCATGAAATCCTTCGAACGACTGGTGTTAGCCCATCTGAAGGACATTACAGGCCACCAGCTGGACCCTCTGCAGTTTGCAGAGGGTCCAGGTCGGTGGATGATGCAGTAAACATGGGGCTGCATTACATCCTGCAACACCTCGACCTGGGAACTTATGCCAGGGTCCTGTTTGTGGACTTTAGTTCAGCTTTTGCCTGAACATCTCTCCTCCAAACTCCCTGTGAATGTGTGTGTGAATGGGTGGATGACTGGATATGTAAAGCGCTTTGGGGTCCTTAGGGACTAGTAAAAGCGCTATATAAATACAGGCCATTTACATTTATTTATTCTCAGTATTGGTGCCCCTCAAGGATGTGTCCTCTCACCACTACTGTTCTCCCTCTACACTAATGACTGCACCTCCAAGAAGCTGCTGATCCAGTTCTACACTGCGGTCATTGTCATATTGCTCCCACTGAAACTGCACCTTATGCACGTTCTGTAGTATTCATTCCACTTCATTTCTGTATTCTATGTATATAAGTTTAGATTGGTTATTTATAGCTGGTTTACACAGCTTTGTGTATGTATGTGTATGCATGTGTAATGTGTGTGTGTGTGTGTTTGTGTGTGTGTGTTGTGTGTGTTTATGTGTGCATGTGATTTACATTGCTGTGCTTGAGAGCCTCCATCTGTGTCTGCACATATACTTGGCCAATAAACACGATTCTGATTCTGATTTAAAGTTGATTCCGTGCTAAGTTGAATGAATTCAACTTAGCAAAGTTGTGTTGTACCCTCTGCTCAGACTCAGTCAAATGCAGCAAAAAAAAAAAACTCATCACAGTGGAAATGGAAAATTACCAAAGCATACTGCAAAAGCAACTGTTTCCTGTTGCAAAGAAACTCGATTGTTTCAACTGCCATTGAAGCAAATGAATTGAAGGAAATGCAGCATACGGTGATGTCAATGGCTTCTAGACTTTAGGCAGTCAATGACTGCAAACAGTTTTAATCTGAATGTTAAAAACAGCCCTTGTATTTAAAATTTTGTTAGCCAGTCAAAATTAGTTAAAGTTTTGTTAAAACCATTTATCAATCAAAGTGAAAAGTCTGCACATTAATCACAACTTTACTGTTTAAATTAGAATCCACTGTGGTGGTGTACAGAGGATGCCACATTATAATTTATGTCACCTTTCTCTTTGTTTGAACTTCAGCAGGTCATCTTTACCATGTCTGCATACTCATACATACATACTACATACTGAGTTGCTGCCATCTGATGTGTTTATTAAATATTTGCATTCAAAAGCAGTCAAACATTTACATCTAATGACGTGGACAGAGAGTGTTAAAGGGCCTATACAAATGTTGATAAGCATTTTGCTTATCAACAACAGGAAACAGATCAGGGACATTAATTGTTTGGTCCCAAAAAGCTAAGTCATTACATTTTGGAACACGAGTTGAGATATGGCTAATAATTTTTGGTCAAATTAACCATTATCAGACACTGTTTCAGGAGTCAAATTAATACCCATGAATCAAATCCACTGAACGACTACCCTGAGGTACCCCTGAGCAAGATACCGTCCCTACACACTGCTCCCCGGGCGCCCAAAGGCTGCCGACTGCTTCACAGAGTGAATGGGTTAAATGCAGACAGGGATTTCCCCATGAGGATTAATAAAGTATATGTTATTATTATTATTGACAATGAGAAAAAGGCACCAAAAAGAAGCAAAATGACAGGAAAAGTAACAAAAACTATGTGAAGAAACAACACTGAAACACACAATTATGACAAAAAGACTAAAATGCAAAAATCAAAACAAAAAAACATCTAGCATACAGAGATGTCAGATAATGGAAAACACCTATATGATGTATAGGTGAATGCACAAAATAAATACAAATTTCAACTTCCTCATTGTAGGTGTGTCTGCCCTGTAGGATGAGCAGGGAGGGCTTTTATCCATCTGTACCCAGTGCCTGTATTTTTCATAATCTGTCCCTGGCTGCAACCTGCAGAGGACAACTTACACTTCTTAGCAAAATCCAGACTGAACCATAACAGCTTCCCAGTAGGCTAGCTTACTTTATATAATAGAGCTTGAAGAACCGGATAGACTAAAGAACAATGTCGTTGCTCTTGAGTAATTTTAAATTTGGTCTGTTTTTTCACACGGTAATCGAAACACGTCTACGGTTGTGACACAGGCAACGCCTTCTCCCAGCTTCTCTATCCACAGTGAACGAGTCTGACGCTTGCAGCTTCTCCTTATATAAACATAACGTTTAGCAGTAGTACCGCCTGTGTGTGATATTCGACGTTCCTATTGGACGGCTGGACTGTCAATCGACAACGTCCAGGGGACGCTACCGTGCTTGGCCTGTGGTGTACTGCTGTCAACATTAACGGGTGTACCAGCTACATTTAGCCGGATATAATATTCTAACGTGGTAAGACGACGTTTTTTTTACAATGTTCCCATCAGTTTGGGATGAGAAACCTCAAAGTTTACAGTTCTGTTTTTAAATATATTAATCCTCTCTTTATGTCGGTTTAAGCGGCCATAGGCTCTTTTAGGTATCGTCGCCCATCCTTTGAGGTTAGCTTTAAAGCTTTACAGCAACATGACAAAAAAGTGCTTATATGCTGGCTAGCTATCGTTAATTGTTGTTTTATCTTCAGCAAATAAAGAGTAAGGGTTAATGAGTGCATCTGCTGTAGCTAACTCTCAGCCGGCTAAAAACAACCTGTGACCTTTTGCTGGCTCTCTCTAAAAGAGGTCCCTGCTCCACAAACGTGTGATTCATTAGGATGTACATCTCAAGCTGGACACAGATCCTTTTTGCATCTGTGTCAAATCTTTACTTTGCTCTCTACATTGCCTCTTTGTTAATTTCTGTTGAATTTGTGCAGGTGCCTGCAGCAAACTCTCCGGATGTCCAAGTACAAACTGTTTCTGCTGAGACATGGAGAAGGGGCCTGGAATAAAGAGAACCGATTCTGCAGCTGGGTGGACCAGAAGCTGAGTGAGAATGGGGTGAAGGAGGCCCAGGACTGTGGAAGGCTCTTGAAGGAGCAGGGATACAAGTTTGACATCGTGTTCACGTCCATACTTAGCCGCTCGATCCAGACAGCATGGCTGGTGATTGAGGCTATGGGTCAGGAATGGGTCCCTGTTGTCAAGTCCTGGAGGCTTAACGAACGACACTACGGCTCTCTGATTGGACTCAACCGGGCAGAAATGGCTCAGCAACATGGAGAGGAAAAAGTGAAGCTGTGGAGAAGGAGCTATGACATCACTCCACCCCCGATTGATGAATCCCACCCTTACTTCCATGAAATCTACAATGACCGTAGATACACCACATGTGATGTCTCGAAGGAGAAGCTTCCCCGAGCTGAGAGCCTGAAGGAGGTGTTGGACAGGCTGCTGCCATACTGGGACAGCACTGTGGTGCCAGTGATAAGGAAGGGCAAGACTGCCCTCATTTCTGCTCATGGAAACAGCTGCAGGGCCCTGCTGAAACACCTGGAAGGTATGCTACCATAACCTGCCATAAACAATGCTCGCTGAGACTTTGTCTCTGTAGGGTGAATGCATTCCTGCAATACTGTAGTTGAAATCAGCAGCTGCCTCTGAACTCTACAGTCTTCTGCTTCTGGTCATCAGAGTCAATGAATTGGAAAGGACCTATTTCACTTCCAGAATTGGAAAGTGGTCGACCTCTTGTCGAAAGGCCACTGAGTTTGTGTTACATTTGCAGTGACTATGACCTTTTATCAACCTGCTTGTACTGCCCGCTCTGTAACTTGACACATATTGGGTGTTACCGTACCTGTAGATAATTACAGGAAGCAGAGGATACATGCAGGCTGGAGCAGACTAACATTACAGCTTTGCTGAATATGATCTCATTCTCTAGCAGTGATTCAAACTAAAAGACTGCAAACTGTAATTGGTCATGGTTGTGAATTAGGGCTGTGCGATATGACCAAAATCTCATATCCCGATATAAGAATTCTATCGTCCGATAACGATATAAATCACAAAAATGTAACATTTTCTGTAAATTCTGTGAATCTCGGGCAGCTCGTCTTGCGGGAAGTGTTTCCAGCTGTGCGTCATGTAGCTGGTGTCGAGTGTTTTAACCTATGCATGAAACTATACATTTTTAGACATAAGTTGTAACAGCCGCCGTTTTCTTTGTGAGTATTTATTACACGGCGTGCTGCAGGGGAAAGCTTGTTCTAACGTTTGAGTCTAAGGTTTATTTTTTAGCACCTGGCGGCTCTTTTTTACTTCTCATCCGTAAATAATCTGCTCTTTCACGTGATTCAGTTTATTTTGAAAAGTCTCAACAGGATCTTGAGCTTTATTGTGAAAGGTTTATGTGGAACATAAACAAGCGGACACGCTATGGTGTTACCGTCGTTGTTGCTAACCACAACGCATAAAACAGGCGCTTGCCCGTCAGTAGTGTGGTTATATAAAATATAAGAGTAAGAGAGAACTTCAAGAAATTAATATAACCACTACAGTGACCATCAAAATGATGAAAAAATATTACCGTAAACAGTTTATTTTGCAACACCACGAAACAAACGATAGCGTAAAATGAAACGATAGACGTTTTTATATCGTCATCCGATATATATCGTTATATCGAACAGCCCTATTGTGAATGGCTTGTATTGGATGAATATTACTCCTCCTTTCTCCAGGTATATCAGATGAGGACATTGCCAGCGTGACTTTACCTACAGGGATACCTGTGCTGCTCGAGCTGGATGAAAACCTCAAGCCGGTGAAACCTCGACAACTGCTGGGAGACCAGGAAAAGATTCAGGCAGCCATTAAAAAGGTGGAAGACCAGGGAAAAGCCAAAACAACAACTTGAACGCATTGCAATAGTTGTAAGACGTAATATAGTTTCATTCTTGCTGCCTCTGAGCACTTTTTTTTTATTAGCTATGGCAAATGCCAAACTCAACAAACTTGAATAACTCCTTATTTAATAACAGACAACTGCAACAACAGATTGTCATTCTACTGGGACACGGAGAAGTTCAGAGATATGTGTGTGTGTGTGTGTGTGTGTGTAAATGTTTTAATGTTGTGCTAAATGTTTTTGTGTAAGCACTGAGAAGACATTTGGTCTGTAGCTTGAATGCCACTGTGAATGCCAGCTGGGTAACACTTAAGGGTTTTATTTATGTATTTATTTAGTTATTAGGTTTCTTGCACTGTAACTCTACTTTACAGATTCATAGCAATGCACTGATGTGGCAAAATATTAAAATGCAAAATATATTTCGTCTCTTAAAGGTGTTTTTGTGTGACAGGGTTTCTAACCTGTGCCTTCAGTTTTTATTCGGCACCTGAAACATGTCTTTTATTGAAAGTGGACCTGTTATGCTTTTCCTTATTTACCTTCAGGTGTGCGCTGTTACATTGATGGATGGAAAAAGCTCAGGCTTCACTTGTTTGAAATCAGTTAAACACTTGGTTTCAAACAGTTTTTTTTTTCCTCTGGCCTCTCTGTGATGTCATTGAGAAGGGATATTCTTTATACAGCCATCTCAGGCGGACGGCTCTAGCGCTGACTACTTGGTTTAAAGGGAGAAACACTAAAACGTCTTGTTTCATACAGTGGATGAACTGAGGTGTGGCACAAAGGCCAGCTGTGAGATAAACTGGGATTATTTTGAACTGTGAATCATGCAAAGCTACTCGTGTAGAGTCCAAAAATATGAATATGGAGCTGGAAATCAGCAGAACAGGTTCTCTTTAAGAATAAAAGCACTCCATTAAGAAATCTTACCTCAGAAAAATTACAAACCAGCCCATTCATTCCAAGAATTGGGTAATAAAGCCACTCAAATGCTGTGAAATGCTGAAATTGAATGTGGATAAGTTACTGATACCTTTTAATGGCCTACTCAATGCAGCAGAATCTGCTTTAAACAGTACATCAACTCTGACACATAACAGATTGAGTTCAAAACACTTACACTCATGGATATATTGGTATGACAACTAGCTATTTTTATTTCTTAATTACAGTCCTACATGGGCCATTTGATGTTATGTAATGAGAGAAGATGTCACTGTTTGCATATTGTCTTACAGCAGAACTATTTTACCGTTATATGTGGCTCACACTGCTTTAATGTTTTTAATATGTTGTAAAGTGTGTCTTGTGTGTAATTGTTGTCTCTTTTTTTTTGTTTTTTTGTTCTCAGTTTCTTGCGTTTCGCTGCCACTGTAAGGCGTAACCGGTTTGTTAGGTCAACAGGCAAAATGGATACATTTTTAACATTTCTAGGTACTAAAGGGTAGAAACACTGATATATTTATATTTCCTGTAAGCTAGCTTAATGACCTCCCTGCTGTTCTCACCTTGCCATTTGAGAGTTGAATAAAAACTCTCAAGATGAATAAAATGGAATTCTAACTTTCCAAAAACAAACTTATTTCTGTGTTATGTTTCATTTTCAGCTTTGTTTTTATCTGATTGCTCTTTATTATTGAAGAGAAGGGTGTTCCAGATGTTGCCCTGATATACAGTCAACTATAAATTATGTGATGGAGCAACTGAACCAAATCGGGAAAATAAACAATAATGCTTGTTTTGGAAGTGCAGACATCCTCGCAATTTGGATTCCGGTCGCCTCGAGCCCGCTGGAATCAATAAACGACTGAGTCTGTTTGGCTACCGCACATGGACTCAGAAGAGTGGTTCTTCATTTCTCAACCCTTTCTGTAATTTGGCCAAACCACTGAGGCTGAGACCGGGAGAAACCCTCTAATTGGATGGAAATGCTCCTAAATGAAATGATCAATGTGATTGTTTTTATTCCAACTTATGTGGCAGGAGCAATACATGTATTTAACTGATATGCTAATGTATGGACCACCGTGTTTATATCTATCCTTTAACAATCAGACAGGCTCATTAAGTACATCTGTCATTTAACCCAATACATCTAGAAGCCAAATACTGCACTTCAGTCAGAAAGCTTTTTACACACAATAATGCAGCACTGCTAAACTGCATAGAAAAGAAAGCGCAAGTTAGAAAATTGAATCTATGTTTAATATTTTTAACCTTTATCAACCAGAGGAATCAGTTGCACTGCAATTTAAAGACATCCCTAAAGTTAACCTGTGTGCATACTCATGTCAACCCTGTGAAACTCAGTGAGTTTGCAGCTTGAGCAGGCGGAGCTGCACATTGCATGCTCTGCTTATAAACCCCTGGTCGCTCTGTGCCTGCTGATTTCCAGCCGCTTTGGTCTGCAGGCCTGGTAAGTTTAATCATAATGTGTGATGTCGCTTCACAAGGTCATTAGGGCAGGCATATAGGGATGTTGTGTTTTGTATTTAGACTGACTTGTGTGGAAAAAACTGTATAATCAGAGTGAAGTACATATTTACAGCTGCTAATGACTGTTGAATTTGCAGTGGTTTCATGTATCATTTGATGTGAGGACAAAAAGACGGGCTGGTTCAGATTTTGAAACACCCCAAAGAAGACTCTTGAAAAGATTTTTTAGGTTATATTTTATATGGATGCCTCACTTTTGTACTTCTTCTGTAGTACTAATTATTACATCTGAGCATGCCATCCTCATTCTAGATTGCTTGAAAAGAGATGAAACTGAAGAAATAGAACATAAATATAAGTGCACGACATTCATTGTTAAAGAAACTAAATGTTTAGATCTCTATGGGAGACTTTCCACACAGAGATATTAGGAGAACTTAATTGTATTCCCTCAATACAAGTTTTTAACATCCTCAAGCAGAGACAAGAGTGGGAAAGAGGTATCATGAAAACTGAAGTTGATGTGAAATATCTTTTTACACTGTGTTTATATTTTTATCTTTAATACTAGAAAGGAAATTTCATTGTTATAAATAAAATTGATTCTACTGGATCCAAGCTGCATAGAAAAGAACTCTAACAAGGAGTGACAGAAACAAAACAAGTCTCACAATCCCTTTTCATGAAGTAATTGTGAGCTTAATCATGTACAATTTGCTGGCGGGGACTTCTGCAAATAAGTGGTTTCAGCTGCCCATATTCTTGTTTTTCCTCCCTCCTTTCATGAAGCTTAGATACTTGCATCTTTCTGTGCAACAGAACGACAGAAGTCGAAGCCATAATTCAGTTTTAGTTTTCTGTTGCTCATATATTAAGCGGACGTCTGGCTGTGGACACACTGTTTGGTGTAGTGGACATGCCAAGTCGGCCTCCTATTCCTTAGATGGTATTGCAGATAAAGGCTGGACCACACTCGGTTGCAGCGTGCGAGTTTGTGACCGGAGGCTGATCTAGTCTGGGACTGGAAATGTGTTTGGATTTGAAGAGCATTCTCCCTCACCCATCTTGATTACAGAAATCGGGATGACTTTGTATCCTGAAAGTGAAAACAGCTGTGTATGCACAAAATGTAAAAGATATTGTTAACGCATTGGACTTCCAGTCTTTCATATCCAGTATGCACAAGTACAAGAGAACACATTCTCAGAAAGTAGAGCAATTCAGATATTTATGTTTAATGTTTAGTTGTGTATGACTTTTTCCCCCTTTTTAATTAGTACAGTCCAAACGCTATTGTCTGCATGGTGCCAACTGTGTCTGGATACAGATGGAAATACAAAATGTCTTTTGAGCGTGAACACATGGGAGCTGCTGCAGTTTGAGTTGAAAATCAGCCATTTAAAAAGTTGTGAATCAAGTTTGCCAACTGAGAAAGTGATACGGGAAAAATTCAGCTGCTGGTGTTTTAATGTGAGCACAAACGGGTCTTTGTGCCTCAGCAGTGGAGCGATTTGAAAGAAAAGCACACTGCATGGTCTCTGGTTGTACAGGTGGGGCACTCTAAATGGGAGAGGAAATGGTTTTCCACATGAGCAAATTACAAGAGGTTAAAGGGTGAACATTAGTGGCACTAATGTTAATGAAGTCATTTGTCAGCGATCAGTCTGCCATACAGGAGAAATAGCATTCCCAACACCAAGAGAAGAATGATTTGGAGTTAGGAATCATTTCAAGGGTCCTGCTTTTTCTCATGGTCTTTTTTAATAATCACCCTTCCAGTTTGGGTTTTGCCTCCCAGCACTATTTTTGGAAAGCTTATTCACGGTGATCACAATGGAAATAAGTTATTCCTGGGTTACCACTTTGTTTAGCAGCAGGTATTTTCTTGAGTAAACCACGATCTCTGTCCATGGCAGGGACATTACAACTAACACTGCCTGTGTACTTCCTTAAAAGGAGGCCAAGTACGCCATCTGAGCTGATGGGATGTGGAGCAGGGAGTGCACGTAGCTGCATCTATTTCCATTGAGTGCCCGGCTGAGGATGAAGCGATAACTTGGCTTTGAATTAGGATTATTTATTGAATTGTGTCACCACACATATTTCATTCCAGTCAATGATCGCTCCCACTTTGCAATGTTTTATCAGCAATCAAACAACAATTTCCATCAGCTGATTATAAGCTATTATAAACCATTTGTTTAATAAAACCAATCGGTGCTGCAGAGTCAAGAGCCGAAGGGCTCGAATTTACTAAAGGCCCCTGTCGCTTTGCGCAAAGCTGACAAGATAGTTGCAAATCTTCACATCAACAGCCACAAAACAGCACAGACTCCTTTTCGGCTCTTTTTACAAATATTTTAATGAGCAACAGAAAAGGTCACCAGTACAGTATGTTGTTGCTTGTAAACTGTGTGTGATTTGTATCCTGGTGATGGACTTTTTTGAATGTGACCATGTTTGGTCATGTGGAGTAAGCAGCTGTGGCTTCTTGATTGATTGCAAACGCCTCTCTGGCAGCTGTTTATCTACATATAAATGTGTTGAAGTACTTTTTTTTATCCTTCAGTGAGAAACTTGTCTGTCTTTTTTGATTTAGTTTCTGCAGCGCATCCTATATGTGCTGTAGATATTTAGCTGATGCAGTTTTGGGCAGGTATTAAACAGTCATATGATGTCAGTTACCAACCTTACAATTAGCCAGTCAGACAGAATACAAGTCAAAGGAATCGATTAAAGAAATATTCATGTATAGTTATTCTGACCTCGTGACTGTAGGCCCACCTAAAACACAAAGACTGGAAACAATGGGAAACGGCTACTTTACAGTATCTGTCACCCTCAGAGTTAACAATCTCAGCAGTAACTGACATGTAGCTATAAAGTCTGCTGGCATGTTTCTCTAAAATGATCATAATTTAGAAGAGTAGTATGCTGGAAAAGTTTATTTTCCTTTTTTTCTTGCATCCACAGTTATTGCTGGACTCATTGCAATAGAGACAGAGCTGTGCAGTTACTAGTATCCAGCTGTGCGCCTGTCTGTGGTGAACATTTCCTGATTGAAGATGTGAAGTTTTCTCTTACATGCCAAACCAAATGTTAATCACACATTAGGAACAGTGTTAAACAGAACAGAGTCTCTGTCTCAGGCTCTTTTTGATGTCTGACTGATACATTTGGAGACACTCTGTAAAGACACCATCAGTAAGGCAGTAATCACAAAGGCCGACAATATACAAACAGCACATGGTGTTTACACAAAACTGGAGAGCCAAAGGAGAAGCATTTAGCTGATGTAATTACGGGGCTTTTAGTGAAAGGCTTATAAGACTTATTACGAGCTTCGATGGACTACTTGAGGGATTCTCGGGCTAAATCCAAGTTGGCTTTCAGAAACGAAGAAGTCAAACGTGGGCTTACTGTGAATTAACCGCTTTGGATAAGGGACACTGGCATGGGTTACTATTGTGTTTTTCCAGGACTGTTTTTATTACTTAAAATTTTATAGGTACATGTGTTCAGTCACATCTATCTGAATATGCCAGAGACCTGCAGGCTTTCTTTTAATGTACTTAGTACATTAGCACTGACTGAATATTATTGTGATGTAGACTTTATGTCATGTTTGCAAAATGTGCTTCCTCATGATCTGCAGCTGGTTGTTTGGCTTCCTTTAAAGGTGAAGTTTTGCCATTCATTGCTGCTTCAGAAAGCTCTCCAGTTATCAGGTTGAATTCCCACTATTGGTTTGGGTTTTATATATTAGAACTAGTAAGGTAGCAGCATGGCACAGTGCTGCAGGGTAGCAGAAGATTGTGCTGTCATCATTTAAAGCAATAGTACCTAATAATGATTTGGGGGGACTTTTTTGTGAAAAAGAAAAAACCCAAATTATTATTGTAATTATTATTATGATTAGCTTAGCTTGAGATGAAGGCTGGGAAAGGTAGGAGCTGTTGTAAGTTGTAAAAAAATCGGTTAGCTACCAACACCTGTAAATGTTTAATAGACATTTCTGTTTAATTTATAGACAAATATACATGGTTTGACGCCGTTGACATTTTGGGATAAATAATAGCAGTGTAGACAGATATGACATGCGCACTGAACAGATGAATAGTGACATATAAATATATAGTTAGTGACGTGTACAGGTGATGAGAAGGGATTTTTTTGTTTAGGTGTAACCAGGCTTGCTTTAGCCTTTACCTCCAGTCTTTATGCTAAGTTAGGCTAAGTACCTGCATATTCTGACTGTCTTTGGTTTCATTGGAGTAAACGCATTCCCTCAGAAGTCACAGTTTTGTTTAGCTGTAAATGTCAGAGTTTGATTTTTTTACATCTGACTTAATGCAAGCCAGTCATATAAGGCTAAATATTCATGAACAGTGTGTTTTTTGTGATTCTTTTGCTGCATGAAAGCAGTGTGCTCAAGTAGCGGGAGAAATATATCTAAATCAAAGTGCCAGTGTGATCAGTGCTTCCACATATTTTTGGGCCTTCAACCAAAATATATATAACAAAATATAGAAAAAGTTATTCCTAGAGGTAATCTGAACTATACAAATCATCTGTCTGTTATGGGGAACTTGGAGAATAATGTCTGTGCTGTTAAGTGCATGTCTCTCAGTGTAGACAAAAGCTGGGAAGAAAGGCAATCACATTAGAAAGTTTAAACATTATAAAGTCTAAAAACTCTCAAGAGATTTGAACCTTTATAAATAGAGATCTTCACTGGCATCAGCGGACCAGTGAGGCAATGTTTGCGTTAGCCCATCCAAACATTCCTGCTTCACCATTCAGACATCTCTGAGTTGTTCAGCTCAGTCAGTCCTTGCGTGATGCTCCATAGAATCCATAATTCAGACCACCTTTTATGATGCTCAGACCTCTTCTCATCCCATGAGGCTGTGAGAGAGAGTGATGAACAGGTTGTCACTTGTGACCCTGAGAAGGATTAAGTCAGTGAACAAGTGACAAGTGAGTCTAACAGTTAGTTCACACAGAAAAGAAAGTCATCCTCATTCACAATCCTGGCAAATAAGCTTTGGTCATTGTCAGCGTACATCAGCTGATAGCCCAACTCATACCCTGATGTGCATCCAATAGGTGAATCCTAATAAAGGGCACTTCTTTAGACAGGCCACAGTTTCTGAGAATCTCCAGTCTGCTTTGCAACCCACCTTCTCCCCTGCACTCCCTTTCATGCTGCATCTGACCGAATGACTCATTGATCTGACCAAATATCCATCATTTATTTCTTTGTATAGCACATGGTTTGCAAAACACTACAATGTACTGTAGTTGCAAACAAATACAAGGCCTTTTGCTTGATTGCTAATGTGTAGTATACAATATAATCATTGTGCATTGGTGCTGACAGAAAATAGTCCCCAACAAAAACGTGTTTTATGCTGTTTGAAGTACATTTGCTAATAACTGCACTTGCATGTGTTATTAAGAGAACATAATGTTCATTTTAGCTTTTTTTCTCCAATGCTGAATTTTAGCTTGTTCTTCCAGATTTTAGAGAAAGTCCTTGTTTAATTCTGGTCTCTATAGAGCACCGTCGATTATATGTATATATTAAGCAATCTATTAGAAAAGCATAGAATAGAATAGAATAGAATAGAATAGAATAGAATAGAATTCAACTTTATTGTCATTGCACACGTCACAAGTACATGGCAATGAAATGCAGTTTGCATCCATCCTGAAAGTACATTAGCAATAATATAGATATATTACAGAATATAGATCTATTAGAGATATGATACAATGTACACGGTATGAAGGTATGTTATGAATAAGTATGTACAGGCTATAACTGAAGTGAATGTACAAGCTATATACAGGCTATGAACAGGTTATACGTATGGTTATAAATATGAAAAGCTATAGCAGATTATAGATATACAATTGCAAGTATTAATAAACAGTTGTAAAACTATAATTATTGTATTGTACAGTATGATTGTCTATACAGCATTTACAGTAGTGCAATCAAGATCAGTAAGATATGGATAAATTATACAGTAATTATATAAAGTGCCAGTGGTTGTAAGTGGTGGTTCAGTCCAGCATCAAAACGGGGGTGTCAGTTTTTCGGTGCCAATAAATCTCTGTTCAGTTTCCCACAAGGGTAAAGTCTAAAAGAGTGCCATCCTTTTCCTGGGAAACTCAACAGATTTGGGTGTTTCAGGGAAAGGGACGCTTTTGGCTCATTTTGTTTGTAAGTCTAAATGACTGTGTATGGTACCGGTCATAGTACAAACTAAACTGTGACATGCTTATGTCCCATTATGATGCACTGCTTACTGTTGGTGGGCTCCTCTGCAGATCTGAAAATCTTGAAACAAAAATACAGCGATGAGAGTGAAGTGGCCCTCTTTAGTATAACCTTATATGACCAAGAATGAAAGTAAAGCTAGCCGGGTTAAGCTTTCTTTGAACTGCCTTATAATGTATTGTATGATTGTTTCTAAGGCTAGAAAATAGAGTTGTTTGACCTTAAGTTAAAAAGTGTGATGTAATCTCCCAGTGCTGGCTCTTGTTCTGTTTCTATTGTGAAAGACAGGAATGCCTATTTGTCATGGGTTAGAGCTTCCTAAAGATAGTTGCAGTCTTTTTGGCTCAAGACTAAACTGATTTTATTTTCTATTTTCAGTACAGGGTGCATGACTTTCAGCTGCAGTCTCACAAAAAAATTGGTATGATGTTTTCTAAATCAGCACGGCCCAGCGACCGACTAAGTGTTGCTGCTTGCACTACTAGCAGTAGGAGGGCACCTACAGTGGGGCAAAAAAGTATTTAGTCAGCCACCGATTGTGCAAGTTCCCCCACTTAAAATGATGACAGAGGTCAGTAATTTGCACCAGAGGTACACTTCAACTGTGAGAGACAGAATGTGAAAAAAAAATCCATGAATTCACATGGTAGGATTTGTAAAGAATTTATTCGTAAATCAGGGTGGAAAATAAGTATTTGGTCACCTCAAACAAGGAAAATCTCTGGCTCTCACAGACCTGTAACGTCTTCTGTAAGAAGCTTTTCTGTCCCCCACTCGTTACCTGTATGAATGGCACCTGTTTGAACTCATCATCTGTATAAAAGACACCTGTCCACAGCCTCAAACAGTCAGACTCCAAACTCCGCCATGGCCAAGACCAAAGAGCTTTCGAAGGACACCAGGAAAAGTATTGTAGACCTGCACCAGACTGGGAAGAGTGAATCTACAATAGGCAAGCAGCTTGGTGTGAAAAAATCAACTGTGGGAGCAATCATCAGAAAATGGAAGACATACAAGACCACTGGTAATCTCCCTCGATCTGGGGCTCCACGCAAGATCTCATCCCGTGGGGTCAAAATGATCATGAGAACGGTGAGCAAAGATCCCAGAACCACACGGGGGGACCTGGTGAATGACCTGCAGAGAGCTGGGACCAAAGTAACAAAGGTCACCATCAGTAACACACTACAACGGCAGGGAATCAAATCCCGCAGTGCCAGACGTGTTCGCTGCTGAAGCCAGTGCATGTCCAGGCCCGTCTGAAGTTTGCCAGAGAGCACATGGATGATACAGCAGAGGATTGGGAGAATGTCATGTGGTCAGATGAAACCAAAGTAGAACTTTTTGGTATTAACTCAACTCGTCGTGTTTGGAGGAAGAAGAATACTGAGTTGCATCCCAAGAACACCATACCTACTGTGAAGCATGGGGGTGGAAACATCATGCTATGGGGCTGTTTTTCTGCCAAGGGGACAGGACGACTGATCCGTGTTAAGGACAGAATGAATGGGGCCATGTATCGTGAGATTTTGAGCCAAAACCTCCTTCCATCAGTGAGAACTTTGAAGATGAAACGAGGCTGGGTCTTCCAACATGACAATGATCCAAAACACACCGCCCGGGCAACAAAGGAGTGGCTCCGTAAGAAGCATTTGAAAGTCCTGGAGTGGCCTAGCCAGTCTCCAGACCTCAACCCCATAGACAATCTGTGGCGGGAGTTGAAAGTCCATGTTGCTCGGCGACAGCCCCAAAACATCACTGCTCTCGAGAAGATCTGCATGGAGGAATGGGCCAAAATACCAGCTACTGTGTGTGCAAACCTGGTAAAGACCTATAGTAAACGTTTGACCTCTGTTATTGCCAACAAAGGTTATGTTACAAAGTATTGAGTTGTATTTTTGTTATTGACCAAATACTTATTTTCCACCCTGATTTACGAATAAATTCTTTACAAATCCTACCATGTGGATTCATGGATTTTTTTTTTCACATTCTGTCTCTCACAGTTGAAGTGTACCTCTGGTGCAAATTACTGACCTCTAGGGATGGGTATCGTTTAGGTTTTATCTGATACCGGTGCCAAATCGGTACTGTTGAAACGGTGCCGGTGCTCAAACGGTGCTCAAACCGGTGCTTAAAGAATGGAGAACACAAAATTGGTCCAAAAACCTCTCATATTCAGCTGGTTTTTTGTAAAAAGATAACAATGTTAGCCTTTTCTGCAGCTATGGGGCATATATGGTATCACTCTTAGCTGGAAGCAGTGCTTAAACAATGGAAAAAAATACAAACTCTGTCCAAAAACCTCTCATGTTTAGCTGTTTCCCTCTTTTTCTTTGGTCATTTTAGCCTTTTTGGCCAGGGTGAAGGGAGTATCTGCCATCAAACAAGAAGACAGCCGCATGTAGCTATGATGATGTTTGCTAGTTTACCTTACATGCATTAATGTAATAACGTGGTTAGCCTACTCAACGTAAATTACACACAAACAACATTAAGCTACTCACGCAGAGAAGAACGGCTGCTGCTGCCATCAAATACGGCGCATTTCTCAGCTTTTAAAAAAAAACGCTATGCGTTGCCAGGTGTTTCATCAGATTCGAGGTGTTACCTCCTTTGACAGTATCACAGTATCAGCTTAAAGCACTTGTTGCAGGCTGCTGAGTTTGCATATTTTGCTGTGAAGTACAGCCAGACTTTTGACCGCTTCGCCTTGGGCATTTTTAATCTGTAGCTCTGCATAAAAGAACGTACGTACCTGGCCCCGCCTACTATCCTCGGAAACGTAAAATGATTGGCTAGAAGTGTATCACAGCTCAGGAAAAAAAAGCACCGAAATAAAGCACCGAAATGTGCGCTGCTTTTCGGTCTGGTTACTACCGTTTATGTCAGAACCCATCCCTACTGACCTCTGTCATCATTTTAGGTGGGGGAATTTGCACAATCGGTAGCTGACTAAATACTTTTTTGCCCCACTGTAGGAGCAATTGGCTAGTTGCACAACTTCATGTTCATCCAAAGAAAGAGCAAACATTTGGAAAACTATAATTTTATTGCATGCTGAACACTGGATTTGAGCAGTCTTATTCCAATAACAAATGTGGGATCAGCAGCAGCCCATTTATAAATATATACTTTGGTTTATTCCCTAACTTTTCAATAATTTGCTGTCCTTCAGCTATTTTAACCAACCAGGGATGTGATGACAGTGGAGTAGAAGCAGGATTTCACTAGACAGGTTCCTACAGGACTGCCAGACACTCACACACACAAAAGTTCCCCCTCACACTCACATTTTCAGCCAAGAACCATCAGTTACCTTAGCATCCATGTCTGTAGTGGGAGGACACTGTGGACACAAAAACTGCTATAAATGAAGGATTTTGTGTCAGCCTAAGAAGCCATTTTATCTAAGTCTGTGCATTTAAATGAACCCTCAGTTCTTTTCTCTAAGCCAGAAAGACTAGCAATTAGTTACTGGGCACAGGCTGTATGACGTTAGTGAGCTTTGGGAAACCCTGCAGGCCAGATTACAGCTTTATTATTACTAAAATGGGGGCTTTGGTTTTCAGTTGATTGATCTAGCTGAACAGTTGATTGTAGATTATAAGCTTTGGCAACCTTTTACAAGAACTATGATTTTATCTGTGATGCTGGAAACTCTAATTACCTTTTAAATGCACAGGAATGCCCCGCCTCTGAAGTTCAAAGAAACCTGTTTGTAGATTGCGTTTCCCACTGGATCTCTTTATCTGTTTTCAATGAAACTACAATAACAGCATAGGGAAACACGAGGAGTCAAACATGTTTGAATAATTTAATGAGAGAGAAAAAATTGCACTCTTGTTCCTCTATTTAATAACAAATGTATCTGTCCAGTACAGAGCCAGTAATTACAAATATTATTCATTATAGTAATTATTAGTTGGAAAAAAGTAATTAAAAGGCTAATGGCATTTTTTTTTCTTTGGCAACTGAAAACCAACGTCATGCCAGGCTAATTGCTGAAATATAAACCACTGCGCACTGCAAAGCTGTCCTGTGACCAGTAAGTGTTGTGCAGTGAATAGCGTTTTAGAAGCACGGAATAATTCTGTGGAAACCTTTATAAATTAAAACCGACACATCTGACATAAGCTAGATAAAGCAGACAAGGTACAGTAAGCAGAATAAGACAAAGTTTAAGTCCAAATTCAGAGATCAGGGAGGGAAAAGTGAGAGTCAGAGGGAGCGAGCAGGAGTCTGCCTGAGGAGGAGGGAGGCTGAGAAAGAAAAAGAGGAGAGCAGAGAGGCAGGCTTTGCCTTTTCTGGTAGTTGTAGTCACTGCAAAGACAAGCAGGAATTCTTTTTGCGCTGCAGAAGGACTGAGATATAAACCAGACTGTGGGAGCTGATATATGACAGGAGAGGAGTCTCTGTTGTCCGTGGACTAAACTTTCGCTATTGCTAAGGTATTGTAAACCAGCAGACAGAAGTTTTTATTGATTTTTTCATATGTTAAAAAAAGTTTGGGTGGGCCCTTTGTCATATTGCAATGTGTGTCTGTTAATCTGGACCCTACAAGCTGCTGTTAATTGAGTTTAAACTTTTTTTTTTACATGTGCATTAAAAAGTAAATGTCCATTTCATTTAACTTAGGATACTCATGCTGACATTATATTTGTGTCTTTTAGTGAGAAAGCAAGGAGAACCTTTTGGCCACCATGGATGACGACTTTGACCGCCGCATGGAGCTGAGGAGGCAAAGGAGAGAGCAGATGCGCCTTGAAGCTGAAAAGTGAGTAATCCTGTAAAACCTGCGCAAAACAACACATGCACACACACACAAAAGACACAGTCCTGAGCATGCAGACTTAAAATTACAAGTGAAACTCACAAAAAAAGGGTGAATGCACTGTGAATATCAGAACATCTTACACCACATCATCTTAAATTAAAGCCTCATTAGCATTGTTAGCATGCAAAGTATTTGTGTCGGCTCACAAAACAAACCGGATAGATTTTATATTTGATTAGCAGGGCCTACTCACCCACTCCGAAACACACACACACACACACACACACACACACACACACACACACACACACACACACACTTTTTTTTTTAGTTTTTAAACAGCAGCTGTTTCCCAGTCACATCTGTGGTGACACTTTTAAACCCTTGGATGCAGTGAGCCATTCTGAAAACATTAAACAAGATGTTCCTCTTCTGATCGTTCTTCTGTGCCCTCCGATGATTGGTTCGTCTCATGGACACATGCTCAGTGAGCAGGCCTTTCTATATATGCATACTATATGTTGTTTGATGTATGGAAGGATGCATGATGGAGTTTTTTGTCTCCACACGGAGCAGAAGGAAGAGCCGATAATGGCCCAATGATCTCCACACTATCCTGAGCTCATTAAGGGGACCGTCATCTGTGCTGCTGTTTGGGTTTACCTTTCATTCTCTGTTGTTTCATTCAGTCTCTTTCATGTGCTCAGTAAATTAAACAATAATGTTTAAAAGATGGTGCTGATATCCACCCCAGTGGTGTAAAGTAGAAGGTTTGTACTTGCTGTGACCTCAGGTGGAGTAGAAACAAAGTGAGAGATGCTGACACTTAAAGATGTCAGAAGTGTTTAATCGCAGAGCTAATTAAACTGATGATCAAACACTGCGGTCACTGCATTTTACTCTCTGAATGGATTTGAAAAGATTATGATCACTTTAATCCTTTATGTGATCATATAATCAAGATGTCCAAACATAGCCCAGCATGTTGTGCTTTTTCCAGTCGGGTGCTGTCATATCAGATGTGCCATCAGTGCCCAAGCAACGAAGAGCATTCCTTGCAATTTTCTCACAGCCGGCCATGCCAAACCAGCCTGCCCTTCCTTTTATGCCTTCCAGTTCCTCTCCAAACGCTGCCGACACTGGAATGTTTTGACTGTCATTTTTATTCCAGTGCATAATAGCCTGCTCCGAGGGCTTCAGACTTACACTGCTTGAGCTGAGCTTTTTAGCCTCTTTCCTTCATTTCACTCAGCACCTCTGTTAGCCAAGTAGCTCCCATCATATTTCCCCTCATTTATTATGCTTCGTGTCCCTCGGGCTGGTTGTCTGGAAATGTAACTGTGACATTTTGACAGCACTCAGTCAGGAAGCTTCAAGCTTTGGCTGGGGTTCTCGCCAGTGTCCGGCAGCCTCGCCTCTGTCAGTGCGCCCCAGGGTGGCTGTGGCTACAATGTAGCTTACCATCACCAGTGTGTGAATGTGTGTGAATGGGTGGATGACTGGATATGTAAAGCGCTTTGGGGTCCTTAGGGACTAGAAAAGCGCTATATAAATACAGGCCATTTACCATTTAATTGGATTGCTTCCTCACTGATTTCTCTAGGTGATCCGTGCCACTTGGAGAAATCTTTGCCTGTGGATTTATTGGCTTTCCGCCTCATTTGGGTCTTTGTTGCTGTTTTAAAGACAGAAAGGATTCTTGCGGTTGCCTTCCACCTCTCGCAACATCTGTAAAAGATTGCCTCGCAGATTCAGGAAGAGCAGAGGGAAATAATACCCGTGTGCTATCAATGGACCATTTCAAGCTCCCTCTCTGTCTCATAAAGCCTGGTAATACTTAAAAAGATACTCCCAGGCATGTTGAAAGATTAACTGTGGAAGCATTCAAAGCTGGATGAAAGTCACTGACAGGAGATATGGGGTTGATGGAGAGGAACAGCATTGTTCTGCATCCCTATTCTGTTGCTTTTTCTCCCTTTTTCATATATTACATGTTGTAGTATTAAGTCCCAAGTGAGCCAGTCTTTTGAAGTACACGCATCTTCTTGGATGTGACATTTGCATGTGTAGCACGTGTGTTTATAATTATTTCTTATAGACTATTTTCCTCTCAGTTGTGGTATCTCAAATCTTCATCGTGTCTTTTAAAATCAGCTTTAGATGGTATGGCTTTAGCTTCTCATGTGGTCAACATAAAAATGTCACATATCACGTATTTCTTTTGGAGGAAATTGTGTTTTTGATTTATGTGAAGTTTTTTAAATTTTTATCAGGAAAAACACTTGTTTTGTCACTTTAGGTTTCTTAAAAACATAAAATAAAATGTGTATGGGAAACTCCACTCTACACTAAAGCCTTACATAACATGTCATAGTGTGTCACAAGTAAAGTAGGCACAACCACGAGGTCCATGGAGCTCAAAGCATTTACAGTTAGGTCCATAATTTGTTTTCATCTGTTCATCTATACAGCGTCAAAGTGAATTTGCAGTCAGCTTTTAATACTAGTACAAATACTAGAAGAGGAAAGTACCATTGGGAACGATCCAGCATTCTCACGTAGGCAAACGTGTAGTAAAAAGACAGAGACAGGAAGTTAAACTAATAGGCATACACAAGCAAAGTGATAGGCAAAAAACAAAAAACAAAACATGAGCCGAAACTATATCACAAACTCCAAACCAAGGCATTTACAGATTCAATAAAGGACTAGATGTTACAATCTCTGATAATGCATTGCTTCAAATGAAGAAAGTCTTGAGGGATGGCTACTATGAAGAAAGGCAGCCTGAAAGCTTTACCAGCGGGACACATCATCAGTTGTGGCTTAACTTCACAGGGTGTTTCGGGCCTTTTATCACAAATTATTTAACTTCCTTGGTTAGGTTTAGGGATTAGAAATCTGATCTAGAGTATAATTTTTAAAGACAGCTCATCAATAGTGGACCTTGGATTCATTGGGTGTTTTAGCCATTAACACTAGACAGTGATATTTTAGCACAAAAGCTGCCATTGAGCCAAAGTAGCTTTCACGTGGATTGACGTGTTTTCATGGTTTAACCCAAAAAACTAAAATGCATTTTAAACAAAAGACTGTAATTCTGCACATGTGCTCTTTCAGAACAGGTAACACCAATGATGATGATGAGGAAGAGGCTCGGGAGCGAAGGAGACGCGCAAGGGAGGAGAGAAAGAAGATGAAAGACTCAGAGGAATCTGGTACGACTGAGGTGATCGACACTAACAGGTAAGATGTGTAGCCATCATCTAGAATGAGGTTAAATAAGTAACTTCCCATTAGGGGTTTTCTTAATGAAAAAAACTTTTTTTTTGACGTATGAAAAATAAATTTACACACAAGTTGAATTGTTGTGTATAAAAGCAGCACATTTTATTACCTTGGCCTATTGCACAAATTAACTGTGTCACAAAAAACAAAAAAGTGTTTTTTCATTTAATTTTATTCAAATGCTTTTTTGTTCCTGCGTAAGCGTCACTGAGAGAGAGAAAAAGAAAAACGCAGCAGCTCTACAGCCTATCTAAGTGTTTGGTATTGATAAAGCCCTCCAGCCTTAATATTTGGAAAGCTCCAGCGGTTGTGAGGTTCTTGGATTGATGTTTTCGCTGGTTAGCCACAGGAGAAAATTCCACTCAGAAAGACTTGTGGGTTCATCACACTTGATCAGACCAAAACATTTGATAGCAGCCAAGATTTTGAGGTTCGACTTTGATTGAATTTAATCTTTGGTGTTTTGTTTTTGTTCTTTAATTTTTCAGCGTGACAGAGACAGAGTCCTCCACGGCCGTAAACGAAGGGGCAGATGATGATCAAGCTTTGCTGGAGCGCCTCGCCAGAAGGGAGGAACGCAGGCAAAAGAGGATGAAGGAGGCCATGGAGAGACAGAAGGAGCTCGATCCCACAATTGGCACCACCAATGGCACAGACGTCACATTGGAAGAGCAGACTTTCATCAGCATCAGCAGGCAACAAAATACAGAGGAGGAGGAGGAGGAGAAGAAGGAGGAGGAATCTGCCCAGGAGGAGGTGACGAGAACTGATACTAACTCTTGGAGGAAAGAAGAAGAAGACACAAAGGAGGACGAGAAGGTAAGATGTGTTTCAGCCTTTTTGTTTGTTTTATAAATTATAATGTATTTACTGGGGAAAAAAGTTTTTATATTGTGATTTTTTTTATTGATTAATTGATTTATTTTTGTTGTGATTGTCAGGAATCTGTTGAAGAATCAAGAACACAAACAACAGAAAATGAGGTAGAGTTTTATGTCTTTTTACCTCTTTTAGACTCATTAATCCAACTCCATAAAACTGACGGGAAGTAAATTTAATTTGTTTTTGTAGGAAGAGACTGAGGAGAAGGCTGCAGCAACAGAGGTGGACACTGAGGAGCCAGGTTTAGAAAATAAAGATGCTGAAGATGAGCCTGCGCCTGGTGTTGACAATGAAGAAGAAGAAGAAAAGAAGAGGCAAGAAGAAGAAGAAAAGCATCAAAAGGAAATGGAAGAAAAGCGGAGGATAGAAGAGGAAGAAAGACAAAAAAGGGAAATGGAGGAAAAACTCCAGAAGGAGGAGGAAGAAAAGACACTAAGGGAGGAGGAGGAAAGGAGAAAGAAGGAAGAAGAGGAAAAACAACAGAAGGAAACTGAGGAGAGGCTTAAACAAGAGGAAGAGGAAAAACAAAAACAAGAGATGGAGGAACAAATGAAAAAAGAAGAGGAGGAAAGACAGAAAAGAGAGCTGGAAGAGAGACAAAAGAAAGAAGAGGAAGAGAAGCAGAACACCGAGGTGGAAGAGAGACTGAGAAAAGAGGAAGAGGAAAGGCAAAAAAAGGAGCTGGAGGAAAAGAAGAAGAAAGAGGAAGAGGAAAAACTGAAAAGGGAAATGGAAGAAAAGAAAAAGAAAGCAGAAGAGGAAAAACGAAAGAAGGAAATGGAAGAGAAGAAGAAAAAGGAGGAAGAGGAGAAACAAAGGAAGAAAGAAGAGGAGGAGAGACGAAAAAGGGAAGTGGAAGAGAAGAAGAAAGTAGAGGAGGAAAAAAGGAAAAAGGAGGCTGAAGAGAAGAAGAAAAAAGAGGAAGAGGATAAGCGCAAAAAGAGAGAGATGGAAGAGAAGAAGAAGAAAGAGGAGGTATTGATGGGATTTGTGGGACTTTTGTGTTAATGTAACTATTTGCAAAGTAAAAAAACACTCTTTATTTATGTGGGTTTGTTCTTGCTTTGCTGTGTGATGTGGTTTTGTGGTTTGGTCACAGATCACAGTGCAGTCGCAGTGTTTTGCTGGAGGTAGTGATATCAAGGATGCTGCAGTGTCATAGCTCTTTAGCTTACATCTGCTTTGCATTCACTACCAGTACTCCACTATTGTTTGATGGCCTTTGTCCTGTGTGTGTGTGTGTGTGTGTGTGTGTGTGTGTGTGTGTGTGTGTGTGTGTGTGTGTGTGTGTGTGTGTGTGTGTGTGTGTGTAACACTGGATGCTTGCTGATCTTTTCTTTCTCTCTTATTTTCACATCTTCGTGTGAAGGAGGAGAAGCCGAAGAGATTTGGGTTTAAGGAGAAGGTAAAACAATACTAGCTGTCAATATTCAATATGTGTTTATTTTTCTTTTATGGAAGAAAAACTTTTCTTTTCCCGTCTTTTTTGAAAGATTGAACCAACCAAACAGAATGGAGCTGTCATTGAAAGTAAATTAAAGAAAACAGAAAAGACATCAAGGTACATCTTGGCAAACTGTCTCCACAATGTAATGGGACCACTGCTTATAGACAGTCAATGATTTTGATCACTGTTAAGTCTAATCTGCATATTTTAACATGTGAATTAAATAAACTGTGCCTGTTTGCGAGCAGGGACAATCCGCCCTCCACTAAAGCAGAAGACCTGGAGCGACAGGAGGCTGAGCGAAAACTGCAAGAGCTGAAGCGCAGACGAAACAATGCGGAAAGTGAGGAGTTTGAGAAGATGAAGCAGAAGCAGCAGGGTGCCGAGGCAGAGCTGGAGGAGCTGAAGAGGAAGAGAGAGGAGAGGAAGAAGATCCTCGAGGAAGAGGAGAGGCAAAGGAAACAGGCGCTAGAGGAAAAGAAAGCCAAGGAGCAGGCGAGGATGTGTTATTTGACATTCAGGGGTTAAATATACCAATTTAAGACAGTGCATGGGTTTGGATATGTGCTATTTATCATATGTGTGGCTACAGAAATGTGACAGCAAAATGGGGCTTTTGTAACAGGAGGAGAGAAAGAGGATGAAGGAAGAAATAGAGAAAAGGAGGGCGGAGGCTGCAGAGAAGAAGAAACAGATGGAGGAGGGGTCTACAAAACCAACCTTTACTATCAGTCCCAAAGGCTCCTCTAAGGTGAGTGTCTGAGAATTGGTTCGTACGGCTTAGTTGTCACACAAGGTTCACTGAGTTGAGTTTACACACACAGTCTCGGTTGTATTTGCCCAGATCCTGCAAAGCCAGCTAAACATATGGCCACTTATCCACAGTAGAAACAAAAAGTGTCTGTGTATCTTTTTAGAGTAATTTAAATAAATGCTTTATTATACTTTGAGCACTATAATAATAACAAACTTTGAAGTCATAGCCAGATATCTGAAAACCCAGCTGAATAGAGAAAAATGCTTTTATTATAACTTGTGTGAGTAAACTCTTGAAAATAGTGACACTGTAATAGTACAGGCTGTAAAATATAGCTGTCTTGTATAAATAATGTATCTGGTTTTTATAAACTTTTATGTAATTGAAAGAAATTCCTTGAGTTTTTTTTTTTTGTCACCATGAGGTTGGAAGGCAACCAGAGACTCAACGACATGTACTAAGCAAATAACACACTGTTTCATTTTCAAATCTAGGTTTTCTCACATACTGTGAGATGATTTGGAGTGCTGCCTGGTTCATTTTGTTACTTGATGACAGAGCCAGCCAACCTGTTTCCCCCTGTTTCCATGCTTTGTGCGAAGTGGAGCACAGATATTGTTGTTCTCCCTTTATGGTCAAACATTTTTTCCTGACTACTGTTTTTGTTCATTTGGCATTCCCTTATCAAGTTCTGGTTTTAATTCCACTGATATAAGCTGTATGCTATTGATTAAAAAAAATAATGACACCTTGTGGTGCAACGCTACCATAGCTTTTTTTGTAGAGTGTGTCTTTTGTCGTGTCCCCCCACCTCACAGCACTGACCGGTCATGGCAGATTGCTGCCCCTTCCTGACTGTTCTTCTGATTTGGCGCTATATAAATAGAATTGAATTGAGTTGCAGAATGTGATTTGTGGCTTTGAAACGCTACTTGGTGTAAAAATCCACATTGTTTTGTGCAGATTGGGGAGAAGGCAGAATTCCTCAGTAAATCAGCCCAGAAAAGGTAAGCCACAAAAAAGATTTTTTTCCAGTACAAGAGAAAACGATAAATAAGTGGTTGGTGGCTTTTACTAATGCCCAGTGCCTGGTTCATCTGTGCAGCACCACAGCCAGAGTGTCACACACTCCTATTGTCTCCAAGATTGGCAACAGAATGGAACAATACACTTCTGCCATCCAGGTGAGAGCTGATCTCTATGTTAAATATTAATCACCATCCTTAATAAAGGTAGCAGTAATAGTCATGTTTTATTTGAACATATATTCTTTTAAGTTGCAACCAATGCAACAACCTTAAGATGGTCCATTTGAAGTCAGAGTATGATGCATCAGCTACACGAGAAACACATTTTTCTGGTGTAAATGGTTTAAATGGAGCAAGTCTCACATCCTATGTATGGTTAAGTGTCATCGACTCATCTCTATTAATGGGTCAAACCAGGCTGAGAGGTGAAGTGTAGTGTTAGTTCAGTCAGATGACACAGTCAAGCTCAACCCACGGTTCATAATGACTCACATTCAGCACATCCAGTAGACCTATTTCATATGAAATAGAAGGTAAACACAGGTATTATTAATCACACCAATTAAGATTCTCCACCTAATACAATAGAATCTACACATATTTAATTAGCGATGCCTGTTTATTTACTATTTCAAATCAAAATGATTACCTGGAAATAGTTCTATTGGCAAATCTCATTGCAGCCACTATTTAAGCTGCTTATCCTGCTTACTTGTGCTTTACAACCCACCTTCAGCCCAGCTCATCCTGGTGTCTGACTTGATTAGCGTTTGTCTGTTGTAATTTTTTCCTCCTTTGCTCCATACCCTTTGGGAGATCTTTGCTGGTGGTCTCCCTGTCCCAGGCCTTTCTTACCCACACTTCCATGTATGCACATAGATGGGTGGGTAGGTCCCAGAACAGAGCAATACTTCCAAATATAGGTTGTAGATGGAAAGAATAATTATTTTTAACTAATGTGAGTCTGACTAAAATGGTAATGGAAAAAAAAGCTGGACAGTAAATATTTGTTAAGACTGAGGAGCCATCAAGATTTAAATTTAGATAAGATTTAAAATCTTATCTAAGTAAATGTAGCAGATAAAATGTTCAATGTTAGCCTGCGAATTTGAAATATACACATATGAAGGGTGTATATTTCAAATTAAATATGTGTAGATTAAATTTTTTTTTTTTTAAAGCTGTATTTTCTTCACTTGGTACTAAATGATTAAAAGTTACAGTTAGTTATATTTGTATTGCAACATGGACCTAATGTCAAAGCTCTGAAAAGTGCCGATCATCATTTTGAGGCTTTTTATCTCAGTAAATAGTAGAATAAAATTGATAAATTGAAATGAAGCACAGTTATCTTAAAATTGTGCTTAAGTACATTAATGTTCTTGGGTAAATTTAAATCTATGTTGTTATTTGTGTCCCTGAGCTTGCTCCTGTGTTTGCCCATGTAAATGTAACTAAATACATCTTTGGGTGCCTAGAAAAGCGCTATATAAATGCAGTCCATTATTATTATTATTATCTTTTTACAGGGAAACAAAGATGTAAAATCTCCCAAGTCTCCAGTGGCAGATATTCCTACGGGGGGAACACGCAGCATCAAAAGTATGTGGGAGAAAGGCAACGTGGGCAGCACCTCTGAAAGTCCCTCACCTGCAAACAAGGTAACGGAGAATGAGACAGAAAGAGGCTTAGTGTGGTTTAGTGTGTGATTGCATATTTAAAGTGTTTCTTCAGCAGGATGTGGCCGGTATCAAAGGAAGTGTGACCGGACGTGTCAACAGTTGGACGGGAAAGCCGGCAGAAGGCGAGAAGACAGTAGCGCCAGCACCTGCAGCAGCAGCACCGGCACCAGCGCCATCAGCAGCTGCAAAGCCAGCACCAGCAGCAGCAGCAAAGCCCGCAGTAAGACCTGATAAATCCTTGCCGTGATCACACATCCACACACTATTGTAAATCAGACGCCAGTCTTCAGCAGAGTAATCCCTTGATATTCTGCACATGCTGATGTGCTCATTTGCACATCAACATGCCTGTCCTTTGTTGGCTGCAGCCTTTGGGTCTGCACTCCAGGGCTGGACGGTGCTGCTGTCTTAAGTCTAGCAGCACCACATGGAGAGTTTACTGAACAGCATATGCTGTCATGGCTTTCTCTGAGTTCTTGTACACATGATGGGAAAAGCTTCAATTAATTTATTTGACCAGGAACCCATGAGAAATCTTTGTACAGAAGCAAAAAAAAGTATTTATCTATTGCAGACAACAGAAGAGTCGTGAAACACCTTTCCTTTTAACATAATTTATTTTGTATTTAAATCCTATATTCCAGAAAACTGCAGTATTTTCAAACAGAAATCTCAGTTTGCATTTAACTCTCCCTGAAATGCATGTTTTAGTCCTACTGATGAGTCCATACTTTGAGTGTCCTTTGGAAAAGGAGGAAAGGGTCATATCTATTCATAGCTATCACATATTATGACATGTCACAACAAGTAGATGGAAACTTAATGATTTAATTTGTTCTCTTTATGGTCATATAGCATAAATAAATGTGTACTAGGGTAGTCAGTGAGCACTGTGTCCTCTTCTTAAAGTCAGACACCAGCTGCTAGTAAAAACTGTCTGGAGACACATTCATGGGGAGTAAGGTTGGTAGATGACGTGTGACATTGTTCTTAAGCAAGATTTATGAGCAAGATAACTTTGGTATCAAATATCTTGGCCAGAGAAGTTCTGTAACCTTGCTGTTACTCTTGCAGTAACACTTCCCCCTGATGGGTTGAAGCTGTACCGCAGTCTGGTGCATGTGTGGATATTAGCATTAAATCTTTACTGTGTCTTTACTGTGCTAGTGGTATTTTTCAGCCTTTCTGTCCTCTTTAATTGTGCTCTTTCCTTCAGCTATCCTCACTCAAGCTTTTCCTGCTGCTTTTTGTCTGCTCGTCAAACTGGTAAAGGTTTTGCATATACTTCACCAATATCACCAGTAATAACCAGAAGCCTAATAAATATGTTTGGGAACTGTATTTGCATCCATTGAAGGGAAATCATTTGGTACATTTACTCCCTGGACATTGATGACTTCATACTTCATGTGATGTTAGTTTTTAGTTCTCCTTTGCTTAAACATGTCACTTAAACCCTTTACTAAGGAATCACTGTCTTCTCAGGATGAAAGCAGTTCTATAAAGCCCTTCAAATCTGTTAGAGGACCGATAAGGAAAGCTCTCCAATGTTTTACAGACAGTCCAAGTTATTGCTACTTTTTCTCATTCCTCACCATAAAAATGGTCACACTTTCAGTTATCTGATTTAATTTAAAGTAGGTTGAGGAGAACATTTGAGACAATTTACTCATAGTACCTCTGTGCTTTCTGCTGAGAAATTTCTTTGGATAAAAGCTTCTTCTTTTCTATACTTTTTGCTTAAGTAGCTGGTCTAAATATTTCTTCTGGCACTTCCCAGGGCTAACAATCTTTTTGTGCATTTTGTTTGTGACAGGATGTGAAACCAGCTGATGTGGGCAATAAGCGTGGCATGTGGGAAGCAAAGAAGGGCTCTACGCCTGGAAAGGTAAAGACACAGACACTGTTCTTTGAAGGGGCAATGTTAGTGTTTTAAAGGATTTACAATGATGTGGTAATAGTTGTTATTCTTGATGTAGTCTACCTAATACATGAGTGAAAGTGGTCATTTGTGAAAATGTGACTCCAAGCTGATGTTACTTATTTGGAATCTTAAGTAAAAACATAAGATACACGGCTGCTCCAGTAATTCACTCGTTCCACATTTTGTCATGTTATAGTCTTATTTGTGTTTCACCTCAAAGTTCTACACACGATACACCATAATGACGAAGTGAAAAAAGATTGCTTGAAATTCTTGCAAATTTATTACAAAATATAATAAATAAATAAAAATACTCAAAACTGAGCTCAGATGCATCCTGAGCATCTGTCACATCTTTCTACAACTTAACTGGAGTTCACCTGTGGTAGATTCAGTTGATTTGACATGATTTGGAAAGGCACACACTTGTCTATATAAGGTCCCATACTAGACAGTGCACAAACCAAGCCATGAAGTCTAAGGCATTGAGCACAGATCTGGGGAAAAGTGCAGAAATTTCTCTGGCCACTGATGGAGGCCACTGTGCTCCCTGGGAGCACAGTGGCCTCCATCACCTGTAAATGAAGAACTTTGGACTCTTGGTAAAGTTGGCTGCCCGGCCAATCTGAGAAATTAGGGTAGAATGGCCCGAGTCAGCGACTTGACCAAGAACTCGATGGTGACTTTGATAAAGACAGGAGAACCTTCCAGAAGGACAACTATTTCTACAGCACTCCAGCAATCAGGCCTGTATGAGTGGCAAGATGGAAGCCAATCCTCAGCAAAAGGAATATGACAGCCCACCTGGAGTTTGCCATATGCTTACCTGAAGGACTTTCAGACCACAACAAACAAAATTCTCTGTTCTGATGAAACAAAGATCGAACTCTTTGGCCTGAATGCCAAGAGTAATGTCTGGAGGAAACCAGACAGTGCTCATGGCCGGGCCAGTGCCATTCCTATAGTGAAGCATGGTGGTGGCAGCATCATCCTTTTGGATGTTTTTCAGCAGCAGGAACTGGGAGACTAGTCAGGGTCAGAGAAAAGATGAATGCAACAATTTACAGAGATGTACTTGATGATAAGCTGCACAAAAGCACTCTGGACTAGGGCGAAGGTTCATTTTCCACCAGGACTATGACCCAAACCTCTAAGATCATATTGAAAAAGACTTGAAACTGTAACTGCTGCCAAAGGTGCTTCAATAAAGTGTTGAGCAAAGGCTGTAAATCCTTATGTACATGTTATTTTTTTATTTTTAATACATGTCAGAGAATGTATCAAGCATTTTTTTTTCACCTTCACCTTCATTATGGAGCACTGTATGAAGAACTTTGAGGTGAAAAATGAATTTGATCCATCTGGAACAAAATATGGAAAAAAGAAAGCACTGTGAATACTTAGATGATAATTTGCCTGAATACCAGTAGATGATTTGTCTTCCCTCATTTATTTTGTTTCCTTTATTCCTTCTGCTTGCACAGGTGGCTGTGGGAGGCAAGTTTTCTCGTTAATGGTAAGCTTCTGAAGTGACTGTATGCAGTGGTCAAATGTAACTAAGTACCCTTACTCAATACTGAACATTTATCATTGCACAAGTAAAAATAAATAGTCTAACATACAGTAACACTTGTGCATAACTATAATATACCACTAAAAGAGTTTAATAGTTGTTCCTTGTTTAATGTCAGAGAAAAGGTTTAACAAATACTAAACAGATAGACTCTCTTATGGTAGAGTTAATATGAAGTGACACCTAGCTAGCTTACAGAGATGGGAAATTAGGGCAAACAACCGATCATTTAAAAAACAATAGTTCAAAGTTCAAACTTATTTATATAGCAGTTTTAAAACAACAGGTGTTGACCAAAGTACTGTCCAATAACATGGACAAGGCAATAAATATAAAAAAAAAACAGAATAGTATTTTAGAAGAGAATAAAATCATAAAAAGAGAATAAAATCATAAAAAGAGAATAAAATCATAAAAAAGAATAATAGTAACAAACTCATGATGAATCAAAAGCCAGAGAATAAAAACGGGTCTTTAGACGACTTTTAAAAGTATCCAGTGTTGGGGAGGATCTGATAATCAAAGGCAATGTATTCCAAAGTTTGGGGGCAGTCACAGCAAATGCCCGGTCTCCTCTGTGTTTTAATCTGGACCTAGGGATAACCAAAAGCATTTGGTCTGCAGACCTCAAGGATCTTGGGGGAGAATACCAGGTTAGGAGATCAGCAAGATATGTAGGGGCTTTCTTTGCAAGCTCCTTTGACAGCAAGATATGTAGGGGCTAGTCTATGCAACGACTTAAAAACAAGTGTTAAGATCTTAAAGTCAATTCAAAAGCTGACTGGCAGCCAGTGTAGTGATGCAAGTATAGGAGATATATGATCTCGCTTGTGTGTGCCAGTTAGGAGCTAGCTGCAGTCGGCCAGTTGATGAAGAGGTGACACCAGACTAGAGACTATTACAGAAGTCGAGGCGAGATGAGATGAAGGCATGGATCGCTTTCTCAAAATCTCTGAAACAGAGAAAGATAAGATAAGATAAGATAAGATAAGATAAGATAAGATAAGATAAGATAAGATAACCTTTATTAGTCCCACATGTGGGAAATTTGTTTTGTCACAGCAGGAGTGGACAGTGCAAAAGTTATGAGGCAAAAATTAGAATACAATAAGAATAAATACAGTACACAACTGTACAGAATAGAATAAAATAAAATACTATATACAGTAGAATAAAATAAAATAAATATACAATAAGATAAAAATAGAATACAAATACAAATACTATATACAACTGAGTAAAAATACAACGATGCCAGAAAGGATTATTGCACTTAGTATTATTGCATATGTATGGATGTGTGTGCTTGATCAGTTAAAGTCTTTATTATGGAGTCTGACAGCAGTGGGGAGGAAAGACCTGCGAAATCTCTCCGTCCCACACCGTGGGTGCCGCAGTCTCCCACTGAAGGAGCTGCTCAGTGCTGTCATAGTCTGCTGCATGGGGTGGGAGATGTTGTCCATCAGGGATGACAGCTTAGCCGCCGTTCTCCTGTCACTCACCACCTCCACTGGGTCCAGAGGGCATCCTAGAACAGAGCTGGCCCTTCGGATCACCCTGTTCAGTCTCTTCCTGTCCCCAGCAGAGATGCTGCCGCCCCAGCAGACCACACCATAAAAGATAGCAGAAGCCACAACAGAGTCATAGAAGGTCTTCAGGAGTGGGCTCTCCACTCCAAACGACCTGAGTCTCCGCAGCAGGTACAGCCTGCTCTGCCCTTTCCTGTAGAGGGCGTCTGAGTTATGAGTCCAGTCCAGTCTATTGTTCAGATGAACACCAAGGTACCTGTAGCTGTCCACAGCCTCAATGTCCATACCTTGGATGTTCAGTGGTTGCAGTGGAGAATGCTTGTGCCTGCGGAAGTCTACCACCAGTTCCTTGGTTTTACTGGCGTTGATCTGGAGGTAGTTCAGCTGGCACCAGTCCACAAAGTCTTGGGTCAGACCTCTGTACTCCTTGTCGTCCCCATCAGTGATGAGGCCGACTATTGCAGAGTCATCAGAGAACTTCTGCAGGAAGCACTGGGTGGAATTGTGGGAGAAGTCTGCAGTGTAGATGGTGAAGAGGAACGGAGCCAGAACCGTTCCCTGTGGGGCCCCCGTACTGCAGACGACCCTGTCCGACACACAGCCCTGAGTCCTCACATACTGTGGTCGGTCGGTGAGGTAGTCCAGGATCCAGGTAGTGAGGTGATGGTCCACTCCAGAGTTCACCAGCTTGTCCTTTAGAACCGAGGGAAGAATAGTGTTGAAGGCACTGGAGAAATCAAAGAACATGATTCTCACAGTGCTTCCAGCGGTCTCCAGGTGAGCGAGGGAACGATGTAGGAGGTGAATGACGGCATCATCCGCTCCAATGCCAGGCTGGTAGGCAAACTGAAGTGGGTCCAGTGATGAGCTTATTAGGCGCCGAAGCTGAGCCAGGACCAACCGCTCCAGGGTCTTCATCAGGTGGGATGTCAGAGCCACCGGCCTGTAGCTGTTGAGGTCCTTGGGGCGTGAAGTCTTTGGCACTGGTACAACACAGGAGGTTTTCCAGAGCTGTGGGACTCTTCCCAACCTCAGGCTCAGGTTGAAGAGGTGCTCCATCACCCCACACAGTTGGTCCGCGCAGGACCTGACGACCCTCGAGCTGATGCCATCTGGACCCGCTGCCTTCTTGCCATTAATCCTCCTCAGTTCCCTCCTAACCTGGGTGGTTGAGAGAGACAGGCTGGAGCCTTGTGTCGAGTGTGTATTGGATACTGCAGTTGGGGGTGGGGGGGAGTGAGCAGGGTGAATAGAGGAGGTGTGAAGTGTCTGGGCTTAACTTTTGTAATTAGGTGAAGATGAAGGAAACTGGTTATGACTACATTATTTATCTGTTTATGAAATGTTAAATTGCTGTCAAAAATCACCCCTAAATTTCTTGCAAATGGTTTTTTATCACTTTCTAAGGGGCCATGGTCATAATGGTCAGAAGGACCAAAGACAATGACCTCAGTTTTCTGTTCATTTAGATTTAGAAAATTTAGAGCCATCCATGCCTTGACATCTTCTAGACAATCAAACAGTCCCTTCAGAGGATTCACAGATTTTCATTTTAGTGGAAGGTAAATCTGAGAATCATCTGCGTAACAGTGAAACGAAATTCCATATTTTTTAAAAATAGATCCCAACGGGAGCATATAAATTGAAAAAAGGACTGGACCAAGGATAGAGCCCTGGGGGACCCCGCAAAAAAGGGTCGTCTTTGGAGACAATGTGTCTCTGAATCTAACAGAGAAAGTACGATTAGATAAGTAGGATTTAAACCATTCCAAAGCAAGCCCTTTAATTCCGGCACATTGTTCCAGTCAAGAGATAAGAATCCTGTGATCTACTGTGTCAAAAGCAGCACTGAGGTCTAATAATATTAAAATAACAGAATCTCCCGAGTTGGTAAAAGTTAAAAGGTCATTAGAAACTTTAAAAGAAAATAAATCTGCGTGTGATTTCAAGTGGGTTAAATTCTAGACTATTTGTCTTTATCCAGTGACTTCCTGTTCATGGAGTCTCCAATGACCAGAACCCCTTTGGTAACCAAACCAACTGCTAGCTGTAGCTTTCTTCCTTCCTTTCTTCCTTCACAGACATAGCTGTAGCTTTGTATTTACAAACTTAAGTGTGGTATAGGTCACCACTTCCTTTATCAGAAATAGGCAGCCTAGAATAAAGTAAAGGGCGAATGACAACACACATTTCCTAAAATATCAAATTAGTCCTTTTGCTGGAGATATTTTTAGTGTCTCTACATTGGGGTTAGCTCTACTTTCACTCGGGCAAAGTGAATACTTCTTTTAACACTGCAAAGCTGAACATCGTACATGTTAAACCAGGGCTTTATGTTGGTCAGTCCTGGGGGAAGCAAACTTGAGATGAAGTGTGTCTGCTCTTCAAAACATGTACTGGACAAGTACAATAAGCCTTGACTGATTTATAGCCCAGCAGGAGCTCGTAACTACTACTACCCACCAACTTCTCTTTCTACCAGCGTAGCTGCTCACTGTAAATCAAATCTGCTGCTGGAGATTTTTGGGCATGGGCTCAGCTCTGTGGCACTGCGATCTATATTTAAAAAAACCCTCACCCTGACCTTGTTTCCCAGTATAAAGAAAGTTCCAGACTCCTGGGATGACTGTCATGTTTTTGCTGTGGGCTGTTCCCCAAGTTCCACCTGGACTTGGGGAACCGTGCGGAGTGTCAGAGAGCTGTCAGGCATACCAGAGTGCAGCTGCTTGATTGTCACATTACAACTGACTGCTGAAAAGGATTACTAGCCATTTAAGAAGCAAATCGGGCTCGATCACCAGGCTTATTCACTCAGCGCTAATGATAAAAACCTAAGATGAGCTACCACAGCTACATAGGACAAGTTAAAACGTTTGACTTTACAACATAAATCATGAAAAAGATATTGACTTTGGCATAATAAAGCTGCCTTGCTTCTTCGTGTTCAAATATCACGTTTCTTCTGACATGAAGGCATCAGTGCTTGGGCCAAAGTGTGAACAATAGGAGTGGAAAAGTGTTTGTCGAGTGTCAACTTCAACTCTAAATAGCACTCCTTGCTTGTAGCCTTCCAACTTCTTCATCAGAAATAGACGGCTGAGCAATGAAGTAAAGGGCAAATGACCAAGTTACAGCTTTCAGTCACAAAGCAAAGTGTCCTAACTCTGAACAACAACAAGAGCGGCACTGAACATGCATTATATTGTATTTATAGAGAACAATGGTCGTGAAAGCATGGATTAATGATGCTGAGGCTAGTGGCTGATGATCTTTATGTTTTAAAGTTGACACACTTGAAGGAAAATATGCACAGTTTTAAGCTGCTTTCCCCTCTTGTATCTGTGGAAGCATTGTCTGTTAAATTGTCTGTTAAAATGTTTGAGGCCCATATCAAACATGGCCAAGTATGTCCTCCTTCATTTCTTAGTTTTTTGCATATTTGGTACACTTTCATGTTTCAGATATTCAAATAAATTTTAACAATAAGCATAAATACAAAATGCAGCTTTTAAATGAAAATTTCATTTATTAAGGGAAAAGGTTAACCAAACCAACCTGGACCTGTGTGAAACAGTAAGTGCTCCCTAAAACTAATGATTGGTTGTGTGACCACTGGCAGCAGGAACTGCAATTAAGTGTTTGTGATACCTGGCAATGAGTCTTTCACATTGCTGTGGAGCAGTTTTGGTTCACTTCTCTTCGCAGAATCGTTTTAGTTCAGCCACACTGGATGGAAACGGCCTGCTTAAGATAATGCCAAAGCATCTCAATCTGATTTAAGTCCAGACTACTCAAAACCTTCATTTTGTTTGTATTTTTATTTTGGGGGGCAATTCAGAGGTGGACTTGGTGGTGTGTTTCTTATCATTGTCTTATTGCATAACTTAAGTGAGCTTGAGCTTCAGGCCATGAACTTATGGCCTGACATTCTCCTTCAGGATTTCTGCTAGACAGCAGAATTTATGGTTCGTCAAGGTCCTGAAGTATGATCCGCTGGTATGATCTGTTTATGAAATGCTGTGTTAGTTTTATGCCAGATGTAATAGGACTCAAACCTTCCAAAAAGTTCAACCTTTGTCTATTCAGTCCACAGAATATTTTCCCAAATGTCATCAAGATGTTTTTTGGCAAATGTGAGGCGAGCTTTTGTGTTCTTTTTGGTCAGCAGTGGTTTTCTCCTTGGAACTCTGTATTGTTGAATCATGACCTTAATCTAACGAGTAAAGTCTTCTGTTCTTTAGATAGTGTTCTGGGTTCTTTTGTGACCTCCTGGATGACTTGTAGATGCATTCTCAGAGTAATTTTCGTGGACGATCACCCCTGGGAAGGTTTATCACTGCTCCAAGGTTTCTCCATTTGTGGATAAAGGCCTTCGTCATGGTTCACTGGAGTCCCAAAGCCTTAGAAATGGCTTTGTAAGCATTTCCAGACTGATAGATGTCAGTGACTTTGTTTCTCATTGTTTTTAAGTTTCTTTCTTTCTTTAAGATCTTTTAGGCTCCTTCATTTTGTGGAAGGTTGTTGACAGGTTCTGTTTGATTGACTTAACAGATCTGCCAAGAATCAGGCCTAAGTGTGGCAAGCTAAAGTGAACACAGCTTTCCAAAAAAAGTGTAAAAAAATTGTTCGATTGAGGATCTGAAAGATGTAAGTGTGACAATATGCAAAAAAGAAAATAAAAGAAAAAAGAAGAAATCTGAAAGGGGCAAATACTTTTTCACAGCATTGTAGAAATTGCTTCAGGTTGCTCTATAAAACACACCACTAAGGCAGAGTATACGAAAATAACGATTATGACCGTGACTCGTGCACCGTTACTTCAGTACAGTGTAAGCATGAAGCGTGGTGTTGGAAACAAGAAAAGCATTTTTTAGTTTTGTAATCTCAATGATTTTACTAAAGTTTGTTTTAATACCATTTAGAGGCTGATATATATAAAATAGTTTATACCTTAAAAACATGGCATTTTTTCTACTTTTCTCTATTTTAAAATATTTTTTTATTCATTAAGGGATAAAAGTAGATTTCCAACATCAAAGAAGATTTTTGTACCAACAAAATAAAATTTACAACATTTGGAATTTATTCATTGTTCAGATTTATATATTGGTTATTATGCACATTGTTGTCTATTTCGATAAAATTTTAGAAACTTGCAGAAGAAATAGTAAATTTTTGTATGTAATGTAAATAATATTGTGGGATTTTATCAAGGTGATATCTGTTCTGTTTATATTCACATATTCACCTGTGGTGTCTCACCTTACTCTAACAGTGACTTTATCAGCAATGGACACAATGAGAAACTGATCTTTAATGTCTTTCTGTTTCTTTTATAGCAGGAGTGAGACCCTAACCATTGACATCCCAGTTACACCTGTTCAAACTCACACTTCTGCTGCTCTACGTTCACACCTGTTCCTCTTCAGCACGCCCGTATTTTGCATGAGGTTCGCATCACAATGAGGGAGAAGGGAATGACATAATGGGATTCCTGTGTCAAAGTCTTCCAGCTCTAGCTTTACAGTATCAGTACCTTTGCACTGCCACCTATTTTGACTTAGCCATGCTTCAAGAGTTTCATCAAAAATGAAAAGATGATGGCTTGACTTGATATGTGACTATAAGAAATTTAAAAGAATATTACACTTTCTAATTGTTTTTACATGGTTAATACTCAGTAGTAAACTAAAACTGTCCATTAGCTGTTGCTGTCACTATTTTTCATTCAAGCATTCTGCAAGTTATTTTGCTTTCAGCTCTCATTAGCAGGTCTATAATTCATATGGTGCATTTGGGCTTTGACATTATGTCATATAGCTTATACCCAGTAATTAGTATTCTTGCTT
The DNA here is from genome assembly GCF_965226115.1 of Aulonocara stuartgranti. Taxonomy (NCBI): domain Eukaryota; kingdom Metazoa; phylum Chordata; class Actinopteri; order Cichliformes; family Cichlidae; genus Aulonocara; species Aulonocara stuartgranti. The sequence continues at coordinate 52,510,320 of NC_138945.1, read as the reverse complement.
TATAGTGATACATGCACACTGCTTTTTGTGATGAAAGTTATGGTTTTGATTCCATAGAAAGTATACTGTACTCCACAGCTGGATATTGGATGAAAAGCTTGTATATAATTTACTTGTTTTGTAGGTTTTAGTTTCTACTAAGGCATCCATCATAAAGGGTTTCTGACGTATTTAATAAGGCCTTTGCATGTACTTAATATAGATCAGTTAGACGTAATTAACAAGTCTGTGGTTGTGAAGCAATAAAGAAATCTCTTTGGCTAATGTTTACAATTTTGATAAAAGTTTTTAATATTTTTTTAACAATAATAAGTTGTGCACAAACACTCATAAATAAACCATTAAATGAATGACTTTGATGTTCGCAAAGGATGGCAAAACTATCCGAGTGATTCAGCTCTTCAAGAGAGAAATATATCAACATCTATGTAGGGGTGGGGAACGCCAGGCCTCAAGGGCCAGTGTCCTACAGGTTTTCTAAAACCTTCAAGATACCGGCCCTTGAGGCCTGGATTCCCCAACCCCTGGTCTACTGGATGGATTAATCTATTAGACATTCATGTTCTGTTACTCATTTTTAAATACCTTGTCATGCAAACGTACTCACTAAAAATGGAAGACGTGATAAATATTTTTACCTGCTGAACATTGTAGTTTCTATTCCTATTGTGAGCATGGCATCAGTGTGACTCTTCGGATGTAGTATGAAGAGCACACAGAGAAAACACAGACTATCTGATCACTCACCTCGTGATTAACTTCAAAAGGCAACTGGCTCTTAGTTCATTCACTCGTCATTTAGTCAAATTTACAACTCCAAAATGGATGATGCACGATAATAGTTAGAAAGCCGATAAGCCTTGATAAAGGCGCTCTTATTAAAATTCTAATTAAAAAACACACAAGGATCCACACCTCAAATCATAAGTTAACACTGGCACATCCTGCCTAGGCCTGCTACAGCTGCGTGAAACATTTTCACGAATAACATCCAGCTTTGTTACTGTTATGGCTTTTTTTTTTTTGCAAAAAAAAGTCTATGAATACTTGTGTATGCAAGTATCTACTGTAACAACAGTTCAGTGAACAAATCTTATTGTATTCAACAAACAGGTTATAGTCTGGCTGCTTTGCTTATCTATTGTGCATTTACATGCCACCTACTTCAGCTTTTTATGCGTTGCAGAAACATTAGAGACCTGCAAGACAATCGCAACATGCACTCTGTTTAAAAAAAGCCTGTAATTAACAGTGAATGTAACCCGGTGTTCCTGTCAGCAGTGCACATACGTTCAATTCTGCCTAAATGTATTGTGACACTTTCAGCATTTTTTTTATTGATTGCCTTGTTTGAGTTGTTTACAAATATTGTATGTATGGCTTCAGCAATAAAAAAAAATGGAGGAAAAAAAGTTCTGGTTCTGTTTTAATTTTAACCAATGAAAGGAAATGCTGTCATTTGTAACCATTTGTGAAATTATGGTGTGTTGAAAACACAGTGGAGGGTGACGAGGCAGGAATCTACCTGCAAAACATGTAGCACGTATGAGTGTGTGTGTGTGTGTGTGTGTGTGTGTGTGTGTGTGTGTGTGTGTGTGTGTGTTAGTATCTAGTTCCTTGTGTGTCTGTAATGTCCAGCTCTCTAACAATAGACTGATCAGCCATAGGGTGTTGCAATCACATGAGTCAGAAGGGCTGGACTATGTATCCTTGATGCTTAACCTGTTTGTTAAGTTCAAGGAGCTGGAGTCTGTCGCTCGCCTCTGAGCTCCTCTGTCTGGGTCACAGGTAAGAGCACGCATGCTCTGTGTGGGGAAATGTTACCAAATAAATCTTGTTTAACCTTAAATATTGAACTGAATTAATCGATCAGTTAGTTTATCACTGAATGAAATCTGGTCTTGGATTGTTTTCGCAGCATGCTGAAATCTTTTTAAGCCACATTACAAATCCAACAAAACTGTCTCCATGGCATCTTTATAACATCTTCTGTGACTGTACAGCAGCTTGAACATGTACGCACACAGACACTATTGATAAATTCATCATTTTTGCTTACTTTTACATTTTGTTATAATAAAAACTTGTTATTGGCAGAATAATAAGCAGATAATAATAAGTAGACAATAACACATTCTATACATGAGTAGAATTTCAATGTTTTACTTCAAACTTAACTGGAGATATTAACTTTACATTTGAAGCCGTTCTGCCTACAGCATCACCATCTGCACAGTAATAAAACACTTTTTTATAGTTGTCGTCAGTAATTTCAAACTTGTGACAGGACTTTGATCACATTTAGTTGAATAACTATGTGTGTACCCTTTAAATACGCATACAGAAGTGTTTTATTTGGGCATATTGAGTAGGAGTGTTTTCCAGTTATTGTGTTGCTGCTGTTGTCCAGTTAAAGATCAGAATAGACATCTTCAACTCTGGCCAGGCTATGATATCTGATCCAACGCTGACCCTCATTGTAAACTGTGTGAACGGTTGCTATCTCAGGATCTACTATGCTGCTTAATGATCAGAAATAGTTGTTGGTGTAAATATAGGCTAATAGGGTGTCCATTTTGCAGAGCTCACCCTTAACAAAATGTCTGACACAGAAGAAGTCGGGGAGGTTCAGTATGTGATCAATTTTACACTTTTTTTTTATCTTCATGTTATTATGAGTGCAACATTTCTTTATTGTGTAATTAAGAGGACATTTTTAATTGTGGCAATGTTTCTGCTCTCTTCCAGGGAAGAAGATGGTAAGAAAATTGCATCTACCCATTATTTTATACACCTGATTTCATTCCCAGTTTACTAATCATGTGTGCTCCTGGTCATCAGCACAAGATGACTCAAAGACCAAGCCTAAGTACGTTTCTTAACTTCCCTTACGTTGAGCAGTTTAAACCTCACTTAGGACGAATCATTCAACGATAAACTGTTCACACCTGCAGGTTTATGGCAAACATTTCGGCCCCGAAGATCCCTGATGGTGAAAAGGTGGACTTTGATGTGAGTCAGCCTCATCAAACGTCTCTCTGTTTGAAACTGACCAGACACATTTCTCACAATGTTTGGTTTTTTGACGCAGGATATCTACAGGAAACGTCAGGAGAAGGATCTAGCTGAGCTGCAGTCTCTGATCGAGGCTCACTTCGTCCAGAGGAAGAAAGAGGAAGAAGAACTCATTGCCCTCGTTAATAGAATTGTGAGTTGGTTGCAGAGCAGTCACAGTGTCTGTACCCGGCTGAAGTTCACCGTGACTGCGCGCACCTTTGTGTGTTTCTTGGTTGTTGTTTTTTTTTAGGAGAAGCGTCGTTCTGAGAGAGCCGAGCAGCAAAGGATCAGGGCGGAGAGAGAAAAGGAGAGACAGAACAGACTTGCGGTACGGACGTGGATTTACACCTTCAGTCTACTGTTTATTATTCCACCTGCAGCTAAAACAGTATTGAATGATTGGCTTGTGCTGCATGCAGGAGGAGAAGGAGCGTAAGGAGCAGGAGGAACAAAGGAAGAAGATGGATGAGGACGCAAAGAAGAAGAAGGCCCTCTCAAACATGTCTCAGCAGTACGGTGGTGGACAGAAGGTCTCTCAGTTTCCTGTGAATGACAGAATTAGAATAGTATGAAGCAGACATCTGCTTGCTTGACTTAATAAGAATGGATCACCTGAGTGGATAGTCCACTGTGATGCTCCAACTGCAGTAGCTTTGCATGATTTACAGTTAAAAGTACTGGGCCCCTCAGTTTACCCACAAAGCTGGTTTTATCTACTCCACCTTTACGACTCTTCTCCCATTAAGCTCTCTCTTTTGATTGGCTGTCTTTGATAAACAGAAGCCTTGAAGGTGGAAAACAATGTCTGAAACTGAGCATTCCCAGCTCTCTGAAGACTTCAGGATTACTTGTACATATGCTGGAATGCAGTTTAAAATAAGTTAATAATAATAATACATAGAGAATGTTGAGGCGGATTCATGCTCATTCTTTATGTTATGTTAAGCAGAGTGACACCAGAAGAGGCAAGAAAACAACTGAGAGAGAGAAGAAGAAGAAGATACTGGCTGAACGCAAGAAAGCTCTTAACGTTGATCACCTGAGCGAGGATAAACTCAAGTATGACAACACTATGCAGGGCTTCTTCAGTATTCATAGTTCATTATGTTTCTAAATATTGGCCACAGATAACTCGTGTTAATACTGCAACATATTTAATAGTAACAGGTAATTTGATACGTTTTTGGTATGAATTTCTACTTTAGGGATAAAGCCAAAGAACTGTGGGAGTCACTCATGGGGCTGGAGGCTGAGAAGTTCGACCTCAGTGAGAAACTCAAAAGACAGAAATATGATGTAAGTCATGAACTATTAATCCGTTCTGTGATATTACTGTCATTATTTAAAAAGACAAAATAGAACATTGAGTGTATTTATGACCAACAGCACGAGAAACACCTGAAGGCAACCATCCTGCATTTATCATTTATTGATATTTGTTGGTGTGGTTTGCTAGTTTCACGATTCACGTTAGACCCCGTTGTGTAAGATTATCAGCCTTTTTATTTCGAAACACTGAGGAGATGTTTACGTGCCGTTGCAGATCAACCTGCTTCTCTCTCGTGTTCAGGATCACCAGAGGTAAGCACACAGCTCCCCCGCTGGATCTCTTCCTATTTTGATGACCTTCTAAGGTTTCTTGTCTTACATAAAGCTTCTGTTTCTCCATTTCACACTTTTCTAAGATACGATTTCACCACTCACAATCAGAAAATAGATCAGAGACCGCAGTTATGAGTGTATTATGTTCTAAAAAACAGTGTCACTCAGCTCAGCGGATACTCGAGAAATCTATCATCTGTGACATTATTAGAAAAACACATCACGTACCCTGTTCTTATAGTTTGAATTTATTTTCTGTTAAACAAACAGCATGCAGCTTGACAGCATACCCCCATGAAGTCAAAAGCCTTAAATGTTTGCGGTTAAAATTTCTGCACTTAAAATATTACCAACTTAATCATTTCCACATCATCTCATGACTCCCACAGTCTTTGTATTTCCGTCTTTAACATCTGTACCCTGGGTAATGGCATGTCGAATTGCTAAATAATGAAACTATATGATATCCGTGTTTATTAAACTCATTGGTATCCTGAACCTTTTCAGTGCCAAAGGTCGTGGAAAAGGCAAGATGGGCCGTGTGAGATAAAGCTGCTACAAGATAGAGTCGAGGCAAACGGTGACACCAGCGATGGACCCTGGTGTCTATTGTCCATGTGTTCATTCTTCTATTGTGTAAGGTTATGTGTCAGTTGCTATGGTCATAAAAGTACAAAACAAGTGTTTCTGTGTAAATCTGTCCACTATAATAACTCTTACACAAAAATTCACACTGAACAGCAAATGTGTCTAATTTTGCATTGTTCTTGTGTCGCTTTAAAAATAAAGAAATAAAGAAATAATGAATGTATGATGTATTGGTATGGGGTATGTTAACAATTACAAAAAAGTGCATTGCAGTGCACAAATTACTTCAAAATCCAATAAAGAGGGCATATACATGGTGTCACATGAGTTTTCATTTGTAGCTTTAATCAAAATCTACAGTTGGAGCGCATATTCCTCAGCAAGGCCCCACATAGTCGTGATGTATAATATTATTTATGTACTGTTTTACTTACATTAAGAAAAATATAATAATCTAGGACAGAAGTATACGTGATGCCGATGGCGAGTGACTAAAATGTACTTCCCCTGATTATTACTTCCTTGCTGTACATTAAAACTATGTTTCCATATACACATATCCACACCAGTGCATTTCTGAGTTGTCTCTACAGCCTGAGCTGCTGCATGACTCGACAGGGAGGTGGGATGGTCCACATGAAGACAGTGAGGGTCCCCACAAGGATGAAGAGAGCTTGCTGAAGATTGCTCATCCTCACCACAGGTGGGTTTCTCGGATCTCTGCTATCACCTGGCTGGCTTTCTGCAACGCCTAGACACAGAGATGAGAAGACAGATGTAATCTAATAACTGATTTTAATGTCGTCATCACACCGCATTAGGATCATACTGGGATGTACAGTTTCTCCATCAAGTCACACAAGAGAATCACAAGTCTGATTTACTGCGGTAAGTAGAGGGATTTTTATGCTAAAAAGATTTGAAAAATCATCTGCTAGATTGATTCATTTCTCGTGCCTCATATTGGCTTCAAACAAATGTCTAAATGAACGTTTGTACAGAAAGATGCTGTGTTCACAGAACAGTCAGTGCAACAATAACTTCAGAGCACTGAGGAACCATGTATATCTCTAATGTTGCAATAACAAAGCATGCTAAATAGTTAAGGCTTTTCCTAATTCATAAGACATTTCTTTGTCTTTGGAAAAAGAAGTTATATATTGTGGCATGCAGAGGAATCTTCACAAGGAAGCTCCACACACAGATTGAGCTTGCTGTTTGACCCCAAGCTGGTAGGGGGAGCTCTTTATTAAACACTTGCTGGTGCTACACTGTGCTTCGAGGGTCAATAACAGCGTAACAGAACTCATTTATGGTACTGCATTCTTTCTATAAAACAATAACTGTCAGTGACTTTGTACCGCAGTACAAACACAACATTTAAGATAATAGTTAAAAGTAACGTAACCATAAACAATAAAACAAGAACATCTAAACAGCAGCACGTCCTAGGGCATGATGAGAGAGAACTAGCTGCTCCCTCAACACGCCACAATATTATATTTACTGGATAAAATATAACTTTGTATGACATTGGCTCATGCTTTTTTGTGATGAATCTGTCACCTTGAGCATGTCAGCAGCCTCGTTGCGTCTTTGAGCCATGTCCTCAGACTCTGTCAGCAGGTCGCTCAGCAGCGTCGTCTTATATAACTGACCCACCAGCTCACTCTGCAGGCAGTCCTTCACATGGTTCACCAGGAAGTGCATCACTGCCTTTGGTACACTGAGGCCAAACGCAGTAAAACGTATAGTAAGGATTAACGATGTTAACGTTTACTCTGTTGCAGATGAAAAACCGTGAATCCTTACCTGTCTTGGATGTTTTTCCGAACAATGAGGAAATAAGACTTGATGAGTCTCTCGATGACCTCACAGTCTCTCTGCTCCCGAGCAGACAACTTTCTTGATACTGGAACAGGCTGACAATGAAATAAGAGAAACTCTAATAGCTATAATATTCGGCAGATTAGTGCACTTACAATACATCTACAGAACATTTTACCAATACCAGATATTGCCATCGAGCAAAAACAATTTTTAAACCTGCTTATACAAATGCAGAGTTCTCACCACATCTAATAGGTTGACAGCATAGCCCTTCTGGGGACTTGCAGTGATAAGAGGCTGGGGCATGGCCCTGTCACCAGCTGGAATCTCCTCGCCCTTTCTCACCATGCTCCTCCAGTTGCCCGTGCCACTGTCTGTCTGGTCACTGACAGAAGAGCTCTGAGAAACACTGGCTGCTCCCTACAGAGGGGAGAGATATAAGAGGTAATGAAAACAAGTAAAATCATCAGCTGATCCAACATTAAAAAAAAAACCCAAAAAAAACAGAGCACATCCAGAAGGAATTTCCTGATAATTTTTGACATGCTTCAAATATCAGCATGCCATAGGTCTTCTTTGACTTCAGTACAAAGACGTTCATCCAGATTGGTGCTCATTGTCCTGACTGTGAACTGAGCAAGCAAAGGGAATGTGTGGATAAAATGACAGGCAGTGTGTGACTGGGTGAAGCAATCATGACACAAAGGCTTTTTAAAGTTATTTAACTATATAAAATTTGATATAAATCCTGAGTGTAATGGCTCTTGGCACAAAATGTAACAGATTTACCTAAACCAGATCTTGAATATCTTTCTTTGGAGTGAATATATAATAAAATTACAAAGAGTGTCCATATCATATAGTCTACCAGTGCTAGTAAGGTTTTCTTCAATTCCCCATTAAAAGAAACCCCAAAACAAACAAAAACCTCATGTCATTTCAGTTGAGCTGGGAATTGTGCTTTTTCTATCCGTGCAACCAGCATGCAGAAAATAGGGTTAGATGCAAATCAAAGTGTAAGAGCCAAAGAAACACAGTTTGGCTGATTTTAAAGGAATCAAAGAAAGTCTGGGGGTGGGCAGATGTAGACACAGGCAGGGGAAATGAACAAGACACACCTTAGTGACCTCGCCCTCATGGGCAGAAGTTTCGGTGGGGGAGAGAGACTGCCCCCCAGGACCTCTAAGGGACTAAAGAAAGACATGAGGAAGAAAGGAGAGGAGCATGGACAGGAGCTATAAGCGGAAGGTGTGCATGAGCCTTACATACAGTAAGATAGAAGAAATGCCCGACATACAAGTTGGGCAGCTTCAGGTTAAGCAGACTGAAAGCACATAATTTTTTTATTTGTATATTTTATTATATTCTTATAACTTTATATATGCATGTATACGTGAACAGCTGGTTTTGCCCTGACTAAATAAATCTACATATGCAGGAAAGAAGAAGTTAAAGTGCGTTACCACAAAGCAGTTACTCTCAGACAGACAAACTGTACCTTATCTCTGGGAACGGCAGAGGGCAGATCTCTCAGTCTATTCCGTCTCTGCTCCTACAAAAACAAAATTTTGAAAAATATCACAAGCAGAAGAAGAGAAAATTCTCCCTTTTCTGGAAAAGAAAAATCATAATTAAAAACAATCAGTGTGAGGTGACAAAAGAGGATTACACAAACACTGCATTAAATAAATGTAAATGAAAGTAGTGGCCAATCTCTTACTTCGATGTTGTTGTTCATAAGGCCACTGGCATCAGCAAAGTCGGGGTGTTTGGTGTTGATATACGCCAGCTCAATGGCAACCAAGTTATGTACCTGAAAATCGATTCAGAAAATAGGTTTTTCAGATTAGGGGCTGTTTGTTAACTTCCTTTATAAATACCACAAGTGTGAGGAGTTCCTGACCATTTCATTTGTGACTGGGAGCCTTTTTCTGAGAAGGGATGTGACCACCTCTACTATAGCATCATGAAGCTTTGGAAACCTCAGTAACTCCTGCAGAGATGATGAACAATCAATCAAAATGAAAGCCTAATGTTACAACCTTCGGCAATTACAGCACACCTCTGTGCTTTAGTCGCTGGTGAGGGCGTGTCTGACCTGCGTGCTGTAGTTACTGCAGTGCTGGATGATCCTCTGCATCTCCTCGTGAACGAGCTCCACGCAGCGCAGGCTGGGCTCTTCCAGACGCTTGACCTGCCGCTTCACGAGCAACTCAAACGAAACCTCGGGCACAAACAGAGCCGGCCTCGGGCCCTGACAAAGGCAATTAAAGTGTAAGCTTTGAAAAAAGTGCCTTTTAAGACTATCAAATCAACGGATGTCACAGAAACCAACCGTTGCATTTCTGATTGCAGTGAGCACGTCAATGGTTGTCAGACCACCCAGAGGATCGACTGACTCCAACGTGCGACCGAACGTCTCGTGGAATATATAACAAATCCGTGCTCCACCACACCTGAGGAGGAGAAAGGACCACATTAAAGCACACTCAGATGCAGAATGGGCTTTCATTAAGGAAAGTATGATGCTAGCGCCCCTTGGTGGCATAACAAAGTAAATGCAGTTTAGAGTTGTGTAACTCACAGTTCAGCTGTCTCGATGTACTTGGCCGTGCCCTCTATTGTGTTGCAGTACTCTGCAGCAAACTTGGTGATAATCTGCAGCAACGTGGCACTCTTATCCTCGACAGGTTCACCGTAACTGTTGAGTAAAGACTGATACTGCGCTGCCAGCACATTGATCCTCGTCTTCAGCTCAGGGAGACAGTCTCTGATGTGGTGCATCAGTAACCTGTGGTAATAAGAAAGGAAGTCGGCAGGCTTGTTACGGACTAGTGTAGCCAGTGCTGTTTCATCTTGTCAGGAAGGGACTAAAACTCAAACAATTAGGCTAAAAAAAAAAGGTCAATATTTCAAATTTAAATACATACATAATGTATCACTTTCATACCTGTTCAATGTTCTAGCCAGATATTTGGTTCCATTTCTGTTTGCGAGGGAGGGGTACTTCTTTTGTAAGAATGCATGTTCATCTCGAATAGAATCTGCCACCAGCTTCTTCTGATTGATATCCAACTGGCTCCTGATCAAGTGCACAAACAAAAATAACTATGAGGCTGAGTTGAACTTAAAAGGCGCAGTTTTGCCTTGTGTGACCACTCACTGCACCGATACCTGTTTACTACTCCAATAATGCCCAGTTTAACAGGGATGACTCTGCCCATCAGGACATCCATGGCGTCCGTACCAGCATCCATCAGGTCAAGCTTGGTTATCACTGCTAGCGTCCTCCTACCTAAACACAGAACGCACAAACCCAATGTTAAAAAAACCACTGCTGAGGAAAGAAAAGCAAAGAGCACGTGTGAGGGAGAAATGAAAATAAATGCTTGTGCTGATTTAACTAAAAACAACCAGGAGAGAAGAGGAAACCAAAGCAAAACAGGGATGCCATTTACCATCAGGGTCAACCTCACGGGCCACCTTGAGAGCCTCTGATGTCGCCATATCTGTGTTGGCAGCAGTCACAGCCAAGATGATTGAATTGGGGTTGGAGATATACTTTAAAATCAGCTCTCTGATCTGGATCTCTATGTCTTTTGGCTGATCGCCCACTGGTACCTGTTTTAACAAATACAAGTAGACTTTATCCATGGCAGATGACCACAGCTGATTAATAAATAGCAGTGGGGTATTAAAGCCTACAACCACATAACTACTCATGTAAGCACATTTATTTAACACTTATCAGTCCTTTCAAGCTACATGTAACTAGCTTTCATCTGAATAATCAATGAATGTGACCTGGACAGAGATACATGAGCAAGGAGAAAGAAAAAATCATTAAATCAGCTAATGTACAATATGGATCAATATGCTTCCTAGTTCCTGTTATAAAACGTACAAATAGCTTAGCAAACTTGTCTTACCTTGGTGATGCCAGGAAGATCCACTAATGTGAGATTCACAACTTGTGGAGAGAAGATTTTTAGGTGAATGGGTTCATCGCTAATTCCCTGCAAACATAATAAAGCACCTTTCAGGTTGGTGTGGACATTTAAAGCTCATCCATTTTCTCCATTCATGTTTGACACTCACTTTGTTACTGCCAGAAATTCGTTCCGTTTCTGTCTCGATTTCGTGTCTGATTTCCTCAAAATCTGCGTAGATCTGAAAAGATGATTTAACCATGAATATTAAGGGGGTAAGAATGAGCAACATTAATTTTAAAAAGCATTTGTTGACACTGAAAAGACAAGGACAGCTGGGAGGAGCAGAAAGTACATGACAGGGAACACTTACAAAGAAATCCTGAGAAAATCCAATTGATATCACGAGGCTCTCAGCACCTCATAAGAGCTTATTTGTTCAAACATGAAGAACTACAGTAAATGAAACTCAGAAAAAGACACAATGTAGCTTTGGAGGACATTAGCCCTGTGGCCAAAAAGATATTTTTAGCAGCTGAAAGGGTGTGTGTGCCTGATCCTGTAACATGTTTTACATTTGAGGCATGCCGCAAAACCAGAAAATGTCGTCCTGTTCAATGCATATGTGCCAAAGTAAATATGGGGCAAAGAACAAAGATGTGTCTTTTTTCACCTTTGTATTTGAAATATTCAGATGTTTCTAATACACAGTACAGCATGGGCATGAGAGTGTTAACCTTGTGGAGAATAGGCTGAAAAGTCTACCTTGTTTTTGGTGTGTAGGAATTTGCCCCATTCTTCTCCATCGATGCCTGCAGAAATACAAAGTCGAGGACAGATGTTTTAGATACAGATTACGTGATAGATGTGGCCTTGAGACAAACGTTACTATTATTACATCCCTGATTTAAATGTGTTTTCTGCCGGCAAGGATGTGAAAGATAAACTCTTCAGAGGAGAAGGCGCCACAGCTGAAGAGCTGTTCTCACATAACAGTAAAGGAAGTAAATAACCTAAAGCAAAAATAAAGTGCATTCTGGAAAGCAGAAACCTAGAAAGGCTATTTAAAAAAACAAAACAAATCAAAGTAAGCTGATTTTTGATGCAATAATCAACAGGTTGGGATCTGTTGTTCATCTGAAGGAAGCTGCTCTATGAGGCCCTTATAATTATTTTCAACACAATTGTATATTTTTTGACCAGAATATGCCAACTCTCTCTAACAAACTTCAAATGACAGACACCAGCCTATTTGGGCGGAAGGGCATGAGATGAAGCCACATGGTTTTGCAGTTTTGGAAAAGCTATACAAATACAAAGCAAGATGGGGACAAATACAGAAAAGAGATGGGTGGTGGGGAGCGTTGGATTCGGTGGGGGGGCTGATTACATAAGATACAAACACAGTGGGATACAGAACATGGGAAAAGGAGACCTTTGTAAAGGCGTCCGTTTTTCTTGGATTCTGCAGTTAAAGAGAGACGACAGGAGAGAAAAGAGTTAACTCGGCAATCTGCAGCCCCTGCATGAGACTCTGCAGTAATGCAGAGTAACTCTGCAGTCATTCCCAGAGGGCAGGACAAACTACACGCAGGATCTTGGCACATTTCAGTTCCTTGTTTTTGTTTTTTACTGAGAAGCGGGTGGCATCTGTTCTCAATCAGAGATAATAACACCATCAATACGAAGTCACTCTAACTGCTCTAACAATAAAAAGCAATTAAGAATCTGTTTAAAGAGCTCCCTTTATTTTACATTTTATTAAAGCTGTAAATTTTGTCAGAAAATTGGAAGCATAGTGGACTAATCCAACTACTAAACAAATGCCAGTCTGAAAAATGCGTTAGAAAACACCAAAGGCTGAAAATGTGTAAAAAGTTGACTTTAAAACTAACTATTTAGAAAAATATAAATGTTCATTTTCGACATAAAAATTAGAAGAGGGGACAGTTATGTTACCATTCTCTTCTGTGGGTTTTCTGCGGTCTTCTTGGTCGATGTGCACTAGCTGGAGGACGAGAGGCCGGCGTGTGACAACACCAGTCCCTCGTGGCAGAATATCCCTGCCAACCAGGCTCTCCAAAACCGAACTCTTCCCGCTGCTCTGTAGAAAGTAACAACAACAAGATCATAAACAACAAAACTCCCCCCAAAGGGCGTAATCTTGACCCGATTTTCACCAAAATTAAATCAGCTCGAGCTTTTATTGGTATCTACCACCATGCAAAATTTAAACACAGTACTTAGAAAACTGGACACCAGACTGGTAACAAACAGTCAAACAAACCCAATTACACACTCCCTCCTTTTGGGTGGAGAACAAAATCACCTCATATAAAAGGCTCAAGTATGAATGACTCATTCATTGGCCAGAAAAAGTTGTTTTCAGCATACAGAAAAAAAGGACATGACTTTCAGATACTGTGCATCTGCTACAGGTAGGTTTTTAGGCCTGTGACGATTTCTTTTATTCTCCACTTGCCCAGATTCTTCAATATTTAAGGAGACACTTGCATAGCGCTGTAGGCTTGATTCAGTTTGTAGTTGAGTCATCTCTAACGAAACTGTGTGTAAAGTGAAATACTTCACATAGCTAGCAAAATGCACATAAACGGCCAGGTAATCTTCCACAGTAGGAGCAGCAGCTGTAGCAGTAAACCTAAAGTTGATCTGACTGCTATAAGTCGGTCTAATGATGGACAAGACACACACACAAAAAACAATTATTAAAACCTTCAGTGTAATCTCTGAGCTGCTCTTAACTGAAGCAGAGCATTGACAAGGACAAAGATTAAAAGAACAGACACAAGCACGTTGCATCCGGTCTTAATGGGTCAAAAACATCCTTTGGCTTGCCTGGTTTTACTCTAACACCCTCACATCCCTGCCAATACGTCTGAGACAGTCACATCCCATTAGCCTTAGGCAAAACCTCCCACTTTAAACCACGTAGGCTTCAATGTCTCACTACTCCACAAGGTAGTGAGAAACTGTATTATAGATGTTGACTTCATGTCAGTAATAGTTTTTGTGGTGCTGCTAAATTGCACTTGGGTACAGTAGGGTGAAAGACGTTTTTAATTAATTGTTCACCGCTGTAATATTAACAAAGATGCGATAAATATAACTAATAGTATATTAAATCTCTAAAGAATTGCCAGATAAAATACTGATGGGATGCACTAGTTGTAGATAGGTGTTCTTCAGAAATTGGCAAACTTAAATTTAGTCTAGGTTATTCATAAAGTCGTAAGTACAAATTGTGTTTTCCATAAAAACGACAGACGGCTGGTCAAATTGTTTATGTAACTAGATTAAGAAAAACAGCACTTGATTTTGTTTTCTGGAGACTAACCACAAGGCTAGAACATGTGGATAAACACTACTGTAAACTGTCAACCGTAACCCTGCTTAGTTTACTATGGCAGTAAACTAAAACAATTAAAAATCCACGTTATGCTTTTATGGACAGTTAATAGTACTGTGTCTGCGTGAAAGTGAAAGAAAAACTGCGGTGAAAACAAAGAGTCAAAACAATAAGTTGCTGCAGGCTAACTAAAAGTTAGCTTTCAAGCAAAGTGACGTCTCTCACCTGTGTTCCCACAACAACTATCTGCGGCAGTTGGATTGTGTCTGCGCCGACAGTTGTAAATACGTCTTGCAGCTTGTTTATGACAGGTATAAGTGCCTCCATTAGCGCCGATTCTAAACCTGTCAAACAGAGAACTTTCTTAACGCACACGGGTACAAAGTCATTCAATGTCCCGCAGCTAAAAGCTACTGGTTTGTCTTCGGATCGGACATCTACGCACGTAGTTAGTCACAGTTGCATTATGGGACTTGACGTTCACGACAGTCAAACGCAGCTACGCCTCTTTCTCGGGATTCGATTGTTGCCGAACTACATTTCCTAGAGGCTACATCGTGAGCCGTACTCCCACAATAATAATTATTTTTCCCGCAACGCAACAGTAACCACGGTGAGCGTCAAAATATTTATAGGAACACAGACAAAAATTAAATTCTAATTCAAAGTTTTGTCTGGACATTTTATTATGCCCTGGCTATTGCTTATTTTACTACATTATAGCAGAGTGTCAAGTGCACTTCATACAGGAGCGAACTAATGAGGAATATTAACAGTGTTAAACTCAACCAGCACTGATGCTTGTAGTACACAAGAGGCATTAAAAGCCTATATGCTTCCGAGGTAGTTCAGTTTTAACAGTCCTTCCACAATTTACTTTACACATACCCTAACACAACAACACGTTTTTAATGGAAATAACACAACCAGACTGATGCAACATTGACAATTTATTTTTAAGCAATAAGGAAGCGTTTTAATTTATGACAACTCAAATTAAAAAAATGAGTATGTTAAGTTCAGCATACTAGCGTTTGCTGATACTATTGTGCTGACTTCTTTAAATATAAACTTTAGTTATTAATGATTAATGAATATTGGAGGCAATACATTGTTGTGGTATGTTGTGTAATACATGTCAGAAACATTGTGGGTCTCAGTGAATCAGAGAACCACTGCTAGGCCTGCAAAACCTTTGTGAAACATATTTTATTTGAATCAACATCATTTGTATCTGACAAATTATCTTGAGGCTAGATGAAGCAATTTCCACTTAAATCCAAGTCCCAAACAATCCTCTCTTACTTGTATTTTTGGCTTTTCCAGCTATCAACCAATTTCTTTCTTGAACTGGCTGTAATTTCATGATCATAGTGTTCATAAAAGGTCCAGCATTGTAGAGTACAAGAATATTTTATTATTTCAAGTAAAAACTCCAAAACACAAGTTAGACAAACCAACATGTGGAGGTTTACAGGTTTTTTGTTTCTGCTCATTTGACAGCTGCAAGCAAAACACTGCTGGCTGCCACTGTTTCTGCCAGTATATGTGATTGTGGAGTTAAAATAACAAACCCTTTACAAAGAACCTGTACAAAATAGTGGTAGGCGAACTCGTAACACATACATTTCTGTGCAATATTGAGCAACATATATTTTTTTTCTTAAATTTTATGTTATTTATTTTTCCACAATTGTAACAAGATAATGTTTTTAAACTTCATTATCAAAAGAAGGTGCTTGGAAAAAATACTGACAAAACTGCTTACTTCACCACTAAGCAAAAAACTACAACAATCACTCACAAGTGAAAATATGCTGGAAATATGTTGGAAAAAGATAGCTTATTTCATTTTAAAACTAAGCTAAATTGCCTGTTTATTCAGTGCCTGTCATTCCTGAATGTCAGTGCTTAACACAAATGTTCACGCTTCACAGTATTTTGAACCAACTGGCTTTCTTCAACTTGAAAAATACAAATATGTTGTATGCTTTTAAGGCATTTTTTTAAGCCATTTACATTGCACCCTATGATGCAGTGCAGTCTGTGTAAGTAGTTACCATATTACCTCTGCGTTGCGTTACTGTTCTACAGTGCTGTTTCGACGTACCATGAAACCGGTTTTCAGTCTGTTTGGTGTGTCTGTCAAAAGTAAACATTCTCTCAATATCATCAAACATATCATTGATAACCCCGGCTCCAAAACCACCTTGAAAGTGTCTTTTATGTCTGCTGTGGGACCTGGAGTGTTCATCAAAGTGTCTTCGGTGACGGGCGTGTCTGTTCTGGCTGTAGATGTCAAAGTCCTTAAATATGTCATCAAAACTGAAGGTGAAAGGTTGGTGGGCACCTTGTCTGTGTTTGCCTTGCGTCTCCCCATCGAAGTACGCGTCAGTGTCCCCGAACTGATCATACTCGCTTCTTCTTGCCTCATCTGATAAAGTTTCATAAGCTGCACAGAAATACAGAAACACAAAATTCAGTCAAAGTGAGGGAGTTTTATTATCTCAACATTAAAAAAGGTGTGGCTGAAAAAGCCCCGACTAAAGGCATGACTAACCAAACTGTAATATAGGTAATTGGTGATCAATTAAAGGACAAACTTATCCATTGGATCAACATGTGCCACCAAGAAAACCCCAACATGCATCAGTGTTCCTTATCATTAATTATTATTATTAGTAGTAGTAATATCAGATTCACACATTGTACTGTTCACATTTCATTTGTCACTCATAAATATAAATTTTAACAGTCTAAATATCAATTTTCCTGTTTGATAGTGAATTAAAACGCTACATTACAATAACAATCATATCCAAGACATGCCAGATAACTACGAATTTTCCCAAAATACGCCAAAATAAACAAATCAGCTGTACCTCCAGCAATTTCCCTAAATCTCACTTCAGCATCAGGGCTCTTGTTCTTATCTGGGTGATATTTCTTTGCAAGCTTGTGGAAAGCCTTCTTTATCTGGCGCTCTGTGGCCCCTTTAGGCACTCCCAGTATGTCATAGTAGTCCTTCTTGGCAAGTATCAGCTCTGTTATCACGAGGACGCACACTGCAAACGTTAGCACAGACTGTGCAGCTGCCATGGCTCCAGTGTCCTGTCATTCAAGAGAGAAAAGTACAGCACAAATAGTGAGTTTCAAGCCAGACAGCACGGTGTAACTGGTAGTATCACGTCCTAGCCTCTGAAGAACCACCGCCTTTTAAACGCAACATCTGTCTTAACCTACATTTGGAGAATGAAAACTTAGCCAATAAGAAAAGAACTGGTACAGGCTACTGCTGTTTGAATTAGAATTTATCTTTTAAAATTTTACATTTTTAAACGGCGGCACCAACCTCTCTTAATACTAGCCTGCCGTGGCTAACACATGCTAGCGGTCCCCATCACAGTCTACTCAGGCTCCGACTCAATCAATTACCTGTCTGGGTGTCGTCTGCCGCTTCCTTTCTACACAAGCGGTCATTAACCGTTTAACCAACACCAAACATCATGGTATTAAGTTGTTATTAGTAGGTGTTATAGACGAGTAGTGTGAAATGAGACTAGTTCCATGTCTTCTTCGCTAGTTTTGCGGTATCTCTTTAGACCTGACGAATTCTATCTTATCTGCCCTCTGTCGGTCAATGCCGTAAATATTCCTTCTTAAAATGTCCATAATTAGTGTTGTGAGTCCCACAGGCACTCGCATTAGTTACTAAACTCGCTATAACTATTTGAATACGCACAAGTGGTTTTATTTAATTTTGATGCAAAAGATTTTGCTGTTTATGTGATTGAACTATTTGGGTAGCATCTCTTTAATTCCACCTGCAGCGCTTCAATTTTTAACAGCAAATCCCGAGTTTCAAAAAACGTGTGGGGACAATTTCTTCATAGAAAATGCTGACTCCGCTTCCCCTGGACACATTCGGCATACACCGTAAAGCATATTAAGTGTACCCTATGCAGCCGTCAACGGTGGGGAGAATCTGCTTAACCAATCAACAGAAACTATTTAGAGGACCAAAGGACAACTGGCCAATCGCAGCGAAGATGGAGGATCATGTGACCATTGTTTTTCTTTCGACTGTTGATGTCACATCACTCTAGAAATTAGGCATCGGGTCGAGCAACCTATTACACTCCCGTAAGGTGTTATTCTTTTGTGTTATGGTTAATCAAGGATGACCGTTTAATAGAAGGATTAAGTGAATCTGGTCTCTCGTGAAACAGCAAAACAAAGGACTGGTATGCCTTGTTGTTTTGTGTGCGGCCTGTATAAAAGCTAGCGTTTAGCGGTACTCTGTTAGCTAGTTGCTGATGTTGACATAGTTAACAGTGAACCTGTTGTCCTCTCACCTGTGACAGTTAATGAAATAGTGTGCTTCTTAAAAGTTGAGCGATACTCAAACACCAGATTAACAAGAACTCTTTTGGTATTTTTTTCTGTTATGCAATTGTTAAAAATAATTTTTCTCGTTTTTATTTTTAAATCGATTCATTCCAAAGGGCTTTATTGACTTGCAAATTTAAGTCAACAATTTACCATAAACAGTGTGAGATACAATGATAGATTTGATATAGCATTACGCTCTGTGGTTATTAATTCTATACAGTGTTTCCCTTATTGGGTGTATGTAGTGGTGATGTAAACTTTTTTTTTTCATTACCAGGTTAATGAATGGGGAAAGCACGGGTGTACTCTTGATATTTCTTCGAATGGGTTAAACCCTTGTGGACTGAAAGAATATGAATCACAGATGGGCTTCAAATACCTGGGTGAAAATAAGTAGAGCATTGCTTATATGGCAGTCCCATGCTCACAAACCAGCAGCATCATTGCCTTTGTGTGGTGTGTTTCACTGTAAGAGTCATGCACAGCAGCCCGTTTTCCATAAGGAATGCTATCTCAGCTGGAGGCACATTCACCACCTGAGGGCCAAGGGTCGCAAGGTGGGGTTCTTTAAAGGTAACCAAGTTAGACATCGGCTTGGCCTCCACACCAGCACCCTGTATTTGAACACTTCAGCTTCAAAGTGGTCTGCTGGCCTGAGCCGACATATGTCTCGTGTCAGGAACACGCTGCACACAGTTTCCAAAGCTGTGAGTGGGACACATACAGAGCTGATGTCAAAGATCTCCAGACTCAAACCTAATGCTTTAAAGGCTGATAAAAATGCTGAAGCCAGTGTTGAGACAAGGCCCAAACCTGATGAGAATACAGTCACATCCACTTACAATCCTTCTAATGCTGCTCTCTCTCTAGCATCAACTGCTCAGAAACCTGTTGTTCAGAGATCTTCTGCCAATCTGTCCCTTTCCACTTCTGCCACATGTGATACAAGTTCCATTACCTCCACTCATGCTCAGACTTCTACCCAAGAGACTGTCACTGCTATAGTCCCAACTGTAACGGAACCGAGGGAGAAAAAACTGAGACGTATTGCTCCTGGCGTCAAAGCTACTCGTTCCAGGAGGCAAGAGGAGCTCCAGCCTTCGCTGAATGATTTGGAGAGCAAGAGCACAATGCCCAAACAATCCACAGACCTCTTCCATCCGAGCACCTTTTCAGTGAACCTGGGTGAGACTTACACCTATGTAGCAAATCACGTCAACTCATACTTTGGCAGCAGCATAAACACTCAGGACAAGAAAGAAGAGCATCTTGAAAGCTCTTCCACTTACTCTCAGGATCAACAAACCTCAGACCTCATGCCGGTGTCTAATAAGAAAGACCCTGCTCCCCCAAAGAGGGGTTTAGGACAGTACCTGTCTTATTCAGCTCCAACTGTGCAGGCATTTGTTGGGAACTACATAGCACCTTTTGTTCCTAAGTTCAGAACAGGAGAGTCCACGAGTGCTGTACTGGAGGAAAAGAAATCAGAGGACGTGTCAGTGAAACAGGCTGAGGTTAGTAACGAGCAGAAGGCTGCGGAGGAGAAAGCCAAGAAACTTCTGCACCAAAGGGAAAAGGTAGGGCTTACAGCACAGCAGTATTTCTTTCATAAATTTTTCCTTTTGTAGTAAGCCATATATTTTTAATAACCTGTTCCTTGAGAATCCTACGGGCATGCTATAGGACTTTCTGCTTTCATTCTACTCAATATAAACTTTTTTTCAATAGTCCCAGATTTTGTGGGTTACGCTTTTTGTCTGTGTTTGAGTGAAACATTATATGCATATTAAAATGATCCAGTATAGTATAGTGTAATACAACAGAGTGTCCACAATTAAAACTCAGACCAGCGCACTTGTTATTCTATATGTCTATTGGAAGGATGTTGACTTGCTGTTCTGGGAGTTCTGGGAAGCTACATTCAAAAATAACCCCCTTGAAAAGTTACAGGGCCACAGAGAGAGGGCGCTTTATAGGCTTACGGGGGCCTTTATGTTGTGGAGATCTAAGCAAGTCTGACATCTAGTTTGTGGCAATGCTGGATTGACTTAAATGTGCATAACATACATGGTCTTAGATATTATTATAACATATTAAATAATATATCAAGCACATACATAATATTCACAGCAACCACCATACCTGCCTAGTGAGGAATTAATGTACTGTATTTTTTATTTATTTATTTTTGCTTTTATGTCACAGATTATTGCAAGAGTGAGTGTGGACAATCGAACCCGGGCACTGGTTCAGGCTCTCCACAGGGCATCAGATGTAAAGGTTTATATCAACAGGGTGGAGGACTTAAGTTACCACCTCTTGGAGTTTCCAGAGACTCGTGGCGTTGCAGTGAAGGTGAGAAATGTAGCAGTATGTGGCGAGGTGTGGTCTGTGGCTCAGCTGCAGGGGAGGGGTGGTGCAGTGGGTTTATGGGGCAGTGCCAGGGGAGACTGACCAACACAGCTGGAGATCATGCCTCCCCTATTTGGGCGGCACGCCAGGATCCGAGAGGATGAGGGAACTGAAAGCAGACAGTTGCGGGCGCGCAATTGTCGCAGCAACTGTGCGAACCAGCCAGCAACAACAACCTGAAAAGGCAAAACTGTAAATAAAGAGCTGAAAACACAGAAACACTGTGTGGGTGTGTGCGGCGTACACGAAGCCAATTGCGTTACACAGTAAAGATGGTTTTTCTTGTTCATTTTCCAGCAGATTAACATCCACACGTGGGTGATGTTTTTTTATAGAGAGCTGACGGAGTTGTCAAAACAGTTTTCAGCAGCATGTTTCTTTTTATTTACATGTTAATTTCCACGTTATGTATGTACGGTCTGCATATGCTGTGTGGTCAGTTGCTGAGCTTCTGCAGCATTAGCATGAGAATCATATACATTATGCTTTCTGATTGTATTTGAGAATTCTCCGATGCTTGCAAAATGTCAGTCTGTGAGCTGCGCTCAGCAGGTTACACACAGCTCTAAATGCAGACTGCACACTGTTACATAGATTTGTCACATCAGTGATACCACAAATACTAATCTAGAGTATTTTAAACCAAGGTTGTTTTTCTCTGTAAATTCAGTTTTTGGTTTCTCATATTGTTGAGAGCCTCACTTTGCAAGTGGCTACAGAAATAAATGTAATGATATTTAAGTTTTCATGCACTCATGCTGTGAGGGGGGAAAAAGAATCTCTTCAGACATCTTCGGCATTTATTTCGGTCACATTGCTCAGTCTGTTTGCAGTACCTTTAGCTGTCATATTTTATTTATGATCAAGGTTTTACAGATGTGCAGTGGTCACACCAGTATCGACCCCCATCCATTTTTAACCATGACAACGAAGGTCAACATTAATTTCTCATTGCAAATTGATTGCACTGTGTATTTTTTGCTAAATTCAGTCTGAATAAATAATGACCGGTGAACGAGCGAAACTGGTTTCAGCCTTTTTCATGGAAACCGTGGGGATGACCTCTGATTCAGTAAGCGTCGATAGTTTGTGCCCTGGTTTATGTAACTATGTGCTGACTGATATCAGGCAGCAGAATTAGATGGGATGCAGGGTGAGAAATACAAGGAAAGAGTAAATCTAACAGGAAGTAATCATGATGCATTATCAAAACAAGGAGAATATAATGCACAATCAAAAAGAAGACTGTTTATTCATGCATGCCTGAACTTTGCTTGTTTTCATATTTGTTCACCCGTTATGATGTTGAAGTTTTGGTTTTGAGAGCGCAGCTACGTCTCGTAACAGAGAGACGGTTCACCTCTACATTCCTACTATCTAGTCCACACCACTTCATGGTGGATTGACAGCATTTTCTGTTTCCGGTGCTGACTGTCATGCTATGTTTGTATTTGTCAGGAGAAAGTTATCCCTTGCCTCCTCCGTCTGGAACAGGCTAACGATCCGGGTCTGAGAGCAGCCGTTAGAGAAGCACTCGCTCTGGTGGGCTATCATAAACCTGTCAAAGGTAGAGGAATAAGGATCTTGTCCATAGATGGAGGAGGTTTAAGGTACACGCTCGGCTCCACTCCCCTGCCCCCCACACTCATCTTTACTTTAAGATATGAGTTGATGATATCAAGTTTATAGTGTCAAAGGTTGTACACTTCTTCTATTAGTCTTAAATCTTGTGCTCTTGATGATGAGTTGGTTACTAATGTCTCATGCATGTATCCATGTATTTGTCTGGCTTTCTACTTTCAGGGGAATTGTTGCCCTTCAGACGTTACAGAAGCTAGAAGCCCTGACTGGGAAACCCACTTACAAACTGTTTGATTATATCTGTGGTGTCAGCACAGGTACGCTGTCCTCCTGCCCTACTTCTGTATAGTCAGAGGCATGTATATGGATTATCTGAACAAAGTGCAACACTTAGCAGAGTACAGGCAGCACTGACCTATTTGTTGCTCTGCTCTGAATTTCGACCTCAATTTCACCAGCAGCCCCTTTCCTCTCAGTCTGGGTGAGAACTAATATTGTACAATTGCACAATAAATTTTGCTTTCATTACAGTTGATTTTAAATTCATAAAATGAATTCATAAAATTTACAAGTATTTTACTGTCAAGTACATTAGGTGCTTCCTTGATGTTAAATCACCACAAGGGGGAGCTGTGGACCAACCTCAAACTGATTAAAAATAGATTAAAAGCCTGCTGTTTATTTGCAAAGCACATTGGGCTTTAATCACTGTTAGAAGTTTCTGTTTGTCCAGCATTCTCTCAGTTATATGTTTTAATCTCCACCAGCTGGAGATTAAAACACTCACTAAATCTGAAAAGAGTTGTCAAATGTGACAACACGCCTCCTAAATCAAATGGTGTTCTCACACATTTAGAAACCTATTGGGGCCACATCTGGCACTTTTGCCCACATTGTGCCATTGTGACTCCCTAATCCTGTTGGCAATACTTGATCAGTCTTCTAACCATGTTATTCCTATTCACATCCTGTAAACTGATCTCCAAAGCATCTGGTTATAACAGATGATCCTTCAGTAAGTTTCCTTCCAGTAAACCTGGTTCATTACTGTATGAACATCATCTTTGAGGACGAGAACAAGCTGTTCCTCGATGCTTTCTCAAAGGATTGTCTGAACCTCCTCTACCTCCTGTTTACAGCAGCTCAATTAACAGTACATCTCAGTCACTCTCATTTGAATGTTTCTGGTTGTTTTAACTCAGGTGCTGTGCTCGGGTTCATGCTAGGCATGTTCCAGATCCCTCTGAAAGAGTGTGATGATCTGTACCGAAAGCTGGGCTCAGATATTTTCAAGCAGAATGTATTTGTCGGCACCATGAAGATGGGCTGGAACCACGCTTTCTATGACAGTGAAGCGTGGGAGAACATCCTCAAGTGAGTTTTGCTGTTATAGTTCATGATCAGTGTCTAGATGAGCACCTTGTCTTTCTCCTTTATTGTGGTGCCATGCAACAACAATGGCTCTTCGACAGCCATGGGAGCAATTAAAATACAGAAATGCCTAAAAAAAAAACAACAAAAAAAGCTGCTTGTTGAAAAAGTCTGAAAGCTATATTACAGAATAAAGATTACTGTATGATTAATCACAGTCAGCATTCCTTTGAAGGGAACTCATTTACCTTTAGTCATTATGCTACTCTAAACCCTCTACACTAGAAAATAACATCACCTTTGTGAACCTCCACAGAGAGAAAATGGGCTCTCACCTCATGGTGGAGACTTCAAGAAACCCTGACTGCCCCAAGGTGAGCTTTATGAGATGGTCTGACTCATTATTCCCCCAGCGTGTTTTTTGCCTCACCTTGTTTACTTGTATATTACTCAGAAACCTTCTTTCTCCATTTCCCTCTCTTTACTGTTCTGCTTGACAGATAAAAATAGGCTCTAAAGCCATAAGAAAGTGGGCCTAAAGAAGAGTATATGCTTTTCAGATGTCAGCATGTCTCCTCTGAGGCTCAGAGCTCAGTGATGACATAAAATTGATCTGTCAGAATGTCGACCTAGATATTATGCCTGCATTTCTTGTCTGCTTTTGTTCAACTACAACCTGACACTGAAAAAGAAAGTCACCCTGTATGTTGATGCCCTCACCCACAGGTGGCAGCTGTGAGCACCATTGTGAATCGGGGCACTCCTCTGAAGGCATATGTTTTTAGGAACTACAACCTGCTGCCTGGGATGTGCTCACACTACCTTGGGGGCTGCCAGCATCAGCTTTGGCAGGCCATCCGCGCCACATCAGCAGCCCCCGGGTATTTCCAGGAGTTCCCTTTGGGGAATGATCTCCACCAGGTCAGTCCCATTCACAGCTGTTACGAAGGGAGAAATCCTCCTGATACTGGCTGTACTGACAAATTTCGCCAAACTGACATTTTTATTTATGTCAGTTTTTAATTTAGCTGGTTTTATATCAATGCGAGAATGAGGCAACATAGGATTTTATAATTTATACCTTTGCTGTATCTACTAGAGATGGACCGATCCGATATTACGTATCGGTATCGGTCCGATACTGACCTAAATTACTGGATCGGATATCGGAGAAAAATAAAAAATGTAATCCGATCCATTAAATATCACGAAAGCACCTCACAAAACTTGCAACACGCCGTAACTCACCTCAGAACGTTAGCACGTCGGAGCAGTATGCATCACGTGATAGAGCGGCTGTGGCATGCGGGACCTGTCGGTGGTCTGGATAGCATTTGGAGCTTCGCTAGCAACCCGGCATTTCATCTCTGACAAAGTTATCCCGAGAGAAGTAAAGCAAGTGTGTAAGTCCATCTCTGAATGTTTGTAAAGCATTCCTGCGTTAAGCTTAACAAACGACTGCCTCTTCTTGCTGCTACTTCAATCATGAAACTGCTTAATGATCAGCTGATCGGCTTTTCTGTCGCGAGTCCGTGACTCTAGTTTGCTTTTGGCCCACTTTGCACCAGAAAGAGGAAACCAGCGGCTGAACAACAGCAGCACGTTTAAGCTTGATCAGCTGTTGTTAGAATGTATTTAATATTACTTTCTACTCCAGGATCTTTTTCTACGTAGCTGACGGCTGGTAACTGTGCAGGGGCGGATCTAGCGAAGTTTAGCCAGGGGGGCCGATAGGGCATTAACTGGGAAAAGGGGGCACAAAGACATACTTTTCTTTCTTATTCTCATTTAAAATGTCTAGCTTTTAATAAATAATTATCTGACACCCAAAGTTTTAATTTGATGCAAAATGAATAGAAGTCCATTATTGTATATAGTAACTATTAAGTCTAATATATATACCCTAGTAAGCTATAGTACTTTTTCCTTTGGGAAGGTACCATCTGTGCAGTCTGCAATTCTGTTGAAGAAAGATGTTGAATCTATTTAATATTTCTTGAAAAATAATTGATTTCTGTGCATTTTTTTTCACACTGCATCAAATTAAGGTTGATTACGTCGATTAAGCATCATGAGGTGGAGCGTGAGGGGTGGTTCCCTATTTTTTATTTATTTATTTTTGTTGTTGCTGGGAGTTGGAACCCTATTAGTTAGGTTGCTTAATATTTATGCTAAGTACTCTTTAAAATACCAGAATAGGGAGGATGGTGTAGGTTTAAGTTTATTAGATTGATCAGTATTGCTGAACTATGAAATATTTTTTTTCCATACAGGTATAACAGAATAGCTTTAGTGTAGTTGTTGTTTTAAACTTGAGTATGAACTTATACAAAATGCAGCAAGATATTTAAAAAACAGTTTTGTTGATTAAAAAACACTATATCGGATTCATATCGGTATCGGCAGATATCCAAATTTATGATATCGGTATCGGTATCGGACATAAAAAAGTGGTATCGTGCCATCTCTAGTATCTACTTGGAGGCTGAGGGCCACTGGTGGCCGCCAGTATTTTTGTTTTTATTTTTATTTATTTTATTTTGTTTTAAATGTTCTTTCATATTTAGCTTAGTTTTAGTAGACGAATAGCCTCAGATTTGGCATATAAACTGTACTGTTGGTTCAACATGAATACAGTTTGTATAATTTGACCAATAGTTCAGGGTTTATAGTCATTTTAGGGAAAACTGATTTTTCCAGTAAAGTTTTTCTAGTCCACATCCTATAATTACTTCTGTTCAGCAACATTTTGACAGTCAGAGCGTTACACGTACTTCATGCACTCAGCCAGAAGTCATTGTTGTCACAGCGTGCCATATCGAAAGACCTTTGCTGGCCAGCTGAGAATTGCGCTGATATTTAGTGTTCATGCAAATTCTTTTTTTCAACTGCAGTCCGCTGCTGCAGTATTAAAGCTTTTAGTCTTGGTCTTCTAGATTAACATGCCCCGCACAGTCAGTGTCAATGCTGGAGAGTTTCGAAGGATTTTGAGAATTCTAATGAGAAAAATTCTCTGCAGAGCAAGTGAGAGGGAGGAACTCTATTTCCTTTCTGTTAGTATTTATTTCCAGTCAGCTACATTTTGACAGAAGAATGAGGGGTAGAGTCGTCGTGAGACGCACTTAAATCCATCTCCATTAAACAGGTTCGCATTAGCCATCAGCAACATAACAAACCACCAGTCCATTTTGCCATTTTGCTGATCAATAAATCAGCAAAATTATTAAGCCTCTGTAATGGAAAACAGAGGTTGCTCTGTTACGCAAATGGAATGGCAGAAAGCACAGACGATATAAGAAACCTTATGAGGAAAGTCACACCAGAAACTGGGTGAACGTCTTGTTTTATTTTATTTAGAGTAGTCATGCTGCTTATTTTAAAAAGGCAAAAACACAGGTGGGAAAAGGTGGGGAATAATGTTCCACTACAGTCTAAGTATTCAGTTGACGTAGCCTGTGTTTGATTTGCCACATACAAGTGTGGGAATCTCCTTAAATTTACATTAAAAACACAGATGAACAGACTCTGATGAACTTAGTGTAGATCCATCACACGTGAATGAGAGTGTGTTTACATCAAAGGCAATATCCCACACGGGCGAGCTCCGGCACTCCTAATTGGAAGCTGTGTTAGGTGTGCAGGTGAATGAAGTGCAGGGAGAGAGAATGAAAGAGACTGGATGATGAAAACCCACCTGTAGTGGGAGATTTCCCCAGCATGTCGTCTAGCAGGTCTCCCTCTGATGCATAAATTATCCCAATCCAGAGCTTCCCTCATCACACAAAACTGTGTGACTGCTACATCTGCTTCATTGGAAAGAAAATACAGACAATCTAATTATGGAGCTGCTTTTGCAAAATCACTTAGTTGGCGGCCAGCAGGAGGCCTCGTACTTTGAGATGAGACGCCATCAGTAGTTTAATATATTTAACACATCTGACATGAAATCAGTTACAGCTGTTTTATTTTTATTTCAAGTCTGTCAAGAGAAAATTCCAGCTGAAGAACTGAGTAAAATTAGAAAGAGCTCTTGGTAAGAAGAGCTAGGGTTAATTTTAACCTAAAAAATCTCTGAAGAATATTCAAAGGCCTTGACTGAGAATTCATGTGCATACGGAGCGTTTGCACAGCTCTTGCAGTTTTGGGAGTGTTTTTGCTTGTATTTACTATCCTGAAGATGACTTACATTTGTATGTAACACCAGGATATGTCTGGCTACCAAACGTGTATATTTTAAAGCACACCTTATTTGTGGTTCCTGAGACACTGAGTTCATGCTGTTTAAGCTGACATTTACCTACCCGAATTCCGTGTTTTGATTTCTCATTTCAAATTTTAAGATCTATTGAGATGTAAGAGGATAAAATAACTTGCCTAAATCAGTCAATTTAATTTAATCCTAGTGTATCAAAGGCTTCATGGTATCTTTTTGGTAAATTCGGATTATGTTGATTTTGATATAGGCATCATATGAAGTTAGACTCACAGATAAGGACAAAATTATTAGCAAGGGATTTTCAACATTGCATTTCCCACCATACTAGTTTCTATAGAAAAAATAAATGATATCTGTTTGCACACAATATCAGAAAAAAACTCAATTACCAGGGTCAATATTATTAGCCCCCTGAAAAACAGGAGATGGATATATGAAGTTACAGTCACAGTGTTTCCAAATGTCAACTAGAGTGTGAAGTATCATGAAGAAATTCAAAAGAGAGCTACACAGTACAGAACAAGCCCAGCAGAGGTAGGAAGTGAAAGATTTCAAAGACTCTGTCAAGAAAAACAGTGATAGATGTGTCTAAAGACCCCAGAACAACTGCCAACACA
This sequence comes from Aulonocara stuartgranti, assembly GCF_965226115.1. Taxonomy (NCBI): domain Eukaryota; kingdom Metazoa; phylum Chordata; class Actinopteri; order Cichliformes; family Cichlidae; genus Aulonocara; species Aulonocara stuartgranti. The sequence continues at coordinate 52,481,358 of NC_138945.1, read as the reverse complement.
CTAGTGAAAGACTTGACCGAGACAGGTGTTGTAGTCTCGAAGATGACAGCCACTAGAATCCTGAATGGGCTTCAAAAACAAAACTCTACATCTGAGAGACACCTTTAAGTCAAACTGAAGTATGCCAAGAACAACCTGGAGAAAGATTATGTAGACTGGTTATATCTGGAGAAAGAAAGGAGAGGGGTACAATCGAAACAACGGCATCCCCACAGTAGTGGGACTATTATGCTGTGGAGATGTTTCAGGGCATCTGGAACCAGGAATCTGCTCAATGAATGAATCAAGAAGAAAGCAGGATATGTGAAGATTTTGAAAGGGAAATCTCCAGCATTCAGCAGCAAAACGCGGTCCAGTTCATCGCTTTGTCTCTTAACACAATGACACAAAATATGTGCCGCTACTGGTGAAGATCTACCTCCAGAAACAAAAGAGAACATTTCTGACTGGCCTGCACAAAGCCCTGACTTGAATGTTAATGAAAATCTGTGGGGTGAACTGAAAACCTGAGGTTCATGCCAGAAGATCAACAAATCTGGAGTAGCTTGAGAGGTTCGCCAAAGAAGAATGGGCTGGGTCACTCAGGTGAAACTTGTTGAAAACTAGTACATAACTGCAGGCTATTATCCAGCAAGAAGGGTACAGAATTAACTATTAGCATCTGGGAGGCTAAGAATTTGACCCTGAAATTTTGGATTTTTGTCAAATCAAAAAATTTTGTGTGTGCAAAATAAAAATAATACAAGCATCCAAAATAAAACCAAGATGTTTGGAAAAGTTCTCAAAGCGCTTAACAGCAGTCTGTCCAGGCTGTACCCCGCCTTTTGCCTTATGGGAGCTGTGATGGGCTCCAATCCTGAGAAGGATAAGCAGAAGAGGATCAGCAGATGTTTAACAGCACATTAGAAATACTTTTTAAAAAAATGACTTTTTTATAGAGAGCTAGTAATTCTATCCTCATCTATTTGTCAGTTTTCTTTGCTGAAGCAAAGACTACTTTGCTCAAGCTAATGGAAACCTGAGTGATGATAGTTCAGATGTAATTTTAATGTTTCTAATTATGATTACACAGTAAAATCCAAGAGCAGGACCCGTAACAAGCTCCTGTTCATATACGGTTTCTGTTAAGCACTCTAATTTCCATGTGAATGTTTGACCATCTTCAAAATGCCACCCAGTCTGATGACTTATTTGGTGCCTGCTTGAGACCAGTTGTGAACATAACATGCTGTGTGTATGATGTCAGGATTCCCTAGAGAGAGAGTCATCTCACTCTTTTCCACCGACGCCCACAGACTTTCCCACTTAATTCAAGCCCTCAGACAATCAACCTTTTGTGACAGCGAACGCAACAGTTGTAACGGCATGTGCTGAACGAAGGTTGGACTTCTCAAGCAGCTTTCGAAGACAGATGAGTGTTTGTTGATGATTCTGTGAGTCTGCAGGCTGGAATGGAAACCTGATGGAGAAGCACCTAGATTCTATAGATTCTTTCTACTAACACTGGGAAAATTGTAACTTGGAGCGAGACCTTTGAAGCAGAGCCATGGCATTATCAAAGCCTCACACTCGCTACCATAGCCGTGGAGATCATCCTTTAGTGAGGGGGGAACAAGGGAAAAAGAGGTGGGGTGGAGGATAGATGAGATGAAGCGAGAGAGGAGGCGCATGTTCCACATTAAAGCTCGCTCAGTTATCTCGACTCTAAAGAACACAGAAGTAAAAGACTTCAGACATTTCACAGGGGATGCCAGGGCATGCCAGGAATGGTGAGGAGGACCCATTTTTTGTTTGTTTTTTTGGCCTAGTTGCCATGGTGTCTCCTGAGGCGATGGGAAGGAATGGGAGCTTGTTTTGTGCCCACCCCTGCCAGCATTTGATGGGAGACATTGGACTAGTGGACCACCACCCCCAGCGCGACCCCTTGGAGCCCCAACGTGGCACCATGCTCAGCCGAAAGGCTTCACTCAGCCACAAATGAATAGGTCACATCAGCCCTCCCATACGTATTTGTCACTAATGAACGAGGGAGTAGACATAAATTAGTACAGGAAGGCATTAAATGTGGTATCTGTGACTATGAATGACGTGAAAAGCAGAGGGGCTTTCATAATTAAATGGCATTCTAAGGTGTAACTGAAGAGATCCTAACATTTTAATTCTTTTTTTTCTTTTCTTTTTTCCCCTCTTAAAGGCCTCTGGAGATGGAATTATTGGTCATAAATGATATATTTGTATATGGCACTAACTCATATGAAGCAGAGAGGAGAGAGGAGATGTTGTAGATTCAGGGTGTGAATCAGAGCTTTTAAACTCTTTCTCATCCCTGCTTGCTCTTCCCATGTTAAGCCCTGGGAACTTGGCCTGCAGACTGTTAGAGGATGGAGCTCACATTTTAGCCATGCTGCAGACAGCTTCCTCTTCTGAGACTGACTCAGGATCTTTGTCCTTTGAGAATAAGTCCCATCTCCCATTTTTAACAGGGGTGGCTTGAGTGGCTCCAAGAATGTACCTACTGTAAGTAGAGCTGCCTTATGAAAACACATACTTAAGCAAAAGTAATCGTTTCAAAAGATGCCAATTGTCTTTAGTTTTTATTTATTTTTTGATATAGCCTTTATTCATGCAGGTAATCCCATTGAGAATCAATGTCTTGTTTACAAAAGAGACCTGTTTCAGACAGCGTAATAAAATTACAACGATAAAAAAGCTAAAATTATCTAACGTTGCATCTCGGCTACTGTAATAAAATACAATATGAAAATAAAGCTTTAAACTAAATGAACCAGTTTGTTATTGTAATAGCAAAAAGGGGTGTGAATAGGTTTCAGCATAACACAGACTGATGCGAGCCACACAGTTCACTTGATTAAAGTACGGCAACTCATAAAACAGACACTAAATAATGGCAATGAGCGCAGCAGTGTGAGGCACAATGAGAGCTGCTTAATTCTGATTTGATAGGCAGGCATATGTGAAAACCTTTCGTAGCTAAATAAGAAAGTAAATCTCACATTTTTGATTGGCGATATTATTTTCTACTGTCTCATTGAGGCTCAATGAGACATAATAAGGTGATATTTCATTGTTAATTTTATTAAACTCTGCAAACAGCATATTTGTTCCTTCACTTCTCACATGCACTGACTTCAGAGCAGCGCTCACTCATTCACTTACTGCACTGCAGTTATCTGTTAATCAGACCTGCCAGTGGTGTTGGATAAATTCAAAAGTGCTATAATTATAATTAAATGGAATTAAATGCAATATTATACAATGTTGTGAATAATTTGGCTGTTATTTTGTTCTGTCATCATTAATAGAAGGGCAGGAGATAAATAGTAAAATTAGTAACATAGTCAAGCATAATAGAGTTGTAGGAGTGATAATTCTGCAACAAATGACTCGAGTGAGAGTGAAACCTGTGCTTCTTTAAAACTCCTCTAACAAGTGCATTTTAGTTGAAAGTTACACTTTCTGAGCTATGTGCACTTGAGTAACTTGTGACAATCAGAGGTGGGTGCTAACATCACCTCTGTTTGCTCAAATCGCCTTTTCTTTCTTTCTTTTGTTCTGTAGAACACACTTCTTCTCACATGCACAAACACTCGATTGAGCTGGCACACTTGTTTGAGGATTATGCTGGTCCACTTATTATGTTGACTGACTGCTGTGTGGAAGCTTCAGCAAATCTTCCTCGTCTCTGACCTCCCTCGCCTTTTCACAATTGCGCATCACATTCAGATGACTTCTTTACTGCAGACCCTGGAAAGAATTCACGGCTTTAAACCTCGCGTTGCAATATATTGTCACGGAGGTGTGTCTTCCATCATCCTCTTAGCAAAGCAGCAGGGTAATCTAGTCTAAATTGTCCAGGGGATGAGTTTTGAAATCATGCTTTTTAATATGAATCTGTCAAATATGTGCATAAGGCCTAGAGTGACTTTAGGCTGAGTAAATATGGAGGAGAGCTTCTGAAGGCATTTATATCGCTTCATGAATTGTCACAGTTTAATCTCAGCGGCTGCAGTCGACAGGGATGATTCATTGTTTCAATATTCACAGAACGATATTCACAGAACGTGTGGGAAAAGGTAACGGTCTGCAGTATATCTCAATTGTTTTGGCTGCCTGGGGGCAAAGCTGGCACCCTTACAGATGAGTCCTTCTTCTGTTTATAGCCTGGGAAGATGATTTGAACGTCACGGTGACCTGAGGGGCCCATAAAGCTATAAGGTCAAGTGAAGAGCTAGTCCATGGAATTACTTAATATGGCATGAAGCCCTTTGACTTGACCTGGCCACCATTTAGGACTGGTGCTCACACCGTTTCAGTTCCATCCTTGCAGATCACAATGATGCTTTTTATGTGTATTGGAAACCATTTGGGGAATTCATTTTGGTCAATGAGCAGATTTATTTCTCTGATTGCACAGGCAGTGACTGGGATGGCTTCATTTTGTGTGCAAATGGTATGAGTTGATTTGGAAGATTCATAGTTGTTTTTTTTTCCTGGCAGCCTAATTATCTGCTTATCAAGTGAACGACCATCTCTGGAAAACATTCTGGTATTGTGACAGACGTAATCGGATGTCCATGACTTATGTAATTCTTCCCTAATTAATCATTTGTGAGAAGGGAGCCTCATTGGCGGGGCGTCATAACAAATTACTACAGAGCTTAGTGCTCCTCAGTCCATCCCTGTCAGAGGAGCAAAAGAAGAAAGTGTAATGACTAAAGCTTCTCCCCAGAGCTGAGATTTGAATGCTACACCAGGCTCTATTTCAAAAGGTTCACCTCATTTAGATTTAAGCTGACGCTCCCTCCTTTTCTGTGTTGTGGTCGTTCATAATGAACCCTTCCACAAATGAGTATTGAAGGTTTACCCACGGGTTAGAGAGGGAGAGGGATGCAGAGGCGCACAGGCTGGATGAATAGGATGAAGTTTGCTGTCCCTGCTAATGGGAGCTGACATACATTGGGGCGTGAAATGACTTTTAGTGATCTCACGATAGCACCTCTTTGCTATTCAAATCAGCTCTTCCCCCTATAATGCAGCTTAAACTGACACAATGAAGATAAGCTCCCAAAAGTTAATGACAGTGGAGACATTTTTTTTAAGCAGCAGTGTAAATAAATCATGCAAATCTCAATATTATTCATTTAACTGAGAGAAATTTTTATTCCAGAATATGCTGTAAGAACAACATCTTTTTAAAGCCATTCGGTTTTTTGAAAAAATGTCCCCTTGGGTGTGGGAGCCCCAATTAGGTGAAAACTTGGTATATTTGCATACAGACTCATAGAAGTGATGAGCACATTTGTGAATTAGCCATTAGACCCTGAAGGGCAAAGGCGAGGCTAAACGAGCTTTGATCCTCAGAGTATAACTAACCCATAACACCGGAAGAAAGACTCAAACACTGTCACAGGAAATCATTAAGCTTCTATGAAAGCCAGAATTCAGAGTTGGCATTCCTCTTTATCTGATAGAGAATTTAACCTCAAAGGGGGTTAAATGATTGCTACTGACAGGGGTGTACTCTCTGAGGACATTAGTCTGTAGACACATGGCATTCCTGTTTACAGTGACATTGAGTCATTTCGAGTATAAGCAGCATTACAGCTCTAAATCCTCGTAAATGGAAGTGACCTTTGCCTCGCGTCATGCTGCGTGTTTGACAGACAGCTTGAGTGGTGCCATTTTGCATGCAGCCTTATTTGCAGTTTGTCCCAAGTGGATCATAGTTTCAGCTTAATTCATCATCCAGATGTGCTCTGGCCTCAAGAATCTTTGTGTGAAAATGTAGTACTGGCCAGTGTAAAAAGGTAAAGTATTGGTATTTGTATTGGCCAATGAATGAAAATGGAAAAAGTTAAAGAAAAAAAAAAAGACTTTTCACCTTTCAACCATGTTATAAGTGTTGATGTTGCACAGTTTGTCCACCAGAGGGTTCTCTGCGATTTTACTGTTGGTTTGGAAAGCTGCAAACACAACAGTCATCTAATCTGAGCAGACTCGGGCAGAGCGTGAACGAGTGAATAAATAATACGTGTAAGAGTTGTTAGGGAAATTCGTGGAAAAAAAAATTGTTGTCCAGTACATTGGAGTATTGAATTTTTAAATTGCCAGATCTCGTTATTAGTATAAAAAGTCCTCTATCGGTTGGACTTTGATAAAAACAGTGTGTAGAGTATCTTAGTCTATCAGGAGTTGCTGCTGTCCTGCAATAGCATGCAACAAATCCCAAGTAATGCTACTTTTTTCTTTTAGCAACACTTTAAAAAAAAAAAAAATGTGTAAAATTATTGTCAAAGCAACTATTGTTTGTGTCTGCCATTGCCTTACAGTACTGTCGTATTCAAATAATCCAACAACCAAACCTTGTGATGATTGGCTGCAGAAGTTATGCAGTCTCAACTTGCAAACTCACCTGGCCTAGCATTCCAGGAAGCATAAGTACAGGAAGCTTTGCAAGGCTAAAATCAAACTCTAGCTGACTCGCTCATCTTCTGGTTCTAGCTTTTGCCATTCAATTTATCGACTTCCTGCCCTTGACTGTAGGATAAGAGGTCAAAATAGTAGAGCATATAAAAAGGCAACATGATCTCTGGGCAAGTCTGCTCCTCTGGTGTTGGACAGATGGACAATATGTATGATGTCTTGAGAAAATTACATTAGAATGCAACCAGGCAGTAGCTAGTAAGCATGCCAACTTCATTAGATTTTTCTGCAACACACTACATTATAGTCTTTAATATAGTCATGTCTGTTTCTTCTTAACATTCTTTTCACAGTTTCACTTATTTTTAAATGGTTAAAAAGTTGTTTTTGCAGATATAATGTTAAATAGTGCTCCTGTTGGAAAGTCGGGGTACTACCAGCCTGTTTGGACACCTGCGTAAAAAAGATGACTATACAAATGACTTTTTTTTTTTTTTTTTAAAAAGAGAGAGAATACAGAAAGAAAGCCTAGCAGTCTTTCAGTGATGCAATAGGTCTTTCTATCAAAAACATATTTTTCATAATTGCCTTGACCTTTTTTACCCGCTCTGGGCTCGTCCAGCAGGTGCACTGAGATGCAGACAAGCTAAAGCATTAAGTCCCTCGCTCAGACAACCATTGCACAGTCTGCTTTTAAAGTTATATGCCCTGGCACTGTGTGCAAGCGCGACCACTGCGCCTCTGAAACTTGCCCCCAGCTATTAAGCACAAAGAAGCCATAACTGGACCCGGACTGTTGCCATCATTGCCGCAGAGTTCAGAAAATGGAGCCTCTCACACTGGGGTGAGTGATAAGAAAACTGCTTAGTTGTTTTGTTACCAGCTGGGTTTGACTGGTGCCCAGTGCAGCAAGTTCCCCTAAGTCTCTATTACGGGCACATCCAATCCAGGCATTTTCCTCTTTTTCTTTTTTTTTTTTTTTATGTGATTCATTTCTCGGTCTGCCAGACAACCTACTGGTGCATAATGATGTGCTTTGGACAAACGGCCACCTCAGCAGTTCTTCTATGCTCTGTCACAGAGTGAAGCCTTCTTTGTATGACTTCCATCTCAGCCAGTTAAATGGTGCTCTCTGAGGCTCTGGCTCTAATTATTATCTCAGCAACTAACTTTTAGATCATCGTAGTAATGATTGATTACACATTATCATAACAGATTATTAGACACACGTGTCTTTGTAGTTTTTCATGTTAGTTAAATTTTAACCACTGCAGTAGTTTAATGCTTGGCAGTGTCTTTCTATCTTTATGTCTGTCACTCTGTGCATAAATAGCAACAACAAATTCTGGCACAACTTCACCTACTTCCAAGGTGCATGGAGAGGATGCAGGAAGGTAAAGAGGAACAACTTTATTAACTGACCAACGTCTTTCGGCTCGTGGCTTTCATCAGGGTCATAATAACGTATAAATCAATTTGTTTAAATAAAGGGAAAAAAAATCCCCTTCCCCCATTTTTATCGTTAATGGTCTAGTCCAGTATTCACTTGGGCTGCGACTTAACCAGTTAACCTATTAACCAATACTAACCTGTTATACGTCAGCTGGTTTACTTACTCTGTGCATGAAACCATAGAGAACTATTGCAAAGGTTATCCTGCCATTCTTTTGTACAGATGTTATTGACCTCTAATGGCTCTTTGACTGAACATGTGTCACATTTTCTCAGTTATTTCATTCGTCCTTGATAAATACGTCTGTGGTGATGTCTTCAGAATGTATGCTAGGTCCAAGCAGGTATTCAAAACCTGAAAAGGTTTAGTTGACTATCACAGAAAAGTAAGGAGATGAAGCGTGTACATAATAATTTTAGTGATATATAAATCCATTCATATCTCATGAAATTAGTCAGTTTTCTCTTGATCTGCTTATTGGTGTGGTATTAGCCCCCTGCATTGTTTATGAGAGAATGCCTGAAAAAGTGAACTATACAAACTGTTAGAATAAAATGTTAGCAGCATTGTGTAAAGCTTCCTCCTGCAATGGGTTTAACACACTAGTGTCAAATGAAGATGTTTTATTGAATCATGTAGGTAGTCTAAATAAATTTCTTCCCCAGATTGATTTACCAGAGTCAGTACTTCACGCCTACTCGTGGTGTTGCTTCAATGAAGATAAAGTGAACTGAAGTCTGGTGAAACTGAAGAAACTTGCCGAGGAGAGCGGCAACAATTAAGCAAAGAGACAAGTTGAATAATGGAAATAACACACAGAAAAATTGAGAGCATAATATGGTGATTAAATACACAATTTGTGCTTTTTGCAGTTACACTATAGGGAATTTTTTTTTCTTGATTTCTTTTCTTGATATCAATGCCATCATTAAAAATTGGCGTGCAATATATAAACTACTGTAATAATCATAACAGAATCATAATTATATCAATACTGTGATAGGAATGAAATGTAATGCGAGGTCAGCAAAGTGTTAGTTTCCCCATCTGTGAGTATGCACGGGTCTGCTTGAGCCCAGCTAAGCTCCGTGTGGACGAACAAATGCCTGAACATTTTTTGGGAATCCATGCACTCATCCACGGGACAGTAGAACACAGTAGAAACTACTGTCTTTGCATCCTCCAGGCAGTGTGCAGTACTTGAAATTAGTGTAATAGGAATGACTGCTCATGTCTGCAGCTGTCTTTATCCACCACCTTACTCTGTGATTTGACCTTCCAATGAAGATTTTTTTTTACACTTTTTATTTTACGACAATACAACCAGAAGTTATTTATCCATTTGATTCATTATTACAACACCAGCTATAGCCTGTAACTCATGATATCTGTGGTCAATGAATGCCTTTATGATTAATACAAAGGCAGCTGGCTCTTTGTCCAAACTGAACAGATCAATCATAACCTTTGTTTCTACTCAAATATCATTAAAATGTTTTGGGAGGTTTTGTGTGCCTTTCTTTCTTTCTTTTTTTTTAATGGAAAATGTGTCTTTTAAATTGTATTTATTTGCATTTCTCATTATAGTATGAACTGATGACACAGACTTGCTTGATCTGTGTCAGCACAGCTTTTATCAGTGCAAGCGAGCTGCTGACAGTGCAGTTGACGCAGAGAACTCTGTGTCTAAGTAAATCATAGCTGAGCTGCAAGTGTGTCAGTAAACCCTTAAACTTGTTTTACTGTTATCTAATGCCAAATCAATTCTCTTTAGCACTCCAGGTTTTCGTAGAGAACTTGTACATTAAGTTTTTCAGTTGTAACGGGAGCTTTTCCTCCAGTCCAGCTACAATAGCCAGAGCTTTGCAATTTTATGTTGGATTAATGGAACAGTTTTCCATATCGCACTCTCAAATTTATACACGCGAGGTGTTTTCCCCCATTGCTGTGTGTGTGTGTGTGTGTACGTATGCCACACGCTATCAGAAATGCACACATTATTGTATGCACTGAGCATGTGCTCTCGATCAAACATGTGTGTACACGGCCATGTAAACAAGCACCATTCGCTCTACTGTGTCCCTAGACATTTGGGGCCCTGCGGCTCCCAACCCCCCCAAGCTCGGCTTCCTTAATGAGAATGGGTCCTTGTGTGTTTGATCCTGGTGCCAGCCCTGCGGCCCCTCAGCCTCATGCCTATTCAACAATTCTGCAGCCTCTCCAGTTACTCCCCCACTGCCTTGGGTACAATATGGATCCAAAGCGAAAGCACTCATGGGCAGTTGTTCGATATCAAAGCAAGTCTGACTGAAACTGTGAGGGGAGGGGAAATGCTGGGACTCTTTGTTTAATAGACTTACAAGCAGCACTAAAGCTGCACATTGATTGATTGATTGATTGATTGATTGATTGATTGATTTTATTTTTCCTCTTCACTTTATCAGATGTTCTTCTGAAATTTTGTCTATTGACTGTTAAAATCCATGAAAGGTTTCAAACCCCAATTATTTGGTTTCACTGACTTTGGTGTTGGCATGAAACACCAAACCTAGCCTGTAAACAGGTTGCCTAACAGCACTTTTGGGTTTTTTGTTGTTGTTTTTTCACAGGATGGAGGTCTACTGATTAACAACCCCACAGCACTTGCTATACATGAGTGCCAGTGCTTGTGGCCTGACACGCCTCTGGAGTGTGTGGTCTCGCTCGGTACGGGTCGCTTTGAATCTACTGGCAAAAGCAACGCTGCATATACAAGCCTCAAAACAAAACTCACCAACGTCATCAGCAGTGCGACAGACACTGAAGGTAAGGATGCACCGCAAAATGATGGCGACCTATTGTGATCGCCAGTGTTTCACAGCTTTGACAGCTGCTAAATGTACAACTAAATTCTAAAGCACACCTGTGTCAACCAAGGAGTGATGAAAGCCTGAAACTTGCCGTGACAGGATCAAGTCATAGTGTAAAGATGGCTGCAGTACAAAAAACTGAACTGAACTGCCTTTGTTTGCAGTGTTGTTTCAGGTCTGTTTATAGTATTTCCTCTACACAAGAAGATTAAATAAATGTACATTAGCAGTGATCATTCCCTGTTTCTGTTTCTTTTCTAAGGGGGAGATTTAGGATTTTTGATGGTATCTTTTTAGAAAACACTGCACCGCAGGTCGACTTTGTTCTAGATAAATCCCACTGTGGCCCTTTGTAGCGGCAACCTCTTTGTCTCCTTATCACCTCTAGACATGGGCACTTCTGCTGTGCCTAAATTTGGCTTGTTCCCCTCCCTGTTGCTGCTGTGGTGCAGTGTGTGTGTGACCTAGATGCTTCTCTGCACTTGTTCGTCCTGTATTTTGGGATTAATCCCTTTCCTAGCTCTCTTGCGGGCTTTTGTTATTTAGAAACAGCAGATTAGAAAGAGTGTTTATCACAGATTTCCTCTTTTTCAAAAGCTTTAGTGCTCGCAAGCCTCCTAGTTTGTCTTTGGTGTATCAAGCTTAGCTGTGTTTGTTGTTGCGGATAGATAAAGCAGATCTAATAGGGTTTCAGTGACAAAGATGGAGAATATTACTTTTTATATATCTTCAGACGTGTTTTGGAAAAATGACCTTGGGCCACTCGTTCTTGAAACAGCTGTTCCTTTTATAAAGACCTTGTACATCCAATATACGTGCAAACTGTTTGCTTAAACACAGTATCCTGTGTTTAAGCAAACAGGTTGCATGTTTCAGTTTGTTTGGTGAATACATGGATGTCTTACAAGACACAGAAACGAGTCTGAAAGGTTTGCAGCAATTCTGGAGTCTTTGTGTTATTGTTTTGTGTTTGGATTTCCATATTTGGTAGGTGAAAGGTAAAAGGGACTTTCACTAGGAAGGTGATGATATCACTATCTAACAACTAATCCTTTCTGCAGAGGGAAAATAGTAGAACACTTTTTAGCAGTTGGCATCCAGCTCACTGCACAAGACCAAACTGTTTATGATTGACAGTATAAAATTTTGAATAACAAGTGCTTTATTAAAGTAATGAAAACAAGGTTCATCTCTGATTTAACCACATGCATTATCTCTTGTGAGTAAGCTGTTCTTGTCTCTGTGTATAACTTTTCAGCACACAATAGTCTAACACTGATTTGCTCTATAAAAACTCTCCAGATCACCTCCAGATAAGTTACTCCTTGTAGAGTTTTGCAGAGCCTTGGAGACGGTTGGTTTTAATACTGTGGGAACTCAGACAGAAACCTTTTTGGGTGCTTCAGGCCTGTTTTGTTACCCGCTGCCTGTTTGTTTGCATTTGTAGGATGTTGATTTTAAACTGCTCATGCAAGGCAGATGAAAACAGCCGTGATAGACAGGCTAGACATTTTCACTTGGTGTTACCTCACACTCTAGCCCTGAGCGCTTACTCAGTGACACTTGTAATCCTATAACAGCGCTGATAGATAAGGTTTGACTTTGCTAGCCCCTAGTAAGGCAGTATGAAGTGAATTGTGTTTTAATTTTTTTTATTCTCTCTTATATGACCTCACTCTTACTTCTCCTTCCCCCTCCAGAGGTTCACGCCATGCTCAACGCCTTCCTTCCTCCAAACACTTACTTTCGCTTCAACCCCTACATGAGCGAAGATTTCTCCTTAGACGAGAACCGCCAAGAGAAGCTCAACGCGCTGCAGGCTGAGGGCTTGCGTTACCTAGAGAGGAATGAGGACAAGCTGAAGAAGGCAGCTCGTTTCCTGACCCGAGAGAAAAGCTCCACCCAGAAGATGACTGACTGGGCCAGGCTCAGGGTTGATATGTATAATGGTCTGCCCTTTTACTCGTCCAAGTTTTAGATTCCACTCGAGCCACGTTTTTCTGGTCCACACGAACCTGGAAACTTACCGAGGTCCAAGTGTCATTTTTATTGCCCTGTAGCTCTGAAGAACATTATGTATGTGCACAAGTAGATAATGTATACAACATGCCAAATGCCACCTCCTCACTCTCACTTGACACTGTGATGTGATTTTAGTTTAAATGTGCTAACATCTGTGGCAATGAAGATTTATCCGATGTATAACACTTGACTTAGCATAGCATTTAAAGAAGATCTTTTAAATGGCTTGTCGATTTAGAAGCTCCGTGAGTAGAGATTCTACAGCAGCTGATGGCAGTAGTTTAACATTTAAATGACTTCTTTGCCAAAATGAATGCCGATTTTGTGTTGCAGATGCTCAGTTATCTCCAGCCGACAGTTGGCTTAGGTTAAAGACTGAACTAAAGACTGAAATTTGTCTGGATTCTTCAAAAGGTAATAAAATCCAGAATCTGCCTGGGAAAAAAAACTACCTGTTCTCAATTTAAGACTTAAAGCTAACGTTAGCTAACTAGCTGCTGGGACTTGATAAATATTGGTAAAAGTGGTGTCGATGTTCTAACTTAACATTCTGATAACTTTATCTCCTTTGATGTTCCTTTCAAACATAGAACACAAAGACTTTATTTCGCAGATAAGCTAGTAATGGTGGCATTAACAATGATCTTCCCACCATGTGGATATTTACTGATCATTTACTTTTGTTTAAAATACTGAAAACCAGTACATCCTCACAAACCAGTATTTATATTCTCACATAAAAAGAATATATATATATAGATGGACTTCATGTGTTGTTGAGTAAATGTATAACTTGTAAAACTGCATTGTTAAGAAAAAAAGTCTAAAATTAATAACTAAAATTTGCACAACAAATACAGCTACTGCTAAACTGTGTAATTGTATTTTGATAAGAGTAACACTGATACACGAGGGGCCCACATGAAGCGTTACAGAGCTATAAAGTATGTCAGTACAATTTACATATGATGATAAAAAATAAAGATGTCTATGGGGAAAACACCTCAGTGTGTTAGTAAGGTGCTAGGCTACCACAGCAGCTTCAGTGGGCTTTGGGATTAATTGTACATGTCACTCAGTTGGTATTTTGTTGATGAAGTGCTGTTTAAGACTCCAAAATGTCCTCTGGCTGTTAAGGAATATTTTCTACAGTTTTTCATTCTTATCATAGATAACTTGCATCCGCACAGCCATCTTCATCATCTCAAAGTCTCTGCAGTATGTTTAACCTGCAAAAAAACCAACACAGCCTAACAGAGAGGCCCTAGGGGTCAAGGGTTTTTTATGTTGTTTTTTTTGTCACGTGTATGTAAATTGTGATAAGGATCCAGCTAGAGCCTCACTGTCACAAAGCGTGAATTTTTATGTGTTATTTAAACTGCAGAGTATTTTTAGTTCAGTTGTTTCAAGCGCTTTTATCATTGTGTGCTTTTATTGTTCAGTTTTCTGGAATCCCTGCAGGCTACTCACATTTTCTCCTCTGTCTTTAGTGTGCCCTCTTTCCCTTTGATGACTGTTCTCAAAAGCCGCTTTCACCCTTTCCACCTTGAAGTGCTGTGTTTTAGTCCCGACTCTACTGCAATGTACCGTTTGTTGAAATCACACAGGGTTTATCTGATGGGCTGGATTAAAACAGATGGCTGCTTATTGATTGGCTGGGATGTAAAATGATTTTCGTACGCTGCTACTTTTGCTGCACATAAATGCATTGCAGGCGTCCATTTCGGCGCCTAACCTGGTCACGTACCGTATTACTGATACGACATTGTGTCGGTTACTCCCAGAGGGCTTGCAGCCAACACAGATATAACCCAGATTAATATAATTCCACTCATCTCTTGTTGGTCCCGTGTAAAGAATGTTTGAGAGTGTAATTAAAACCCACTACTGAACTGCGCTGCATTCTGCCTCCTAATTGTATGAAGATTAGATTATTGTGATCGGAGGAAAGCCGCAGCTTCTCTTTACTTCATCCCAGGAAGTGAGGAGGTGGAGGGAAGAGGCTATCAAGTACTCAACGACTGCGTAATTACGACTGCAGAGATCTGAAGTGATATTCACCCCCCACTTTCTTGGCTCACTGTCCAGGGTGCTTGGCTTGATTAGCTCATTCTGATTTGAAAAATTGTTACTTGGGCACATAATACAGTATCTCTCAAAGGTTTCAGGTCACAAACAGAAAATTTCACATTTTCCATGGAAACACGTGAACAGGATATATATTTTAATATAGGAGTAGTTTATTTCTTTACATGTAACTTAAAGAATTGTTCTAACACAATTCTGCACTCCCATCCTAGCTGTGAGTTTGGTGAGGAGATCTGGAGACATTTAAACCCTCGATCATGTAAGTGCATCCCACAAGCTGTTCCCTGGTTTCAGATCCCTTTTATCCCGCACAGATTTCACACATTACTGCAGCCAAATTGTTGCATTTCCTCCACCATGCTTGAAAGATGAACTCAAGTAACCCTAAAGCATCTTTTCCTTTGTTCTGCATCTCACAGATGGTGTTTTGTTTGGCCCAAATGCCTCTAACTTAGATCTGTGTGTGTAAGTAACACTTTCTTCCCAGTATCTGGACTTGCTGGCCGGCCTTAATCACTTCTCTCAGTGGCCGGTCGCTGATATGGCTTTTTCTTTCCAATCCTGCCTAAAGGACCAGCATCGTCTGAGGTTCCCGTTCCTTGTCTATTTTTGCCCAGTTGTGCACCGAGGCCTCCCCATTCTTTTTCTATTCGTGTCATTCTGTTCTAGCCAATTGGCACAGCTCAGTGAAGAGCACACATTGTATGAAATCTTCAGTTTGATGTCAATTTCCTGCATGGATTAGCCTTCATTTCCCCAAGAATACTTAACAGGAATATTGTGATGGCTTTCAAACGCAAAGTCTTTTTGTGTTTTGGCATTTCAAGATTACAGTCATAACTTAGAAATACTGATGCTCAGCCAAGAGTTTGCAGTTGTTCCAGTATAACTGGATTTTTTTTTTTTTTTTTAATGATCCACTAGTATTTTAGCATGATAAACTTGAATTAGGAAAAACATCTTGGCTTTGTGAACTAACCATTTAATTCAATGCAATTTAATGTTCTTTCATGGTAAAACAAACACACTTTCATTTCAAGAATGAGGACATTTCTATGTGACCCCAAACTTCTGAGCAGCAGTGCGAGGAGAGATATACGTGTGGTCAGTGTGAGTGTGCGCTTTTTTCTCTCAAATATATGTTGTTGTTTTTTAAAAAATAGGGGTGTATTTTCCATGGGAATATAATTTGAAGGCCTTTCCCTGAGCTGCCTGTCATAACAGAGAAGAAGGTGAGACGAGATGACTGTACAAGGCTGTGCTCAGGCACCTGGGTAAAAGCTCTGGCCAGTGATGGATGGCATTTCCCTGCAGCATAAACACAGTGCTCTGACACAGCTCTCCACCAACTGCTTACACGCATGAAAACATATCCGTGGCCAAAGACAGTAGAGGACACAACAAACAGCGTCACTGGTAGTCTGAAATGGTACACCTTATAGGTCATTCAAATATGTTGTTTTATCTAGAATTTAGCAAAAGGGCAGAGCAAATAAAAGCAATATGGTGGCGCTGAATGAATATAGCATAAAAACAGTTTCATAAACATTTTTCACTGCAAGTAGAAATGAGACAATCATGAAAATCACTATGTAAATCATCTCTGGCTTCCTGGATTAAATAGTTAAAGTAATTTCAGCCTTTTGCTTGTAGTGTTGGGAGCGAGCTATTCTGCAGTATCTGAGTCTGAGGAAAAGGCACGAGTTCTTTCCTGTGTACAAAAACAGCCTTTTGCTGCTTATTCCACCTATACCAGCTGCTGATGTTTTGTTTACTTTCGCCTTATGCAGATTCTACCGAAAGCAAGGATTTTGTGTTACGTCTAGTATGTAAACAAGAAGACTCGTACAAGTAAATCCCATTCTAGAAGTTTAGAGTGCATCTAAATTCCTGAAAGGCAAAAGCAGTAGATTTGTTTTTGTTTTGGGGTATTTTTTGGGGGGTGTAAATTCACAAGGCAGGTCTTTTCACATCAAGTCTGGTATAGAGCTCATACAGCAACCCATGGTTCAAGGTTCAAGGTTCTTTATTTGTCACATGCATAGTTATACAAGTATAACACACAGTGAAATGTAGCCTGACACGCTCCTCGACATGTGCAAAACAGGATAGACAATATAAACATATTTAAAATTAAAGGAATTGAAATGTACATTGTGCCTTGGTTTAGTGTCTGGAAGAGTCCTGACTCAGTCAATTATAGATGATGTGAGAGGGCGGGTGTGTGTGTTTAGGGCACGGATGGCTTGGGGATAGAAGCTCCTCTTGAGTCTCTCTGTCCTTGCCCGGAAGATGCGGAACCTTCTACCAGATTGCAGAAGTTGGAACAGTTTGTTGCCAGGATGGGACGGGTCCTTCAGTATCTGCGCTGCTCTAGTCCGGCATCTCCTGGTGTAGGTGTCCTGAAGCGGGGGGAGAGCAATCCTGCAGCAGCGTTCTGCTGTACGGATCACTCTCTGGAGAGCTTTTTGGTCCTTCACACAGCTGTTCCCAAACCACGATGTCATGTTCTGTGTGAGGATGCTCTCCACAGCGCCTGTATAGAAAATCCTGAGGATCTTTGGAGAGACCCTGAACTTCCTCAGTTGTCGTAGGTGATACAGGCGCTGCCTAGCCTTTTTGGTCTGGACCTGAATGTGGGCAGCCCATGTCAGGTCTGAGGAGATGTGGACACCAAGATACTTGAAGGTACGTTAAAGCTAAGCATGCCTTTTATACTCTAGTTGTTTTTATTAAAGTACTGAATCTGGTAAAAATTGACTACTTATGCTTTTACTATTGTCTGCCATATACAGTTATGCTCAGACGTTTACATACACTCATCACAAGCTTTGGGAATTGGGAGAACAATTTGAGTGTATTCCACACAGGCCAGACGTGTACATATACAGACTTATTAATAAGTGTTGCTGAAGGTTCTACATTGTCTTAACTTGACAAGATCACTTCACCTCGAATCAGCTACATGGTTGAAACTTGAACCCAACTGGGTGTTCCAGTAGCACAATGATACCAAACACACATTCCGAACTGGTTTGGAAACGGATAAAGCAGGCTAGCATTAAGCTGCTGGGATTGCCTTCCCAACAGTCTGACCTCAGCCCTGTTGACATTATGTAGATGTGCTTAAAAGCCAGATCTTTATCAGAAAACCAAACACTCTAAATACACTCAGCCAATTCTGCCCAGAAGAGTGCTCAAGTATGCAACCAGAATTATGCCAGAAGCTTATTGATGGCAACCAAAAGTCTTCTGTCAAGGTGCAACCTGCTAAGAGACATTTAACCAAATATCGGTGTGTGTGTGTGTGTGTGTGTGTGTGTGTGTGTGTGTGTGTGTGTGTGTGTGTGTGTGTGTGTGTGTGTGTGTGTGTGTGTGTGTGTGTTTACCTTTGACCCTGAGTGGATTAGGGAATATCGAGAATAAATTCAAATTTGTGCACCCAATTCTTCTTTTTAAAGGTCATTAAATATGTAATTAAGGATGTGGTATCCTATCCTGAAAAAAAAAAAAAACAATTTAAACAGTTTAAAGAAATCATTAAAAGCCTTTTACCATGACATTCATGCCATGATTCCCATGAGTGTATGAAAACTACTGACCATAACTGTATACTGTTAAAGTGGTGGATGCTTCAGATAATAAGTTTCAGATAATAAGATCAGTGTATGCACAAGTCATTTCTGTAAAAAGAAAGAAAAAAAAAAAGAAGAAGCTTAGGCTGCTCAAAACTCAGTTTCTGAAACTCAGGGTTTTTTGTACTCTTGGCTCTTTGTGTGATATCAATGAGAGGGGAAGTAAAGAAGGTGGCCTTAAACAGGAAAAAGGATAAAAAAGGATGAGCAGAGCTGCACGTAGGCACAGTAAAACATAAATAAGGATTAAATGCCCAGAATAAGAATTTTAAGTTTACGTTTAATTTTATGATTGTTATTATTATTAGGGATTTTTTAAAAACCATTTTAAGTCCTCTTTAGCCTTTAAGATAGTTTAAAAAACCCATTCCTGTGGCTGAAATGAGTCACCACAACAAAGAGAATTATTTTTCTTTTATTTCAGCAGCAACTTATTTTACTAATTTTACAAGGAGCATAGTGATAAATGAGCAAAGGTAGCTTTCTAATGGGAAATCCAGAACACCATATTGAATGGCCATGAAGTCACATGAAGACTAACATCCACAGGTTGTCCCTATGTTGTATTTGTGAATTCCCATCAGGTTTTTGCCCCCTGTGTATTAACATGGTTAGACAGGCTTTAAAGGCTGCTCCCTCTCAATACAGAGAAGTCATGTAATGTAATTACACAGCAGACAGAGAGGAAATGCATCCTCCCCTGATGTAAACAGCTCTGACTCATGAACTTGTCCCGCAGCTCTAATTACATCAGTAATTTGATTTCTTTTGCACCTTTGGCCAAACCTCCAGACTGTAAATATGAATATGTTTCTTTGGTCTATACCCGAAATGGATCCTGAGGAGATTTCGACAGATACTGCCTTCTCTCATCTTTGCTTTCATGTAACAACAGTTTATCCTCCAAGTGGCTGCTGCTCAATTACACCTCACATTTATCTGTAGCTAATAAACCCAGCTCATTAGTACTTAATTAGTTTTGGAGCTGACGAATGATGTTAAGATAAGATTTAAGCTGCTCAATTGCAAAAACATGATAGCAATGTTTTGAAAGGGAAAAAAAGCAACTGATAGAGTGATGCACAGCCAATACACCGAGCAGAGGAACAGTGTTAGGGGTTCATCGGCTCTTTATATGATGGTCAACAACTTACTTGAAATTTAAAATAAAAATATCCAGTGGAAATAAATGAATAAGTAACATTTATTTCAGCAATAACAAATCATATAAATTTCCCCGTTCATTCCCAGATAAGGACCAATCACATAATATATTAATATCCCAGCTTTAACCTGAGAACAACCAAACCAGTGCAAACAAATGCCACTGCACTGCATTCAGTCACACCCTATTTGAAGCACTGGCACTGACTACACTTACAAATTGTGAATAAGTTCGAAAACTTTGGAAAAAATGGAGCATCTGATGTCTGATGCTGTTTTTTAAACTGCTGTGTTTTCCTATAGGATTTGGGCTGCTGACCTGTGTTCAAGCTGTGTGAGTTAATAATTACCTCTGATGTGGACAACATCGTTTCATGGTTGGCTTGTTGGTGCCGTGCACGGTTTGTTCTGTACAGAATAAAGAATAATAGTGGCGTAAACACGGAGAGAGATGACTTTCTCTCCCGCACAGTATCTGTGCCGTAAAGTTTTGCATCTGAGTGAGCAGAGGACTTCAAGGATCCACTGTAGTAAAAGGCACCGTAATTGGCGATGCCAGTGAGGCAGACACAGCGTCTCCTCTAATGGGTTTTGCTTTTCAACACAAAGCCTTGACGGCGTTCACTTTGCAACTTTCAGTGTTATATACTCTGCCTCTGTGGTGCTGTATCCTTGAACTTGTGAAAATCCCTTTGAGTATTTCACAGATAATGTGCATGGGGGAAATTAAGAGAATATTTTAATGAGATTCAAGACGTATGCAGACATGTCTGGAGGCAGTTTTAAATAAGAGGCAATGACAATTACAGTATTTTCCCCGTGTGGGGAGGCAAATGTTGGTGAGAATTCCCTGGCCCCCTTAAGATGATGACGGGGAGGATATTGGAGCGTTTCCCACTGGGGAATCACGCCTCAGTTTTCTGTCTTTTTCTAACACTATATAAACAAATCAAAGAAACTCTTCGCATATAACTAAAGAGGGGATGCTGGCTAAGTTGGAAAATAGTGTACTGCGGTGAGGGACTTGCGCTTTTCAAGCTTAAAGGTGATTCTGTAGCTCTTTAAGCTTTTTACGATCATAATTGGAGGTTTTTCCCTCAGGTGATTTCACATAATACGTTATAAACCCGTTTTCATCTTATGCCACAACCTAATTTTAGCTAATCTCGGTCAACCGGCTCCTGCATGGCAGACCACAAACTGTCTCTTTGCCAAAACCGGGCTTATCCGCGTAAAAACTACGTCACTTACTCTTTGTGTGATTCCACGGCTGCAGATGGATACCATTGCTAAGCCTCGGATAATGCATGTGTGTAATGTGCAGTGATAGAAGAGAGCAGTCTGAGATAAAAGTGTGCCTTTTAACGTCACATGACCTCATCCGGCAAAGGTCTCAGTTGATCCCACGGGCTGCTGCTATATGGTTATGAGCGCAAACCTGCCTGCAGGAAAAACTGTCATGCTTCAGAACATGCAACTGTCTTTAAGCAATTAGTTTCCAGAACAGCTGGAATTCCCTGAAAGGTGAAAGCACTTATATTTGACTAATATGTGAATCAGACTTTAGTTTTTTTTTAAATTTATTTAAACGTAATCTTTTATTTTTTTCAGCCCGATTAATGGAAAAAATGTACGTATTTCAGTGTTGAGCTTTTCTTGTACTTGGCGCCTTTTTAAAGCAAACAGCGAGAAAACAGTTAAATGAAAAAGCCACTCCCCGCTGTTAGATAATAATAAAAAGGATCATCGTTTGGCCTTTAAAATATACAGTCTGGCTTTTTTATATTAAAAGAAAAACTTAAAAAAAGAAGCTTGTCCAGATGTTGTCCATCTGTGATTTTGAGGCTTCAGGGGGGGTAAAGCACTATTGTATGTATTTGTATGACAGTTTTCTGGAATGGTTCACTGCCTTTAGGCCACCATACATCAGCAGCGGCGCTGCAGTGCGCGCAATGGGCGTGCGCACGCCTCCGGGTGCTGCTGCGCGCCCCCGCCTGTGTGTGTGTTTGTATGTCGGTGAACTGGTGGGAGAGAGAGAGGAGGGGACCGGTGGCTGAGAGAGGCATCGGAGGCAAGTGCAAGAGGTTCGGCGCTCTGAGCGGGGACTCCACGTGAATAACCGCAGCTCACGGCTTCGCTCTGTCGCGGGAGGCTGAAGACACCCGCGGTGTTTTGTGTTTCTCACCGCCCAGGGAGGAGGTAAGGTGAGCTAAATTAGACCATTCATAATAAGCACGTGTCGTGTGGCTTACAGTTCACTGACAGGAGTTTTGTGGCACGTTGGAAGGATGCCGATAGAAAAACTGCCCCTCTTTTAGCTCCTTCTCGGGGGGTGGGAGTGTGCAGGAGTGGTTTATTTTAAATAACACGCCGCGCTGTTCTGGGTGATATTTTACGTGTTAGGTGATCGTCGGAGAGAGCGAAAAGGTGTGGGACATATTCCGGTGAACGACTGTCAAATCAAAGGGTTGACACGTACCGTGACGCGTTAAAGATGCTGAGGGGAAAAACACAAAAAACAAATCATTGGCACTTATTTGCGAATATTGTCTTTGGACTTGATCTTTTTTGCTTCGATCATCACATATCACATGGTGTAGATACAGTGGATATTCCCACAGATAGATAGACAGCTCTACTGTACTTGACAGCTGCTTTTTATTGTCCTGTGTTGATGAAATCGCTGTCTGGATACACGCACAATCCCTCATAAGCTGATTTGCTTCCCACATGTTTGATTCCCCTCATATTTATGTCACAACTCTGTGTTGTTTTGACTGACCAGTCACTTTGCTGAGTCTAATTTCCCTTCATGGGACTGAATCTGATTATGATAGGGCCCCCCCTGAGATTTCACAGAATTCATCTCACACCATTTTTCCACCAGTCAAAACAATTCATTTGCTGGAAAAAACCCCAAACATATTTTCACACAATCCTGTCTTCCCACTCCACCTCCTCCTCCCCCGTCTGTCTGCCCCTTGGTCAAAGCTTCAGTAAAGGGGGAACTCATCATCATGCAACAACACCCCTCCTCCTCCTCCTCCTCATCCCCTCCTCTGCTCATCCCCAGACACTCTCACTCATACATACACCCAGACACACATGCCTTGACTGCACACTTTCGCTGCCTGCTCAGTTGGCCAAATTAATGCAATGCTAATGACCCCTGTGTTATTGTCTGAAGCTCTTGCCTTGCGCTTACTGCTCTGAAAAGCCTGACACACTTTCTAGTAATGTTTATTCACTCCAAGCAGACTATAGTTAATCTGGTTAAGACGATAACAATATCCCTCTATCCTTGCCTTATGTCTAGTTTACATTAATTTATAAAACTGGCGGCAAAAATGTACGTCCCAGACAGTTTGTGTGCTTTGTGGTAGTCTCTTGATCAGGTTGTAGTTTGAGCTCAGAGAGGCTTTAATCCACAGCTACTGGAGTGCTGCTAACATAACATTTCAGCCTCATTTGACAAATGTGGAGAAATCGGGACAAGATAGCGACCTACATTGTGCTGCCTTCTTTACTTTCAAACTCATCACAAATGACTCTAGACGGGGAGATTTGCATAACTAAGGGATTATCATGACACACGTTGGCCAGAGTTATTGTGAGAGCACCAGTCAGTCACACTGCACGCTGACCTAAAACCAGCGACAGGCAACTTTGCTCCGGGGGCTATGGGAAAAGCTTGGGTGTTGGAGGGAAAATGCCACCAATTTCTCTCTGTGGGCTGCAGAAAAACGCAGGCTATTCTGTGAGAAGTGATCAACGCGCCTTCTCTAAGCAGCCGTCCGTGGACATTCACAGGCCAGAACAAAGTGCCTCATAGAAAGGAAGATTTGTTCTGTGTCACTTGTTGTAATGATGACATAATTTCTTTCAGGAACTGGTCTGAACCTGAGAGACTGCCATTTCATCAAGGGTACATTTGAGTCATGTCAGAGTAATGCTTGTTTAGGGAAGCAGCACATATTCCGAGATGAAACAATAACACGATTCCGGCAAAGTGAAGCTGAAGTCAGGGTGGGAGATGGCTAGTCTCAGTAGACGTTTAGTAAGAGGGACCTGTCAGTGTAAAGATCGCTTCTGGTTAATCACAAGTGTCTCTTTTTTCTAAGTCTTGACAATCATTTATGTGACATTTCATAGTTTCTATGTTCTGAATTAACTAAGTGCTAAAATCTGGAAATGGGAATATGAAGGCATTACAACAATTAAGGCCAACCTAGGCATTAGAACCAGGAGTAAATGATTCAGTAATCCATCAGTGAGTTGATATTTGATACAAATCTGGCATGCTTAGCAACTTTAGATCTTACAACGTTAGCAACAGTTTTCTGGGTGCAGTTTCTCAAATGAAATATTTTATGCTATATGATGGTGAACAGAAGATATTTTAGACCTCGGTCTGAGCACTGAAAACATAAAGGAACAAGAAATCATCTCAAGTTTCTTTGACATTTGTTTAAAAAAAAAAGAATTCACTGATTAATTGAGGAATACAATAATAAATTAATTGGCAATTCATCTATTTCAGTTTTTACCTAAAATCTGGTATCTGCACATGCTACACACACACACACACACACACACACACACACACACACATTATGTATATATATATATATATATATATATATATATATATATATATATGTATATACCCAGATCTCAGCGAATATCTTGATATTGATTCCAGTTCCTGTAGAAATTATGACTGATGCGCTGAAACCAACCATAAATACCCCCTGCAATAATTTCTTTTTCATGCAAAAGTGCACACGCACTAATCAATAATTTACCATCATAAGTCACTCCAGCTGATTGACTGAATGATTGAGTGAGTTCTGGCAACACGTGTTCTCGTGTCCCGAGTGAAGAGGATCCAGCAGCCATTGTGAATAGAAACGCCGTGCTGCTCGGCTGTGATGAGGCTAAATTCCCTGGGGAATGATGGAGGCCCATGCCTACCCATTAGTGTCACTGCGGTCTGGGTGTTTCATCCCAGTGGAGCTATCACGCACAGCAGCGCAGCACACTGACATCATTTGGACCTCCTTGTCATAGGCATGTTCGTCTCATTTTGGGACTGATGAGTGCCTCATTATCACACCACAGAGGGAACGGTGCTCTGCCTGCTTCACAGCTGCCTGATCACTTTCACTGTTTGTAATTTGGACAAGCGTATGCAGAAGCAAAGAAAGGCATTCATACATGTTCATTACATGTGCCCATGTTTTACTTTCCTTCTCTCTCTGTCTCTCTCTGTGAGTCGGGCCTGCTTGGTTGCAAGCTGGTGGGTACAATTAGAGTTTCACAGTCAGTTAAGCAGCAGCTCTAATGGGAATTGACACATTCCTGTAAATCCCTCCACACAGCTGCAACTGTTGGTGTTTACACCGTAGACTTGTATTTTATTATCGGGAGTAAATGGCAACAGATGACTAAGAAAAATGGGTAAACAAAGTAAGTAAAAAGTACAAAGTGAACCTCGATTAGATAGATGTCTTGGTTTCGGCTTCTCCTTTTACTTCTTGCTGTTATGGATATTGACAAGAATTTATTAACACCAGTGCCACTGCTGAGTTTTCCTATAGGTCAGATTTGTTTTTATTGATCCCCATGTTGTTTACTGATTGGATTTACATGTGAGGAAAAAAAGTAAGCTTGCACAGGTTTGTATCATCAATTCAAATACCTGGACCTGACTCTAATTACTGTACAAAAACAGACTTGGATGTGACTTTGGTGTGCAAAAGCTTTCACGCATTTAACTCATAATGGATTGGTTCCGGGTTTTAACTGGAACCAGTAGTTGATTCCTTTCATTGCTTGTAATAGCACATTAAATAGCTGACACAAGGGTCTGATGATTTGATCGATTGGTGCACAGACAGAAAATTCATCATCAGCTGTTTGGACATATTTCTAATAATTTTAATAAAAGTAAAATTATAAAAATGCTTTGATTCAAGCTTCGCACGTGTTAAGGTTTTCTCACACTAATATCTGAAACAGAGCAGTCTAAAGCCTGAGCTTTTGGCAAGTAGGGATTACTTGGCACATACTGGCCATCTGCCTTTGCAACAGTATATGACAGAAAACAATGAGCATCCTTTAAGCATGTTTGTTTTTGAGTAAATTCAAGCTTTTCAAATGTGAGGAATTATTATTTAGTCATCTTTTGAAATAAACTAAATACCATTGGCTATGGTTTGGATAAAAAAAAAGTGAGCTGTATGTTAATAATTATGTTGGATTAAGCTCTGGAAACAACAAAAAAGAGGCATTATTGTTACTTTAAGTGATGGAAAAGCTGTTAGTCATAGCCCCGACTCGGAAGCCCTGCTGATCAGAGATGCTGTGCTCAGTTGATTTACTGTTAAATTCGGCTATAGATTTTGGACAGCAGGTAGTTGGACAGATGTTGGATGGATGGAGGTCAGTGAAGACCTCCTTGGATGGCCCCCTGTGACCATCCAAAGAGCTTCACACCATGACGGTCATCAAGCCCAGTCACTCAAGGTTGCCAAGGGAACCCTAATATTACTCATGTCAGGTTATCAACCCCCTTTAGTAAGTACAAAGCATTTAAGGATGTTCTTTTCCGTCCTAAGTAAGTGCCAGGGGGGTGACAGCAATAGACCCTTTTGAAATGGGACATTGAGATAATGGAACGTAATGTTGCAGGTTTTATGCTCTCTCTCTGTCCCCTTTAGACCTCCTTGTTAACTAGGTGATCTGAACCACTCAACCTCGAATTTAGAGATCCAATGGGAACAAATGGAAATTCAACTCGATGTTTGCTCCAGGAGTGCATTTTCTGAGATCTCATCAGATGCGCTGCTTCGTTGCTACTGGCTAGGGGAGGAGGAGGGAGGAAAAGGAAGAAGTGGGAGTGTTTTCAAGCTTTTGGGGTTCCAAGGGGGAGGGAGGAGGGGTGGATCATGTACCTCCATGGACGCTGAGAATGGGCAGGGGGGAACAAAGGGGGTCTGTTTTCTCTTTCTCTACTGGCAGGGAGGCTTTTATTGCCTCTTGCCTTGCAGTATGTGTGTGGGTGGGTGGGGGTGGTGATAATGCTGGGGAGGGGTGATGCAGGGGTTATCCTGAAGGAGATCCACAATAGAAACTGTGGTGTTGGAGCCTCTCTTTGAACAGCTGAAGAGGGCTGGAGAGGCAGTCCTTGCTGGAGCGACAGCCTCGGGCCTGTTGAAGCTCTGGCCAACTTTGGATGGGCAGCAGATGTTGGAGAGGTAGCTGGTGGCCGAGTGGCAGCACATAACAACAACCGGTGCTTCCCTTTCCTGTCCTGAAAACAACAGGAGGTGGGCATTGCTCCACTGGCAGGGTGCAGGCTGGCCAAAATTGCAGGGAATACAGGAACAGTGTGCACTTGAAAGCTTTTCTGCTCCATTCTCAAGCTTCCATCTTCTTCCTATTTGCATAGAGCTTAAGGAGAAAAAAAACAAAACCGCGTTGCACATCCCACTCTTTGTTGGCACTGCGATGCAGCCCACTTGTGTAGACTAATAGCTCAGAAAATACATCACCACAGCTCTTTCTCTGCTTATAAAATTGGCCTGTACCGTGCCAAAAATCCAACGCAATCCCCAAGCCTCCACAGCCTTACTAGTCTCTTGTTGAACACCACATCCAACAAAACTTGCAGAAGTGGGGGTCTGCAGAGATAAGCGGAGCAAAGGCTTAGATTATCTTTGTTGCCCCAGCGCATGATGCAACAGCGAATCAACAGGAAAAGAAGGAGACACTTCGCTGTCAGCTCATGAATAAAGTTGACATGGAAACACAAAGTGGCTTTGCCATGGTTCAGGACTTGCTGACCTCGAGGTCTTATTTAGGCCAGGCGCTCTAATGCCCTTACCCTCTGCTCCACCCCTCTACCCCCTCCCACACCCTGGCTGAGGGTAAGATACCATGTTAGAAGCTCAGCAGCCACCACTGAAGGGCCCTTAATCCAAGTGGGATGACAGTTTGGCTCTGGATGCCGTTTCTGCAGTGCTGAGACCAATGAGCTTTTCTTCCCCTCTTTTTCATCCCTTAAACCTCCCAAATACAACCACAGGAATCCTGGGAAAAAAAGCAGTTCTCGGGGAGACAGAGGAATAGGATGGCAAACAAATCAAAGGGAGGATCTCTGATTCCTCCTTTGTAGAGCAGATAAATGTGCACATTCACAGAGATATCAAAAGCACACAGTGTTGACTTCAGCTGCTATTTTTTTTGTCCACATGTAGTGTAAAAAACATAATCTATAACCAGATAATCTTTGTCCAGGCTTCAGAATGATTAGGGAAGATTGAGGTCAGAAAACCATTAGACTCATCAAATTTAGTGATGCTGCCACATCAAATCCCTTTTCCTGCCTTTAAACCAATCGGCAGAGCGATCCGCGGACCACATGTTAACAGAGGTTCAAATGGGCCATCCATTATCTGAAACAATAACGAGCATCATGCATGTTTGCCATTACTGTTACTCACTCTGCATTGCAGCTGCAGCTGATTCTGCTTTTCCACACCGGTCACAGTCCCACTGTGATGTGCAATAATCTCTGGGAAGTTGACTTTGTTAAGTTTTTATAAAATTTAGTTTGGAAATTTGTCAGCTGATCCCTTGACACAATATGATCACATAAAAACGTCAAATATTTGTTTTATGCAGAACCTCAAATGTTAAAATGTGCCGAATGCAGTATGTATTTCTGCCCCTTTACTCTATATATGTTAACACCATCAATACAGAAAATCATCATTTAATCTTGGACTAGAATATGATGGTGAATAGCAGCACTTGTGTCCCCTGATGGACCCAAGTGCAGGAAGAAGGAGCCTGGAAATATTTCCTCTGCACTGAAAAATTTTAAATCAGTTTAAATTCAAATTAAATCTCAAGCTGCTATTACTCAGTATATTCAAGTAGATTCAAGCATTTTAAAATTCCTGTTATATCAAAAGCACAATTTTTTCAACTATGGGAAGCCTGTGAATTTGATTTATTAACTAAAACCCAAGGTCATCCTCTCTGGTGTTCGAGGGTATTATGCCAGAGCAATTTAGAATCAAACGTGAGCAATGGAATAGCAATCAGTATAATCTCTGTGTGTTCAGTCCTGTGCTGGATTCTCAGCGCTGTGCATCTTCAGGAACTGGAGGAATGTAATTGTCAGTAAGATCATTCCTTTCTGTGGGCTAGTTCGGCCCATCTGTGAGGAAGGGAGAATGGGCATGGCAACTTCATTTATCAGGATCTCCGCTGTGGCTGGCTGGCCTGATAACCCAATCAAGTGTCTAGTGTGACTAAGAGCCGTCTGGGCGAACACTAGGCTTTTTTCAGTTCTCCATGTGGAAATATCAATGAGGCTTTGTCAATGTGCCATTGTTGACAGCCAGAGCCCTGTGGTGTTAAAAACCTAATGCAGACTCTCAAAGAAAGAAAAAGTCTCAATAATAATCTTTGTTTACTATTTTCTTTACATTTTCACACTATATTTGGACCTTGGCATTGAATGGCAGTCCTGGTGTTGGTGTTAGTCGGCATTGTGCCGGTACAAGCTGAAAAGATTCTGGTTTGAGGTAGACCTAATGTTCGGGTCTTCAAGGTTGGCTGGTTTTTGGGCCTCTCAGGGGCTCAAGGCACAATGACCACATCTCTCAATGAGTGGAGCCACAGTGGACATGTTACTCAAAGGGCTTACTGCATGACAGGGAGCACGCCTCCACAGATACAAGAGAAAAATAGCACACTTTCACTCTGAGGTGGATTTCATATAGCTCACAGTTCTGCTGTCAATATCTTGATTGTAGTTGACATTTAAGGGAATGCATAAGGCAAAGGGCATTCTTTAGATGTTCTCTGCTGCTTTCATGAAATGTGTTTGGTTTGGAATAATGGATTAAATTGTTAATGTACTCAGAGGGAGGTGAGGGTCGGATCATTCTGAAGTATTCCTAGATTTCTCTATACATTTATTTTTTACATAAGCTGTGCACATCTGAGGCTTTTACACAATCAGTCAAGCTGCTATCTGAGTTAAAATCTCAGTTTTCCCCGATTGAAGGATCATGATTAAAACTGTAGGTTTCCAAAGCCTGTGCCTGAGATCATGATATGCACAGTGCTTATGGAATTATTTAGACCTGTTTTATAATCCGTGATTGTAGGTATGGGGTTTAAAAATAAAAAGGAGCAGTCGTGCCCTGAGAGCAGATTATGCACGGATCTCCACCACTCTGGCTTGGTTTCTGCCTCTGTTTTTTTTCTTTGTTTATTTCATTTCCTTTTTAAGTCTTTTCTATATGACTTTTCATAGATTTCGTTTCTCCATTTGGTAACCTTTACTTTTGTTTGTCAGTATTCACACATTAGATGAGACCATTAATGATATCCCAGAAATGTCTGGGTTAGGTTTGCGTGTATCTCAAGAGCTTACAAGTTTATACAATGATACCCAGTGGTACAGCCCAGTAGCGTTCATTATATGCTTGCAGATTTTATGAATTTAGATTTTCTTCTTCCACTGCTGCCTTTTAAAATCAGGCGTTGTTCGCTGATGTAGCGCTTAATCCGTCCACAATAGGGCAACTACATGGAGGTCAACTTGATTGGATTCTCCACAGTCATCTGCAGTGAAAAAAAATCTAATTAAGCTTCAGGCACCTAAGTCAAACTCCGTAGGATTACCCTGGCCCTGCACCCAAAACCTGGTCCTGGGAGATTGTGATAACTCTACTCCCATAATCTGAAGCCGGGGAAGCCTAGAGGGGGGTGTTGGCAATGAAATCCATACAAACCGAATCTACTCACCCACTCAACTGCGTGGATAGCTGAGTCACGTAAAAAATATATGGTGTAAATTAAGTTAAAATCAAAAATCGCAGTGCGAGATTTACCAAAGTCGAGTTTGTGTTAACATTCAAAGCCACAGCAGGACACAGTGCAAATAGCTACAGTGTGTTTCGAAGAGATAATGATAGAAAAAAACTGATTTCATGCAGAGTTTCATCCGTATCGTTCACAATCCCCTGAGCTTTGAAGTCAAATTGGAAGTGTGTCTGTATGGGTGGAAACGACAGACAGATTAGAGAACAGAAAACATGCTTTGAAAGAGCTTTTAACCCCGCACCCCCACCCCCTACCCCCTCCTACTCAAATCTGTCTTTTTCAGAGACAAATAAAACCCACCAAAGTATCTTCTCTTTTGTCCCAACTTTAAGATGTGGGTTGGATGTAGATTTTCCACTGAGCAAAAAGTCCATGTTTGTTGTGGTCACCACAGTGCTCGAAATAGCTTTTTTGTTCGGAAGATAACTCACAACGGGAGACCGCTATTGACCAGTTGTTCCCCTAAAGGAAATGGGCATGAAGGGGGAAAGAGTGGAGGACAGTGAGGGGGTCAAGATGGGGTAAAAGACACGGATGTGCAAGTGACCAGGACATGGTCTCCATCTCACCAGGATGCAGCTAAAATATGGCTCTCTTCTTTTGATCCTGGAGACAGTGCACCTGCTGGAGGTCTAAGGATTTGTCCTTTTCCCGTCTATCATCAAGGTATCACTTTATGTATGCGAGTACAGCTCTTGGTATTCCACTATCATTACATTTTCCTTCTTGTACTCATAGCCACAAAATTAAAAGGCTGCAAGAGCTTGTGATCTCTTCCCGCCTTCTCGCGGGAGTTGATTGTGATTGGGGTTTTTTTCTCCCCTCAGTCTCGCATCAAAATGCAGCCAGACTGAAAGCTAAAAATGCTCTTTTGGCCCCAAAACAAAAGCCTCTGAATTAGTTTCACTCAGCCTGTTTATCTGAGCTGTGATTCAGCTGAAATGGGACTTTGGATATGAATTTTGAGTGGAAGCAAAGCGCTGGCAGAAGTGGCAGAGCCTTGTCCTTGACAGCCTTGTTGAATTAATTCCTTCCAAATGGCTGGTTTAAAGAATGAAAAGAAGAGTGTTGAATACAAGCTAATACTGATCTGATGCTATCTACGGCACAGGTTCAATTTTTAACCGTAGTGTCTTTGTGAAACCATCCATTTTTACCCACGTGACTCATATTGTGTGCGGAGTTAAAGGATAATGGAATAGGTGGCCACCCAGGACAGCTTGTCATAGCACTTCAGTTTGATTGACATGCCACTTCTTTTTTCACACCAGACATGGTAAAATTGTATAAAAGTGACTCTTTAGCATAACATTGGACAATTGCATGCTTAACCTCCTTCATTCTCCTCTGGGGCTCGATTAATTCAAACCGGAGCAACTTCAACATATCTGTGTTGTAATGCTAAAATTAGCAGGATCTGAGGCATGTGCTTGATATGGTAATAGGGGAGGTGAATTTGTTGCTGTGGGCTACGTGGATGTGTACGTCATTGTATATAAATATCTTGTGATATATTACATTTTCTTTAAAAAATCAGGTGAGAAGCTGGAGTTTGAAGTTTCACTCCTGACCTCGGGAATAACAGCATCCATTCAATGTTTTTTCCAGCTTTCATCGACATCCTCGCTCCCTTCACATGCAGGTTATTTAGTTTTTATGAAACAGTTATTACCCTATACATTGGGTAGAATATTCTAATAGGAAATAATGAAAAAAAAATTAACTGCTGTGGTGGTTAGCCCTGTTACCTCACATCAAGAAGGCCAAATCCACCATCTGTCCAGGGCCTTTCTAGGTGGAGCAGAAGTTTTCTTTGAGTATTCTGGTTTCCTCCCGCGGTCCAAAAACATGCAGTTAGTGAGGTTAAGATTATTGGTTATTGCGCGCAATGCGATTGCGTATCTGTTTCTGTGTTAGCTGCGTGACATGTTTTCAGCCACATCCTTCCAGAGTACACCTTGCCTCTCATTTGATGGTAGCCGGGATAAACTACAGCACCCATCGCAACTCTGAATTAGATAAACAACATATTTCTGGGTGTCAGAGATTTACAGTTAACAAACAGTCAGGTGAATAAACAACACTGAGACACTTGTGTAGGTTAACGTGCTGCACGGGTGAAAAGCTCAGAGCAAATCACACCGAACTGCAGTATTCGTTTATTTTTATAGGTTACATCGTCAATATGCAAATATAATCACATTTCCTGTTACGCAGGTCCTGATGCTGTCTGTGTGTAAGCTGTGTGTGTGTGTGTCACAAAGTATGTGTGTCGCAAGTCAATTTCTAAGAATAATATAATGCAAGTCAACTTCTGCGGATATGTATTTCTGTACTGGTCTCTTTTCAGTGTCACAGGGTCAGCTTCCTGTTTCTACAGAAAACTGTGTCTGGTGAAATATGTATAACATAACTTTTGAAGCATAAGCAAATAAAACAATAAAAACTCCCTGACACTGGGTTTTAGACTGGTGGTGAAAAGAAACCTGTCAACATGCAGACTCGGACCTGAAAAACTGCTGAGAGTCATTTAATTTAACAATTTAGTGAGTATCGCATCAGATTAAATGGCCTGGTAAATGGCCATTTAATCTGATGTAT
Source organism: Aulonocara stuartgranti (assembly GCF_965226115.1). Classification (NCBI taxonomy): domain Eukaryota; kingdom Metazoa; phylum Chordata; class Actinopteri; order Cichliformes; family Cichlidae; genus Aulonocara; species Aulonocara stuartgranti. The sequence goes on along the minus strand of NC_138945.1, from coordinate 52,448,194 downwards.
TTATCATAAATAAATGAATCATTAGCAGCAACTCTAATAGACGTTGTTCAGTAAACACTGTATGTGTCTTCATATTGTTCAGCTTTAATGGGAATGTTTTGCGTTGGCTTCCAGAGTATCACTTCAGTCCTGAATACTCATTTGCTGAGTTTTAAACATGAATTGCTATGATTAGTTTATTCCCTTTGATCCCAAGCATGGCAGTGTGTGGATTAAATATAACTCAAGATAACATCAGATTAATCTGCAAAGGCTAATTTCAGTAAGTTCTGTCGTTGTACTACATCTACCTTTTTCCCTCCTCTCCTCCATAACCTCATCTCCTACACAGAACTAACCCATCTTAGAGGAAATACTGAATGCATTATGTGGTATAAACAGCTCCACGTAAAGATGCATTTATTGGATCGTTTATGATAGCGGGATATGAAGAAGTTTTCCCACATTTCACACAGTGGCTGATCTCAGTGGTTCCAAGTGCAAGAGTGCCGCTCTAAATGTTTAATGGCGAGTTAAAGGATAAGGGCCATCTTCTGTCTCTTTCTGCATAGTGTCTCATTCCAGTCTGGCTGAGCTCCAGTGCTCACTGCAGCATTCTGACTCACTATGTTGCTGCATTGAGCCTAGATACAAAGCATCTCTGGAGACCTTTTAGCTCTGCTGGAGTTATGCAGTATATTGAGTAGGACAGTTTTCAAACTTGGCCAGACGACTAGGATCATTTGTCACTCTAGTCGCGTGCACCTATATTTTATTTTTATGGCCTGACCTTCGGCTTCACAACCTCAGTGCGCAAACGGTGCAGACCACCAGCCACTAGTCCGCGTCACGGTCAAAGCGTCAGCGTTTCGGTGAAGCCCTGGCTGCTCTTCAATGGCCCTTTCACTGCCACTTGGTGACAATGCATTTTTTCCATGCCATAAAGCAGATGCTGTATTCTAGCAGTACAATACAGGGCCCATCTGAAACTGTTTACCATGTGAAAGGCACACCGGGATCAGGATGCCTACCACTGTGTGGGGCTTTTTGACTTGCCACTCTATAATGAGTGCACGCTGGAAGGAAAAGGAGCGCGCAGCTTTAACTGGCATTGTAATCACTGCATGGAGAGAGGAAATGCAGTATAAAGTGCTGATCCAGCCTATTCTTCCCAGGCCAGGGCTTTTTAGACTTATCTGAATACAGAGATTACTGTGACACCATATGAGCTTGTCAGCAGTTGCACCCATAGCAGATAAATAGGGAGGAAACTCGCAGTTTACGTACCCACCTAAAACAGATCATTTAATCTCTTATTCCATCGGGCCCTGATCTTTGATACAGCTGTGGCAAGTTTTCTCTAAGATGAGGTCTCTGATCTTTTCCGACCTCTTTCTCTTAACAAGTGGAAACATCTCAACTGCAGAGGCTTATCCGGTGTAACAGAAACCCCCTGCAGTTAAATCATTATCTTTGTGCGACTAGTACCTGTCTTCTCTTGTGTTGCTGTTTGTTGTCGACAAGTTGATGACGCTCAGCTTGTTCCAAGTTGTCTGCCCTCAGGCCTCGCTTTGTTATGAAGTCTTACTGCTCCACCTCTTATGGAAAAACAACTAAGACAGCGTTAAACCAGCCCTAATGGTGGACTTAGTGGTGGCCTGACAGCAAGAGGTGTAGTGAGTAATTAAGCACTCAAGCAGTGAGGGACCCTGAAAGGCCAGAGGTACCCAACCTCACAGACTGGTCACAGTCAGATTCCTCTCCACCCATACAAGGGGTGTCAGAGACAGGGAAGCTACTCCTGAAGCTAAGGTCTCTTTGGCCCTTCGGCACCACTTAGAGGGCTTATCCTCCTAGCCAAGAGCTCTCTAAGGCCTCCAGCTGGTCATCAGTCATGTCAAGGACACACATCATACATGTCAAGAGCCTGAAGAAATAACAGCGGTGCCACAGACACAGGAGTGCAGATGGGGATGTTTTTAAGTATATTTAAATGACACCTTGGAGGAAGAATGGCACTGTGGGAAATACCTGCAGTGGTTGCAGCTGGCTGAGTGTTAAGATGAACTCACTCGCACATTCCTGCTGTTTATAGTTAATTTTGAGCAGCATTCTGGATCAAGTTAATGCATGCATTGCAATAAGTTTGCAGAGAGATTTCTGGTTCACATAGGAAGGTGTTTTGAATGTTTTGCTTCTTGTGGGTATTATGAGGTTAGTATTGCAGAGTTTTAGCAAATACTCAACAATTTACTGTGACATTTAGTCCTGAATAGTCTAATAACCCCAGTAATGCTTTTAGTGCCTTATTTTTTATAGAAGTCTAGACTTGCAGAAGGCTTCAGTTTGTTAAACCTGCAAAACCTGCTGTAGACTTTCTAATAACATCCTCGTTTTCAGTGTATGTGTGTTGTGTTTTCTTTAATTGCTATTGAGCAAATTTTGGCTTTTTAAAACACTTGTCTATCTTGATAATTGCACACATTAAACCTGATAAACATCAGTATACTGGCATTGGCGTTGTGGGCATGTTTGGGCATGCTGATTGGCGTTTAGCTCAGAGCATCACTGTGCACAGAGCTGCACAGTGTCGTGGTCCCCCTGAGCAGCTTTTCTAAAGAGTATATCCATTTAATAAACTGTTTTAAAGACATTGTTGTTCAATGGGATGCAGACACAGGCAAATATGCACCATTAATCAACAGACAACATGCCAGTTTAGCTCCAGACAACTCCAGAATATCTTTGATTTTCTTATTTTTTGTGTTTATACACCAGTTTGCATGTAATCATTAGTTATTATTAATTTCTAGGTCAAAGGCGTGTCTTTTGTCCTGTCTCCCTCCCCTGACCCCCAAGCTCAACAGATGGCTGCCCCTCCCTGAACTGGAGGTTTCTTTCAGTTAAAAGGGAGTTTTTCCTTCCCACTGTCGCCAAAGTGCTTGCCAATAGGGGGTCTGATTGTATGCCATCAACACTTACACAAATACAAGAAAACAGCCATTGCATAGCTGTCCACTGCAGTGACCACTATGTGTGAAAGGGTTAGAGTTGTACTTTATTTAAAAATTGCATCCTACTTCATTTTATGTGCTATAAAGCAGTTGTTTACCAGTTTATTTTTCCACCCCAGGAAGAGACTTGGTGTGAGTAAGTAAGGGAAGAGCACTTTTAAGTGTGTTGTCAACACTTTCACATTTTTTGAATCGGAAAAATTGCCATCTATTCACCTAAAACGCATTCCATCACTTTTTCTTCTTATGCTGCTGTCTGTGCTGTCATCTAAGTTATTTTAGCGGGGAGCATCTGTCCCATTTTGTTGTATCATTTCCCTGAAGAGTACACGGCATCTTGTCACAACCGGAGGAATGTTAGTTTTCCTTATCAAGAATGAAGCCGAGGGAACGCAGACCACAGAGACTAACCCATATACAGCGGAGGCTGTGTAAAATCCCTCCAGTTGCAAATAACTGAGCATGTCGCACAGATACAGTGGGGCAAAAAAGTATTTAGTCAGCCACCGATTGTGCAAGTTCCCCCACTTAAAATGATGACAGAGGTCAGTAATTTGCACCAGAGGTACACTTCAACTGTGAGAGACAGAATGTGAAAAAAAAATCCATGAATTCACATGGTAGGATTTGTAAAGAATTTATTCATAAATTAGGGTGGAAAATAAGTATTTGGTCACCTCAAACAAGGAAAATCTCTGGCTCTCACAGACCTGTAACGTCTCCTGTAAGAAGCTTTTCTGTCCCCCACTTGTTACCTGTATGAATGGCACCTGTTTGAACTCATCATCTGTATAAAAGACACCTGTCCACAGCCTCAAACAGTCAGACTCCAAACTCCGCCATGGCCAAGACCAAAGAGCTTTCAAAGGACACCAGGAAAAGTATTGTAGACCTGCACCAGACTGGGAAGAGTGAATCTACAATAGGCAAGCAGCTTGGTGTGAAAAAAATCAACTGTGGGAGCAATCATCAGAAAATGGAAGACATACAAGACCACTGATAATCTCCCACGATCTGGGGCTCCACGCAAGATCTCATCCCGTGGGGTCAAAATGATCATGAGAACAGTGAGCAAAGATCCCAGAACCACACGGGGGGACCTGGTGAATGACCTGCAGAGAGCTGGGACCAAAGTAACAAAGGTCGCCATCAGTAACACACTACAACGGCAGGGAATCAAATCCCGCAGTGCCAGACGTGTTCCGCTGCTGAAGCCAGTGCATGTCCAGGCCCGTCTGAAGTTTGCCAGAGAGCACATGGATGATACAGCAGAGGATTGGGAGAATGTCATGTGGTCAGATGAAACCAAAGTAGAACTTTTTGGTATAAACTCAACTCGTCGTGTTTGGAGGAAGAAGAATACTGAGTTGCATCCCAAGAACACCATACCTACTGTGAAGCATGGGGGTGGAAACATCATGCTATGGGGCTGTTTTTCTGCCAAGGGGACAGGACGACTGATCCGTGTTAAGGACAGAATGAATGGGGCCATGTATCGTGAGATCTTGAGCCAAAACCTCCTTCCATCAGTGAGAACTTTGAAGATGAAACGAGGCTGGGTCTTCCAACATGACAATGATCCAAAACACACCGCCCGGGCAACAAAGGAGTGGCTCCGTAAGAAGCATTTGAAAGTCCTGGAGTGGCCTAGCCAGTCTCCAGACCTCAACCCCATAGAAAATCTGTGGCGGGAGTTGAAAGTCCGTGTTGCTCGGCGACAGCCCCAAAACATCACTGCTCTCGAGAAGATCTGCATGGAGGAATGGGCCAAAATACCAGCTACTGTGTGTGCAAACCTGGTAAAGACCTATAGTAAACGTTTGACCTCTGTTATTGCCAACAAAGGTTATGTTACACAGTATTGAGTTGTATTTTTGTTATTGACCAAATGCTTATTTTCCACCCTGATTTACGAATAAATTCTTTACAAATCCTACCATGTGGATTCATGGATTTTTTTTTTCACATTCTGTCTCTCACAGTTGAAGTGTACCTCTGGTGCAAATTACTGACCTCTGTCATCATTTTAGGTGGGGGAACTTGCACAATCGGTGGCTGACTAAATACTTTTTTGCCCCACTGTACCAGAGAAACCGTATCACTGATCAAACGCGGGCCTGTAAAATACAAAGCTTGTCTCCAGCAAATCAAGTGACGGCGTTTTTTTTTGTCTTATGCTCGGAGCCAGTGTCTCTGACATTGTGCATTCAGGCAGAGCTTGTCTTTTAGCTTCGTTGTGTCACTAATTTATTCATTTAAGCGGTTGCAGCCATATTCAAAGACAATGGCGCACAAGCTGTGAGTTGAATTAACCTCAATAATTATGCAGTTCTGAGGAAATAAAAGCCCAATTGTTAGATACTCCTCAAGATTCCTGCCCCCTTCTGTGCTTAACATCCAACTGAATAGATTAATAACCCCCAGAAAAATCCAACCTTTCCCTTTAAAGTGTCCTCTCGGATCAACAGGACAGTGCACTTTCACATTTGTTTTCGTGGTATTTGCATCGCATCCTCCAAGGTCAAGCTTTCTGTTTATGTTTGCACTACTGATGATTTTCATATTAAGCCTAATGGAAGCATCTATCCACTGTGAATGCATTTGCAAGGGATCCATTTTCTCAAAACACCATACAGGAATGCACTTTTAAGTGATTCCAATAAAAGCATGGTTCAAAGTGCTAATGGCACATGTGATCAATACGCAAGCTTTTTTACGGCATTTGAATCCATCAGATGTACACATCAATCCAAAGGCCATTTGGGTTGCAACAATAAGTTTATGAATATTCTATTGTGTATCGCATTACTTTGATTTATTCCTTCTAAAGGAGCTCATACTGTTAAAACAGCGCATTATAATCCTGTAGCTTTAAGTCGATGTGAGGCCAAACATTTGGCTAGCACAACAAGCATTGAAATACATTTCATTGAAGTGGATTTATAAGAAAAAGAAATACATCAGTTTATAGAAAACATCAGCCCTCCAGGGTTTACACGCTAAACAAAAAATCTGTCTGCACTTGGCGCAGATGAGTGCTAACAAATTTCTTCTTTCTGCTAAAAACCTTAAGTCAGTAGATCATTTCAAAGTTTTGATATATAATTAGTCTTTTATCTGAAAAGTGCCTGGCGTGTGTTTCTCACAGCTCCTCAAATTTGAGAATTTGAATAATCTCTGTCTGATCTAAATTTCAGTACATTTAGTGCTGCGCAGTCTGCAATCTGGGAACATGAACCTGGGCCTTGAGAAGCTGGGATCGTCTTCCCTGTGTTCAGGCTGTTATAACACCTGGCCACAGCTGGCAACAATAGAGACGTTGTGAAGTGTTGGCTGGATGTGAAAAACATCAGACAAACACAACAATAACAGAAGCCCATTTGCATCCTCCACTCCGCTGCTAAAGTAAGGGCAGCCAAGATTCTGGCTAATGCATAAGACGTTGTTGGAGATGAAAGTCTCACTGTGACAGTGTTCCTTGTGCTCAGCCTGCTTCAGATGAGATGCGGTGATGGATCTTGAGAATAGCAAGCCCGAGGATGTGGTTTTTAGTCATGCATTTCTAAGAATAGAAACACCAAAAAAAAAAAAGCTCTCGTGCTTGGTTTAAAAACTGAGGTAATTTGTACTTTAATGATTCAGGATCAGTGGCTGTGATATGTGTTATCCTCTAACTACATGGTCATTGCCACATTCAAACACAGTTTTGGTACTGCAGGTTTTGGCCAGTACCTTCTCTCTAGACGGCCTGCATTCAGTGTGCTTGCATGTGTGCGTTTGGGTGTGTTTGGGGATATATGTGAGGGTGAATTATTGATGCAGTGTAAATCCAATCTGCCTCGTGGCAGGTGTGCTGCGTTCTGTTTGCTCTGTGTGTGTCTCTGTGTGTGTGTTTATGTGTGTGAGACATTGTCAGAAAGGAGGAAGGAGCTGTGCTGCAATTAAAAGGCAGCACAGTCTGCAGTCCTGCCCACACAGATACAGCTGTAGGCATAGAGGCTATAGGCTCAGTGTACCTTGCATCCACGCATGACCACTAGAGTGTTCACGAACATGGAAAACACAGTCCTTCTCACTCTCCCTCCTCCCTCCACTCCTTTTCTCGATCTGTTGAGCGGTACAGTTTGCTTTTTTTTCCCTTCTTTGCTTCCCCTGCCACCCTTCCTTCTCTCACCCTCTGTCTCCTGTGCTCTTTCTACTCTTTTCTCTCTCACACATAAACTTTACAGTGTGCCACACTTGAGCTGCAGCAGTCTGTTATTGTGCAGCATGCACAAGCTGCTAAGAGTCGAGTGGTGATATCATCCCATTGTCCCTGTGCTGTCACCTGCACCAAAGAGCATGGAGGCGAAAGAGAAAAAAACAAAGATGAGAGGAAAAGAGAAGTGGATGTAGGAGAAAGGTGGAGAAGGAATGAGATTAGAGTGCGAGAGAGGGATGGAAACATCCCGATAGGCATGGAGGGCTGCTTTGTCTTCCTCCACTGGGGCCAGTTAGGGAACACCAACCGCTGCAAAGACGTGTTTTTCAGGGCAAACAGAGACGGCCAGGCTTTGAGTACACAAATATTGGTTTGGATATGTATTTACCTCAGATATTTGTAGAAGCAAGACAGGGAAGAGAAGGTTGAAGGAAGAGAATGTTGATTTTTTTTTCCTATAATTTAAAAACAAAAAAAGTCTCCTAAATTTTGTCCCAGGCTTATAAATTGTTGCAGTAACTTTGCTATTAAAGATGTGAGGATCCTGGTACCTGACACAACAGAAATAAACTGATACTATTAGACACAGGAATATTATTGATGAGTATGACAATTAAAATGCGAATACTAATAGTCACGTTCCTATATAGGATTTTAAAAGTTTCCCAGCTTTACAGAAAGAAAAACTCTTATTGCAGACTGATTAGACTGTTCTAGCAATACTCCATTAGATTTAGCAGTATGTGAAGGTTGTTGGAAACTGCCCGTCAAGACTGCAGCCTTTTTGTCTCTGCCCCCTGCTGCTGTGGCCGCCTGCTCTTGCCTCCTTTCCAAGCTCACCAACAATGAGTCTATTAACAGCCCAAGGCAATGCTTTTAATGTGAAATGTACAGGAAGTGTTATGATTTAATCACCAGAACAAAACATTTTGGATAATCTCCCTCTCTCGCCAAGATCTGGATTTGGAGTTTGTTACAACTTTCACGTCTGTAAATCAGCGGCTCAAGTTACAGATGTCTTACCTGAAATGGTGGATACTGTCTTTAGCAGTAAAGAGGAAAAGGCAGAGGAATGATTAACATGAAATTACAAGTGAAAACAGCCAAGGCAATACAGAGGTAATTTCACCATCCCCTCAGTGTTTTCCTTGACCTTTAGTTATGTTTACCAGCCATTAGCCCAGTGGTAACACACACTGTGCACACGACAGGGGATTCATGTTTTCATTGACATTGTCACACATACAAAAACAAACATTTGTGGATTCAACCCACTATATTTGAGGTGTAATTTGGAAGGGATACATGTAGGCTTCAATATCCAAAAAACTCTCTTTTCAAAATAAAATTAAAATACCTGTATTTTCACAGTAAGGTTAGGTTACAAAAACTCCAACACGTTTCAGTCCATGGACACACCGAATCCTTCTACATATGGTGTTCAACCAGTAACAAGCTTCCACCTAACCCAGTAAGTGTGAGTGCAATATTCCACTACTAAAGCTCCACCAATAGGAGAAGTCATATAATATATCAGCATCAAGCCCAGCCTTACACCCAAATTCAGTTCAGATCAGACAAGAACAAGAACACATGAAGGAGAACACATAACAACATCAAACATAGGTGACACAAAATGCATCTTTAAAGGCACATAGTGGTTATAAGAAAGAAGTAAAATGTGTAGAATGTGTGGAATCGTGTTGGAATCTCAGGTATGAATAGCCAGCACCTCTGCACCTTTGCGGTCCTTTGCACATCTGCACCTTTCATTTGTCTGTTCTCCTAACAGACACATCTGTCTCCCTCCCTTTACATTTTTATCTCAGCAGCAATATCATGTGTGCGTGCACGTGTGTGTGTGTGTGTGTGTGTGTGTGTGTGTGTGTGTGTGTGTGTGTGTGTGTGTGTGTGTGTGTGTGGCAGCCTCAGTCTGTTGTAGACAGCCTGATTATACCCTTCAGCACAGTCTCCTTCACCGCTCCACTCATGACGACTGATGTCACTGACACTCCCCCCCATCCATCTTTTTTTCTCTCAGGAGTTTTTGCATTAAAGACTGAGCAGAAACTTTCATTTCCTTGTTTCTGCTCTTGAGCCACTGCACGTGATATAGACTTTATATTAGGGCGTCACTCGGAAGCTGGTAATTTCACCTCTCTGCTTATGGAAAAGAGAGGTAGAGAGCAGGGCTAGACTTGTTTTCCCTGGATTTGGCTTTTCCGTCTGCTCTCAGTCCAAGTGTGTAGTTGTTTGTTTGAGGGGAAGCTTTGATTGTGCTCAGAGAAAGCAAAGACTGTCTGAACTTTATCTCCTCATTCATTGCAGCCTCCTATACCGGCTGTGTGTTTTTTGCTTTAGAATTCTTAGTATGTTACATTTGGTATGTAACATGAACCTATTTAAACTGAAATAATAGCTGTGTTTGTTGACATCCCTGACTGCTTCTGTATAGTCTTGAGAGATTGCGGTTGCGTTGAGGAGACAGGTGGTATGAGAGCTGGAAAGAGGGCTCAGATGAGGATGAAGATGAAGAAGGGAGCAAACTCTCCTTTGTCTTGCTGCTGCCACAAACATGCACTTCAAAGATTCCTTCTGGAGACACTCAGGCAGCAAAGTTAAGTGAAATTCCTTTAGCTGCTCGTAAAGTAATAGGTTAATGCTTAATGCACAGCTTTAAATTAAACTTCCGTCCATTCATCCGTCTCTAGCTGGTGTGCAATGCATCAGAGGGGCAGGTTGTTTGTGCTTATGGTCACAGAGTTGCCAACGGTAATGAACAGCCGGGATGACGCGCCCCGTGCAGCATCGATCGCACACTCTCACAGACGGTGGATGGAAATTGGTCCTGGTGGGGAAGCAAAGGAGGTGCACACATGCCTGCGCCTTCTGTGGACACATATGGACGCGGGGATCAGTGCACATGCACATACTGAGAGAGAGAGTGAGGGTGAGTGTGTGTGTGTGTTGGGGAGTGGGTGTATTGACATCTATGGATGCTTACTGCTCACTGGGCCGAAGATGATCTTCTTATGGGTGACAGTATGGAGCATATAGAGGGGGAGATCTGCTTGGGGGGCTTTTCTGTGTTGGTGCAGAAAAACTCTTGGATGTCTGCCACCTCCCCTCATGTCCTCAGCTGGTGCTCTCTGCAGTTGGAGACAAGCCCCATGCACACACCATATCAGACCTGGCTGCAGCACTTCCTCTCTTGCTTCATTATCACATGGATGGTTGCCATATTGCTATATACTGTATGGCTATGGTTGGCAAGTCAGTCAAAGTCTTTGGCTTGAACATGGTGAGCTAACAATAGCCACAGGAGCAGGAATTTCTGTTTTAGTGGCTGAAAAAGCAGTTAAGGTGTTCCACATCCTCAAAGCTAAATCTTAGTGCTGGGATTATTATTGCAGTGTCAGTTGTTATTCATTTAATTTCTAATGCGATTGCACTCACCAAGTCGAGTGTTGAAATCGGGAAACACAATAACATCGCTTTAAAAATGCTCACATGATCAGAATGATTGCAGACTATTACAGTTTGGCCATATTATCTGGACTGCTTGAGAGTTAACCCTGTCAGGCTCAAATTAAGTTTTTTGTTGCTTATGCACAACCAAGTCCTGCAGTGGTACTTCTGAGTAAAAAAAACTCATAAAATATGTATGTGGGGTAATCAGGTTGTTAGTTTTTAACTGTTGCAAATCGGCAACGCCTGCCTCGAGAGGGTTAAAACTGAAAATAAGCACTGCGGAAATATCCATATAATCCTTTATTGCAGAGGAAAGTTGAGCAACTTAACAAACAAGAAGGTAGAAAGGCTGTACAAACAAACATAAAGATGCCTCTGACAATATTACAGGTAAGTCAGCAAGTACATTGTTTGTATTGACAGTTGTAAGTTTGTACTTCTTCTGAGGCCTGTGATGTTGATTGTGTGGGATTACCGGGTCCTAATGGAAAATTGTGGTTTATTACACCATAGGTTTTGTTTTTCTGACCCTTTTGTGCTGCCTGTTATTATAACACGGGAATCCCCAAAGAGCTAGAATCAAATGCCTTTGTATATGAACAATAAGACCATCAGACAGGTTGTACAAGTCCATGTTAGCCTTGTTATTTGGGAGAGAAAAGAAGTGGACAATAAAACCCACAAAGTCTTTGTTGTTGTTGTGTTCACTCACAGCTGTTCTGAGTAATGAGGGAACTTTAGTGACCTTACAGATGTACTAACTGTACGGTTTAAGTTCTAATTAGTAAGCTCCTCTAATCTAAGCTGTTTAAAACTGGTATGATTGTCTTATTGTTGTTTCTTTTGCTCCATATTATTCCTCAGTAGATTGCTATGATTCATATCATTGATGGTACCATTCCATATTTCTTCCCACTACAACAGATTCCATGCAAACAGAAAGTTTTGGTAAAATCACAAACTGTATATCAAAGATGTTAGCCACTGTCACATCAGCCACAGTTTAGTGAGGTCCTGTTGTGAAACTCTGAGACAAACCTTTGAGAACATCCTGCAACATGCCTTTGTTTTGAAACAACAATTTTTGTTTTGCCCCACCTGATGAGCCAGGTGGGGCAAAGGTAGCAAGTTAGGGCCATCCTACAGCTTATCTTGCTTTATCCTTCTTGTGGACACTGTAAGTTATATAATAAGCACATTGATAAGCTGTTAAATTACCATTTCACAGCATCAAGCCATCAAGAAAAAATATACTCAAGTCATAAATGAAGTGAAACAAACCTTTTACACACACAATTTTGCTTATTTTGTCAGTCTCCCCCTGCTGGCCATTAGAAGGACTGCAGAAACCAAATTAAAAGTAAGCACACACTTTATATGAAAAGAAATCTTTAATCTTTAAAGTAATTTATTTGCCTTCATTTAGAAATTGTTTCAAAAGCTTAGACCATAGCAATATTGGCCTTTCTGCCCTTTTTTATGACTGACTTTTTACAACGTTGATCTTAAACTGTTAGTACAGTGTTATTATAACTACTACAATATGTGCTCTATATTGAAGTAAAATTAAACAGAATTGTCCCCGAACAATTTAGAGCAGCGGTCCCCAACCCCCGGGCCTCGGACCGGTCCGTGAGTCGTTTGGCTCAGTTGAGGCTCAGGTGTGAAATGTATGTTTTTCAGGATTTTTATCGGTTTTCAGCGTTATTTTGTTATCGTTTTTATCGTTTACTCGGTTTTCCTGGGTCTTTTCACGTGTGTTATGAGTAAATCTTCTTTTTTTCGGTACCGGTACTAGTTTTATTTTGTTGTATTTATCCGCGACACCTTAAAGGCCGGTCCGTGAAAATATTGTCGGGCATAAACCGGTCCGTGGCGCAAAAAAGGTTGGGGACCGCTGATTTAGAGTACATAAATTGAACTGATGTTATAAACAGTTAGTAGCACGAAGGAAATAAAGAGACGCTGCTGCTCTGGCTTTTGTTAAGTTGAACTATTGTGTATTTTGAATTGTGTCAGGGTCTTTGAGTAGAAAAAAAGAAATACGATACAGAGCACTACAGGTCCTTAACCTCAGGGATGGCCTCTGTGTGGTAAATCTCTCCCTTTCTACACACGCTTTGTTTTTTTTGTTTATTGTTTTTTACTGTGCTGTCTCTGCCTCTCTCTCCCTCCGTCCTTTTCTTTTCCCCACCATCATCCTCCCTGTTGTCTTTGAGCATGTTAACACTCCAGCCCTGTCAGTGAGCCTCATGGCACCATGGAAACCAGTCACACCATTCTCTGCTGGTGTGTTCCTGTGCGCGTGCGTGGCCGTGTGTGTTTGTGCGCCGATAGGCGGGATCGGGGTCTTGTTTAGGTTTTTTTTTTTTTTTTTTAAAAAGCTGAGGAGAGGTCGCGGCCGTCCCTAGGGCCGTCTTTCTGTAATTCATGTAAATTCCCTTAAGACGCCGGCAGCTTTGTTTTCCTCATTGTTGCAGCTGAATCCGATGCCTCTGTCATCAGCGCGGCTTGTTGTGAAATGCTTTCTGTTTCCCCGTGAAATTCCTACACCTTCATTTAGCTCCTTTGATACTTTACCAGTTACCCCACGTTATCTCGTGATAGTCTTGGTACATGATACCTCAGACACCTGATCTCCTCGGTGTTATTGTGTCCTAATGAGTTCAGGCAGAGTTAACAAGACTAAATTTGATGCAGGCATGGACGAGGACGGTTCTGCAGTGTCCTGTCAGACCATTTTCATGCTTTTATTGCTTTATACAAAGCACATTTAAACAGTTTAATAACTGAAATTTGACCTGAAAACAAGACATAAAACATTACTGTGCGATATACTTGGGCAAACAAGTGTGGGAATGATGTATTAGGAGCAAACTTTAGAAGGCTAAATCATCCATGCTTGTCTTTTCTTTCTGTTTCTGACAGGCAATGAAGTATTTCAAGTGTCCCCCGCCCGCCCGCCCAGCCTCGATAGCCTTGTGAACCCAGCCTCTTATTCTCTCTCCAGGCCAATCATATTTCACTCCCATTCACATTTCTGAATAGGAAGCTCAAAAGAGTCCCCGCCAGAGACAAATGAATTTATGAGTGTGCACAAACAGTCACATGCACACTGTGCGCAGCTCCGGTTACGAGGGCCAGGTCTAGACGGCAACATGAAAGTTTTTTTATTTATTTTTTTTTCTGTTAAAAGTTTCTATTGAAATATGCAGTTGCCATTGAAATATCGTTCTTCTATTGGTGTCTTGACAAAGACCGGGGAGGGCGCCGGTCCTATCTCAGTGTGAGACTGAAAGAGCAAATGGGCCGGCAGGGATCGCCCAGTGTCTCTGCACTACGGAGTCAGTGTGCAGAAATAATGCCCATTAGACTTGGTCAATCACGCCCCTCGCTCAGTGAAATATGGCCCTTTCACTCATTTCATACCACAATACGTACACCTCACTGCTATCCATCATCTCCCTGAAAGACGTCCGCTACAATGAATGCTTTTATTTATGATACATTTTTTTGTTTAAGTTAATGGCTTCTCATGCAGAGACGGTAGATGCTGAGAAAGCTCAACGCGCTGAGTTATGTTTACACAAAAGGACGACCGAAGCTGTTCATTAGCAGATTAAGCTGGAATTGCAGTGCAAAAGTTTCGAGCCTCCCGACCACCAGTGACACTCTGATGGTCTGTGGGCTGATGTTTTCATCATTGTGAGTGGGTGGACGTTATGTACTCACAGCGATTTGCAACAATGACCATGTTGTGAAGCCATTCAGCTTTTCCCACTGGAGCAGACAGATGTCATATGCCATGGAGTATTATGAAGTGGGTATTCCCAAAAGCGCAACCAGTGAATGGAGACCCTCTCTTTTTTTATGCAAGCATTTGAACAATGAAAAAATACTTCAGTAAAAGTGAAGAAGAACTATTAACAATGTATAGTAATTAATAATAGCTTAAAGATGAAATATCTACAAGTGCAATCCCTCTTTGAACAAATGTGATTGGTCAATAGACCTTAAGCTATGAACGGAAACCAAAAATGTGATAAACATTGTGCCAATGGTGTCAAAACTCATGTCCTTTGCCTACAAGTTCTGCATATTAATTTCCTGATATCTGTCTTTAGAGAGATATGTTCCATTGTACCATGTCCACTTACTGTATGCCTATTTTTAAGCTATTATACATCTGTGTGCATGTATGGAAGTGTGCCTTTTGGAATTAATGTGTGATGCTGTTTTCTGACAATTACAAGTCACAGATCAACAAAAACTGTGAACGGCTAGTTTAATCTCTTGTAAATGTTTTGCACTTTTAAAATCATAATTCGAATAGTTACTTGCAACAAAAAAAAAAAACAATTTTAAAAATTACTCTGTGGAGCAAATGTAAGCATAAAGACATAAAAACTCTGGAGTAAATACGTGTGCTTTTTGAATACCAGGGTTGAGGTCCTTGTTCAGCCGGAGCGAGAATCCTCTTTGATGCAGATAAAGTTACATTTTCAGTGCTTTTGTAGCGAGGGGGTGTTATTTAAGGCTGGGCCCAGAGAAAAGTGACTCTTTCAAACCATTGTTACCCTCTGCAACCATAGCTAACGGACGTCAAAAGACTTTTCACATCTATTCTCTTAAAATGGGTTGCAATAATGCTGGCGAGGAGTCGGCAATAAATAAGCTTCCTCTCACTGTGTCAGCTAGATTAGATTGCATGGGGACATCTGTTGACTGTAGGTGAGTACTTTCTCTGGTGTCTAACTGTATGGGAAAGGAAGTCCTTCGGATGTGCCTTGAGGCTTTTTACTCTTTTTTTCTTTTCTTACGTTGCTGTTCAGCCTCCACCCTCTCTATTGAACGCCTCGAAGGCCGTATTGATTCGAGCACAATCAGTGCAGCTGACAATTATTTTACTGTAGACTGGGTGCAGTTTGATTTAACATGCAATTATAGTGCCACTGTTGCTTTTATGCTCTGCCAGATTCATATAGCAGGATGTTGCGCTTCTGTCATTGCCTCATTTCGCAGACTGTTACGTCTTATAAAAACAAATAACTTTAAAAATATTTCATGTTCTTGCATAAAATACTAGAAATTGCCACCCAGTAACTATGTGGATTCTGCGAGCAGTTCATGTGATACCAGGAAATGTTTAACCTCTATTGTAGAGACACAAAAGGTTGTTTTAATCCCACTGTGAGAGGGGAGGGAGGGTCAGGGGAGGTTTTTGTTTTTTGGAGGAGGGGTTTTGGGTGTGCGAGGGAACCAACCCCTCTCTCTTTGCTGTCAGTCAGTTACAGCAGACACGTCGAGAAGTAAACAACCACCGGGATTATGACAGTTGAACTGGCTTCATGCAATGAATGCACAAACTGAGGCGACTTATCCTTACTGACACACACGGAGATAAAGGTGATGTATCAGCTTTGTGGTTAAATGGCATTTAGGGGCACAGTGTCTCTGTTTTGCTCTGTAAGATCTGCATAAGTCATCTTCTTAAGTTTTGAATGTTTTTGGGAGAACTGATGAAATGTCCTGGATGATTAAACCGCTTCAGCAATTATTTGATTTTAAAAAAGGAACCATTATTATTATTGTTGGGTTCAGTTCGTTGGTAATATTAATTATTAATCAGGACAAATATCAAATAATTGCTGCTTTAAACTTCTCAGTGATGACTGTGTGTTGGTCTTCTCTCTTTTATACGATTTAAAATTAAGTATTTGGGGGGTTTGAACTATTAATCAGCCAAGAAACTACATTTGATGGTGTTGCTTTTTGCTTTTTAGAGCTCATGCTGGTTGTTTTATCACATGTTGGTGTTGATTGACAATTATTTTTGAAAATTAGAACTACAAACACATATTAAATTGACAGAATTGTTCAGTGTTTTCACCCTTTTTTTAAGCAAAATATTATCTTTTAAAGTTTTTGTGATAGTAAATTGAATATCTTTGGGTTTTTAACTTGACTGGGCAGCAAAAGGCTTCTGAAGATTATTTAGACAAAACGAACGACGGTCAGTTTCTTCACCACATTACCAAATGAATATAAACTAACTAGTTGATACAGAAAGTAGTCATCAGTTGCATGAGTCTGAAAATGTTCACTAAAACATTTTGAGACTTGGTTTCGTCGTGTACTTGTAGCCTGTCACTCTTTGAAGCTGTGGGTGTTTTCCTTGTGGTAAAACCTACAGACTGGTTTTGCAGCTCAGGTTTGATATTAACACGTTCATAGAGATTTTGCACCTTTCCAGCGCTTGCACAATCAACAAATCCTCTTCATTTTGTTGAGCCTGCTTGCTTTAAAATGTAATTTAAACAAAAAAAAAAAAAAACCAGAACCTTTCTATCTGCAAGCCATGTCCTCTAATTTAAATTCAATATTTCTTCCCTCTTTGGCAGTAATGACACTTCATCGGGAGAACGGTATCATCTATAGCCACACTGCCTCTCATTAGGCGATAGTCTAAAATTAAACCAACAGGCTTCCGTGCCAACGCTGAGCCCCCTTCCCCTGTTTATGGACACAGGAGCACACGCACAAACGTACAGCTAAGAACAACACAGCCTGGAAGAGAAAGCCAACCAGACCCTCATTAGAAGAATGACACTGTGCTAATTAGCATTTCTACAGTGAGCCATGCTTGTTTCGCCTGTTGACATTTCACCGGACATGCCGAATATGCAGTATATGCGTCTCTGCTCTATTTTGCATGAGATGACAAATGAAAAACAATGTCCTTAGAAGCAGGTATTCAGCGGTGTACTAACAATGCCGTCTTTGCTTTGTGACATCAATTAATGTCCATTAATTAACAACCAGAGTTTAGTCAGCGTGTTCTGTTTATAGAATACAAAGTCTTACACATTTAGATAGCTCAAAAAAGATGTGAACACCATCTCAAGATTACTTATTTTTGATGCATTTTAATAAATTTACTTTTGGCCTCTTTGAAGCGCCATAAGATATACATACTGTTTGCTTATTATGAGTGTGTAAAGCTGAAATTATTAGCAATCTGTTATTTCTTGCACATTGTTCAAATACGGATTAACATGATATATTTGGTTTTGATCTGCTTGATGACTCTATTTCACACAGATATCTGCTCTCTTTGTAGCTCTGGTTTGGTCTCCACCGACTCCTGATGACAATATCAGTATATCTCTATCTATTCCTAACTGCTAAATGCTTCACAGTGTTAAGCAGCTATCCTAAAACTTTGTTTGTGGGTTGTTGATTTGGCAGGGTGTGTGCAGTTTGCTGGTACGCTGTTAACAAAAGGATATAACCCAGACAATAAGCAGAATGAGCACCGATGTGTTCATTATTATTTTGGGCCGTCTTTTTCCACAAAGCATCAGTGTTATTGTGAGTTTTAGAAGATTCAGATGTTTGCTTTGTTTGGCAGGTCTCATGGCACGAGAGTGCTCCCTAAGGTTTTGAGGGTACTGTTGGTCTCTTGCTGTGAGGTGCTTTGTAGTCCTGCTCGCTGCCCAAACTCAGCATCCCGTCTCAAGCTATTTTCAGTTTCGGTCCTCGGTCCTCTTTCTTATCACCATGGCAGCTGAGCTGGACGAGAGCGCTGCACGACTCTGTAGTGTCTAAGGGCAGAGGTGGGGTGGTGAGACGGCTGACTCGATTACATAGTGGGAGGTTTCTTTTGATGGGATCAGAAGGCAGCCCTTTCAAACAGGATGTGGAAAGGTCACTTTGTTGCTTTGTTTTATTCTAAAAAGTCGCGGCTGTAATCAGCTGTTTGATCCTGCAAACCCACAGAGAAGAAGAAAACTGTAAAATCGGTTGCACATTCACCAAAAGCAAAAGGTGAAGAAGGCAGCAGCTGAACTGTAGCGCTGCTCTCAGGTACAGAGTCAGCTCAGGTGTCAGCATTATTACAGTGTGATGCTGTGAGAGAATAGTATGCGTGTCAGTGTTTTTTAAAATCTGGGTCAGAAACCTTTAAATTCAGGGCTGTTGGATGATCAGATTTTCTGTTGTAATATTCTGTAAGAAGTAATGAAGTGACTGTGCGAGCTGGTAAGGCTTTTGAAACGTCGAGCTGTGCGGAAGGTTGCGGTAAATAATGCAGGTTTTGGGGGAACATGGCTAGAAAACAATTCATATGATTGTAAACAAGCGTGCAGCACAGGGTGCACACATTTAAATTTTGGTTAGTGGGGTTAAAGAGCGATATTGAGACAAAACATATGCCATTTGTGTTAAGCAGAATTAATGTCAAATAACTGTTGACAGTTGTGAAAAGCAGTGTTCGTATTTAGCCAAGTGGAAACGGCTGCTTCTCTCAGTGGGACTTCGAGTCATACGAAGAGCAGGAGACTGAAGTCGATAAGCCTTTGCTCGAAGTAAATTGGATCTGCTTCTTCAATCATTCTGCAATCGATTCCGTTAGGTGTGTCCGTGTTGACTGTGACACAGTTTAAGGAAAAGAGAAGACAGATTTTGCTACAGCACCAATCGCAACAGAAGCTGGATAAACCGAACAGAAGTTATTAGAAAAATGAGAGAGAAATGACAAGGTCAGCATAGGTTAGGACAGAAAATCAAAGCCTTTTCCAGCCTCTGACCCAATGTAAAGTTCATATTTTTATAGCAGGAGAGTCATGAGAGAAGTAATTCAGTGTGAAACATTGACTGGGTTTGAAGATTTATGTCAAAATATATATTTATTTAATTTCAAATCTGTCAAGACACATCTGTATATTATCTCCCAGGTCCATGTGCGGGATCTTTAGTTTAGGTCATGATAGGAGGAAGAAGATGAATGGAGAGAGCCTTCTTGGCCACGTGATAAGTCCAGTGTGTTTCCTACTTTACATCCTATGACAGCTGAGATAGGCCGTGACCCTAATTTAGATAGGAAAGTTAGGAAAATGGATGGTTGGAGGATGAAGGCATGATGATCACATTTGACTCGATTTGTTGTCCCACAAATTCCCCAAGCTGTCATGTGAAACCTTTTTCTTTTCTTATTGATTTTTAAAAATATAGTTAAGTGTGCGTTAAGGCAAACATTTCTATTTTTTATCAAGTGTGAGATAATAAGACAGGAAGGCTGAAAGTGGAGGCTGTGTGAGGAAAAGGTGATATAACCAAAAAGGAGATGAGGTCAGAGGAAAGAGGGCACGAGCAGAAGATAGGTGAGGACGACAGGCGTAGAAGAAGAGGAAGAGCAAGTATAGAGAATACACACAGAGTTAAGATGGGATAAGAGAAGAGGAGCTGAAGGAGATGAAACAAGACAAGACGAGAGATGAAGGGAGGAGATGTCTCTCCTCCAGCTCTTAGCCACGGGCCTCAGCTTGGATTGCACACTGTTGCCTCTCAAAGTCTCTGGTTTACACAGCTTGACTGTTTAGGTGCTTTTTACCTCCAAAACTTCACAGTTGGAAGCGTTTTAAGTGCATTTCCAGCCAGTCGACACACCCATGCATGATTACATATATTTAAAAAGAGAAGTGGTCTTTTTTCATAAGAGATTGATCTGAAAGAGAGAATTATCTCTCTCTATCTAAATATCCTGGTCTAATCTGTGCTGTGACTGTGACGGAGCATTAGACATGCACTACGAAAAAGAAGTGTTTTTAGCAGAGTATAAAAAACAAAGCACAGATTAGTGAAGCCATTCTGAAATCAAACAGATGTTGGGAAAAGCCGTTTAGGAAAGACTAGATGTTCCTTTCAAGCTGGTTTAAAATGCTGGTTGTTTCAGAGAGAAGTCTACATGGTGTGCGCTAAATTTGTTATTCCCTGCTGTCCCTTTTTAACCAGACTGAATTCAGCCAGACAGCGGGCGAAGCAGGCCAGGAAGGAGGAGAGAGGGGATTTGGGCTTCTCTGGTAAGTCAGAAACTCCACGGATATCAAAACTTTTCCAAAACAGTGTGAACTTCCGGCCTTTTCGCAATCAAACGTTCTCGTTCTTCTCAGAGCCATTTCCCCTCCCACTGGATGTGAACACACACAGATGTCAGTCTGTTGCCTTTCCTGGCAAATGTCCCCAGTCTAAATATCTTCGTCTATGATGCTGCCAGAATGTGAATTTATTAACATTAACACTCCCTAACCAACTCCCCAATCTTTCCACAGCTACACGTCTTTCTCTTTCACTCTTTGTAGCGGTGCCTACTCTTTTGTTCTAGCTGAAAGGTAGAAGGTCAGCACTTGTTTGATTTCCATTTCTCTAGTGGCAAAGTGTGTTTTTTTTTGTGTGTGTGTGTGTGTGTATGTGTATGTGTATGTGTATGTGTATGTGTGTGTGTGTGTGTGTGTGTGTGTGTGTGTGTGTGTGTGTGTGTGTGTGCCCACAATCATTTTGGCAGTGAGGTTGGGCAGCCAATAAAAACAAAACACTGTTGTCTGCTTTATGCCTATGGTTGTCACGGTAGCACACCCTCTCATCCTCGCCCACTGCTGTGAAAGTGGGCGTCAATACTTAAAAATCACAAAATAGCGCTCAGTGCCTAAATTGCGCCTGCTGCCTTATTGACACATAATGTGTTATAATGGAAATTGCAGAGGTAGAAAAGTTCCCTAATGGCAGCAGTAAAGTAGCTCTCTTGAGTGTGAGGTCTCTGGATGCATTAGAGTCCAGAGAATTGGCTCTCCGCTAGCACAGTGGTTTTTAAGTGACCCTCCGTAACCTTTGGCTCATCCTCTCATTCTGCCCTGCTGAAAGTGTGCCTGTGATTCAGCAGGGAGTTGATCTAATGCACTGTGAGCTGAGGTGACACGGTGTGATGTGTGTCCACCGCCCAGTGGAGTGTGAAGGAAGGATCCCACCTCGCCCTTGCAGCACGCCGTGCCAAGCGGGGAGGCTGGGAGTTAAGGGACTCTGACAGCTTGGAGCTCATCTGCCTCAGCTGTTGGTGCTATGGTTCTTTTACTTTTGCCATTGGGGGGCGAGGGGGCTCCCCCTCTCTTCCAGTTTATCCATTTATGTTCCTGTTTGAATCTCTCTCTTTGCCTCGACTTTTCTCTCTGTCTGTGTCTGAATTTGTAATTCTTTCTGCTTCATGCTCAGCAATCAGTTATTGTGTTGTGAATGTGTGCTGCAAGCCAGAGAGGATGAGTGTACACTTTTCAATGGCCGCGTCATAGAGGGCAACACCGAGGAGTAGCAGTTTGAAGCACAGTGAGGCGTGAAGTGTGTATTGTGAAGAAACAGCTTTTAGGTCCCAGGCTTTCAATAGAGGCTAGAGAGGTTTCTGTTTACCTCCATGCTGCTGTCTTTCACCGCTTTCAATCACGTGTCCAATCAGAGCGTGTTGTATTAATGTTTTTTTGATAACAAATAGAGGTGAGTAGGAAACAGATCAAAGATCAGAGCTGTGCATCTATCTATCCATCTGTCTGTCTGAATTCAATTCAATTCAATTCAATTTTATTTATATAGCGCTAAATCACAACATAAGTCGCCTCAATGCGCTTCATAGATACAGAGAAAAACCCAACAATCATATGACCCCCTATGAGCAAGCACTTTGGCAACAGTGGGAAGGAAAAACTCCCTTTTAACAGGAAGAAACCTCCGGCAGAACCAGGCTCAGGGAGGGGCGGCCATCTGCTGCGACCTGTTGGGGTGAGAGAAGGAAGACAGGATAAACGACATGCTGTGGAAGAGAGACAGAGGTTAATAACAGATATGATTCAATGCAGAGAAGTCTATTAACACATAGTGAGTGAGAAAGGTGACTGGAAAGGAAAAACTCAATGCATCATGGGAATCCCCGGCAGCCTATGTCTATTGCAGCATAACTAAGGGAGGATTCAGGGTCACCTGGTCCAGCCCTAACTATATGCTTTAGCAAAAAGGAAAGTTTTAAGCCTAATCTTAAAAGTAGAGATAGTGTCTGTCTCCCGAATCCAAACTGGAAGCTGGTTCCACAGAAGAGGGGCCTGAAAACTGAAGGCTCTCCCTCCCATTCTACTTTTAAATACTCTAGGAACAACAAGTAGGCCTGCAGAGCGAGAGCGAAGTGCTCTAATAGGGTGATATGGTACTACAAGGTCATTAAGATAAGATGGGGCCTGATTATTTAAGACCTTGTATGTGAGGAGCAGGATTTTGAATTCAATTCTGGATTTAACAGGAAGCCAATGAAAGGAAGCCAAAACAGGAGAAATATGCTCTCTCTTTCTAGTCCCTGTCAGCACTCTTGCTGCAGCATTTTGGATTAGCTGAAGGCTTTTCAGTGAGTTTTTTGGACATCCTGATAATAATGAATTGCAGTAGTCCAGCCTGGAAGTAATAAATCCATGAACTAGTTTTTCAGCATCACTCTGAGACAGGATATTTCTAATTTTAGAGATGTTGCGCAAATGGAAGAACGCAGTCTTACATATTTGTTTAATATGTGCATTGAAGGACATGTCCTGGTCAAAAATAACTCCAAGGTTCCTCACAGCGTTACTGGAGGCCAAGGTAATGTCATCCAGAGTAAGAATCTGGTTAGATACCATATTTCTAAGCTTTTCAGGGCCGAGTACAATAACCTCAGTTTTATCTGAATTAAGAAGCAGAAAGTTAGCGGCCATCCAGGTCTTTATGTCTTTAAGACATTCCTGCAGTTTAACTAATTGGTGTGTGTTATCTGGCTTCATAGATAGATAGAGCTGGGTGTCATCTGCATAGCAGTGAAAATGTATGCTATGTCTTCTAATGATGCTACCTAAGGGAAGCATGTATAATGTAAACAGAATTGGTCCTAGCACCGAACCCTGTGGAACTCCATAATTAACCTCAGTGTGTGAAGAGGACTCTCCATTTACATGCACAAATTGGAGTCTATTAGATAGATATGATACAAACCACTGCAGTGCAGTACCTGTAATACCTACAGCATGTTCTAATCGCTCTAATAGGATATTATGGTCAACAGTATCGAACGCTGCACTGAGGTCTAGCAGGACAAGCACAGAGATGAGTCCACTGTCAGAGGCCATAAGAAGATCATTTGTAACCTTCACTAAAGCTGTTTCTGTGCTGTGATGAGCTCTGAAACCTGACTGAAACTCTTCAAATAAACCATTCCTCTGCAGATGATCTGTTAGCTGTTTGACAACTACTCTTTCAAGGATTTTTGATATGAAAGGAAGGTTGGAGATTGGCCTATAATTAGCTAAGACTGCTGGGTCTAGAGATGGCTTTTTGAGTAAAGGTTTAACTACAGCTAGCTTGAAGGCCTGTAGTACATAGCCGATCATTAGAGATAGGTTGATCATATTTAAGATCGAAGAATTAATTAATGGCAGCACTTCTTTGAGCAGTTTTATAGGAATGGGGTCTAAAAGACACGTTGATGGTTTGGAGGAAGTAATTATTGAAATTAACTCAGAAAGATCAATTAGAGAAAAAGAGTCAAATTAGAATGAAGGGTAAATTTAACTGGGAAAGAATAAGATAAAATATATAAATTAAAGTTGAAAATAAAATAACTGTACAACAAAATACACAATATAGAACTATATCTAACTTAACATCAATGGTACTAAGAGTAGCTGTAGATAATATTACATCTGTGGGATGATTGTTGGTAATTTTTTCTCTAATGATAAAAATTTTATTTGTGAAGAAGTTCATGAAGTCATTACTAGTTAACTTTAAAGGGATTGTTGGCTCAAAAGAGCTCTGACTTTTTGTCAGCCTGGCTACAGTGCTGAAGAGAAACCTGGGGTTGTTCTGTTCTGACTGAGCAAGTATAGTAAACTGAGTGCATTCCTAAAATGTAAAATAAAATAGTAATTATAATAAGAAGAAACACAACCATAGGATTTTATGGCCATAGCTTTGATTTTTCCAAATGTCTGACCTTGCTACAACTGATTACGTGTTTCACTTGCTAAAGGCACAAAATTTCCTAAAACAAGCAACAAGTGCAGATGGCTGCAGCGCAGGGCTGGCAGAGCAAAGGGAAGAAAGGCGCCAACAATCCACTAGTGTCTGTGGGTCATAGCCAGTTATTTTCTGCAGCCAAAGATTGAAGGATTTATTTATTTTTAAAAAATGGTTTAAAATATCTTGATTCTGCTCTTTGGTTTTACCTAAAACTGAAACTGCATATTACGCATTCCCTTCGGTTGCCAGGTTTTATTTACCCAAACTTCATTTTCATTTTATTTTACATTGCTAGCTAGGGAGCTGGCTAGTGTTTTTTTTTGTACTTGTGCAGTCCATCTATTTTTACTTGTGATATTACTACATTGCTGAATCTCAAAAAACAGTGGGCGAGGTGAGTGCAGTTTTGTTCAGAATGACTGGAGGGTTTTCAGTAACCTTTGATTCTTGGCATTCTTCCTCTCCCCTAATTTTGTGTCATGTCTCCTCTGCCCACAATCAAAGAGTTAGAAAGTGACCCTGCAAAACAGAAAGGGCAAAGTTGCAAAAAAGGTTGTATGAACCCAGACTTTGCTTTTTTTGCCCAGTGATACTTTGGATAGAAGGAGTGTATGTGTGTATTTTATATATGTATATTTATTCCCCACTCGCGCTGTGGACATTCCTTGTCCTTCAAGCTCAGGTCCTCTACCGGAGGCCTGAGAGTTTGAGGGTCCTGTGGAGTATCTTTGCTGTTTTTAGGACTGCCTTCTTCTGGACAGATATCTCAGATGTCGTTCCTGGGATCTGGGAGCCGTTCCCCCAATTTAGGAGATAGTGGGAACACTACTGGTCTTCAGAAGAGAGGCTTGGGGGTTTGAATCCCAACCAGTTTATGCATCCATACTCAGGGTAGGCCCACATGCTCCCTAAGCCTACTTTGGAATGTGAGTGAGAGACACATAATTGGAGAATTATCCTGTTACAAAAGTCAAAAATTCAGGTGACTCAGGTGGTATTTACACTTTCATTTATAAACTCATGTGGAGTAAAATGCAGCAACTTTGTGATTGGATGACAAAAAGAAAGAAGATAAAGAGAGATTTTTTTTATTCATGGATATTTGCTGAGCAATGACTGTAATTTTGAATGTGGAGTTGACGCACAATCCTCGGATCGCGATGTGAATGGCTTCACTGGAAAAAGGTTTTCTCTAAAACTACATATGTGCGTCAGCACCTCTGAATTTATATGTGACTGTTCAGACTGAGGTCACGTTCAAAAAATAAGATGTGTCTGATTGAAGGCCGCAGATGAGCATCAGTTTGAAAATTGAACAAATCAGACTCAGTGGGATTTGCCGTGGCTGCGTGTTATGAAAAGAATAGATGCGAGAGATTAGTGCTATTTTAGCCTGCAGTGGTAACACGGCCTAATTAGAGCGAACATAGTTCCTGTTGTTTTTCAGGTTCACTGCAGAACCAAAAAAAGCCTAAAAGTTGCATTGAAAAGGCTGAACACCGAACACTAATTTCAGTTTTAGAATTTCCCAGCTCAGTGTAACTGAACAGTTTGCTGTGAGTAGAACAGCAGTTTTCTTGCATGTGGTTAGAAAGCAGTGATATTACTCAGCGGCAGCTCAGAGATCAGACACACTGCGGATAAGTAGCGGGATACACGCTTTCGCAGAGGGCCTCTGGGCTGCTCCCAGCGCACACTGTTTCAGATGAATGCATCAAGACGTTTCTCCGGTGTCTCTTCATTATACGCCTGACAATTCTCTTACGGTTCTCTGTGTCAACACTTATGTCTGTGCGTGTAATGTCTCCTGTTTGTGGGAAAGAAGCTGCGTATAGACGCATTGTTTTAGTGTCTCTACTCTAATAGATGAAGGAGAAAAAATTAGATGTCTCATGTCTATTATGATGATTTACTTTTAAGAGTACTTGTACTTCAGCATTTTCTCATTAGATATAACCTTAACTTCATGACCACTTTTATGCAGAAATCATAGTGTATAAGTGTATGACATATACATGTAATCCAAAGATTTACTGTAAGGTTTTCTGCTTTTTTCCCAGTGAGACTGGTTTTGTGAGAAGCAGACACAAACAGGGAGATACCCAGAGACCCAGCTAGTTTTGGGAAGCACATGAAAAAATAAGCAGATGAATAGATGGGCACAAAGACAGTGAGGGCCAGAAAGAGGGTGGTGAGGCCCTTCATGGGGGACTTCTGCTTGTCTTTGCCGTCTTCCAGGGCAGTGGAAAAAGTTGGCTTCATGCACAGCTGCTTCACAAACAGCTCAGCAGAGAGCCTGGAGAATCTGCTCTGTGTCTGGTGTTGCATCTCCATCTTTATTTTCCCTGATTGCACTCTCCTCTCACCTGCACAGCCTTGCCCCAGGCCTCGCTCCACCTTCGCTGCTCTTCCTGTCTGTCCAATTATCGGGGAATCAAAAGTTGTGTATTTCACACAGTTATGTGCTAGGCCTGTTTCTTGGAGCCAGCCAAGCTAGCTGATCCTCCCTTTCTCCCAGTCTTTATGCTTTGTTAAGCTAATTGACTGCTGGCTTCGCTTCATATTTAGAGCACGGACACAGGGTTTATGCCAGTTGCAAGCCCATCGGCATGCTGGGCCTGAGTTTGGCGTTCCGCTTTTATAGATACAACAACAACTTGAAGTGAAGATCTAAGGTTATATGATTTTATAACTTAATACCATCAAACTTCAGTTCAGTTGATACATGTGTTCTTTTGCAATGCCACTCTTACTCACAAAGCCATCAATGCTCAGATACTCAGGCAGACTATTCGTCTGGCTTAAGAAGGAGCATTTTTCAAAAGGAAGGCCCTAATTCACTTTACCATTATTTTTGCCAGAGAAGGATCAGGCTCCGGCCCATCAAGGTTTCAAATCCTTTGTTGGTGCTGCGTGATTAGTGATTTTTGTATACATTTTTTTTCAGTGCGAAATGTCTAGGATAGAATTTCAATGTGGCTTCAGGACTGAGAAGACGAGAAGACTGTCCTTATACTGTCGAAACTGGTGGGATCTATCAGTGTTGGAATAGCCTCTGAGAAACCGAACGATTTATGTGCCTGCTAGCTGTGGGTCCTGGTTCAAGGCCGAGCCTATCTGCTCATCACTACAAACAGCGTGCTCCCTGGGTGTCGTGCTGGAATACAAATGCTTGAATTTAGATGTGACCCCTGGCTCACCTGCATCTCAGCCAATTCTAATGAGAAATCTCTGTCTGTGTACCTGCTGTGAGAGGGAGAGTAAAGGAATGAGTGCGTATGAAACATAGAGGCACACTGAAATAGCAAGCGATTCAGACTTTTATTTATGGCTGTATATTGGAATACTTTTTGCTGTTACTATTTTGACTGTATTCATTTTAAATGAGCACATTAATAGGCGTTGCTATAAACACGGCGTAAATAATAACCCCAAAATATTAGCATACCTAAACAGAGACATGGATTTTATTAGGCATAGGACAACATTATTTTAGTTTGTGGTGCTTTTTTAACATGTTGGTCCCAAATGTTCAATAGGTTCTTCAAAATAGGTTAGCTAGTGACTCAGAAGGCTATTAATCATTTTTATACTCGTTGCAGTTTCAGTGACCTCTTTTGATGGGAGCATTGCCCCTCCCAGCAGGAAAGAAATATTTCTTCATGCGATAAAATCAATTGCTCAGAATGAGCAGATGCATTTGCAGCTCTGTTGTACTACAGGTCAAGGCTACGGGTTTTGCCTTTAATTGTTTTACATATGTGATAAGCATGGATGCCCATGTCAGCTATATTTACTTGGTGAAGTGGTATAATGTCAATGCATTAATGTTGTCCGGTAAAACACCAGCTATTCAACTGAGACATCTATAGAAAACATGTGGAAACTTTTAAATCAAGCCTGAGATGGACATTGAAAAACACAATTTTCTGGTTGCAGATAGTTGAGGTTTACATTGTATCGTTGACACATCACAAAATTCTGTCGCGCTGAGTACTGAAAACCATCATCTTCACTTGAAATAGTTTGTGAATCACATTAAATATTCTGTAATTTTATCCTACACTTTATTCAGCCGTGTTTGGCTGTGGCTGCTTGTGTAATCACACCATTTAATGCTGAATAACTTTGCCTTCATTAGCTGAGGATGAAAATGAATATGCAAAGAATATTTTCTTGTGTTTATGTACTGAGAAAAGTATTTTTTTTAGAGAAACCCCCCCAGAAATTGCTATAATAACTCAACTTAGGAATAACTGTGTTTGAAGTGCACTGTTTAATGTAAATGCGACGACCAGTAAAATCCTCTTATTCATTTTTCGTGTGTTGACAGAGGAGATACTGTACTGTATCATTATGTGTTAGGTTGGTAATTCATTATTCTGGCATGTTAACCCCCCCCCCGGAAAAAACTGAAACACCTCTGGGTGCAAGTGACGCACGCTTTGTCCTACAGCGATGTTTGACCTCACTGCCTCATCCTTTTTCCTCTACCTGTACTGACTGATAGATGCAGCCAGATAAACGCCACAGGCTCCACCAAAGCCTCACACAGCCATTATCCAACACTCAGCAGACACTTCTCATGCATTAGCGACCGGTCTCATCCTGTCAAAGGCAGACGCAGGACAGAGACTGTTAGCGGAAGCTTGCGGACTGTTAGTGTTAAATGGGAGCAGTGTTTCCTCCGGAATCACCGGTTGACAAATGAGGGCTGATGGAGCAGTTCTTGTCGGAGGCCATTATTTTTGATGGGACCAGATGATCTGTAAGGATGGAGCACTGTTTGTCTGAGCTGCGGCGCCTTCTGGGCAAAATATCAGACCTACTCGAAACCACTCAGACTCTTCAAATGATGGATGTAAAAGGGAAAATTGCTAAGCTGTAACACCAAGAATTTTTTTGTTGAGTCTCTGGCGTATTGTTACGACTCAGCATCAGCCGCACATCCAAGGAAAGTTGTGAAGAACATAAAGAGACTCCCTTTATGAGAAGGCTAAGTCTTTCATTATTGTCATTAATACTCATTAGCTAACGTTTCAGTCATCCAGACCCATGAGAGAGATAGAAGCATGTTCACACTAAGCCTTGGTAAGGCACCAAGAGTCCTGATCAGTCACTCAACCTCCAGGGGTTTTATTTTCATTGTATTCTTTAAACTCACTCTTTAATTTTATCAAATCCAATGCTTCAGTTAAAATTAGGTCATTCAATTACATACTGACAAAAAAATAGTTCCATCAGCTTAAGGGAGATGTTATCGCTCTCCCTGTTATTTCACTTTTGGTAAAATAAAACATACACAAGTTCTCGGCCTCAGAGCTTAATTAGATCAAATTCCATCTGAAATCCTTGGATGGGAAATTCAGACTGAAAATTCCCAGCATCTCTGCCTTCATTTCAAAGAAATGTTGGAGGAGTTTGCACAGGGATATCTTTGATGAATTGTTCACTTCCCCTGGAGGCGAGTTTAGCATATGAAAACCTGACTACAGAAACAGAGTGCCCATACATTTTGCCAAAGTAAGCAAAGCTCATTCAGACTCGACCCAAAGTGAATGTTTGGATCAGCGTTGCAGACACACTGCTGTCACATTAAGCAGCACTTCTATATGCGCTGCGGTGTATTTTGGTGAATAATGTGAGTTGTGTGGGTTGGTTAATGGTTCTGTTTTTTGTTTTTCACTGAGTGTAAATAAGAGGAAAAAGTATATGACTGGGAAAGTGAGTTAACTCATAATTATTCCGCCTTCTGACAGCTAGAGAACCAAATTTTTGTATTCAGTTTAATGTTCAAGTCTTTTCCCCCCCCCCCCCTCTGTCTTGAACAATGTTTGGTAGAGTATTAAAGAAAGACTGCAACTAAAAATAGTAATGAGTGAAAACGGAAACAGTTGAAAGTTTAATAGCAAAAGTAAAATAAAGTAACCAGAAAGATGATTACAGAACTCCATGTAACGACTAAGTACACCCCATGATTCAGTCAGGATTCAGGTGGCAGGACCTTCAGCAGCAATAATATGAAGTAATCCATTTTCGTAAGACTTTATCAGTGTCTCAAATTATTGTGGAAGAATTTTGGCCTACTCTTCTTTCTTTGTGCACAGGTCTCTGAAATGCCACCACAGCATTTCAGTCAGTTTGAGGTCTGGATTTTTCAGTGAAGCTTTTTCTGTTGTAGATGCGCTGCTGAGCTTGGGATCATTGCCCTGTTGCATGACCCAGTTTGGGCCAAGCTTTAGCTGTCACAGCTGGCCTCGTGTTTAACTCTAAAAACTTTGGTGCACAGAAGAGTTCATAAGCAGTGACTCCAAGGTGCAGAGGCCCTGTGATTGTACCCGTCCAGTTGTATGAGATGTTTGTGCTAATATGCTCTGTTTTCTTTTTGCCATTGTGCATCATGGTCAAACATTTGGTCTTGTTTGTGCAAAGGCAATTGTTGCAGAAGTCTTGCAGTTTGTTCAGGTGCAACTTTGCAAACTTCAGCTATGCTGGCGTGTTTTGCATTTTTTAGAGAAAAGAAGCTTTCTTCTGGACACAACCTGTCCAAACAAGCCATATTTGTTCACTCTTTTTCTAATGATACTGTTACAAACGTTAACATTTAACATGCTTACCATTACTTACCCTCTTAATTCCTAAGGAAGCAGTGGGTGTATTTACTTTTTCACACAACTGTGTTCAGTCTTTTGAACTGATTTAATTTTTTTATTACTGTACGAATTGCTTTAGTCATTTATTGATCTGACATGTAAATATATAATTTTTTAAAAACTTATTTAACTCACAGATGCTTTGATTCAGTTCTGTTTTTCTGAGCTGGTTCTGCACAAGAGGAAGGGTAACCTCCTAATAGTGTCTTTTAATAAGAAAAGACCATGATTTGATTTTCTCACACTTTGAAAGGACCATTGTTTGTGTCCTCTGTGTCTGAAATTGGATGGTGAGTCCTTTTGGAGAGCAGCGGAGGGGAAATGATTTGTATTCACCTGCCGTATCTGAAAGGGGCTGAGGAGGGGCTGGGAGAGAGAGAGAGTGAGCGAGAGGGGGCAGTTACATAGTGCTTTCTTTATATGATAATGGATTGCGCTGACATTCACACACATTGTTGTGCGGCGTGTCAGTTAATACTCTTAACTCGCGGGAGGAATGGCAAATTTTAAACAGATACCATTAAAGTACTGTCTCGCACTGGCACAGGTCACAGATTTATGTATAATGTGTCTTTTTTATGAAAAAAACACCAACATGGCACCTTTATGCACGTGCAACATATTTGTCACGTCATCATTCACTCCTGCAAATGAATTACTTTTCTGAATTTCTTTTTTTTCTCTCGTTTTTTTTATGTAACCTCACTCTCTTTTATTGGCCCAGCTGGGCAACTAGATTCTTGTGTCAGCTGCACAAAAGAAACAAAGTGAAGCTGGGGACAGGCAGTAATGAGCAACTCCTCTTACAGTGTTACATATAGACCTGCTGCAGTGTTTGGAAGCCTTATGGAGACAATGGATGGTTTTGAGAGGTCTGGAGCTCTCTGAAGCCCTTCTTTGATTGAGTTTCCTGGCTCTAGGCTCCAGCGTTGAGGATGATTGTGGAGTGGGATCTGTAGGTCCAGGAAGGGGAGGACGGTGGGGGCCTGAGGACCCTCCTCTGTGCTGACCTTTTACAAACAGGTGGGGTGGAGTGGAAGGGGCTGACAGTGGAGGAGGAGAAGCGGGAGAAGCCTATTGTGGCGCTCTGTGAATGCAGAGGTGGCACTCAATAACAACACTCACTGCCTCCTTCCACCTGCCGCAGATTTTCTCACAGCTTACTTTTCCCACTTTTAAATTAAATATTCTGGTAAAACACTGTGATAACATATTGTTCCAGCACAGAGCCAGTGTTCACACTTTGTTTGCCAGCAGAACTTTCTCTCTAGTCGCATTGCTGGCAGCAAGTCTTTAGGGATTGTGTCCGTTTGTTGTGACGGTAGGTGCACTGGAACACTTTGGGTTGGAGATGGCCACAGTTTCCTCCAAGGATAAATGTGAGTGACTTTGGCGATTTCCCTGACTACTTTTTGTATCACAAATACAATTTTGTAGAAAAAAGCCCCAGGACAAAAAACATGCAAAAAATATTTTTACTACAGTGCTGAACACTTGAGCAGATAATAACAAAAAAATAACTTTATTTTTCTGGTGTTTTTGAGTTCTCTCATTATCTTAATGATCTTTAAATATTACAACTTTCACCACACTTTTACTGAGCCTTAACAGATCTAGATATTTTCCAAACTGTTCTACTGGAATTTTCTGACACAGCCATCTCTAGGGTTTATAGAAAATGTGCTGAAAATTATATGATAATACGTTAGTCATGCCTGAGTTCAAAGGAGAATGGAGAGACCTCATCAAGCTGACAGGAAGGCAAAAGTAACTCAAATAAACCACTTATTACAACTAAGGTATACAGGAGTGCACAAAGGTCAAACCTTGAAGCAAAGTGGCTACAGCAGCAGAAGACCACACCAATCCCCATGAGTATCACTGTAGAGAAAGATGGCAGTATCATGATGCAGATGTTTTTATTCAGGTTTGCGATCTTGGTTTCATAATTGTTACATCCCTATTACTCAATAGGCACTACTATGTTAAATTTGAAAGTACAGCTATACTGTAAGCAATACTGCAAGCGACGTTAGCAAGCTAATAGCATGCTAACATTGTGCTAACGTTTAGCTTAGAGCTCACCTCAGAAGTTCCACTAAAATAACTTATTTCAGTAAATTATATGTATATTTCTGTTTACAAGCATTCTCTTAAGGATTTTGCATGAATAAAAAACCATTTTATTTCTTCCTTTATAGTTCTGTGAATCAATATAAGCGTGCTGTTTATTCTAATTATGTGCAGAGAAATGGCCACAGGATACAGATTGTATTCAATAAGCCTCAGCCTCACCGCCTCTGTCCACCTGCTCCTTTCTCACTTTTGAATTACATGTTCTGGTAACACGCAGCGGTAACAGATTGTTCCAGCTCACAGTCAGTGTTCACGCTTTGTTATCTGATGTTGCCGACAGATTTTACTGGAGTGAATGGTACCCGCACAAAGTGCAGACAGCTCCAAATGACCAGTTGCTCCCTGCCTGCCTACATACTGTATCAGCACAATTCAAATTCCAGCAGAAGAGCGTTCATTATACAGTCATGCTTTTCTAGAAAGCCCTAGTTGCAACTGTTGACTCACAGCAATCATATATAAACACTGTTTCTTTGTGCTACCATGGCTGACTTAGCCCGCTGGAATTCATTTGCTACATCAGAGCTTTTTTGAGTCAGAGGTGATCATTTCCTGCACACAGACTCTCTTTATGGCACCCCTAAGCTTAATGTAAACTTCTCATATTGGCACCATCTTGAGAGACCCTTCACACGTGTAGTAAGCCATCCGGTGTGGACATAGTAGCAAACTGAGATTCTAATCACATCTCTTTTGTTGAGCTCAGAGGAGGCTGAGACTGTTTTTTTGGACCAAACAGATGTCAAATGTGCAGGTTTTCTCTAAGGTTACTTTTGGGATGTTAAATGGGCCTGGGCCTTTTTCTCCTGTTTTCTTTTTTCGTCTGTATTTGGTGAGAGAATTGACTTTTTTTTTGTTGGCATGGAAATCTAAAAGTATTGAGGGGATTGCCATGGATACAGAATGCCCTTTTGGAGTGCAGTTTTGAGTGGCTGTACTCTGCTGGAAAGTGTACAGACAGTCCCTATATTTAGCTTGAAACCATTTTACTATCTTTGCTGAGATTTAAATTGCTTAACTCCTAAAGCACTATTTGAGTTTACAAATGCACAGATATTTCTATCTGCTGGCTCACAGGATTTGTTCCCAGAGGAGATTGGGTTTTGTTGATTACTTTTTTTGTTCAAACCTGCCATGTCTCTGTGGCTGAAGTTTGTCTTTTGGTGTCGTATGAGGATTTTAACAGTTTCTTTAGCTATTCAGGAAGCAGGTCGGCATGCATTCCTCCCACTCCTCTTGCATTTGCTCATGACAATGAACGTCTGCTCAGCATATGAATGGCTTCACCCATAACGCTCTCATGTGGTAGGACAGGCATACTCGAGCTCCGTGCTTTGCACTGCTCCGGTGTTTATCTGCCCCCTTCTGCACAAGCAGAAATGTTCTCATACATAAGTAATTATAGTGTAGTGATCAGCTATTGCATAAAGGTCAAGTTCAGATACACATTTGTTCATTCAGTCATGTCCTGCTTTGCCACCTGTTCTCAATTCATCTATGCTTTTTAAAAGTGGCACTAGTAATTATTTCAGATGTCATAAAAAGACTTTTAAGTCCAACCTTACTGTTTTTTTTTTTAAAGAATAATTAGTTTTTGCTAGATTGTGAAGCAGTGAAACGATTCCCCGCTAATACTTTTCCTAAGGAGAGGGATTTATACACAAACCCCAAGAACGAGAGACCTAATTGAGGAAACACAGCCATAATGTGAGGACATGACGTAGCAACTAAATGTATTAAATAAAAGAAATATGTATTTTTATTGCACTTGGATTCCTTATCGATAATGTATTCGTTATCAGTGATATCCCTAATTCTAAGTCTAGCCCCAGGCAATCAGAATATGCAATTTTGTTTTTCTCCCAAGTCTTGGCAATGAGGGATCAAAGAAAAATAATGATTGTAACGCAAATCAAAATCTGTTTTCATTTCCACCTGCCCAAAAAAAAAAGGAAAGAAAAGAGAGTTTTGCCTTTTCCTAAAATGTAGGGCATGGGTAAGGTTAGCGTTATCATCTCTGATAACTTAGACCTCCAAGGCGTTAAGAGCACCATCCCATCTAGTGGTGCTGCTTCCATCTGCATGTTAAAGAGGCCGTCTTCCTCAGAAGTGCCGGCGCCGTTTCTGATTAGCATTTAGGCAGAGGGAACAGCGAGCGAATCCTGAAGTGTTTTTGGCATGTATGGCGAGCAAGCTTTGTGAATGTCAATGTGTGGCGCTCTGAAAGAAGGTAAACTAGACAAATTGCCGGACATGTTGCATTAGCAGCAGATGCCAATTAGAATTAAGACTTGTTTTATGTCGATAGCCAGGGGAGTTTCAAAAACAAAGCCTTGTAACTTTAAAGGCCTACCCCCAAAGATGTAATGGAGCTTTTCCATGAAGTGTGACGACTTGCCTAAAACAGTTTTTCAAAAAGCAAGAACTCATGACGTAGTCGACAAAACATAAAGGTCAAACTATCTGGAAAATCCAAGAGCCTACACATCCCATAATTACACACCCCGTGCACATGTTTTTTTTCTTTGAGTGATTTTTTGCCTGGTGCAAAGTCAGTGGAGTTCACATCGTATAAAGTGGTTAATATTACTAATGAAAATACTGAAGCCTATTTACTCATGTGTTTGGGAGGCCTACGCATCAAAACCACTACAGCTCTGGTCAGAAAGCTGAATTTAAATAGCATCTTTATAGTGAATCAGATGATTGAAGATCTTTTATTGTCTTGCATTGTACAGTTCAGATCAAGGGCTCTGGTGTGTTCTTTGGGCTATGGGGTCTCGTTGAACAACAGGACCCCAATTCATATGTTAACCACACCAATTATTTGCATACGCTGCCTCATTTACAAAAGCTAATGAGAAGATTATGGGAAACATACACTGAAGCCGGCCCATGGAATGTGTGTTGTGGTCCTGTGGCTGCTAATAAGAGGCCCGTGAGAGGTATTAGTCAAAGCCACTGAACATTCAACCTCATGTATCATTGCTGTAAATTGTATCACCGCTTACCCCTGTTTAGCACATTAGCTGTGAATCCACAGCTTAAAAAGACAAATGATTAAACTGTATTATTATATTATATTATATTATATTATATTATATTATATTATATTATAATCTACAGTGATGTTTTTAGCTAAACTGTAATAACCTTACTATTTGTTTAACTTCTTTGACCTCAACTTTGAGATCCATGGAAGATACACACACACACACACACACACACACACACACACACACACACACACACACACACACACATACACACACACACACACACATACTCCTGATATCTAATAGCACAGAGAAATACATGCAGCCCAAGGCATGAATAGCAGGCACCGAGAGCACCCGGCAATCTCAGAAAAATAAACGCTTCCAACCGAATCAGTTTCCTCATCACCTCCTTCCTGAGCGTGGAGTCATTCTCATCATAATACCCCTCCACCCCCATCCATTCAGGCATCTGTGGGGGATCCCTGCTGCTCCATTAAGGCCATACCGAGGCTCACAAACCCCTGATTGCATGAGCCATCAATAGCACTGATTATGGAAGTTAATTAGGGTGCTTGGTGCAGGAGAAAGGCTTGTTTTTCATCATAGATGTTAAAAGTGTAGAGTTCTGATGCAATAGCTGTGATTCTGTCAGGGTTGCAGTGTTGCATCACTAATGTTTGGCACATACAATGACAAGATCTGTGCAAGTGATGAGCATATGAGGCATATAGCGTTATCCGTTGCTGTGAGGGGAATTCAACTGGGATTTTTTCTATACTGACTGCAATTCATTTACACTGCAGTCTACTTCCATTGTCAGTCCTCGTGCCCCTGTCACCTCTATCTGTGTGCTCAGACACGTCCTGACCCTCACATTCTGTTGACAGCCTCTGTGAATGTGCTTTATCCTGGGTGTGTATGTGCTGTTGCGTGTGCTATGTCCCTGACATGTGCACAAAACCAATTAGTTTTGGGATGGTGAAGTAGCTGGGTATGGGAAAATGACAATGGAGTAATTGAAGAGGCTGGATGAATGAGAGGCAGACAGCTCAATGCAGCTTTTACAGAGCAGAGTGTTGACAAAATGAAAAGCAAGACGTGAGCGAAGGTGGTCTTATGTAGTCGGAGACAGTAATTAACATTGCAGCCTTTCACTTTGCTGACATTAATTTTTACTGAACTTAGCTTGTTCGGTATTTAAACGCTAGCTTTGCTCATTCATTTTTTTTCTACAATCAGATAACAAAGCTGGCCATTTGTAAACCACATGTTTGTTTGTGTTGGCTTTTCTTTGTAACCATTTCAGGCACGATTTTCAACAACTTTAACCTCATATTAAGCTGAAAATGTCTGGCTGAGTAAAACAGTTCCAAAAAAACTTGCTTTTCCATATTTGATGTTCACTTGTCATTGAATGTAAATGTTTCAAGAGATGCAAGAAATGTACAGAAAACCCATAAAACAATAACGTCAAAGTATTTTGTAAAAATTCAAAATATTAATATTACTTCATCACAAGTAGTTTAAGATGCCACAAGCAACAAATGTACCAAATGTCTGCAGGATTATTATTCGAGTTACCACGTCCTCTTAGCTCACTGATACATATCTTTCAGTGTTTTTGTTTTACACCCTACAGCCTTGTTTTTGGTTTACTGTGGCAGCTGTCACGGTGTTCAGATGATGGACTCTGTCTGCAAGGAGAGAGCTGAGACTGAAATATGTTTTCAGTGCCGCCTGCTTGTCTGCAGGCCTGTTTGCATCAAAAAAACGACCTTTCTGAATTCTGTGAAACTTGATTGATAAGGTGAAGCACAGGCAAGGGAACAATGGAAAATATGGCATTGACCTCGGATGAGCTCTCCCACTTGTCTCTTGTTTTTTAGATGCAGCTGGCAGCAGTTGTGAATAAGCACTGTACTTGTCAAATCTACAAGTTTAAAGACATGGTTCACTCCCAAATCTAACTTGGTGTTATTTTTCAATCGAAATCGTTTTCATGTAAGTTGCCAAATTTTTGAGATATCGGCTGTAGAAATGTCGGCTTTCTTTTGAATAGAATGGAATAAATTGGCACTTTCCCAGTAGTACTCAAAGTGCCACTTTGAAAAACTCACCAGAAATATATTTTCTTGTTGGCCAATATATTTGGTTCTGAAATCACCAAATATTGGTATCGGCTGTAAAAACGATGTCATCACGAGGTAGTGCCACGAACAGTTATCACGTTTCAAAGTGAGACACCAGCTTAGTTTTCTTTCTCAGCTTTATCTATATGAAAAAGAGTGAAAATCATTTCTGGAAGTGCCCTTACCAATCTGTTGTGTTTTTGTCTAAGAGACAATTTCCTGTTCGATATTATCAGCCATCTGACGGCTTTTGGCACAGCACTCCAAACGGGACTGGGGTTTTATCTGAGCTCCAGCAAGAGAGATATGTTGACTTTGGGCTTCCATCTTCTGTCAGCACAGGATGCATAGGATGGTCCGGCAATAGAGAAATATATTTTGCGATTAAGGTTCACCTTGAATAATTGTATATTGAAATAAAAAATTGGTTTTGAACTCTAGTTTCTTTTTCTTTTTTTTTCAAGATTCAGGCCCAGCTTGGATTACGCTCAAAATATACTGAACGACATGAGTCGACTGAGTTTCCACCGTCACTCAACTGTTAGACGGATATGAGGTTTGGCCTCATATCACTGAAACTTACAGGGGTGACTGTAGCAAACAGACATATACTGTACACACATACACACATACAAGTAAACACAGGCCCACACGTGTACGGTGTGAACAAAGGAAACACACTGGCTGGCTGGAGCTGAGCTGCTACACCTCATTAAATTGGGAAATGAATCTAGGATGAATCCCTGGCTCCATTCCAGATAAGAAT
Source organism: Aulonocara stuartgranti (assembly GCF_965226115.1). Taxonomy (NCBI): domain Eukaryota; kingdom Metazoa; phylum Chordata; class Actinopteri; order Cichliformes; family Cichlidae; genus Aulonocara; species Aulonocara stuartgranti. The sequence goes on along the minus strand of NC_138945.1, from coordinate 52,408,989 downwards.
CTCAAAGCTTATTGGGGATTCACCATAAAATGTATAATTAACACATTTATTCTGTTGCTGTCACACGCTGGCCATTTTTACTTCACCCTTTTTTTCACTCTCAGTTCGGGCTGTAATTTATGATTTAGAAAAAAAACCCCAAAAGTAGTGACGGTGACATTAATGCCTTAATGCCTAATACCAAGCAAAATGAATTGGTGCTAGAAAATCACTGCGCTGCAACACCTTACTCATAATCGTGAATGGATTTTGCATAAACAATATGTGATTGTAAATTTCCAGCAGAAGCTGAAAATATACTGAAGGAAAGGAAATGTACAGTTTCAGCACCGATGCCTGCAGCCTGCAAATTATCTTGATGAAATGACCCTCTGGATCTTTTCATGTCAAATCCCAAGCCAGAGCTGCCTGAGGTGTCCACAGCAGTGTGATTGGCTGCCCTGGGTGAATAATACAGGCCTTCCCAGGAGAGGTATAGTTGAAGCTGGGGGCAGTAGACATTAGCCTTGGTCTCTTCCCATGCTACTAGACACCGGCTCTGAGGATGGTTCTGAATCATGACTTTAGGGCAGCACTAACAAATACCTCAGTTCCCCTAGGAAGACCAGGTCTTACCGCATGGCTGTCTAGCCTCTGGTACCAGACATCGCTTTTACAACCTCATCTGCAGCCCTGACCTGCCCCACGCCCTAAGCAGGCATGCAGTACGCATGTGTAACTCCAGCTTTAGAGTGCGCCACGTGATTTTTTTCATTCTGAATTTGTTAGTGTGCTTATGCGATAATGTAGCAAATTAATCTGCCTGAGCTCTAAATTAAGCTGTGACATTTTTAATATGGTGCCAGTGGATGAAGAAGCGAGATAAAAACAGGTCAGACTACAGTTATTAAAACGACTCCTCCTAAGTTCATTTTCTTCATTCTTTTGACTCGGCAGCACTGAATTATGCAGATTAATATGAATTCAAATGAGCAGTCAATTTAACCTTGTGCTTTTTTAGATTTCTCTGAAGTTTGAGCCACATTCTGATCTTTTATAACTTCAATATTATATTCTATGATCTTTTGCCTGGATTAAGGTGTAATGTGGTAGCTGCGAGCTGTGTGGCAACAAGTGAACATTTTTGTTCTGTGGTTTTGTGACGTGACTACATTTTGCTTTGCTTTTTACTCAGTTCATTTAACGCTTGTGTTGTGATCAATGACTGTAGAGCAATGACTGCAGTCATTGGTTGTGATGGAGACACAATTTGATAAAACTACTTAACAAAAAAAAATCCCCACTTAACAATGAATCAGTACCCCAGTTTGCCCAAGCAAGGAAAACATACGTCACCTCAGCTTAACCTGAAATCTTGTTGAACCAACTGTCCTCGACAAACAGAGATGTCACACATATTTATTTCTGTCTCGTCACGTATGACATTCCCACTACAGCAGTCTAATGAAAGAATGATGGTTCGCTCTCTGAAATCTGACCTCATTTCAGATCACTTTGCTGCTGGCTCAGCCGGTCAGTCAATCACATTGATAAAGCTCCGAGTGAAATGGAAAGTAAAGTGAGTGTCCCCTTGTCTTGTCCCTTGGCATATCATCTGCCAGCTGATGTGATCAATACGGCAGAGAAACCTAATGGCATCATGGCCGCGCCTGTGATTAGCCCTGCAAAATGAACCCATGTGGGCCCCGTCGGTCCCTATCGGAATGCACTAGATCAAAAAGATAGCTTCCAGCAAATTGCAGTGGATGGTAACTAACATCAATCTGTGGCTAGAGCTATGATGTGTCTCTCACTCATTCTCTCTTTCTTTGACTCAAAACCACCTAATAGAACAAAACTCATTATATGACTGATGACAGCAGTAACTGGATGTGCTATTCAGCCCTGCGCTCTCTGTCCTTGCTTATGTCTCTAAAAGCTTCTTTCCTTCGTTTGTTCTTCTCTTGTCTCCACCTGCAGTTGTGAAAGTGCACGTGTCCTCAGAGGCGGTGCGTCACTGAATTTGGGGGCAGACCTTTGAGTCTCACGTGATCATGGAGTGGAGGAGGATGGATGTAGGAGTGCTTCTGCTGTTCCTGGTGCACCTTGCCACTGCGCTGGAGGTCCCACTAGACCGTAAGACAACAAATCACACACAGCTGTAAACAAAGTCGTCGCACAGTGTCAGGGTTACTTTGCATTTAGTTACAAGATAAGTCACCCGGCCTATTACTTGATCAAACATTTTGATATTCAAGCACATAAAAGCCAAATTTATTTTGATTTTGGATTGACAAATTTACCGATAATGACTTCCAGGTCCAGTACAGTTTGGCTGATAAAAGTTTTACCCTTGCATAACACTGTATAGCTTTTTCTTCTTTGTGTTATAAATATTGTTAACAATTCATTAATTTTGCCTTAAATTTCAGAAAAGTACGAAAACAAGCTATTTTTAATTTCTGAATCTAAAAATTCTGCTTTAAAATTTTTATGGCAAACAAAAATATGAAACACATCCATTTGAAAGTAGAAAATATTTGTTGTTCATGTGAAAATTGGCTATTAAATAATTTTTTTGGAGAGTCAAATAAGTATTTTAGCTCTAGCCTAGTCTAGCCTTTCTTGTATGCATCTGTGTAGTTTCATCAATGTACTTTATGTTTTTTCCAGTTACTGTGACTGCATTTTATCCATGTAAATGTAGTGCTGTTTGTATATTAACAATTTTTAGATACTAATTGTGACTTACATGGACTGACATTTAACGTTTCAGCCTGAAGCTTCTGTTGCTTTTTTGGTTGACTACTGGAGGCCTCCATTCCTCAATATAGAGCTAGCCACGTGCGAACCTTGTTACAAGGCAGAGATATTGAGGGGGATATTTTTCATAACTAATATCTGGTTATTTTTACTGTCACTATTCTTTTTTCTTTCTTCTTTGCTGAAGTTCTGGAAGGATGTAAGTCTCAAAGAATCTGAGTTTTTGCTTGCAGCTTGTTTTTGGATATTAAAGATTACATTTAATCTAGCTGCTCGTTATGAATTGTTGAATTGCATTTAGTCGGATTTGTTTTACAGGATAGTGAGTGTGATTTCGAGTGGCCTTGGCATGTTGCATGCATTGATTTCTGTGTTTCTTTGTTTGCTGTTTTTGTTCTGTGTGTTTCTGCAATGGTAGAGTATTTTCCATAAAGCAATACTGCAAACAGCATGAGTCCTTATATCATTTGTTTTGTCATAGTCCATTACTTATCTCCGCAGCACTGACAGGAATACATTAGGCATCGGCTCATTGCAATAAAAGGAAATGTACCTGAGCTTTCTGCCTACCTTTCTACATTCTGAGAGCTTTTTTCAGTTTGTCAGCAAACAGCTGTGTGGTTTTATTCAGCATGCTAAGTCTGCATGTTATTGGTAATCACTGCTGGTGTGGTCAATGCAGCAGCAGGAAAGAAAAAAAAGAGACCTACTTATGCAGTAAAGGTCCTGATTAAATATCGCCCGTTTTCTGGTCGTCTTTAGTGCCGCAGCCGCCAACCATCACTTACCAGTCCCCTAAAGATTACATCGTCGACCCACGAGAGAACATTATAATCCACTGTGAGGCGAAGGGAAAACCGCATCCCAGGTAGGAATCAGTGAATTTCTTTTAAATGGAAAAAATATATATAAATTCCCCAGGAGTGGATTCAGGTACCACCTGTCACAATGTTTAAAATGTTTTCAGCAGGTTTTCTAAACAATGCCAGAAAAGTTCTGCTTGACTCCTACACTTGACACCTGTTTTTGAATGCTTTGAATGAATCTAACATATAGTTAGCTTTCATCAAGATAACATACATGCACATAAATTTGTGGTTTTATGCTCGCAAGAACTCATAGATAAAATGCACCTCTCAGCCCTTTACTTTACCCCAGATTATTCTTCCCCCAGCCCAAAGCAAGTTTATTATGTAACCATCCAGAATATTTTTGTAGATTTAAACTTGGCAAATATAGGAAAAACTTTTGAAAAAGTTCTTTAAAGAACACAATTGGAAACATTTACAGTAAAAATTCAGGTGCAATGAGATAGCCAAATAGGTAAAACAGATTTTATTAATGTGTTCTTTTTTATATGAATTACCAGATTTGATCACTTGAAAATTACCTGCATTCTTATGATAATGGTCTTATTTTTCCTTAGTTTCTCCTGGACAAGAAATGGGACCCACTTTGACGTCGAGAATGATCCCAACGTGGACATGAAGCCGCAATCTGGGACTCTGGTGGTGGATATCAGCAGAGAGAGGGTTGAACACTACGAGGGGGTGTACCAGTGCACAGCACGAAACAAACACGGAACCGCTGTTTCCCACAATATAGTGGTTAGACAGTCCAGTGAGTGCAGCTTGCTGTATCACTTCTTTAAAATCACTTCTCTCTCTTCTTTCATTGTCTCATGTGCATCTTATGAAAAAAATCACCTCCTTTCTTCTCTTTTTCTAACGATTAAGTTGCAATTTCCATCTTAAGAGCTCTCCTGGAAGGTAAAAGTTGTTTGTAGAAAGGTGCATGTTTTATTTTGTTGGACACAACGGTAGATATAGGTGATTGAACCTTTGTAATCCCCCCACTTCCATATTTTTATTCTTGATCATTCCCCTCATCTTGCCACATCGTCATGCAAGCTCCAGTCTGTTAGCGACCCATATTTTTTGCCAAATTATGATTTGATCGTGCTATTCTCCAATCGATATAGGATCCCCCCTGTGGTCAAAGGAAAAAATCAAGCCAATCGTGGTGCAGGAGGGCGTGTCTTTGGTGTTGCCGTGTCGCCCCCCTGCTGGCCTACCCCCTCCCATCATATTCTGGATGGACAACAGTGAGCAACTTGATCTCTTATGTTTCTTTGTGGTAACATGATGTTTCTGCTGCATAAGATTAAGAATTACGGTGATTTTCTTTTTCAATTTCCTGTTCCATCTTACAACCAATCATACTGTATTTCATTTTGCAAGCTAGGCTGTTGGAAATGTGGAAATCGTAATATATTTTTTCTGCTGTCACATTTATTGGTTTCTTTTCATTCCTTAAAATTTATCACATGAAAAATACTGAATGGCAACAAACTCATCTTCAGCCTGATGAACTGCATATCAGAATGTGAATATTTGTGATTAGATGCATAAATACCTGATTATATAGGAAATGTAGACCCATAAGCGTAATGCAGCTGCATCTATAACCTGTACTCTCCCAAACACTTTCCTGTATAATGTTAATGTGACGCTGTACATTTCAGACTTTCAGAAGCTCCCTCAGAGCAAGAGGGTGTCTCAGTCGTTGAACGGTGACCTGTACTTCTCCAATGTTCGCCGAGAGGACACCCGGAACGACTACATTTGCTACGCCCGCTTCCCCCACACACAAACCATCCAGCAGAAACAGCCCATCACTGTCAGGGTCCTTAACCGTAAGTCTGACACAGCGTGCGATGCAGAGACACGAGCACTGAAATCTACTCAAGTCTTTGTTATAACCTTTAAGAAAGTGGCAGCGTTTGTAATGTGTGTGCGGATGATTTTACGGTAGTTTGTGCAGGCATGACGGCGTAGGAGGAAAACAGCATTTCCTATCTATGATGCCGTCCTTGGAGACGCCAGCGGTCGCTGCCGCACTGAAAAGGCATATTGTCAGAGCTCTCGTGGTTATCTGCCAAACAGACGTTCAGTATTACTTCTGTAATATGTTCTGTATACACATTCTCCACCAACAACAAAGGCTTCTCTCATCTCAGCTACAAGACGGCAGGCTGTCTCCACTAAAGTAGATTCTTATGGCGATCATTCTTCATCGTAGATTTTTTCCTGTCATGTGAATTTTTGTTCTTCAGTCATGTTAAGTTGTCCAAGCTTTTGTGTTTTTCTTTGCCTTGATGAGTTCAACTTGTGAAATGGCGTGTGTCTTTTTTTGGTCTTTTTTCTGTTGTGTTGCAGTGGATGAAATCAATGACACAATGGCAGCTTTTTACAATGACACTGATTTATTTAGTGGTGAGTTATGGCACCCCCTAGTGTTTAACCCCCAACTTAGAGCTCCACACTAGCTCTTACCCACTAACACTAACCCTTCAACCCATCAACCCTGAGATTTTCTGCAACGTTACTGATTATTTTTAAGGGGTAGGATCTGGCACCCTCTAGTGATTAATCCCAACATGGAGCTGGGAATTCTGTCTTACCCACTAACTTCTACCCCTCGAACCTAGAAATCCAAGTAAAGTCTGTCAACCTGTAACTCTTCCTCGATCTACCCAATTAGCTCTCCCTTTCTTAACATGTAGTTCTTCTCACGAATTTTCAAAATTAGAGCTGCATGCTCTTTTCCCTAAACTGGACGGACTCCTTGGGATACTTGGGGAAAAAACATCACATATTAATTCAAACACATATAAAATTTATTCTGGATTGTCAGTTAACGAATTAACTCCATGTAGTAAAAATATGCATGTTAAAATTCTACTTTTCTTTCTCCAATCTTAATACCTAAGGATTTCCAAACTTGTAATTTACTCTCTTACATATAATTTTTTTCACATTTCATTTCTCCTTAACATTTTTTGTCCTTGTCTAGTGGCTACACATGTTGGCTAAATTGAAACATGCAAAAACCTTGATTCTCATCAAATTAAAACACTCACTCTGGATTTCATATTCCTAGTTATGGAGATTACTTTGTCACCAGGTAAATTGCCAGATTAATGGCAAAAAGCAGTTCTCTGTGTGCTGCTTATTAAGTTAATTTATTCATTTATTTTATACCAAACACAGTACAATGCATTAAAAAGAAGTTAAAGTCTAAATTATGAGAATTAGTCTGTGATAAAGTGACGTCATGTACGTATATAGCAGACCATTACACGTTTCAGTTTTCCAATTTGTGTGGTGATGGGAGGGTAGTAATACTAAAGGAGCTGATTTGCTCTCAATCTTGCAGACGAGGTGCTCATTTCTTTGCCTTTACAATCGCGTTCATCACTCATATGATTCTGCGTGCGTGTGTGTGTAAATATAGAGGCACCCGTGGATGACAGAAGACCAACCTTCCTCATCCCATCTGGCTCATCCAGTTCCAAGATGGTGTTGAGAGGTGATAAACTGGAGATGGAGTGCATTGCTGAAGGATTGTAAGACAAAGAATCTGCTGTTAATTCATGAACTCAGTGCATTCATAAGTCATGTATTTAACGAGCGTCCACCTGCCATCATCAGTTTGTCTGTCTGCGCTCTCTCTTTGTGAATCTAGGCCCACCCCTCACATCTCTTGGACCAAAATAAGTGGTGATCTGCCTTCCAAACGCACCTCCTTCCTGAACTACAACAAGACCCTTCACATCGAGGACGTGTCAGCATCAGATGAAGGAGATTACCGCTGCACAGCGAAGAACCAGTTTGGCTCGGTGCACCACACCATCCACGTCATGGTCAAAGGTGTGCTTGAGGAAATGCTCAGCTCCCATCAGACTCTGAGCTGCTTGGGAACTCAGTCACTGCTTCTCTCTACCGCTTTATTTTCTCCCTCTTCCTTATAATTGATTTATTCACAGAAGCTAACAGGGCAGTGGGTTTAGTGATTAATTGTCCAGCCTGTTTCTGTACCCTGTGCTGCTTGCAGCTGCTCCATATTGGATCGATGTCCCTCCCAGGAACCTTGTCCTAGCTCCAGGGGAGAGCGGCAGGCTGTCCTGCTTGGCCAGCGGCACACCCAAACCCACCATCACCTGGGCTATGAATGGCATCTCCATAGAGAGTAAGTGCAGCCTCTTTTTTTTTTTTTTTTTTTCAAACTCTCTCAGCTTTCATAATAGATGATCTCCTTTTTCATGAGAAGCAGGCATTATTAAAATCGAAATTGTAGATGCCTTCCCTCGGGTGGGTATTGATTCATATTTCCGTGAGTTATTATACAAATTCCGAGTTATGATACCACCTTTTTCAAACATCATTATAAGGGTGATTATGAGTTTCAAAAAGCTCTTTCCATTATCCAGATATATACAGTATCTTATAATCCCTTTTGTACATTAACAGATTCACCCAAGGATCTGAGCAGAAAGGTGGAGGATGACATCATCATCTTCACCGATGTACAGCCTGGATCCAGCGCTGTGTACCAGTGTAACATCTCTAATGAGTACGGTTACGTCCTGTCCAACGCCTTTGTCAATGTCCTCTGTGAGTTCACTACACTCTATCCCTTTGCATTTGAATGCCATTTCCATTTATATTGATTCCTGGAAGGCAATAACATGGCAATAATGCTTCATTGCAGCCGAGCCACCCAGAGTGCTAACACCACCCAATAAAGTCTACCAGATCATCAAGAACCACCAGGCCTTGTTAGACTGCTCCTCCTTTGGATCGCCTATGCCAAAAATTACATGGTAAGTGAACGAAAATCTAACAGAGGAAAATTGTGTCGTGTTTCTTTTACTAACTGAAAACAACTGACTTTGTGCTTTAGGTTTAAAGACAGTCGGTCCAGCATCCTGCAGGAAGACCCTTACATTCTTCATGACAACGGGACGTTAGAGATTCGCGTAGCTCAAGCACAACACAATGGCAAATACACATGTGTTGCTACAAACAGTCTTGGGATTTATGAGAATCATGTCTACCTGGAGGTCAAAGGTAAGAGTGCTCCTCTCTGAAATTTTCATTCATTTGGCTAATAAATTTAACAAGTTTTTAATAACAGGCCTAAAAATTATACTAAATAAAACTCTTGATATGCATTTGTATAGCATGTACTCACTGGACACATTAGACACTTTACACTTTATTATACACCTTTCTAGTGCTGGGTTACACCCTCTTTTTGCCTTTATAATTACCTTAATTCTTTTTGGTATAAATTCAACATAGTTAAATAGTTAACTTGTAACTATTTACAAGTTACTGTAAATAGTTTGAATGATACTCAGTTGGTCTTAAGGGGCCCGAAGTATGCCAAGAAGTAAAGTAATTAAGTAATAAAATAGACAATATAAACAATACAAAGGGTTAAATATTTTTTAAAAAGTTTCGATCAACAGAAGGCTTGTTGAAACAGAAAAGTTTTTAACTGCTTTTTAAGGGATTCCACGTCCCCCACAACATTACTTCACCACCAACAGCCTGAATTGCTGATAAAAAGCATTAGACCTGGCAACTTTTTTTTTTAAACGTCTATTATCCAATTTTAGAGAACCTGTGCAATTTGTAGCCTCAGTTTCCTGGTCTGTTTCACAGTTTGATTGTCAATTCAGCAATACTCCTCTGCATACCTTGGTTGTAACAAGTGGTTATCAAGAAGGAATTTTTATTTCTTTTTTTTCTTTGCGCCAATTTCTGTGAATCTGAGGTGGCTGTATGCTAAAGTCTCAGTAGGTTAAAACACTCAGTGTAGCCCATCCAGAAGCAACAACCATATGTTCAAAGTCACTTTAATCACCTTTCTTCTCCAATTCTGATGCTCAGTTCATCATACATACACGTCGAAATGCAAAGCGTTGCTGTAATGCGATTGGCTAATAGATATTTGCGTCAACAAGCAGTCGAACAGGTGTACTTAAAAAAGTGGCCAGTGAGTGTATTGACCAACCCTTTATATTTACCTGTAAAATGGGCCCGCCGATGGGCTCATGGTCAATAAAGGGTTAAGTGTATAAAATTATTTATTTATTTATTTTTAACTGCTTGTATATTTAACTGTTTTTCTGTTTCTTTAATGTAAATCTGTTCTATTTTGAGCCACGGACAGTCATCATGTACCAGTCAGCACACCTTAATTAATCACTGAGGTGACTTGCACAAAATGAATCCATGGCAAGCTTCAGGTTCAACAAGCTGACATTTTGAATCTGTCAGCTACTAAATAAGAACCCAGCTTGGAGCAAACACGTGGCAGTTTCACAGCTCCTGCACCACTTTATTCTTCCCCCAACAGAGCCAACCCGAATCCTGAAGCAGCCAGAATACAAAGAAGTCCAGAGGGGCCGATCTGTGGTGTTTGAGTGCACGGTAAAACACGACCCTTCGCTCATTCCCACGATGACCTGGCTCAAAGATGACGGAGAGCTGCCTGACGATGAGAGGTCAGAGCTTTTTATATCCGGAGATGTCTTCTTTCTTGAAGCCTGCTGTTAAAAACAAAAAATCAGGTCTTTGTCTGGTATTTGTGTACTGTTATGGATATATGCAGGATCCTTTGTGTACTGAATGTTGTAAAAGAAGAAAAAACACATTCATTCAGTTCATAGTGACCTGCTGAATGTTTTTGCAGACTGATCGTGGACTCGGACAGCCTCACCATCACTGATGTTACAGAGGACGACGCAGGAGTGTACACCTGCATCATGAACACCACTCTGGACCACGATTCAGCCACCGCTAAGCTCACCGTTGTGGGTATGTAATGGTGTGCACAGTTTCAAAACTGCTCAGGCATAAAACAGACTCATAACGTCTCTCTGTCTCAGCTCCTCTTAGAAAAGGTAACCTGTCCAATAACTTACCCACCGTATTAGCTTTCATCGCTTCAAGGTTAAATGCCGAGAGCAGATTTACTCAGTGGCACAAATATCCGTGTGCTTCATTCTAAAAAAGCCAGATTATTTTCTTTGTTTCCTTCTGAATGACTGACCTTTAAAACTCCCTATTTCACTCCTGCCCTCCTACCTGACAGAGGCCACAACACCAGCTGTTGTCTACGGTAAACCTGCAGCACACACGAGCACCCAGATGTGCTCTGCAGATGTGCGCTTGTGTTTGTGAAATGCGGCATGCGTTGACCTGAAAATCACAAAGCATTATTGTGTATGTGTGTGGGCTTTTTTAAATTCATTTTTGATGTTCCAGCATTTATTTCTTATTGCCTCTGAGAGTTTATTTTTTATAAAATTGCTTAGATATTTTTTTTTAATGTTTTGCCAAATATGCATAATGTTTGAATGCTTTAAACCACTGGTGGCAACATTTACTCAAGCCAAAAAAATGTCTATTCACAGTCGAATGAAAACATCATTTGTAAAGCAGACATCTCCCGGTTGCACCACTTGGGATATTTCCAAATACACGTTGCTCTCATCACTTATTTATTCAAGGCGTGCATTTCACTTTATCACCTAATTCCAAAACATGAGCATCAATTTAACCTCTGTGTGAGCCTGAGACTGGATTTCATGCGGAATGATTATGTAGTGGGATTTTCATATGCATGATGCAATGTCTGCATGTTTATCACAGCCCAGATAACACAGTCTAGTAGAAGATGTACAGAAATAAAGGAGGAACTCAAAGGTGTGCTTGGTTAAATCAACAAATTAGCATCTATTATGGTTTCAGTATCACAGAAACATGGCCGACACGTCCTTCATTTTTTGTTTTTGCTCCATCTTGTTCATAGCATGAACCCTTCATCTTCTGTAGAATGAAGCCACTATGAATATAATCCCAAGCACACGGGTTGATGCTGCTGCTTGTGCTGTATTTCTCCCAGAGCGACCCGACCCCCCGACAGACCTGGAACTGACAGACCAGAAAAAGAGGAGTGTTCAGCTCACTTGGACCCCTGGGGATGAACATAACAGCCCTGTTCAGAGTATGTTTATGTGTGTGTGTGTGTGTGTGTGTGTGTGTGTGTGTGTGTGTGTGTGTGTTTGTGTGTTGTTTGGCTCGCTCTCTGTGTGGGTTTTATGTGAACGTACACCTTATTATTAGATTGTTGGCCTATATTGCTCTAAATGTTTTTGTGCAAACAAAATCTTTAAAATTGGCTACACCCAGTAGTAACCAATAACAAAGTCTAAAATCTGCCTTTTGGCAAAAAAAGAAAAAGAAAAGAAATGCACTTAAAGACTTTTCCAAACTTTTCTGGAAAATGTACTTCTCTACTGTCAGTTAGTTTCCTCAGGGTGATGAAAACCCTCATCATTTTTTGAAAAACCGGGCTAAATCCGCTATTTTCTTGAATCCTCAAAGTGCTGCTGAAAGTGGATTTTTTTTTGTTAAGCTAGGCTTTTTGAATTAAAGTATCCTAAAAAAAACTGAGGGCTTTAATTCCATTTATGGAAATATACTGTCAGACACTATTTAAGGTGTGATGTCTTTTTTTAAATACAGAATTTCTGATCCAATACGAAGACTCACTGCACCATCGGGGTCACTGGCATAATCTTACCGAGGTCCCTGGAACCAAGACAACAGCTCACCTTAAACTGTCGCCCCATGTTCACTACACCTTTAGAGTTCTGGCTCTCAACGCGGTGGGCTTCAGTAATCCCAGCCGCCCCTCCAGGATGTACAAGACAGAACCTGCAGGTACAGAATCAGCTGACTGACTGTGTGATTTCTGCTCTTCTTGGTGCAGTTTCCTGTATAAAGTAATTCTCCATATATCCATTTCTTAGCCTAATGCATTAAATAATGCATTAGGCTAACAGATGCCATATCAAAGCTGTTGTGTATCAAAGTAAAGACAATGAAGTACCATAAGATTCAGTATGCATACATACACTAAAGTCTGTAAAAGTAAATCAGACCAGATTATAAGTACTATCTAAGAAAGATTTTCCATCCAATAAGTGTTAATTGTGTCCTTAATGATATATTTTTCAGCTCCAGATGAAAACCCAACAGGTGTGCAGGGATTTGGAACTGAACATAACAATCTTGTAATCTCCTGGAAGGTAATAAGCAGCATAAGGCTGATCCTTTTAATCCTCACGCATTTATTAAAGTCTTCTCATACTGCAGAGCTTGACTTTGTAATTGTGTGGTCTTATGAGCTTTCTTTATGGGGTTTTTTCACTTTATTGTCATTCAGCAAAACTATATTTTCAGCTTCCTATACTGTTACATGTTGTCTACAGAAGCTTTCCAATGGAGAATAAGTTACATTACAGCTTTCTCCTCTGCAGCCACTGACAAACCTCCAGTCTAATGGTCCCGGGCTTCACTACAGAGTGATGTGGAGGCAGAAGAAGGTAGAAAGCGAATGGAATACAGTGACCGTGTCTAACAATTCCAAGTTTGTTGTGTCTGGAACGCCCACGTTTGTTCCATATGAGATTAAGGTTCGGGCTGTAAACGACCACGGAGCTGGACCTGACCCTGCTATTGCCCACGGCTACTCAGGAGAGGACTGTGAGTAAGACTGTCTATTTTTAAAAAAAAGATTATGCTCAAGAGCCTGCGGGTGATGCAGCTGGTGTGTGTAACCTATAACATATTCTCAGTATGTTCCTTTTTTCTGTATTTTGCTGTTGTAATGCTGTGTTGCCCATCTACGATACAGTGCCCGTAGCAGCTCCAGAAAATGTGCACGCTGTGGTGCGAAACAGCACCCTGGTAGAGGTGTTCTGGGATCCCGTGCCCGCTCATTTAATACGCGGAAATATCAAAGGATATAAGGTACCGTATAAGAACCGCCGACAATGTAACATGTGCACCATTTCCACCAGTTGTACTATATACGTCATTTAAATCTACATGCTTTCAGGTGTCTTACTGGAGAAAACACCACTACAAGCACAATCCTGATCACATGGAGCAGGACATTCTTGTATTTAGTGGGAATCATACCCAGGGCATGCTGCCTGGCCTCCACCCCTTCAGTCTGTACTTGTTCAATGTAAGGGTCTATAATGGAAAAGGAGAGGGCCCCCGGAGTGTAACCCAGCAGTTTAAGACACCCGAGGGAGGTAAGAGATCGGAAGGGACACCCTTTGTGTCTGTGTGTGTCTTTTTTTTTTCTTTCATATGAGAGTAGACTTTGTTAAAAATGACCCAGAGTATAGTTTCAGTCTTCATTATCATAACTGGAACAGGAAGCAAATTAGCTCCACTTGAATGACAGCCTATGTAAAACAGTGTCACATAACTGGTTAGCAAATAGAAAATGATGACTTTCCACCTGTAACTGATCTATGCTCTTAATCAGCGGTCCCCAACCTTTTTTGCGCCACGGACCGGTTTATGCCCAACAATATTTTTCATGGACCGGCCTTTAAGGTGTCGCGGATAAATACAACAAAATAAAACTAGTACCGGTACCAAAAAAAAGAAAATGTATTCATAACACACGTGAAAAGACCGATAAAAACCCTGAAAACTATACATTTCACACCTGAGCCTCAACTCTCGCGGCCCGGTACCAAACGACTCACGGACCGGTCCGAGGCCCGGGGGTTGGGGACCGCTGCTCTAAATCATACAATCAGAAGTCTGGCTATTTAAGTTATTCAGTTATGAATGATTCTCTTCGGTCTGAGTTTGAAAGGTTTTTGTTTATTTTAATCTGTGAATATACAAGCAGTTGCTCAGTTTTTTTTGCACTAGAGGCTTTAAATTTCCCAGTCGCCTATTAATCACATCCAGTCTAATTGTAATGACACAAAGCAATTTTTGTAAGTAAGAGAAATTTTTCGCTTTAAGTGCTGCACAAGCTTTATTGCACACTGAAGGTCAAATATCAGAATGAAATATAAATAAGCAAGCCACAATGACTGGAGGCAGACTTTGAGTATTAACACTGGGCATTCTGCATAAAGTAAAACCCAGAAATCCTCAATGAACCGCGCCTCACACACACACACACACACACACACACACACACACACACACACACACACACACACACCGTCTCTTCAGCTATTTATTTAAAACATCCTATCTTTAGCTGCTCTTTAATTAACTTGTGCAAGGTTTCATTATATATGTCTTTTTGCAGTGCCGGGGTCTCCTACTTCGCTGATAGTCACTAACTCGAACCTGGACTCTCTAACCCTTGAATGGAGTCCTCCTCATGACCATAATGGGCACATTACCGGGTATACCCTCAAATATCAGCCAGGTGAGGCTTTTTTCGTAAGATTTTTGCATCTTTACCTAGTGAGTGTCATCTTCTTCATGTAGTTTGTAGATTTGTATGTCAGTCTTTTTCATGTCTTGTGCTGTCATTCTGTTGAGATCATAAGACAGAAATGATAATCAATACTTAGAGTAGCCTAAGAGCATTTTTGTTTTTGCCTAAATTAAAAAAAACACAAATAACAAATCAACTTTGGTCATTCCTGCCTTCTATTTCTGAATCCTACACCCCAAATACTTCCATTTCCACCTTTTTCATCACTGACACTCCATCTACACCTCCTACCCAACTCTCTATTCAACTTACCCCACTGCTTCCCAACTTCCACCCCCACCCCATTATTCTTCTCGCCCATCCCTCACCCCTGTAGTAAATAACTCCAATGAACTGGGCCCAGTGGAGGAGCTGGCCTTGGCTGCCAATGAGACCTCTGTCACTTTGCCCAACCTCAAGTACAGCATACGCTACAAGTTTTATTTGAATGCGAAAACAGGCGCTGGAGCAGGTGCAGCCATTTCTCAGGAAGCTGTCATCATCAGGGAGGAAGGTAAGTCATCAAATACAAGAAAAATATGAGAAAAAAAACTAACTAGATTTCATGTTTCTCCCACTGGAGATGTGGATAAATATTAGATTAATATATATGTTCTGTTCTGTATTTGTTGAGGTAAGAGCATGAAAGCGTGTAAATAATTTACAGAGCATGTGCTTGGTTTGTATTATTGTCCATCAGAACATTTTCCAGTACGTGTTATTTACCAGATTTGTTTGTTTATCTTGCTTTGAAAATTCGGTAAATGTCTGGTGAATATTTGCTTAAATTGCCCCTAGTCTTTTTAAAATTTCTAATCATTTTGGCGATCTAAGGAAAGCCCCTCCCAAAACACAGCCTCAGAGACCTCTCTGGTGAAGTGGATAAGCAAACCTGAGTCCTGGTGTGCTGCAGCAGAACTGTGCAACACATTTAGCTTGTGTGAAGCTTGCACTGCTTTGCTGTGTATGCTTTGCCAGTTTGAATTGTTTGGTGTCAAACATTCCTCTAATTCTGTTGTGTAGTTTGAAGCTGCTCATCATTCAGTTACTGCAGACTTTATGGATTAGCTGTCAGAAAATCAGCTGACAACAACAATTTAGAAAAAAGTTGTTTCTTGTTATCCAGACCCATCTACCCATGTGTGAAAAAGTTATTGCCTCCTACATGGAGTGCAGAATTATTAGGCAAGTTGTATTTTTGAGGAATAATTTTATTATTGAACAACAACCATGTTCTCAATGAACCCAAAAATCTCATTAATATCAAAGCTGAATGTTTTTGGAAGTAGTTTTTAGTTTGTTTTTAGTTTTAGCTATTTTAGGGGGATATCTGTGTGTGCAGGTGACTATTACTGTGCATAATTATTAGGCAACTTAACAAAAAACAAATATATACCCATTTCAATTATTTATTTTTACCAGTGAAACCAATATAACATCTCCACATTCACAAATATACATTTCTGACATTCAAAAACAAAACAAAAACAAATCCGCGACCAATATAGCCACCTTTCTTTGCAAGGACACTCAAAAGCCTGCCATCCATGGATTCTGTCAGTGTTTTGATCTGTTCACCATCAACATTGCGTGCAGCAGCAACCACAGCCTCCCAGACACTGTTCAGAGAGGTGTACTCTTTTCCCTCCTTGTAAATCTCACATTTGATGATGGACCACAGGTTCTCAATGGGGTTCAGATCAGGTGAACAAGGAGGCCATGTCATTAGTTTTTCTTCTTTTATACCCTTTCTTGCCAGCCACGCTGTGGAGTACTTGGACCCGTGTGATGGAGCATTGTCCTGCATGAAAATCATGTTTTTCTTGAAGGATGCAGACTTCTTCCTGTACCACTGCTTGAAGAAGGTGTCTTCCAGAAACTGGCAGTAGGACTGGGAGTTGAGCTTGACTCCATCCTCAACCCGAAAAGGCCCCACAAGCTCATCTTTGATGATACCAGCCCAAACCAGTACTCCACCTCCACCTTGCTGGCGTCTGAGTCGGACTGGAGCTCTCTGCCCTTTACCAATCCAGCCACGGGCCCATCCATCTGGCCCATCAAGACTCACTCTCATTCAGCGGGGGAGCTGGCCCCAGGGAGGGGTTACCTGCCCCTCCCTTCCTTCCCTCCCCATCTCCAGCTGCCTCCCTCTTCCCGCTCCTCCACAACCACCCACACATGCAGGGCCTTGGAGTGGGGGTATGTCACCAGGGTGCAGAGGAGGCTACCCCCCCCCCCCCCCCCCCCACCTGTCCCCTTCTGGCTGCCTCTGCCTCAATTTTATCCCACAACTTAGACATTCACATTATTCACACTCTCATTACACATACATATAGGATCTTGGGGGTGGGCACAATCACGGAGTCCAATTTACCATCAGGGTGTATACCTCACCCCTGACGTCGTTGCCCACCTCTCAATTTTAAATACACTTAGTCATTGAGGGCTAGCAGGAGGGACTATGCGCTTACCTGCTGCTCCTTGGCAGGTAGCTCCATGCCCTCCTGGGTTTTAATTGCACCTTAGAACACATATGCATCAACACTACAATGAGCGGGTGGAGGGAGGTTTGGAGTCTTCTCCCACCCCCATTCTCTGCGGCCTGCTGGAGCGGGAGGGCTAGTAGGAGGAGTTGGCCGTCCGACTGCGGTCTGGGGTGTGGGGCCTCCCTGCTGCTGCGGAGTCGGGGTGGTCTGCCTCTCCCCACCGCAGGGAAAAGGGTAACACCACCTGGGTCTGGGTGCAATTCCCCCCTCCAGGGGCAAGGGTACCTAGACCCGGTTTGTAGAGTACGCTTGGGGAGTGTGATCGTGTGTACAGCGTCTCTTTATGTCTGTCTCCACGTTGGTTGAGTGTGGAGTGAGTGCATATGAGAGCATGAGGGTGGGAATGGATGTTTGTGTCTGTGTGTGCCTGTATGTCTGTGTCTATATGTCAGGTTGGGTATCAGACGCCACCTCTCTGGGGACACCTCAGGCCCTCCAAGGTTTGGAGGCCTATCTCCACCCACCACCACTTCCCCTGCCGGTGGCGGACTCCCTCAGGTGTCGGTGCGTTGGTGGTTCTTTGTGTCTGGGGGTGGGCGTCCGGGTACACACCGGCTCACTCCTTGGCGGCCGCTTGTCGGGGCCTGGGGCTCGCTCGGGCCCCTTTGGAGGTGGGGTGCCCCCGGCCTCTCGGCCTGGGGCTCGGTCACTCGGGCACAGCTGGGGGCCGGCGGAGCTCACGGGCGCGTCACTGCAACTCCCCCTGACTTCTGCTCCGCGGCTGCTGGGCGAGCCCTCATCTGGGACTCTCCTCAGCTCTTACTGGAACAGTAAGAGCTGAGGAGAGTCCCAGATGAGGGCGGCTGCCCCTCTGTTGGTCTTCCATGGTCTCTTGTGTTCTGGGGGCCTCTGGATGTCTGGAGTTTTGATCTCCTCCATACCCGCTTCACACCCTGGAGGACGGGGCTGTGGCCCCCCCACACTCCCTAGCAGATCATTACATGGAGAAACCTTTGGAATGCAAGCATGCTGATCCACACAGGTATGCACACATGGGTATTCACAGACGCGGACTAAAGCTTTCTTGGCTGCTGCCTCAAAGCACACTGTGCGCTGTCTATCTTGCGTGCTGCACAATATCGTTTATTATTTAGTAAATATTGATATCTATGACTAGCTAGTTTATTGTGATGGTGCTTTGTTTTCTCTATTATTATGTTGCTCTTTGTTGTTTGCTGTCTCCTCTGTTTGTTTTTTTTGTTTGTTTTTTTTTTTTTTCTCCATACAGGTGACCCAGGAGTTCTTTTTTTTTTTCTCTCTCTTCCCCCCCTTCTCACCGTCTCTTCTCCCCTTTGGTTTTCTTTCTTTCTCTCCCCCTCTTTCTCTCATTCATTCCCCCTTTCCTATTTATTAAAAAAATAAAATAAAATGACAAAGGATGAACTGAAGCTCTGCCATCACGTAATGTCGCATACTGCTGTTTCTGATGTCATTTAGAAAAAAAAAAAAAAAAAGACTCACTCTCATTTCATCAGTCCATAAAACCTTAGAAAAACCAGTCTTGAGATATTTCTTGGCCCAGTCTTGACGTTTCAGCTTGTGTGTCTTGTTCAGTGGTGGTCGTCTTTCAGCCTTTCTTACCTTGGCCATGTCTCTGAGTGTATTGCACACCTTGTGCTTTTGGGCACTCCAGTGATGTTGCAGCTCTGAAATATGGCCAAACTGGTGGCAAGTGGCATCTTGGCAGCTGCACGCTTGACTTTTCTCAGTTCATGGGCAGTTATTTTGCGCCTTGGTTTTTCCACACACTTCTTGCGACCCTGTTGACTATTTTGAATGAAACGCTTGATTGTTCGATGATCACGCTTCAGAAGCTTTGCAATTTTGAGACTGCTGCATCCCTCTGCAAGATATCTCACTATTTTTGACTTTTCTGAGCCTGTCAAGTCCTTCTTTTGACCCATTTTGCCAAAGGAAAGGACGTTGCCTAATAATTATGCACACCTGATATAGGGTGTTGATGTCATTAGACCACACCCCTTCTCATTACAGAGATGCACATCACCTAATATGCTTAATTGGTAGTAGGCTTTCGAGCCTATACAGCTTGGAGTAAGACAACATGCATGAAGAGGATGATGTGGACAAAATACTCATTTGCCTAATAATTCTGCACTCCCTGTAGACCTGATAACTGGCTATGCCATCTTTAGCAGCAAAAACTGCAATCAAGCGTTTGTGATAAATGACAACAGTCTTTCACAACATTGTGTGGATGTTTTGGCCCACTCTTCTTGAAGAATTGTTTTAATTCATCCACACTAGATGGTTTTGAGTGTGATCAGCCTATTTAAGGTCAGGCCAAAGCCTCCGAACTTTGACTAGGCCTTTCTAAAACCTTGGTTGAGGTGTTTTTTTTTAGCCATTCAGAGGTTGTTTCTGATCATTGTCCTGCTGCATAACCCAAGCATGCTTGAGCTTCAGGGCATGAGCTGATGGCTGGAAATCCTCTTTCAGGATTTTCTGGTAGAGAGCAGAATTTATGATTCCATCAATTACGGCAAGTCGTCCAGGTCCTGATGCAGCAAAGTAGCCTTAAACCATCACACTGCCATCACCATGTTTGAGTGTTGCCATGATGTTCTTTTTATGAAAGTTAGTTTTACACCAGATTTAATGGGATGCAAACCTTTTGTGGTGACTGTAGCTCGGGAGGAAGAGCAGGTCATCTACTGATCGGAACGTTAGTGGTTCAATCCCTGGCTCTCCCATTCTGCATGCCAAGTATCCTTGGGCAAGATACTGACCCCAAGTTGCTCTCCGATGCATCCATTGGAGTACGAATGAGTGTGATTGTTAGTTAGTAAGCACTTAAAAGCATATAAGGAAGTGCTTGTGTGAATAGGTGAATGTGGCATGCTGTATAAAGTGCTTTGAGGGCTCCGGGAGAGTAGAAAAGCACTATATAAGGATCAGTCCATTTACCATTTACCTGGATGAGTCATCGATGCACTGGAGTAATTTTGATAGGCCGGGCACTCCAGGAAAGGTTCACCAGTGTTCCAGATTCTCTCCATTTGTGGTTCATTCTCAAAGCCTTAGAAATGTATTTGCAACCCTTACCAGACCAGACTGATGGATGTCAGTGACTTTGTTTGACAACTGTTTTCCACAGCTGTTTCTTTAGATCATGGCATGATGTGTTGCTTTTTGAGTTCTTTAAGCCTACTTCACTGTGTCACACAGGTTCCATTTAAATGATTTCTTGATTCAACAGGTCTGGCAGTAATCAGTACTGGGTGTGGCTCAGCTTGATTTTGTGGTTAATCACAGTTCATTCATGACTTAACAAGAGAACGGTAATTGCTTTTTCACTGAGGGAAGTTAGGTTTCTATAGCTTTTTCCCCTTAATAAATGAAATCATTTTAAAACTGCATTTTGTATTTACTCAGGTTATATTTGTCTAATACTAAAATTTGTTTGACATAAAACATTTCAGTGTAACAAATATGCAAATACCTTTTCACTATATATATATATATATATAAATAACACTTTCAAGTTACACAGCACAACCACATAAATGTCTAAAAAAAAGACAGTTTGGGGATGTGGGTGGTTGTCTTCTCATAATGATCCCTGTCCGGTTGTTTCTCTTTGTCCTGTTTCTCTCTGCAGGCTCTGATATCACAGGTTGACAGAAATGTGGTGTTTCTAGACAAATGATTGTTTTACACATACAGCTAAAGCTGCAAAACCCACCATAAGCATGCGCTCCTCACCTCTGAGCAGCCTCTGTCCAATTCTGTGGCCAACCAGAATGCTTGACCGAGGAGTTCAAAGCACGGAAAAGTTCAAAGCTGCACAGATAAAGATGCTCTGTAACATGTGCTTTTTTAATGCCATGTGATAAAACTAGATGAGTCTTTTCAAAGTGCTCAGCTGCTCTTCATCTTTTTTTTCTCTTCTTTTTTTTTCGCTGTGCCTTTGGTGATTTTGACCCCCTTCTTACTTCTTCCTCAGTGGCCGCTGGTGATGCTTTCCTGCTGCATGCCAGGGGCTTCGCATGGCATGCCAATGAACTTTGTGTTCTCTGTATAATGACTTTAGCATCTGTGGTGTCTCTGTGTGTCTCTGTGTGTGTCTCACGTGTGTGTGGCTCCATCTCTACCCCTCTTCATATTGTTTACAGGAAGCACCCAATCCCTTCATCCTATTGCACGGTCACCTCCACATGGTCCACCCCACAAGGGTACAGATTCTGCTGTGATATTAGTAACCTCAGTGTCTGTTGATTAGTGATGATTAGTTATGTTTGTCCTCTGTTTTTGTTGGCATAGTTAAAGCAGTGAGAAACTAGATTTGGTGAAACTTGGTGCACTTAATGTTAACTGTAGCAAAAGCAAAATATTTGATTGACAGTTATTGGATTGTCCTTTGACCAACAGACTCATGTTGATGGTTGTGTTTTCTCTTGTGTGCTCAGCAAGTCCTTTCGGAAACATTAGCTCCATGATCGGGGAAGACTGGGCCCTGATCAGTTGGGAGTACTGGGGCCCGGAGAAAAACTTTAGTGCACAATACAGACTAAATGACAGTAAGCAAAGAAACGGCAACATTTTTCTCAATTCCATTCACAGGTGGCAAGAGACTCCTACTTCATTATTGGCTTATGCAAGTGAATAGAAATATTGGCAGTCATGCTGATGCTGGCTCTGGCCAGTGCAGACCCGGATGTGATAAACAACGCTTTCTGTGATTGGATTGCTAATTACCCAGTGCTGTAAATGCGTGCAGTTCCCTTGGCAATCTGGCTGGAACGTATGTAGACAAACGTCATAAAAGGCAGCACAAACATTTCCTATTATGCTAGCTGAATTTGACTGAAGTGCTCTCCATTGTTTTTATCCACCTGCAGTGAGGATGAACAGCACTGTAGTATGGCTCTCTCACACCTACCATTTTAATAGATTCACTTAGGGAAGATCACAATAATAGATCATAATCTTGCAAAATTTTGCTATCAAAAGCCTAATTATTGTGGTCATCAGTCACAACACATCTCACATTCAGCTCATTACCATTTGTGTACGTGCAGTGGCCCTAAAAGCTCAGCGCAAAAGAGGATCACCACCAGTTTGATAACGTATACGGCATTTTTGTCTGCAACTATGCCGCCAATTCTGTGAGAATGTACTTTTACTTACTTAGGCTACTACATGATTTTTAACTAAATTCAAGGTAGTCAAAAACAATTTGTGAACATTTGAAAGTTTTGATGTAAAGCTGAAAGTAGATGAAAAGTCTCTCTACTGCTCTTTGTATCAGAGGGCTTTTCCTTTTAAAAGGGCTTTTTTCCTTCCCACTGTCGCCAAGTGCTCATAGAGTCATCTGATTGATGGGATTCGCTCTATTATTGTATGGTCTTTACCTTACAATATAAAATGCCTGAGGCAACTGTTCTGGTTTTAACCTTTTGTGAAAGTGTCGTATTTATCAGTAAAATCACTTTTTTAATGGGAGAATATGACTTTTATTGTAAAGCTAGAAAAGCACTTTTTTATGTATTTCAGTTACATTTATCGCTATGTACCACCTTTCATGGCAATGGAACAAGAACAGAAAATATACTTTTATATCAACCTAATCCAAAAGTAGCAAGTTTTAAAAATGAGAAAGCCCATTACAGCTTAGTTATTTTTTTGAATTCAGTATTTTCTAAACAGCACACATATTATCAAAATGGTGAAATGATTTTTCTCACTTTGCAGCTTTTCTGAAGTTGCAGTGCATTGAGCTTTCGGGGACACAATAATAATTCATTCATAGACTTAATGGATTTTTTAGAACTCCATGAATATTAACATTTGCCTGCAGCATAATGCCATACCAGTAGATGCTCTTTTCAGACAATTAGTTCCCATAATGTCATGATCTCCATGGCCTTTTTGAAGTTGTGTTCGCTCCTTCAAACATACTTCTCTTGATGAACATAACTCCTGCAGGTGAAAGTGAAGAGGACTGGAATACAGAGTTTGTGAATGGCTCTCAGAACATAACGCTGAAAGGCTTAAAGGGGGGCCTTTGCTATAGGGTCCGTTTGGTGGCTTTGGGTCACCACGACCAAGAATTCCACCACTCCAAGGAGCTCTTGGTTACTCTCCCAGGTGAGGCACTTCCTGGATGTTCGCCTCCACCTCGGTGTGGCTGAGCCTGGCCTTACACTTTGTCGTGTGTCGCGTATGGAGTAGTTTGTGCTTTTGTATATTTATACAGAATCGAGCATGGATTTAACAGATGTGATGTGGTTGTTCTATATGCCAGACATGTACTGTAGTGATGTGGACAGAACATACAGCATGATTTTCTGGTTAATGCATAATGAATGTCAGTGTCGCACTGTTGGGGATTTTAGAAGTGGATATTCTAATATAGAATTTCAGTCTGTTTTTAGTATTTTATTTGACTTAATATCACCCGTGCTAACGTACGTTGTATGTCACTGTCCGTGTTTGCGTGTGTGTCTGTAATTGTGTGTACATGTTACTTCTTTGATTGTGGATAATTTTTGCTGTTTTCCCTCGCTACTGGGGATGAGATGTTAAAATAGTGCAAGTGTAAATGTTAAGTCTTTCTCCCCTTCTCTGGACAGCTGTGGCAAGCAGACAGGTGGACATCGCCACTCAGGGATGGTTCATTGGCCTCATGTGTGCAATTGCTCTGCTCATCCTGATCCTTCTCATTATCTGCTTCATCCAGAGAAATAAAGGAGGGAAGTACCCTGGTGAGTAATGGCACAATCACCACAAAAAAAGACAGTTGTTTCTATAATAACAACTTTATTAGAGCAGAACTTTTTAAAATGCACAGTTACAAACTCCTACATAGTTTGGATCAAACCATTCATTAAAGAAGTATACATCTCACATTAATGGAGAATAGGTTTTTTGTATTGACAGGGTTTATTCACTGTTGTCAGATTCACACATTAATCAGTTTTAATGAACCCATAAATTACAGTCAGGTTTTGTGAGTCCAACTATAAAGAGTGAAAACCATACCTTATTTCTATTTGGCCCATTTCCCCTTCAATTCACCTCTCCTAGTGTTCCTGGTGTTTTAGATGCAGAAGTCCTGTTCTGACCATTTGCACATAACCACAAACTTGGACTGAAAACATGAATTTCTATGTCACAGTGATGTTGCTCTCTTGTTAAGAGCAGGGGCTGCACTGGGGTTTCTGCGTGAAAGACTGCACAGTGTCCACAGCCCAAAGGTAGGGCATCAGATTAGGAGCGCAACCAGGAGCATGCCTGTCATTTTTATTTGGCTCTTATATAGGGGTCAGATGGGTGGAGTAGTTTAGGCATCAATTCACTCCCAAGTCAGACTGTCAACACATATTTCTTGTGTAACATCTCAGAGAACATTCAGATGTGAACTGTGGCGCATGCAAGCAAGCTCTTTTGTCCATATCAATTCAACAATCAATTCAGTCAACTCCCTCAAAATTTTAAATTAAAATGTGTTGGTCAGAACAGACTTTCCAGTAAAGAAACAAAAAAAAAGCATCTGGACAGGGAGAAACAGTCTACAGGTACACAAAGACTGAGCTTGAAGTTGAGGTCGGCCAAATTTAAGTTCGGGTACGGTTTTTGAATTTCATGGGTGATGTTGAACGACTGTCTTCGTCATATCGCTTAAGAAACATGTTGTTTCTCACAATTCTTTAAAAGCCAGTTTGACTAAATCGCTTCCTGTATCTCACCAGTCAAAGAGAAGGAGGATGCCCACACAGACCCTGAGTTCCAGCCCATGAAAGATGACGACTGTACTTTTGTGGAATACAGGTGAGAGAAAGTGCCCCAGCCTTTGGAGTCCCCAGAGCAGATTGTACCCATCAACCACTTGCCCCGTGTTCCCACTTTCTTTCCTAAATCTACACTCTGTGCTGGAGCTCTGCTCGCCCTCCTACTTCTCAACCCTTAAAACTAATAAAAAAAATCAACCAGAATCACCATTAACTAAAGTCAAAACAACAAGAGGAAGTAACCCAGTCTGATCTTCTACCACCGTGAAGTACAAGATTTTGTTTCTGGATTCTGGGACACCCTGGATGCTGTTTGTGTTGGACTTTATGTGTGCTTGATATGTGTGCAGGATTCTTCAGGTTCAGGGGATTCGTGGTTTAGGGTGTTTTAACATTACAAATAAGACTGTCAGGAATAGACAGTATAAGCTACTTTCATTTGCAACACATCCCTAACTGACCCCAAGCTTTTCAACTAATAAGCTAATCATATACATTGTATGTATAGTATACATATATATATATATATATATTAGTATTAACACTTTGCCTAGTGTATTGCTACTTACAGTACATGACCCTGATAGGATTGAAAATCTCTGAAATGGTCAGTCCTGTTAACTGTTACTTCAGTTATCCAGCTATGCTTGTCAGCATCCTTTTTCTAGGCTGCTTCTTCAATCACATGCAGAATACAGAACAATGAAGCACTTTACTTCTGTAAAACTAGCATTTTTGAATATTCTTTTTTTTTATAAGTGAATTTCTAAGATGGTCTTGCTTTTATATTTTATATTCCTTTTTGTATTATGTATACATGAATCTGTTCTATGGATTTTATGTGAGACAGAAGATGTGCGATAAATACATATCATTAATTATATATAAAAATGTGATATGCATGGTTTTAAGATTTGATATTATGTATGAAATTTTGCTGTAGGCAATAATGTGTTGAATGGAAGTATTGTTTATATATAGAGAGATAGATAGATATAGATATACAGTATATAGATGCATATGGGTATGTTATGAAATTGTCAGCACGCTTGAGGGAAGCAATCAACACTGAGAGGACAGAGCTGGTTAATGCTATTTACAACAGGCCAATAGCCATTCTTTAGTAGAAATCATTTATGATTGGTGTTATTCTAGATTTAATTTTTCTGGGAAAAGATCAACAGAATAGTCGTCTGTTTCGCACTACTGCCCAATCCTCCCGCTTATCTATAGCGCTCCATTGCAACTCTTACATTTCCAGTGAAGACTTAAATTTCTAAAAACAGGTTACTTTAACTTTAAAGAGCTTCTTAAAATAGCTGGCTACTGTAGTTTACAAGGAATAGTATCTCAAAGACAGTGTATTTTTTGGGGTGCCTATTTTCAATAGCCAGTTTGTTGTGCTTGTAAGTCCGCACCGAATCAGGATAGAATATGTGGGAATCAGCTTAATAACAGAGTTCATGTTCATCATAATTAAGGAGCTTTTTGCCCATTGTAACAATGTGGCTCACGAATGAGTTGTTATTGGTTTTTAGACAGCACTGGAAGTGTTTGGCACAAATAAATATGTTACACAGAAAAGTGTTGATATATTTTTAAATCTAGAATACCACCAGTCTGTAGTATTTACACCACGAGATAATCTCTCCAATGGATATCGGCTGTAAAAACACAATAGACAAATCACAAGGCAAAGTGTATAAATATTATAGTGCCTTTGTGAGAGTATTCTTTATATCCATGCTGTTTCATTACACTCAGCTGGAACCTTACAGTATGTCAATAAAGGCATTACTTAAGTCAACTGAGCTGTTCTTGTTTGACTGCTGGAGAGTATACTGTATTTTTAGATCAATCTGTACTTGTACAAAGCACATTTGCCTGTTAAAGTGCCAGACTTACAGAAATGTAAAATGTAGGAATGTGTTTGATCTCAGAGTGACGTCGTCATCCTAACGCAGGGGGTGTAGGTCTCAGGAAAGGTAAGGGCAATGATGGGGATTGGCGGCGGTGAAGGGTTTTGTAAATGTAGCATGTGTAAAGGGTCGGTGGGTAATGAAGTCACTGCGGAGAAAAATGCTTGCTATCTTTCACAGCTGTCATCGTGTATAATATTTTGTCACAAAGCCTTCATTATGTGCAGTGCTTCAAAAAATAAGCCGTCAGCAATCTGTGGCTATTCTATTCCCGTCATGTCCCCTAAATGCTTTTGCATACCATTTATTGTCTTTCCATTTTGGAGCATCTCAGCATTGTGAAAGCTTTGCGATCTCATTGGTATTCAAGTCGTGTATATGCAATGTTCTCAACTATCTGATACCCAAAGAAAACTTTCTTTGCGGACTTTCCATGCATTTTTGCCAACTTGTGATTTATCGTCGTGCTTGCTTTGGGGGCAGGGATACTTGGCTTAAACTTTCCTTTATTCACGTCATTTCATTGGATTTTCTGTTTTTCATCACAGTCTCTGCCTTGGGAGAAAAATGCTTTTGTCAAACAGCACATTTACCACTTCATATTTGGTTTCAGGGGGAATTTGAAAAGGGTATGATTGCTTGAGCTTTATTCCCCCGTTGCCTGATGGAAACCAGCTAATCATTCATGGCTAACATTTTTTAGACATGGAGCAACCCGAATGTGCATTGAAATGTATTTTATATTCATTGCTGCATATTAATATTCATATAACAACTTTGCCATTATCTACCGAACTTAAGGGGTAGGTTGTGGTAAAAGCAACAATTGGCTCTTCTATGCTCCATCTAAAAAAAAAGTGATCACTATTCTCCTTATTGCATCTGTCACATCATCTCACCTGTAATGCCTGCATGTTATTTTCTCCTTCAGTGACAATGAGGACCATAAACCTTTAAAAGGGAGCCGCTCGCCATCTAATGGGACAGTTAAGAGAGACGACAGTGACGACAGTTTAGTTGACTACGGTGAAGGAGGAGACGGACAGTTCAACGAGGATGGCTCCTTTATCGGGCAGTATAGTGGAAAGAGTGCCAGTAGGGACACTGCTGAGGGCCATGAGAGCTCGGAGGCCCCATCCCCTATAAAAGCCATGAACTCCTTGAACTCTTTTGTGTAGCCAGTCGGTCTTAACAGAACGGTGCGGGGTGATGCACTGACTACTCAAGCCCCCTCAATCCCTACATCACTCTTACAGGGCTGTCCCAACACTGCATGGCTTTATGATCAAACATGTATACCCAGCTCCATAAATGAAACGTAAAACTCATTAAAGACATTTATGTTTTCACACGGACGTCTTATGGAGAAGCTTGGAAAACCTTAGCTAATTATACCCTGAGCGACATTTAGGAAGTAACCAGCTCAGCCATAACTTTAACAGTTCATGACAGTTCCATAAATCCATATATTAATCAACACTTTAATATTAACAACTATTGCATTTTTACCAGAAATCTGATATGGACTATGCAGTTATTGTCTGAACTATATTTGTTTGTGTTGATGGTTGTCATATTATCTATTCAAATAGGGGGCATTGTCTACAGTAAATTTCTACTACTCCATGTATATTTTTTTCCAACCCAGAAACTTGTACCAGAAAAATGCTATGTAATCTATTACATTAAGGCAGTTCCCATGGTGCGTTTAAAAGGAAGATGTTGTACAGCGCATATGTAAAGTTATATTTAATGAAGTGAACATTCTGCACAGTGGAATTTGAGAGCAGTGCACATGTTATAATTCACAGTGTTGCACTGATACGTCCTCATCTGTAGTCGCTGTCACACTGCGACGATGAAGAAGGAGGCTAAAGTGCTGCATGGCATGTCACATGACCTCATGACCTTTGCCCTGCATGTGACCTCCTCTTATTGTGCTTGATCTGAAGGCCAGTAGGGAATAGCTGATGGTGTGATAGCTTGCTTCAGTCCCTGCAAGTGCTCCTTCAGCAGGTAGTGCCTTTTCTTTAAAGCATTGATTCACTTGCAAAGTCTCTTTCTGGCCTTCAGTGTCTGGAACAGAGACAATGGGAGAAATGCAGAAGTCACATCCAAGGATGGATAAGATAAGCATGAGAAGAGCACCCTGTGGATGGACGAATAATTAATATGTGCTTGGCTTTTTTTTTTAAGACACAGGACTGGCTTTGATTTCTTTGAAAAGTAAAACACTGCACTGGATCAAATGAAAACATTGTAAGAACCACCACTGATGTATAAATGCCTGCAATACCTAATGGTATTTCTGCAGTGTATGGATATTTGTGTTTGTGTGTGGTTGTGGACACAGCACATTAATTCAACTCCTATTAAGCAAAAGTTGTTCGCATTTACTAACTGCTCTTGAGGGCCTTTGGATGGGATCAAGATTTAGTTTTTCTTAACTTGCATCAAGTTTTATTTTTTTAAAGACATGTAGAATATTTGTTGAAATTGTAAATATCTTAATTGATTGTACAGGAACAAGCAGCTTTTACAGCAGTCTAAGCGACGATATCATGCACGATATGGCTTAACTTGTTGGTAGGAATATTATAAATATAGACAACTTGTAGAGAACATATATATATACACATATATGTGTATGTGTATATATATATATATATATATATATATACATACATACATATATGTGTATGTGTATATATATACATACATACATATATGTGTATGTGTATATATATACATACATACATATATGTGTATGTGTATATATATATATATATATATATATATATATATATATATATATATATATATATATATATATATATAACATATTCATTTCTACTTGCTGTGCACAGTGTACATTGTACTGTAACTAACTGGACAGAAAATTGCATATACAGTCAGATTCTTATTGCTTTCTGATTTGAATGCCAAGTTATATAATCCTGCTGTTTTACAATGTCGATATCATGATGCACAAAATTATACTATTCTGATTTGTACTGGTTCTGCTAAGTCTCAATATACTTCTAAAATTATGCTCTTTTCTGACAGTATTGCAAATGTTTTTTTTGTATTTAAGAAACAGATTTGTACTAACAGACTCTTTCTTTATCGCTATGTAATATTTTTTTTCCTTTTAGTGAAAGTATGGAACTCAAGCTGCAGGAAATAATGAATGAATAAATAACTATCTGTTTTCAGGCTTAAAATGTCATTGCCTTGTCATGCTGTGAATGCATTTAAATTCAGTACTCCATAACAAACACTGTCTTGAGTCTTAATTGCTGCATAATTTCTGATTTCTGATTCAGCTCATAACAATACCACATAATAAAAACCGTGTACCATTTTCAGTTTGGCTATCAAAATCACTTTGGTGAGGCTTCTAAAAACTCAGATATGTAAAAAGGTCAAGTTTGTATTGAGATAATTTTAATAAGTGCTAGTTAATAGACAATAAGTAGCTACTGGATCGTAGTTAATAAAATACAGTTGTTAACATGATAGATTCGATTTTATTTATATACCACTAAATAACACCAGTCATCCCAAGGTGCATTATATTATAAGGTAGAAACCCTACAAACAGACAAGCCTATATGAGCAAGTACTTGGCAACAGTGGGAAAGAAAAAGTCATTTTTATCAGGAAAAAACCTCTCCCAGAAACAGGATTCAATGAAGGATTTAAAATTTCTTTCTGGATTTAACAGGGAACCAATGAAGAGAAGTCAATGACCAGAACAGAGTTCAAAATTCCTCGAAGTGTTGTTTGAGGGCAAGTAATGCCATTAATTGTCAATAACTTTTTTCATTTTTAGAAGCAGGAATTGGAGGTTAACAAGGTCTTTATGTCTTTAAGACATTCCTGCAGTTTAGCTAACTGATGTGTCTCATCTGGCTTCATGGTTTGAAAAAGTTGGGTCATCTGCATAGCAATGAAAATTTATGATATGGCTTCTCATGATACTGCCAAAGGGAAGCTAGAGAACTAAACATTAATATTACTAAGGAACTTATTAATATTATTGTGTAAAGAAGTCTACCCATTTACATGAACAAATTGTAGTCTATTAGGTAAATGTGATTCAAACAACTGCTCTGTAATAGAATATTATAGTCGATAGTATCGAATACTGCAGCTGGAGTACAAGCACAGAAATAAGTCCACGGTCAGTGTCCATAAGAAGAGTATAAATTTAGCACTAAAGCATGGCTCATAAGCGTGGCATCTACAAGCATGACATCCAAGTGCACTTCAGACCCATCCACACAATCAGATAAAAACTTGTTCATCCCAAAGACAAAACTCCCAACCACAATGTAAACAACATGGTATATGGTGTGCACTGCAGCGACGAATGCTTAGACCTCTACCCTGGAGAAACCAAACAGCCACTGCATAAATGCATGGTACATAGAAGAATCACCTCGACAGGACAAGACTCAGCTGTACATCTGCATCTAAAGGATAAAGGTCACTCTTTCGAGGTCGCCAATGTTCACGTTTCAGACAGAGAAGACCGATGGTTTGAAAGAGGAGGGGAAGAAGTCATCTATGTCCACTGTGAACGACTATCCGTGAACACAGGAGATGGCTCACGACACCAACTGTCTGCCACCTACAGTGCAGTTTTGAGATCCCTTCCCAGGCGCCTTAACGTCACATCTCACACAATAGGTTGAGGGAAGGTCTCACAATGGTTTCACTCGAAACCTCTGCTGATGATGACCCACACCTTCATGTGATGAGGCACAACTCTTAACTAAAGCTGTTTCTATACTCTGATGGTTAAAATTTTATTTGTGAAGAAATTCATTAAGTTGTTACTAGTTAAGGTTAATGGACTAATGGAAGAGTCAGTGGAGCTCTGACTCTTGTCAGCCTGGCTACAGTGAAAAGAAGTAAGCTGGGGTTGTTCTTATTTTCTTCATTCAGAGATGAATAGTAAGCTTGCTTAATTTTGAAAAATAGATCAATATTAATGAGACGTAATTTCCTCTTCAACTTATGAATTCTCTGCTTTAAGATGTGCGTTTGTGAGTTATAATTCGGAGTCAAGCACTTATTTTTCAAAAGGAGCCGCTGTATCCATCATCCACAGTGAGGATGCAGAGTTTAGATAACTGCTCTGTGCTGTGTTGCTGTATTGACTTAAATCTTAAATCTTCAAATGGGCTCTTGGATATTGGACCGTGAAATTAGCCAAATGATCTAAACTGCATCAATGAATGTACATTGAGCAAAAGCTGAGAAACAGACTAATATGGATATCTTCACCTTCCTGAAACTCCTTGGGGAAGCCTCTATAGGGTCTTTTGCAACACAGTAGTTGGACTCCACCTTTTTGGAGCTTACTCGTGGCCACTTCCATCATGGGCACTATCAAGAAATATTGAGATAGCAACCCACCATCTGGTGCTTTATCACACAGCAGTGGTGTCAAGAAGCAGGGAAGCTTGCTATCTAGTGTCTTGAAAATACTTGGGGGGGGGTCCAAAATGAGACCTGGTCACGGGGAGAATATGAAAAAAAAATGAACTGTTGTGAATTGCAACTGGAACAAAGGCTATATTATTTAAAATAAACAGCATTCTCCAAGCAGCAGTGGTGATCTCAATGACCTTATGACCTTCAGCCACAGGACTTGTCTGTCAATTTGTTTCCATTTGACAGATTTTACCTCTTGACTTTACTGCCATCTAGTGACGTGAGGCAATTACACCGATGGCTGGAGTAAGCAACAGGCTTTTAAAAGCTTACTGGCAAATGCACAGTCTGCATGATGCAAACTGTCAACAAAACTATTTTAATGATGCTGTAAAAAGAGAAAATGCCACATATGTATATCCCCTTACCGAATAGTGTAGTCAAATTACAATCCGCACAATCACTCTACATTTTAGCTGAAAGCCTATGAAGTTGTTAGTCCTTCTGTTAACATCCCTAGTCCTCGAATAGCTGGACTTCCTGTAAGAGGCTTATTCCATGGCAGCAGAATCACATTATTTGTCTGTTGATTGGCAATCATTACCATCAAACAAGCAGCTGCCCCATTACCCTCCTGGTCTCCACCAACCATCTCACCAGCCTCCCTTCCCGCTGCTTCAAAGTCACCCCCCTCCTCCATTTTCCCATTCATCATTCAGTCTTCAGTGGATTCATCCTGTGTTGGCTGTACGTCTGCCATAGCATCCATTAACCGTTCCCAGATCTGTCTGTGTCCAGGACTTTGATTTATCACTGAGTAGAAAGCCTGGTTTAAATTGATCTACAGCTGGTTTATGTCTACTTCCAATAGGGAAAAAATATCATTACACAGCCTTCTTGTGATCCTCTGTTTTCAAACAACCTGCAACCAGCTTTAAAGCAGCCCATTTGCATACCAGATGCTAAGAGTCTTTAAGCATCCATGTAAGTTATGAAGAATCAAGGATATGAAACGAGGGTGTTAGAAAAGCATCAACATTTAGTTTCTGATACATTTTAAGTGTGTGCTAAGCTTCAGGGGGTCTGTTCTTTTGTATGTAAGTGACAGAGCCTTTGTGTCTCTTTATGTAAATTTGCCCTATTCTGAAGCTTTGAGAGCTGGGGTGGATAATTGTTTATGATTATTCTGTGACATTTCCATATGGCTGACAAATGGTTAGCCAACACATAGTCACATACACACATGCGCATTACGCAGACACACACACACACACACACATCTGTCAAGACTAAGTATTTTTAGCCTGACTGGTAGATTTGTTTAACCTGAAATTGAAAACCACAGCAGTAGGAGTGAAATCATCTCTTCTCGGATGAATATGAGTGTATCCAAATAACTGTTTTCCTTTAGGTGGGGGGAATGAGCTCATGTGGTGGGAGTTTTTACTGAACAAAAATGAGTGTTTTGTTCTATTGATCTGGTATTAACTATCTCTAAAAACCCATCCCCCATTTTTTTTTATTATCAAGATTACACCAGGATAATAACCTTTCCACACCCTGATTCTTATTCCCTGTGCACCCCCGACTATATCCCATGTGTATTTGGGTTGATGGGTGGGGGTTACCTTTGCACGGGCCCCTGTGGAGATCACGGAGGCTAAATTACATTTACCCCCCCTCCTCCCATGCTTCTTCGTGTCCCTCTTTCCTCCTCCCCCTTTGCCAGGCAGATAGATGTCAGCCACCCATTCTTTCCAGACAGCAGGGTGTTTGCCGTTCCTCTTATCCACCCCAGATACCGACCTTGTAACATTCTAATTCACCAGCAGGATCTGTCTCTATTTGCACTGCCATGTTGTAAGAGGAACAACAGTGCTTGTCTTTGGGTTGAAGACAACTAGAGCTTGGATAACCCTAATGCAGAATAATATCCTTTTGGGCCATGCACTACACTACTGTATTTGGCTGCCATAAATTTCTTCAGTCTTACCAAGTCCCTTCGGCTTGGTGATTTTCTATGGAGTGTCATGATTTTAATGATATATCCACTGAGTTGCCATCTGAGAGGAAACAATCGCTTCTTGATTAAAAGTCTGAATAATAACTATATCTCTGGGGAACAAAGCTGCTACACTCAGCTTGATCTGCCTTTTACATTGAGGGCCATACCCTCAATGTAAAGTCCGTTTCTGATCACACTAAAAAAAGAAGAAGGCATAAAAAAAACTTCTTTGATATCTTAGCCAGAGAGGCTAAGTCCTTCAATTAATTCTGCCCTGCTCTTTCTCAAGGATTCCTGCATTATTTATAGGCTTCTGCCACCGCAGATTATTACTTGGCGTTTGGTGTTTACATCCAAGATTTAGATCTAATCCCAGGGGATTGAGATGGTTTCATGTTTAGACTGACACATGGGCAAGGCGTTGTAATTAGTAGAGGTGCCCTTTTGATATCGGCACGATGAACAACAAGCTGACAGTTAATATGCAGACTGCCGTCACACTCGTTTCTCAGCAGTGTGCAGACACGCAGATCAATTTATCCATCCAAGATTTACGATTTTTTGTCTGAGAGTTTAGCTGCAAGCCCAAAACAGCGGATGGAATTTTTAGTTTGTGGCACAGCACAAATCATCCAACAAGCACATTAAAAATCAGCTTCCAAGTGCACATATGCATTGCAAAATAAACACTATTCCATAGGAACCAGTTTGTCTTAAAAAAGTTTTCTGTGTGCATACATTTCAGTCGGTAAAGCAGAACTGATGACCGATGAAGGGCTGAGATATTTATTTATACGTCCGTGTTTTGTTATTTATTTCTTGGAGGCAGACAAATTTGATTCTCATTCATTAAAACTGGTCTCAAAGTATTCGACAAATCCTCTGTGCAGCAAAAGCAGAACAAAAGATATCAGAGAGCAAGTGTTAACTGATGGGACTCAGGTGTATGAGACTGGTCCAGTTAGGGATGAGACCACTGAAGGTTAATGTTGGCATCACGTGAGAGATGGTAGAGGGATGGAGGTTAACCAAATCTAGCAACAGGAACTATAGTTTTTTCTGTCTTTGCCACCAGTAATGAGCTGTAGGGAACTGTACTTAATACCCACAGATGTTTAAAATGTGTAGGTTATTCAAGAACACTACATTTTCGGAGCAACCAAATTCATTATTCATCCCGTTTATTAGTTAAAAACAAACTGATCTGTGCATGTACATGCATTAATATCTGGGACAGACTCCAAGGAGAGAAAATCAGAGTTAAAAGATAGTGAGTATTGAACTGAGGCAAACGCTTAGCAGTCAAAAATTACTTCAAATGGGCTTCATTTGCTTATGTCTGCTGGATGTCAGAATGTGCTGCTGAGTTTTAATATGTATCATTTCATTTACTTTTTTTTTAAAGGGCAAAAGGGGAAAACACATCTCAAGAAGATATATAAATCATGTTCTCCCTCATTTAAATCAAGAAGAGATCTAAAACTTCCCAGTAGGCGACAGAATAAATTATTTTAATACAGCCCCTTTATCATTTTATGTTAAATAATAACTAAAGAAAAACTTCATGGGCTGCTCTAATCTGAAAGTGGTCTGGGCTTCACTGCGGGGTCCACTGTGGTCATGTGGAACGAGCAGGTCTAGCGCCCCCCTAAGTCAGCCGCCATAACCCTTCTTTCAGTCCACGGGGACAGGACCGCGGCTCCGTCAGTTTCTTTCCCTGATCTTGAGCGCCCGGCGATGCGGTGCTGAGCAGGTGTGAGCATCCTGAAGGACACAACGGACGGACGGACGGACGCAGTTGCCCGCTACGCAAGGTAAGGACGAGGAGAGCGCTGAGCAGACAGCGTGAGAACTGATTTTTTGACATTATTTCAGAAGAAGCCGGGTGCAGCTTTTTTTTTGACAGCTGGGAAATCAGCGTTGTTTACAACGGGCAAGTGGGATGCGCGGATGAGATTGAGCTCATTCAGCCGCCCGCAATGCAGAAATATGTAACGATTTGGACGCGAAAAAGACAAAAAACCCAAAAAGAATTTATGATTTTTTTGCATGTAGATCCAGACAGATAACGTGATCAATATGATCGCGGCGTGCGTGGCGGGGATGCTGCTTTTTTAGCATCTGTACATCCTGACCTCCCAAAACACACTCGATGGTGGGTTCGTGATGTGTTTTCCCCTTTTTTGCGCATCTGTTTTGAAGTAATAAGTCCGAACGTATAAGTCAAGATAAATGAAAACACGCCAGAGGCCATATCCTGGTAGCGCTGCACATACCGATGATGATTCAAACTACTGGCTCCCTCGCAGCCAAGAAATTATGAAGAGGCATCCGTAAACACTTTGATCTGGGGTGGGAGTATAACCCACTTCCCGGTTTCAGCACCACGATTGATTGAGACTAATGGCTGTATGTCATCTTTACCAGCAGACTGAGCCGTAACGCTTCGTAATGGCCCATTGCAGGGTCTTTCTGTCAGGTGCTGGAGACGGAGTCATGGGCGCGTCCTGACTCACCAGACTAGGTTTTAGTGAAGAGGAACTGCTCATGTTATGTTGGTAAACTCAGGCTTAGAGAATCAACAGGGGCTTTTGGGACATTTATAAAGAGACTTCCAACATGTAGCCTGAATATTAATAATAAAAAAATACATAAAATGTGTATAAAATTGCACTCATTGGGGACACAGTCCAATTATGTATATAAAAAAATCCCAGATATGATGATTCATGACATACATTGGTATTCTGCATATGTATGGGGCTCACCACGGATTGGAGAATATTGTAACCTATGAGCTCATTAATAGCAGCAGTGGCTCAAGTCTGGCAAAAAATAACTGACATCGTTAAGACTGCCTGATCTATGTCTCCATGACTACTGAATAACTTAATGTCTTGGCTTTTACACTGCTATAGTATTCATTACGATGCTAAAGAGTGGCCCCAATGAACTGCTTTGATTGGCGGTCAGGGCAAAAGATATTTTAAGCAGCCACAACTTTGCATTATGTGGTTCACAGTGTAATTACTCGAAGTATTTTCAGGTTATTTGCTGAGGTTTGAAAATCCTCTGTGAATAGGCTAGATATTTCTGGCCTACATTTTCATTCTGACTTTGTTTACACCACTCATTGCAAGTGAAGGATTGTTCACTGTGTGTGTCCTGGCTGAATCAGAGCTCTAATGTGGCACAAAATGTCACAGGGATTCCATTGGCGCCTGTCAGGTGGCGAGCTTTATGAATCTTGTAAGCTTGCTGCTGTTAATGCATCCTGTGCTACCCCGTGGACACCCCGAGGACAGACACTCTCCTCCAAGTGAATGAATTTACTCTTCACAGAAGTAGGCTATCCTTGTGTGTGCAAAGTAGCATCTTGCGTTTTATCCCCTGGCTCCACAGCAAAATGTCTCTGTTCTGAATTTTGAAATAAGCTGTTCTCTGCCAGCACACTGGCCCGGCATACCACAGTATCCTGTAAGATGTCCCTGGTTTTTGATGCGTGTCGGCGTCACAGGACAGGCTCAGCCTCCATTAGTGTCACAGTCAAATAACTCAACATAAACATGCACTTACAGTATTTCTTCTTTGGTTTGAAGCATCAGTCACATGTATCTGCAATGTATTGATGTAGACAGGTGAACCTCACCTGAGGCAGAAGATAGAGCTGGCCTGAATGTGAACTTTCCCATCGAGACTTCGCTTCACTCAACATCTAACTTGTGAATATGAGAATGAGGGAGAGAAATGGTCTTTTCTTATCTGGGATTTAGCCTTTTTATTTTATTTTACTGCAGACATATTATGAGACTTTTATATGAAAATAAGGCACAAAGAGATTTTTGGTTCATTCCCCTTGTCCTTAAAACACTACTCGCTTGATATGAGCATCAAAAAGAACCTTGGATGTTTTCAATCTAAGATTTGAGAGTCCCTTTAGGAGATTAGATTGTTTCCCGATGTCCTTCCAAGCCTTGCACTATAAATTCCTGGACCTGAGCATTAGCCTAACTGAAGAAGATAGATTTGACCTTTGATTTTCACAAAAACACGCTAAACTGATTGGCAACAATAGCATTTGGCAGCAGTAGGACAAGTTTGTTAGATGCTGTTTGTTCTCTCACATTGAGTGCTGTGTCAGATACGCTGAAGGGAATACATCTTGTAGACTTGCCTCATTGTAAGGGTGAATGTGCTACGAGAGGATGCAGCGGGACGAGACAGCCCATGACGTTGAACACTGTGCGAGGAACACGCGCACAAACGCCGCTCTTTCTTGCTGTCTTTGCTGTAAGAGTGCTTCTCTGTGTCCTGCTGACAAAACGTGAAATGCTGTCGTCTTGATGCTTTCCATAGATTGCTCAGCAATTTACACACCATCAATCAATAGCGAGCTTCACTAATGGTACGGTGGTGAGGCAGAGAGACATGACGTCTTCTGTGCTTGCCTGGAGACAGACCTCTCTGTTCATAGTTTAGAACTAGAATGGGCTTCAGTATCCATCTGCCATCCTTGGCTATCTGAATACAGTTTTCACTAGGCATGATTCTGCCAGTGTATGCTGCACCCTGCTCTCTGCATGCTTTTTATCATATAGATCCTATATAGAAAGACAGCACTACCAAGAACTCATAAGCATAGTGGATATTTGCACACCACGTGTTGCTAACCCATCTAATTTGTGCAATTCTATAAAGCTAATGCAAGTGTAATTGTATTCAGCTGCACTTACAGTGTTGTAATGGGATGATACTTATTTATTTTGCAGAGCCATTAGGGAGATATAAGAGCCGTGCAGGTTAGAACTGAAGCCAAATCACAAATCACTTTGGTTTTGCTGGTTTTGTCTTCTCAAATGTAAGAAGTTAGTGTTTCTTTTGTCAGATGTGATATCAAATTGAATGCCAGTGTGTGGTGTCTAACACCTTAGTCTAAAATCTTCAGTTGGGTCCTGTTTACTGAGAAGGCCAAAGCATATCATTATAGACTGTATATAAATATGGATACAGGGCTCTCAAAGGCAAATCTGCATTCTTTTTAATGTCCAACAGGTGGCGAATCCCCTGGTAGCAGAAATCAGAGCATAAAAGTCTCAGAAAAAGAATAGATTCATTTTGACCTCAGTAAAATAAATAAATGAATTTATGGTTTAACTCACTAGTTAAAAGCCTTATTTAATACAACATGATTCACATGCATTATTTTCATATATAGTGTACATCATGCCCTTTTGGTGGAGGCATTCTCATTGTCCAAAAGCCGATTCCCTCCAAGACAGATATGTCATTGATCAGGTCAGCTTGTGAGATTTGCTGTAACCCTTTTCTCTACGGTGACAAGCGAACCCAATCCATGCTAGCAAAAGACCCCACAGAGAAATACAGAGCCACAGAAACCCCTTGCTGTAGGAGTCCAGAGTTTAGGCCTTTTCTTTCATTGGTGTGTTTAGTCTTACAGCACTCATTTACAGCTCATTCACTTACAGCACTACTGTTACTCCTGTGAATCTGATGATAATAATGCTCCAGGAGGCTACTTATTTCTAATTCCAAGCCAATGCTGCCTATGAACAATTAATCATCTACACTGGATTTAGCTTGTATGATTTTTAAAATGTGACTGACTCTCTAGAACAGGGGTGGGCAATCTCAGTCCACGAGGGCCGGTGTCCCTGCAGGTTTTAGATGTGTCCTCGAACCAACACAGCTGATTTAAATGGCTAAATTAGCTCCTCAACATGTCCTGAAGTTCTCCAGAGGCCTGGTAACGAACTAATCATGTGATTCAGGTGTGTTGACCCAAGGTGAGATCTAAAACCTGCAGGGACACCAGCCCTCGTGGACTGAGATTGCCCACCCCTGCTCTAGAAAGATATGATTTGCATCTGGCATGTCTACTTCATGATTTAAAAAAAAGAGGCTACAACCTGCATGAACAGCCTTCTGTTAGTTTACACAAACGCGGAACAATACTAAAGATAAAAATAGATTTTTTTGATATCACCTGCTAAATGACATGTCTATTTATAGCGTTGAAGATCCCGGTGAAGGACAAAGATAGGAAAACAAAAAAGAAATGACTTAGTTTATTTATTTTTTTACCCTTTGTATAGCTGTTCTTCTTCGTGTAATCTATGTGACTCTGCTAAGTGCTGAGTTGGCTCATGTGGTTCTTCTGGTTTGTTTTGCAAATGCAGACTGGAGTGGTTTAGTTCTAAAGACAGAAAAATAAGCTACCCTCAAGATATGTATATATAGAAAAAGAGATATAAAATTTGTTATCTTCTTCTAATCTGTGTGAGTCTGCATAAAGTGGCACGCTTCTTTAGTAATGCATGGTTCTTCCTGTTTATCTGTCTGCCCAAAGTGACGTGTCACTGGTGGACAGATAAACATTATCTTAATTTTCATTAAGATAATGCAGACCAGACAAGCAGGTAGCATCAGTTATCTCCCCCTTCCACTTAAAAAGGGTGGATATCGATCAGTGTTATCAAAGTGTTATCGCACGCATACAGGATGAGTAGAAGAAGAAGAGCCATCTTTAGCTTTTTGGGGTAAGTTAAGAGAGTAATTTAGATAAAATAAAAAAAATAAAGATGAAAAAACATTTATAAAATTTAGAACATTTAGTTCTAGAACATCTGTACCTCATAAAATATATATTTTTCAGCAAGTCGATGATCTTGGTGACATTTAAGAGGAGTTTAAATCTGTAATTAGGTTAAATCTGACAAGATTTCATTTCTTTTCTCTGATGTTTCACTTGGTTTTCTCTGAGATATTTTTAGGCTTTATAATCAAAGTAAATCTTATGGGATTTATCCAGTCAATTAGAGCAAGATTACAAATGTGTGCTCCTGTGAACAGGAATTTTCTTTTAGGTTATTTCTGATAATATTTGTCTTCCTTCATTATGGTGCCAGCCCTAAATATTGTTTGTTTCCTCATTAGCAGAGCAACCCTCATCTATCTTGATGATATTTCATTTATGCAGTAATATGAAGAGTTCATTAAATAGTTCATTACAGCTCAGTTCTTTTCAGCTTGTATTTAAGTGTTTAGTATTTAATAATGATAAAGAGTTTAAGCTATCACTTTGCAAGGTTACCAAATTCAGAGGACAGTTTTCTCTAATGGAGTAGTCAATTTCAGACCTCTCTTTGTGACTGGGTCTTAATTATACCACTTTTTAAAGTCTCAGATTGCCCCCTTTTCTATTTAGCTAAGCAGAAATATTATGTTACACGCAGTGGACTCACTTCCCACGTGGGAGCCTAGAGCCATCTGTTTTTGCACCTTTGTAGGTGTAGTCAGATACTTTGTTTACAGGGATGCTGAGAAGCTGTGCAGCCAAACAACTCGGTGCTCTATTTCGGTCCTGTACGAGATGACTTTCGATTGCAATTTGAAAATCAGCAGAGCGTGTCTGATGTATTCACTGGGATTTCTAACCAGAGGGTTACAATGAAAATCTTGTTTACAAGGAAATTCCCAATCTGTTGAGATTTTAATTTATGTCACTGTGTTACAAAGCATGTTAATAAATTGCAAATCGTAAGGAATCAGAAGCATTTTGTGAAGAAGAAAATGAATGACTTTTGGCACAGAGCAGAGATGTTTTGCATGTTTAAAAACTTGAAAAAAAGTATCTTTTTTTGCCAGCATGTGTACACTACATATAACTAGGTTACATTTCCTCTATAATCTGCACATAAAATCTAGCATTTAGCATTATTTTTTGAGGAACTGAATTTAACCCTTATGGTTTTCCACAGGTTGACTGCTTTGGGCTGTTATACTTACAGTTTGCTAACAAGTTTTTATCAACTTGAAAAAGGGGAGCTTTATACCCCTGTGTGCGCACAGATTGCTGCATCTTTCGAGTACGCTTGAAGTCCACTTGGATGCATGCAGAGCTGGTGCCCTTGTGAGGTAGTGGGATGAACAAATCAGTGTGATCACAACAAATTGGAGGTTTTGGGGGTGAAAGTTCAGTGCCTCACGTGTACTCTTCGATGAAGATATTTTTACCACTCTGGCCAAAGTGGATCCTCGGGTACTCACCGATGCAAAAAGTATAACCCTAGCTTCACCCCGTCTCTGCTCTTTCACGCTCCGTGCTTCACTCCAACTCTCTCACTCACAAACAAGGTGAACTAGACTCAAACACACTCGGGGGAACAGCAGATCACAGGAGAGAAACTAGCACAAATGTAAATGCCTGGAGTACTCCCAGACTGAGCTGAAATAAAATGAGCGCACATAGATTAAGTAAATAATTGAAACATTGAATTTTTTTAGCTGCTTGGTGGAGCAGGAGGAATGGTTCTTGGAAAACACTGAAGCTATTTAATCAGTGTTCATTATGAGCGTGTGAAAGTTAAACTTTAATTGCTTGCATTGTTATGTTATAGCGCTGAGGAGAAAGAAGTTGGTGGACTGAACGCCCCCTATTAAGTATGAAAGTGTCTTTTTCGGTGGGGCCTTGCTGCTCTTGGGGCCTTTGAGCAAGGCCTGT
Source organism: Aulonocara stuartgranti (assembly GCF_965226115.1). Taxonomy (NCBI): domain Eukaryota; kingdom Metazoa; phylum Chordata; class Actinopteri; order Cichliformes; family Cichlidae; genus Aulonocara; species Aulonocara stuartgranti. Next base: position 52,365,895 of record NC_138945.1, on the reverse strand, counting down.
TGCTATGGTGCTGTGAGCATGTGTGGAGGACAAGAACTCAAATTCATCTGCATGCTAGTTCAGCCTGCAAGGCTTCCAAGCATGACTACACTCTTCTCCATATAGCACTGCCTTTCATGTATACTATATGCTGTTTTTCATGCTAGCTGACTAAAAGCTGCCTCAAGGTGATGATGCATGCACTGTTGCCTTGACAGCATACTAAACCGGAGCTATGAAAGCTATGGAAAAACAGTGGCCTGTTGGAGATGACAGAATGAGAGGGTCAGTGAAGATTTTTGCATTAACCCAAAGTGTCCTTGGTAAGATGTATCTTAGTTCTTTAGCTTATTAAGGCCCTAAACCTCGGGGTGAGGGATTGTAGAACTGTAAGTAATAGAAGGCTAATAGCAGAAAGAGCCCCAAGGGAAAGGCTTCCTGGTACGTGGCTCGAATACTGAAGAAGTTGATCTCTCAGGAAGCCTAATTATACGTTTAGGGGCACCCTGTTTTTCCCCTTTCTGGACAGCTGGACAGCTAAATTGTTTGTGGATCAATAGTTTAGCTTCCTATTGGCTACACAGAGTGAGTGAAGTGCATTTAAACCTAAGAAATCCCATTACCCTTGACAGAGATGGGAAGTATAGCACTAGAAGCCTCAGCAAGTGCTACTGCATTGTCCATTATTCAATCTGTTCTGTTTGCTTACCTGCTCTTTTTATTGCTTAGACTACTCATACTAATGTTACACATATGAATTGTGGCTTTCTATTTCCATCTTCACTGCTATTAAATTTAATTTGTAAGTTTTGGTCAAATTATACATGCAATCATGGACATCAATGTCATGGTAGTTCTGGGTTTTTTTAGTGTTTTGTTTCAAGTTGATTTCAAATGATTGTACAGGAGACATCCTTAATGGCTTTAAAAAAGATAAGACTTTGAACAAGTTTGAAAATTATTTTTGCACTTTCTCTAATCCACATAGGATTAAAAGTATAATTACAGAGCCAAAAGTGAACCTCGGCCCTAAATATTAGGTTAAATGTACCTTTGCAAGTTGCACATACTTGCTCCAGATCTTTTTGATAGCCACCAACAAGTTTCTCATGTAATTATTGCTGAATATTTTTTGGGATTTTGGGAAGGCCATTTCAGCAGCTTAATGTTAGCCTGCTTTGCCCATTCCAAAACCAATTCTGATATGCGTTTGGGTTCATTGTCCTGTTGGAACACCCAGTTGTGCGTAAGTTTCAATTATAGCTGTTGTTTTAGCTGTTAATTTGAGGTGAAGTCGATTTGGGAGGTCATTCGACTTCTACATAATGCCAAAGTCTGAGTCAGATAATGGCAAATTGCAGTTGCTTATAAATGCCCAACTGAGCTTCTGGAATGGACGTCTCAAAGCCTCAACTGACCTTTGCCCTAATGGAAATTTGTGGACTTAAAAGTAGAGTTGATCTCCAAAAAAACCAACTAATTTAATTGAATTCTACCAATTCTGCCAAGAAGAGTTTTCAAATATGCAACCAGAATTATGCTAAAAGGTTGTTGATGGATACCAAAAGCATCTGGTCGAGGTGCAAGTTGCTAATGGACATTCAACCCAATATTAGTGGTGCAATATGTCAAGCCAAACAAGTCAAATAAATCCAGAAGAATCCAGAAGGCCCACAAACTGCCATAATAATCATGCCCATGATGAGTGTATGTAAACCTCTGACTCGAGTTGTATGTCCATTAGGTTATATTTTTTAAATTATGCACCATGCTACGTATGTTTAAAATCACTCACTGGATGCCGTAATTGCCTCTCACAGAGAGCTCTTCACTAAGAGGATCGGTTAAAAGTTATAATGCAGTGTTGTGTTCCCTTTCAGGCCTTCTGGCTGTATATTACTGTTACTTATTTTTACCGGAGCTTGTCTGTATTGATTTAACACTTTAGAATTGTTTTGAAAGCCTGTTGTTATTCACTCCTTCTCTCAAGCAATGTAAATGGCAGAAGGAGAAAGAGGCAGTGAGTGAAGGGCTGCTGAAGGCATTATGAGAAACAGAACAAAACAGTTGGATCTCTACCTTCATTCCTCAGATCAGTGTAACCGCAGATAAAAGCTGTAGCTGTTGCGGGCTGTGGCACGCCACTGTCCTCTTCTGGCTCCTTTGCTGTGCTGCCCTGTGGTTGTATTTTACTGGTGCTAGTTCCTATGTCCTCGGCTGGATCTCTGCATGAAGAGCCCATTGATGAGAGCAGCATTAGCATTCGGTGTAGGTGAGACTGACAAACAGGTCGGTTTTCCATTTCACACTAACAGACCTGGTTTCTCTGGATCCTCTCAAAGGGTCTCAAATCAGCTCCCTTGCTGCATAGCTAATGAGTGTGAATAAAAGCAGTCAAAGAATGCTTATATAGTCTTTCCTAGCCCAAGGAGTGTACTCTTTGTATAAGTCCTTGCCGTGCCAGCTGACACATCAGGGCCGCACTATTTCACTGGCTCGACATTGTCACATTTGGCTCACAAACTCACAAGGTGATGTAACAACCTGCGTCATGTTTTCTCATAGCACTAACGGTAGAATACAGCAGCACTAATAGCTTCCGACGAATTACTCTAAAATGTCCCTAAACAAAAGTTGTTCTTTTAAGTTGGCATATCATTATTCAGATCTGAAAACCAGCGTTCTGGGAAATGTGTCTGACTTATGCGTGCAACTTGTGCACTAATTATCCTCCACATCCTTTTCCTTGGCTGAGTTTGTAGCTGGAGGAGCTTCTGTTGCAATCTGCTAATTCATGCTGCTGACACTATTCTCACATTTTCCTTAGCAACAACAAATTGCCCCCAAGAATAAGTGGCCAATATTGCCCCGTGAAGAATAACACATGCCTTCTCGGTGTTCTCGGCCTCTCTTTTAATTGTCATGAGTCAGACTAGTGCTCGCTAAGACATCCAAGTGAGAGTGGTTGAGAGAGAAAAGGAAAAAAAGAGAGACAGAGAAGGGGCAGTCAGCTTTTAATTAAAGATATGTTATTCTACTTTTGCTCATTTCAGCCTTGCTGTAATGGAATTCAAATGAACAATAAACGGGTGAAGATACAGCTGATTATCGTCTGTCTAGACAGAGGAAGGTTCCGGCAAAATATTTCTCACATCATGAGCGAAAATAAGTTGTACATCATACACAGCGTGGAAGTCGTAGTTCACTAGGGCACTGCAGTGGACAGCTTCCATACTGCATGTGTTGAGCCTCATGGTGAAATGTGTCAGTAGAATAGCACAGAATAGTGTCACAGGCTGGATTATTCATGAGGACGATGTAATGGCAGTGTGTGGAGGAAAGGGCACCCAGAGGTGAATCTGACTGGGAGAAAGACAGCTAAATCCCCCCCTGTTTTTTTTTTTTTTTTTGGTGGTCTTTTCACACGTGCCCCACACCACAGTTGCCATACTCTGACTCTTATCTACAACACACAGCTCCACTCATGCTGCACATACAGGGCCACAGTGTGTGGAGGACAGACAGAGTGAAGGGTGCAGTGTCACAGTAAGAAAGCACACAATCCTGTACACACAGCCACAAAAAAACCCCACTGTGTCCACAAAGGATAGAAAGATGAGGAGTTGGACTTCTGTTTAACTCCCTTGCAATAGAGGATAAGAAGACAAGCTAAAACACTGGTGTCCTATATGACTGAGGCGGGGGTGGGGGGTGGGGTTAGTGTTGAAGTGAACAATCAATATTGTTTACATGTCAAACTAATATGATCAGTACTCTTTTTTTTGTCATTTCATGTGAATTTCTTGAAATATGGCTAGTAAACAGTAAACTGTTATGAGTAATTATGCATTATATAAATATCAGTAGTTTAAAAAAAGCTGAATAAATGCTAAGTTAGTCCACGTGAGTCTTAAGAAATATGCTGCCACACAGGAATGGATAAAGCCCAGCAAGATGTAGGTGTGCAGAAATGCAAGGGAGTCAAACAAAGCATTTGTTTGAAGCGTCATATAACCTAGTTTAGAGGGGTTTTTTGCTGCTACTTGAGGGAAAGCCAGCTTGGTTGGAAATGCTGTATCTGTAGCTGCGTGGGTTGTCTGAGCCTTATCTTTAATAGCAGTTGGACTGTGCACAAACAGCTTTGTACTTGGGAAGAGATGATTTCCTTATGTAAAGTGATAATCTGGTGATCTGAACGCCAGAGAGCTCCCACACATCTGCACCTACTCGTGCTGACATAGCCAACTAGTGTCATGGTGTACCAATTTTGGGTTTGAGGATTTTAGTCCACGCTGCAGAAATATACCTTTTGTGGTCTGACATTGATCTAAGCGCTTATTCTTTTTGCTGCATCTCTCTCTCTCTTTCACCGTCTCTTTGAGGGGTTTTTTGTAAGTGGGCACCTGTTCTGTGTTGTGAGCCATGATCACATGGTGTTACTTGGCCAAAGAGGCACCAAATGACTCAGGTCTTTGCCCAGACTGTTCTCATTGTCAGTCGGCACACACGTTGCTTTCCAACAGGCCATCTGACTGTGGCCATGTGCTCAACAGTAAACACAAGTGAACGGGTATGCTTACAGTTCCGGACGTGAACATGTGGGCTGTATGATGGCGGATGGTCTGCAAGCATTGCATGTCTTAGTTGTCAAATTCAGATTTCTAGCAATCTGAATGAGGGTTCATGCTGACTGTTTTTTGCAACAGGGTGCTCGAGTGCCAAGTCACAGGGGTGTATTATTGCACACACAAATGCACCCATTGAGAGAGACCATAGAGCCTGCAGTGGCACAAGTCGTGAGGGAAGACTTCCTGATGAGTAGGCATGAATATCCATGCCGCTGCTTAAAAGCATCGGCACAGGCCAATACAGTAAATGGAAGTCAAGGGAATAATAAAGCCAGCTTTGTCTTGTCTACTTTGAACTCTGGAGGAGGTGTCTGGGCCTCTTGTTTGAGCTGAAATGCTTTTGGAAAAATTTCAGAAAGGGAAATCTCTAATCTTAAGAAAATCCTTTCATCATATAAATGCAGTGTCGTACAAGGAAGCATATTTTATGGGTATCTCATGTCCTCATTCACTTTTTAATGACTTATTTATCAGCAAGATTGCAGGGTGTTTACATTTCTACCCAACTTGGCATTATGATGTTTCATTTGGGATTCATTGAGTCTGAGTTGGTTTAATGAATCGTTAAGCGGTAAGTCACCAAAGTAAACAACTCAGCATGTGTCTTTTATACCAGAGATCTTGTTAGGCCTGAGCGTGTGCTCTCCCCAACCTCTTACTGTGGTCCAGACAAACAGGCACCAGTGCTGCTCAGAAAGAGAGTGCCAAGGGATTTGTTTCTTACTTTTTCAATTTCTGGAATAATCTGTCATCCATCCACATCCGCCTTGGAGAGAAATATGGAAATAGGCAATATTAGAAGTAAACAAATCTCTGCAGGTCCTGGTGACTTAAAGCTGCAAATTGTTCTGCGCTGCCCTTGGCAAATGGGCTCCTTTTGCATCAAAGCTACAGTAGCAGTGGGAGCCACAATGGGTTCAACAAATTAAATTATCATTCCCAACGCTTGAGCACGTCCACACTCGGCATGAATTTGTTGCCCCTGTCTGCCTTTCCTGTTTTCATTTATTCTTCTGCAGTCTTTATGTGGCTGTGGGGTTTGGCATAAGAATATGGGTGAAGCTGTGGCTATAGGTTCCCCTACAGGGATATATTCTGCAGAGATTATAAAAAATATAAAAAAATATTTAAAAAGTGTAAATGTGCTCATCCTGAATTCTTCAACAACCCACCACTGATTGGGAAGGACTTGAGTATATATGTGGGATTTGTATTAACTGATTGCTATCCAAAATACATGGGTCTTGATGTATTGAAAACATAATTGTAGTAGTACATTAAATATAGCTTGTATGTTATTATCACAATATTACTACACTGTAATATTGTAATAATAAAACCAATATAAACCCACAAGGGAATTTTTCTTAATGGCGCATGGGGTATAATGCAGACAGAGGGCTTCTCGTAATTGGTCAGTGAGTAAGAGACAAACTGTACATTACACTAATGCACAGTAAACTGTGCACTGCTGTTCAGTAAACTGAAGAGGGGGACCATTTCACATAGTCTTTTTGAGAGAACTAGCAAGACCCACTCTGATTTTAGATAAAGACGATGACTATGACTTTCCCGTTGTCAGTAAGTCCCTGCTATATGAGGCATCTAGATTCTGGCAAGACTTGTTTGATCACGATCATCCAATAATCCATCTTGTCAGGCTGGTGGGTTTAGATCAATCAGCATGCTGTGAGAACTGACACAACAATAAGTGCTTCACTCCACTGCCTGCTAAATCATTTCACTGTGTTGCTAAGGGACATGAATTCACTGTGGCTAATTCCTGGGCACAAATAATAATTTTTAATTTGCTTGTCTTGAACACGCAGGAATGAGCTTGAAAAAAGTCATTTTTGTCCAAAAGTATTGAGACTCTAAACCCCCCCCCCCCCCCCCACCAGCTTTACTGACTGTAGAAATGCAGAATAAGACAATTGTTACAACTCACGAGGATAAGCTTTAGATCTCAGTGAGAAACTGTAAAACCAGAAATACTAATAGAAGCACAGGAAGAAATAAATTGTTCTAATCATGCTAATTCTGGTGTCAATGGGTTTTAGGAGTGATGCTAAGGTATGGGTAGCGAATCAATACTGGGTGGCTGATCCACTGTCTTTGATTCATCAGAGTTATTCTGACAAATATCGATTGAGCTCCTGTTGGTTTCTGTTTCCCAGGGATTACTCCGAGTATTATAATGAGTGTGAATTGATTTATAAATGCCAGTGATTGGCTGGTGTCTCACAAACCTGTCCGCAAAGGCATCGCTTTATCTTTTACAGTAAGAAGTACCTGCCTTACTTGCAGCATTCACTGATTCGCATTGAGTCTCAATAGTCATTTTGGCCTTGTGTGCTTGACAGGTATATTTTTGTCTGACATTTCATAATAACTTTTGCCAGTTGTGAAAAGGTCCACTTAAGTATTGAGGTGAGGGATCATTGGAGTCTTCAGCAAACTTGAACTTAAGCATACTACACATTCACACACGTCCACCCACGCACTCAATCGCTCAGTTTTGATTGTCTGAGGTTCTCCTTTAAAGCTGAAGAAAAATACAGAAATTAAGCGGTGTATAGAGAAGAGGACTCTTTGGTCTGACTCTATCAAACTTCTGCAACCCAAGTTGAAGATAACAGCCATCGCGCACACATTAGAAAAGTCTCTGCTAATAGCCCCACTTCAAAACTCCTCTGCTCAGATCTCACCTGCAGCTTATTCACACAGTCTTCTCAGAAGACGAGAATAATGAACACAGAAAAGCCTAACATCGAGAGGCTGGTTGTGAATAGAAAAAGGAGGAGTGATCTGGTGATGCTGTTTTCTGTGAGTCGGGTTAATGCTTTGGTGTACAGTTATTATTCTCGTTAGAGGCTGTCCACTTGCCTATTCTGCTGTTGTGGCAGAGATTAGAGTTGTTTCTCTTTGACCGTTTCTGCACTGAGGGAGGCGGGGAGAGAAAGATAGAGAAGGAGTTTCAAGCTGACAGAACATTTGGCAGCATAAACATGGGACCTGTGTTCTGCGCTATGACCTTGTTTGCTGACGTGTCAGACCTATTTTTCCACTCCAGAAAAAATGCTCGATTGCCACAAGGCAATGGGAGTACTCGTTTTGCTGCTAATCGCTTTGCTCCTCTGGGTCTCTGTGTTGTTGTAAGGATGTTTGTGCATGAGAGTAAAAGCCAGGATTGTTATTAGAGACGCTACTAAATGGGCTCCCCCACTCTCATGAACACTGCTGGTCCAAATATAGATTTACATAACAATAACAGCAAAATCGCACTGTTACAATCACAAAAAGGTTTCTTCCTGTTAAAAGAAAGTTTTTCCTTTCCACTGTGTCACCACATGCTTGCTTTAGAGCAGGGGTGCCCAATCCCGGTCCTCGAGAGCTACTATCCTGCAGCTTTTAGATGCATCCCTACTCCAACACAGCTGAATCAAATGGTTTGATCTCTTCAGCATGCCATCATGTTTGGCAAAGACCTGATAACAAGCCATTCATTTGATTCAGGTGTGTGGGAACAAGGATGCATCTAAAAGCTGCAGGACGGTAGCTCTCGAGGACCGGGATTGGGCACCCCTGCTTTAGAGGGTCATCTGATTGTTGAGGTTTTTCTTTCTAATGCATATGTTTCCTCTTATAATATAAAGTAAGTTGAGGCAACTGTTGTTGTGATTTTGTGCTATATTAATATTAATAATTGAAATTGAAAGTATTGCATTCAATGTTTTGTTTTATAAAGGCTCATTTTGGCTCAGTTTGAATCCTGATACATGAAGTAATTTGTGTCACACTAAAAAGCTAATTACACTGGAGTGAATGTGCATGTTGTTTTCACATTGCAGCTAAATTGAATATTCAGTTAAGTGGTAAATAATAAACAGCTAATATGGTAAAAAGTTATCGAATGTCAACATTACTGGTTTCAGATGTTATATTGCTAAGTCCTGTATCATATTAATTTCAATTAAATAAATGACTCATTTTTGTAGCATTTTGGAGTTATTGTATGAAGGAACAGCAGGTACAGTAACCTCACGGCTGACTTGAACCAAATGTGTAGCCAACTGGCCACTTAACCACAACGTCAGCTGGTTAAAAATCACATTTTAGCCCATTTTCTCCATTTATTGTGTCCCAGATTTTTGTTATTTGGAATATATATAATGAAGAAAGAATTGGAATTTGAATAAGAAGTGTTATAGGTATGTATTTATCTAAGGTTAATTTAAAAAGTTATCAAATCGTATCACTTGATCACCTCTTCACATTATAGTTCAAACCAAGTTTCTGGCCTTGTTATACAACTGTATTTATGTATAATAAAACGTAATCCTATATGACTACTTTATCTTAAAAGGGCTTCTCTTATGAATTCCAAATATACACAGTGTACTGCTGATGTTATTGCTGCTGTTATACAAATAAACGACACTCACTCTATTACAAAGATGCTGTATGAAAATAAGCTACCATGTCATTTCTTTTCATTTATGTCCGTCTAACTTTTCCTTCACATGACACCCAAAGTTTATCACGTGTGCTCGAAAAGTTATTTTCCAGGCATATTTCTTTCTGTCTTCTTGCATTTAGCCACACACGTTGCATTGTATGCATTTTGCTCAGTGAGCATGAAAATTGCTCCATTTAATGAAGCCCTACTATGTTTACTCAAGATTCAACACTTCTTGGAGTACCAAGAACAACTCGCCAAGCCTTCCTGTAAGGAGGTGGTGCAGGAAGAGAACGACAGATATCCCTTTAGATTTCTGATTTGCCCTACGTATTGTTACATTATAATGCTGCAGGGCGTGACTGACTGCATGTCCAGTCCTAAAAAGAGCAGTATTGTGCTTGTGACATACATCAGTCACTTGAATGCCACTGTTGACCTATATATGAAGGCCTGGGTCAAAGGAGAGACAGGCTGGCCAGAGCACAGAGGAGATATCCTGTTTAATGAACCTTAATGTGGCATGCGTCAGACTGTGGCACACAAATATAACCAAGAGGAAGACACAATTTGTGCGCTACTTTGGTGAAAACTGAGCATAAACAGTTGTGTGTCTTGCATTGTTTCTGATTGTATAATCCAGACCAATGCACTGTGCGTTCTCTGGCTTCATTCAAAGCCAGTGAACGCACTTACTAATTAGATTCATGTACATTTTGACAGTAGAAGACAGAAAAACATGGACCAGCTCCTCGAAGGGGGAAGGGGAACGATGCAGAAGATTTAGTGCAACTCTAAGTCCTATTATCTATGCCTTGATGACTCCTCTGGTGCAATAATCAATACAGGCTGACTGGCACCAGGGACCAGGGTCCACTACAGGAAGAGGATATCTTCAAACCATCCATTATGGATGAGAGAAGAAGTGAAGGGATGGAGAAAACAGGAGATGATAGATGTGGATTGGGCTAAAGGAGAGGGAGAAGAATATGGAAAACAGGATGAGGAAGCGGGAAAAAGAGAAAGTAAACAACATGAGGAAGAGCTCATTCAGAGTGGGTGAGTGGATGAGGCATAAGGTGGAGCCACTGAATGTGCCATGGCTTCTGTTTATTTTTTTATTTCTTTGCTGCACTTGCTCCCTCTGTGAGGCTGGTTCATGCTGTTCTTCCAGTGTGACTGTAAAGTTTATGTCCAGCTGTGGGAATGGACGCAGCCCTCACAGGTATCAAAATTAAATTGTCTTCTTCCCTCCCTCCCACAGCATGCCACCACCTTTGCAGCAAACATTTTGTTTGTAACAACTGTTCTTTCTTCCCCCCTCACAGCTGCATCCTCCCCCGTGGTACATGCTCTAGTCTTCCTCCTCTTTCTTCCTTGTTGTGGTAATTTTGTCCTTCTTGCTGTGGCTGCCGTACCTTCTGGCCACACACACCAATATCAGCCCGAAATATCACTGCAAAAACACTCCACAAACAGCCCCTCCTCTCCCGCATCCTCCTCCTTTTCCACTGTGATGTGAGGTCACAGCTGGGGAGCCCTTTGATTTGAAAGCTCAGTGTACATTTGTGTATGCGATGGAGGGGGCTTCTGCGCTGCTGAGTGCCTGTGATAGAAGGGGTCCAGGATGCCATGACAGCGGTTGCTAGCCAGCACTAGCAGTTTATCCTCAGGCAGGAATATATACAGCCGGCTTCACTGCTGCCAACTCAAGCTAACGGGACTGTACCTGCAAGCGTGTTGGGGTCTCTGTGTGCCTCAGAGCTGTGCGCTCTAGAACAGAGGTGGGTGGCAGAGTAGGCTCAGTGTTTGGTTTGTGTGTATACTGTGTGGTGGAGCCAGAGGAGTGCTTAGAGTTAGGAAGTTTTGCTGGCTTTTTTTTTTTTTTTTTTTTGCTTATTGCAACTTATGTTTGTGTGTGTGTGTGAGAGAGGGAGCATGTAGCACTGCTGAGCTCTGCTGGCTCTGGGATTCTGTCCTCTGCAGAGGGAATAGCTCATTATCTGCCTCTCAGAATGAAGCATCCTACCTAACACTGCAGTGCTGCACACTGAAAGGATAAACCTATTGAAGCGTTGTATGTGTGTGTGTGCATGTGTATGTGTGGGACTGTACAGGAGTTTGTAAGTTGGTATAAGGAAAGTGGTTGTGTATCCAGCACCCACAGTGTCTGTGTCCTTTTCTGCACACTGTCTCCTTCTTTTGTATATTTATATTTGTTAGTTCAGCACAGATGATTTTCTGGGGCTTGTCTTATTTACATTTCTTACTTAAGGCATTACTTTTCTTATGCATCTTTGGGCTAATATTACAATAAATATTCATTGCTTTATTTCTTTTTTACTGTGTGTGTATGACTGTTACATCATATTGCATTATATGAAACGTGCTTGATATATTCATATTAAGGCTATATCTTTGATATGCTGGGTCTTGGTATGCCTATTAAATCAACAGCCACCTCAAAATATGTATTGTATATGTATTTTGCCCTTGATATGCATTGTTCTAAACACATTATTGTATTTAAACAAAGTTCTAACTGCTTCATAGCTTGCATGGTCCCGTGGTAAGAGTCCACCATCTAGCTCAATTTCTGCATCTTTGTGTGGCACACCTGCATGTGCATATGGTTTTCTAATCAGTGGGTTAAGGTACTACAGTAGAAATCTTTTCAAGCAGCCAAACATTCAACATTCATCCAATCATTAAAAACATAAGAAACCCATTTCTGTTTTTCTGTTGTTTTTTGATATGCTGTAGTTAAATGAGGGCAGGAATAACATGATTTCATTCACTGGTCTGGATTTAACAATATTTCTGTCAAAATCTGACTTCTGAGGTTGCTTCCTGATTGGTTATCAGGCTGCTGCTGAAAATGATTTAAACTACATAAATACATAATCCTGATGAAGCAAATTTGTAGTATTTTTGGGTGTAGGATTATAGTTCTGTTAGATATGTTAACCTTTAGTGTTAGGAACCCCTTCGCCACACACCTTGAGTGTGTCAACCGTTTGCTGTAACATTTCGTCAGCTGTGCAGAGGTGAAAATGCATCAGGGCGCCGTACTTCAAACTACTCGTTCATCGTGGCTGTTTAGAAAGACACCTTTCATTTCCAGACAGACTTCAAAACTAGTTCTGAGATGCCATAACTCAGCTCATAAAGTCACAGTCTACAGGAAAAAAAAAAGGTATATATCTATGATAATGTATATGTAGATAGATAGATAGATAGTGTCTGTCTCACACAGATCCAGATTTTAAAATATATATATACTACTACTACTACTACTACTACTAATAATAATAATGATAATAATAATAATAATAATAATAATAATAATAATAATTTCATTTTCTATCCAGCAATCGGAGTAATCCAACTCTTTGCCTGACAAACAAACGCAACAAGAGCTGAACATCTTTTCCAAGGAACCTTACTTATCTAAACTCTCGACACTACTCACATTAACATGCATACAAAAGCTCTTTCGGGCAGAGTGGGCCCAAGTAGTCCCTTCTCCTAAGTCAAAACCTGGGCAGTTCATTGTGCTTCTGTTCTCTTTGAATGACTCAAAGAGAACAGAAGCAAAAGTACTAAAAGGTTTTTAAGGAGGAACCATATCTGAGTAATCAGGAGTAATTTACGTTGGCTTCAGTTTAAGCATTTGAGAGACTGTATTGTTGCCGGTTCTTATATCCATAAAGCACGAACAGCAGCAGTGGAACTCTGTTACCATTATCTTAGTTTAATACACCAAATCTCAGTCTGTCTCTCCCATGAACTCCTCCTACACAGTCAGGAGTTGAGCAACCAGACTTGGCAAACTGTTACATCTTAGTCTCATCGAGGGTCTTTTCAGTATCTGATATTATGACATCAACATGTTGCCTAGCAACCGTCTCCCAGAGGGCTAAAATGACCAGTTTTTATTTTAGCATTTATGCTCCCATAAAACCTTATAAAAACACTGTATCAGTGTAATTCAGTTCAGTTTATCAATTCATCACAGTTTAGTTCAATTCTATTTTTCCAGTTCAGTTTTGATATATATTAATGTGCAAGACTTGAATATGCCTTTACTTAAATGCTTTTTATGATGCCATCACATTGCCAGGCAACCAGCTAACAACTGACTAAAAGGACATTTATATAGGACAGCAGGACCTGAGCAATTTCCAAACCTGATTTATGCATTTGTGCAAGGTGCATGCACGGGTAAGTGACAGTCATGTTAAGAGAAAAGTTACGCAATCCTCCTTTACTATATGGGTGCATATTCAACAGAACAAAAGTTTGCATATCACCTTTTAACTGTATACTTAACTAGGGTGGACAGTGTCTGGCTGATGAGTGTAATCGTACACTTATCTTTCAGAGAGTAGATGTTTGATGTTCACATTACATTTTTGCTGTATATCTGCACGCAATCTGTCAAACGAGCTCAGATCAAACAATACTGTAGCATGGACTATTGGACTATTATAGGTTTATTTATGTACGTATTAGGCCAATAAACTCAGTTTCACAGACCTGTTCTTGACAAGTAGTACACAAACGAATACTTCACTTCTTACTGAATAATACAGTGTTGATTAAACACATATTGTGCCTTATTTCGAAGCCCGTTCATCAGCACGCACATGCACAAATATCAAAGCCAAAGAAGGACGAAAGGATGTTTGTGGGAATAAAATCAGTTAAACATTGCTTGCAGCTCAAAGTGGGAATCACATGGATAAACCCAATAAAAAAATGTTCATTGAGCCCTACTTCTCTGTATGAGGTTTCTGCAGTAGTACAAAAATGACACTGTTCACAAGACAAATGAACAGTGTCACCTGTGTCTTTCTTTTTTCTCTCTTCCATGCGTCCATTCTGCTCATTGTGTTGCTGGCATGCATCACCACATCAAACCATCAAACATGTTCATAGAGATGGATAAATCAGGGCAGTGACTTTTATGACAGCTGGATGTCGTCCTCCAGTGCAAAATACTTTAATCTAGTGGATGTTATCAACATATTATTTTAAGATAGTAGAGTTGAGTGATTTATTGATTTGCACAAATATCCAGTGTGCATGATCTGCGACCATAAAGTGCAGATAACTACTAATTGCGGCAGATGATTTTTAATTTCACTGCTGATGATCACACATTAGAATCAGTTTGATTTATTCAAAAGAAATCCACCTTCATGTGCATGAAGTGTGATATTGGATTTTACTGTTTAAGCTTTCCGTACACAAGAAAATCTGTTATTTGTTTTTTCAGGCTTCAGTCATTGTGTGTAAATTGTGTGTGTGGCTCTTTGTGTTTTAAACTGCCACAGCAATCACTCAACAGTATGTTCTGCAATAGTGAAAAACAAATAATAGGTCACAAAAAGGAAGATGATATGAGCAATGCAACATTACCCCCTCCCTAATCTATTCAGGAGGGAGTAACATTGCACTATTAGTTGTCCAATTAGCTGCCAGGTTTTCTGAAAATAATGCACAGCAAACCATCCGATATCTGAGAAATATATCTACCTAAACAAATGTAGACACAAATACCTGTAAATGCGCAAATTTGTCCATTCTGGTCAGAGTAGTGTTGTTAAATGGCATAAACTGAATATACTGCATCTCTAATAGCATGTACAGAAGGTGGGGAATGATCCTCTTTTATTCCCGTCACCGGCGGGGTTCTGCTGAGTCAGAAGTCTTGGGTAAATCGTGCTGAAAGAAAAAGCAGAATCCAGCCAGACACAAGGCTTATGCTTTGCCACTGCATTCTGTGCTCTGCTCCACATGCTCTCCTTCTGAGAGATTTGCATTGGTTTTGATTAGTCAGGGAGCTCATGATTTAAGACCAGATGTAAAGTGCTTGCTAAAAGTAAGAAGGTGTACTTTACACCTCTTTGCACAATTCTCCTGACTTTTTCAGGGACCGTCTGCTTCATCTTAATGGATGTCATTAGACTGGGTTTGGTCTCAAGCATCATCTGGAGCTCTCTTGAACTGCTCCATTTGCTATGATGATTTGAAGGATTAGTGCAGACATTTGTACCATCGATACCTGATTTCATTGGGTACATTCTACTGTAAGTGCATTTCCAACACTAAAATACATTTCTCCTGTTGCTTGCTCTCTTATTTTCCATAATAACCTATGAAAGTTTAATGAACCCCATATTTAAGGTGACTTAGCATATTGAAAGATTCGAGGCCTCTGTGTGATTTTAATGAAATTCAATAAGGTTAATCAGTCCATTACTCAGAGTTTTGTTGTCCCACTGCAAAGCTTTATTTTTTTCCTTTTAGCATTTTCATACAATGCATCTAGTTGCTGTGGTGATACAGACTGAAAGCTTCCTCAGATGAATTTATTATGTGAGCCTCACGAGGCTAAACCTTTCTTAAACCTTCTGGTATCCCCTCGACCAAATCCCTGCTCTGTAACACTTGCTCAGCATCTTCCTGGTTACTGCAACCCAAAGGCAGTGTGTGAGCGTTTGTATAACACTGCTGCCTCCTGTCCCCTAAATAGAATAGATTGCACTTAAAAACCTTATACCCCCCACAGGCTGAGTGAAAAACTCACAGCTGGGAAGAGCTGAATAATATATCATCCTTTTGCAGTTTGCTCATGAGTAGCTCCACTGAAGAGGTTTGCAAAAGGCACATTACTTATTTTAGCTTTTCTTTCTTTCCCCTCCAGGACGCGGTAAAGTGGTCCCTAAACTTTTAAAGTTATTATTTTAGTTACAGGAGAAAAGTGCTGACATTTTTATGTACTAAGGACATAATAAAGCGGTTAGTATTTACAGTAAGAGAAATGTATAGATAGATATAGATATGTTCTGTTTATCCAGCAGTTATACATCCAGCTTTACTTCTCCATTGCAGTTATTTTTCACAAATATAAGACGATTTAAAATGATACACACGTTCCACATTCCTAGTGTATAATCACGATGTCCTTTTTATATCTGTTTCCAAAGTAAACACACATCAGATAACATCAGATAATTATTTTACTTATATTGCATCTGGTTTGTAAAGATCAGTTTGAAAGATAAAGCACAGTGACAGGTTCAATCATTTATTCGTAGTTTTACATTTTGGAGGTCAGATGACTCCCAGTTTACATTTGTGCGATGCTTAATAACTTTACCAACTGGAGGAATTATAAGTAAGAATTAATCTTGTGGCTAGTGTAGGTAAAAGAAAGCTAAGAACACTTAATCCTTTCCCAAGTGATTGCTTTCTTGTGTTTTCTTTTTAACGTGTGGAGATTAGTTCAAAGAATTCAAAGAATAGCCAAATTGTTGTTGCCATTCTGCTACATATATAAATATATATATTAGAAATCTGCTTTGGATTGGGAGAATTACATCAAGTTTACAGCAAACATGCAACAACACACCTTCATGTCTTATCTCCACTGTGCTGGTCCTGCGTCTCTGAGTGAAGCCTGTGTTTTATTGATTTCTTTTCTACCTTTACTTTCTCTCTGACAGTAAAGAGGGGGTGATTATGACAGCGCTGATGATATGTGTGGCTTCCTGCCAGGCTAATGATGGAGCAAAGTCGACGAGTGAATGTTGTATCAATTTGTATTTCTCTGTGTCTGTGTGTGGGTGTTTCAACACGTATCTGTGAGTGGGACCAGAGGGCTTAAGAGATTAAACCACAGCCAGGCCACAGTGAGAAGAGAAGACCCCTCTGTGAAGCGTTCTCACTGCAGGGAGGCTTCTTCTCATTGGCGTCCCATTTGCATGGCTCCCTGTCCTGCTCGGGGAATTGGCCTTTTCTTTTCTTATCGTCCCTCCCTCCTCCTTTGCACCTTGGAGAGAGAGTGCTTCCATCCAGCAGGATTGCTTGTTTCTGAGGCAGACAATAGAGCAAAGTATTTAGGACACTTGGCAGGCATGTTGGAGGGGATGGGGACATGGGCCGCTAAGTAGCTCATCTCGTCACATAGCCACTGGCATGATAGCACTCGGCAGCAAGGTAAGCACTGAGCAAAGTCACACACACACACACACACACACACACACACACACACACACACACACACACACACACACACACACACACAATGCCCTAATTGTTTTTCTGTGTGTCTTTTACAACTCTTACAGAGTGCTGATGGGTTTCCACTAATAGGTAACCCCCTGCTTGTCTTTACTATAATGCAATTAAACGGGGTATTTGTGGCTTATTTAATGATTATATTTAAACATTCCCTTTGTCTGGTTAATCTCTGGTCTAATGTTAGACCCACACATTCTAATAAGAGGATGAATGAGAACTTAAATTAATCTTCTTATTGTTCTATAACCATTTATTGTCTATAGCCAATGAAGAAAAGAAAAATCCTCTGAGACTTCTCTTTGTGCAATTTGAAGGCATTGATTGTTTTTCTTCATATACTTTAGGATACCGCTTCCTTATCAAGTGTAAGTAACACTCTGTGGCCAGGTAATTACAGTTATTTACTACAGTATATTTCCATTAGTAAATGGGGACTGAGACATATAGCTTGTAAAGAATGTCAGCGCTCTCCCATAGAAACAGCTTAGCCAACATCTTTATTGGACAGATGTGGCATGAAGTAATTAAGTGGAGCACTCTTTTCTTGATGGAAAGCACGTCTCCTCTGACCTTTTGCCTTTCTTGACATAATTTATCATACATGATGTGGCACACTTTCCATACTTGGAAAGACACATCTGAAAGCTTTCACCCCGTGCATTACCCTACTGTACCGAGGGACGAATCACACTCTGCCGTGGCTGTTGCATTGAAAGGTCATTGCTCTTCTGGATCACAGTTAATTACATTAACATAAAAATAATCTCCAAAGTTTTTTTGGGTAATGGTGACGTCTAAGTGCCAGGCAGGAGATGTCAATCTTATTCATTCATTCATATTCTGTTATGTTATATGAAGGCGACTAACAAATACGACACCATACTTTTTTTGTAATAGTTTTCACTGTGTCTTCTTTCCCCCTTTCAAAAATAGAAGGTGGTCAGAAAAATCAGGTCACTGTGAGGTTGTGGGTTCATGGTTCCACCGTTCAGGAGCAGCATTAGATGCTGGCTGCTAAGTACGAGTGGTCTGTCAGTGACAGCTGCTTCATCAAAAATAAAAGTTGTTATTGTTCTAATGACTCGAGTCACTTTTCCCTTCCATTTGCATGAATTTACAGACGCTCCTTAATTTACACACAGGAAAAAGGAGCATACAAAGCCATCCCCCTCCCCCACATCGGCACCTCTGATCACCTCACTGTTATGCTAATGCCAGCATACAGACAGAGAGTGAAGGTCATCAAACCTGTTATGAAAGAGGTAAGAGTGTGGCCACAGGAGGCCACCTCTGCTCTTCAAGACTGCTTTGGGTCAACTGATTGGGACATATTCAAGGAAGCAGCCACCTACAATAACATCATAGACATCGAGGAGTACACAGACACGGTGAGCTCATACATCACCAAATGCATTGATGATGTAACACAGGTGAAAAGTATCACAACTCGAGCCAACCGGAAGCCATGGCTAACAGGAGATGTCCACAGGCTGCTGAAGGCCAGAGACAAGGCCTTCAGAGCTGGGGATGAAATAGGCCTGAGAACAGCGAGCGCCAACCTGTCCCGTGGCATCAGGAAAGCGAAACAGGACTACACACACAAGATAACCTCCCACTTCAATGATAGCAAGGATGCAAGAAGCCTATGGCAAGGCATCCAGGCTATTACAGACTACAAGCCTGTAGCGCGTAGCTGTGAGAGCGACACCACTCTGCTCAACAACCTGAACAGCTTCTTTGCACGATTTGAAGCACAGAACAACACACGCCCACAGAAAACACCACCACCTCCACACGACCAGCCTCTGTGCCTGTCTGCTGCCAGCGTGAAGAGGACACTCATCACCATCAACGCCCGGAAAGCAGCGGGTCCAGATAACATCCCTGGTAGTGTGCTGAAAGACTGCGCAGAGGAGCTGAAGAATGTCTTCACAGACATCTTTAACACCTCCCTGAGGCAAGCCACTGTCCCATCATGCTTCAAGACTGCCACCATCATACCTGTGCCAAAGAAACCATCCCCAGCCTGTTTCAATGACTACCGCCCCGTGGCACTGACACCCATTATTATGAAGTGCTTTGAACGACTAGTCATGTCACACATCAAATCCACCCTACCTCCCACCCTGGACCCACACCAGTTCGCATACAGAGCGAAACGATCCACAGAGGATGCAATCTGCTCTGCCCTCCACCCAGCCCTAACTCATCTGGACAAGAAAGACTCATATGTGAGAATGCTGTTCATAGACTTTAGCTCAGCATTCAACACCATAATACCACAACAACTCATCTGTAAACTGGACAGACTGGGCCTCAGCACCTCCCTCTGCAACTGGCTGCTGGATTTCCTCAGCCAGAGGCCTCAAGCGGTGCGTGTGGGCAACAAGGTCTCAAACAGCATCACCCTGAGCACGGGGGCTCCACAAGGCTGTGTGCTCAGTCCTCTGCTCTTCACCCTGTTGACACATGACTGCACACCAACCTACAGCTCCAACCACCTTGTGAAGTTTGCGGACGACACAACGCTGGTGGGGCTCATCACCAAGGGCGATGAGACCCACTACAGGAAAGAGGTTGAGCTCCTGACCACGTGGTGCAGAGACAACAACCTCCTGCTAAATGTCAGTAAGACCAAGGAGATTATTGTCAACTTCCAGAGAGGCCACACCTGTCACCCCCCATTGACCATCGACGGCGCTGCGGTGGAGAGGGTGAGCAGCACCAAGTTCCTGGGGGTGCACATCAGTGAGGACCTCTCTTGGACCACCAGCACAGCATCACTGGCCAAGAAAGCACAACAGCGCCTCTACTTCCTGCGCAAACTCAAGCGGGCAAGTGCTCCACCACCCATCCTGACTACATTCTACAGAGGCACTATTGAAAGTATCCTCTCCAGCTGCATCACTGTGTGGGGCGGTAGCTGCACTGACTATAACAGAAAAGCTCTACAACGCATTGTGAGAACAGCTGAGAGGATAGTTGGTGTACCACTCCCCTCCCTGCAAGACATTTACACCACTCGCCTCACCCGCAAAGCCATCACAATTGTCAACGATGCAACCCACCCCGCGCACTGTCTGTTCAGCCTCCTGCCCTCTGGAAAGAGATACAGAAGTCTCCACTCCCGCACTACCAGGCTCACCAACAGCTTCATCCACCAGGCTGTGAGACTGCTGAACTCTCTTCCCTCCCGACTCCCAGCCAGCAGAATCACCAGATTGGCAGAAGTATAGGAAGACAGATTGGACTCTACTCCCCCTCACCCACGCACACTCTCCAGCAAGGAAACACTCTCTGAACCGGGAACTGAAAACATTCCTGACTTGCATTGCAATTGCACACACCTGCAGCTATATATATATTTTTGGTATTTCTTTTGGCACTGTTTATATTATTTATATTATTATATTACTATTTATTACTTTATTGTTAGGGCTGTTTTTTTTTTGTTGTGCATCTGCACCTTATTGTTGTCAATGTCTACGCATGGGACAGTGTGAAACGTAATTTCAATTCCTTTGTATGGCAAGTACATTTGAAGAAATTGACAAATAAAAGTATTCTATTCTATTCTATTCTATTCTATTCTATTCTATTTGAGGTTAATGCAGTTCATACAGCGGGCCAGTTCCAGTGTTCGTGGGTTCAAGACTGTAGTCATTGATATTCAGGTCAGCTGAGGTTGCTGAGCCTGTGTGGCCAAAGGGGGGTTGGAGGAGGTAGTGGTGTTGGGGGACATTGTGTTGACTGCAGGGGTTAAGATAAATAGTTTACATTAGCATGACAGATTCTGTTGGGCGAGAGAGCGCGGAAGCGAGAGGACAGACAAGAGAGCCAGTCATAACCGTATCATCTGAAGCTGGATTACATTATTCTGAGGCTAAAATAACATTATTCAGAGTGCTCTCTCTCTGTCTGTCTGTCTCTCACACATACACTAAATTGAATGGAAACATGATTTCAAACTTGCAAAAAGAACACCCCTGCGGGCTGTACTGTTGTTCATAATAAGATGATGTTGAATCTGAATGCATCATTTTCTTTATCAGTGAATAATCAGACAAACAGTTAACGCACATTGTTAGCTTAATTGCTAAAACGCAGGAACAAGATAAACATGGTGTCAGCTGCTGAAAAGAAGCTTTTAGACGTCCTTGCTCTTTACACTCCTACACTGCTGAAAGGAAGGAGTCTCTATTCTGGCTGTGGGAGAAATCAAGCTGTTACAATCTGAAAAATAAAGTTATTTTTTCCATCAAGTGCCGAACCATTTCCTGCTTAACAACAGGGGGTCCATGCTTCACAAAACACAGAGATAGCAGCTTTTTTTTTCTTCTTCTGCAGGTGTAGTTGTGTGTGCGCCTTGGGGCTTACTGTTTTATCTGCTGTATAATAGGCTTGGATAGCCCTTGTCTGTGTGCTGTACTTAACTGAATCATTCTGTTAGGCACCTCAGAGACAGGAACATCTTTACCTGTAGCCAAGGTCCTATTTTCCACACAGATACAATATATGAAGTGCGTCTTTCTGTGTCGGGGTTGACGAGACAAATGGGCTGTCTATGGCTTAGTTGAAATCTAAATCAATGATTTCGTCATAAATAATTCATTGGCTAGACTAATGCATCATCGCTGGTCTGTGGTGAAATTGTACCGATTCAGCATAACAAACAAATGGACTACAGCTGGTGTGTGATTTTGCTCAAGATTTTATGATCTTACCAGGGATGAAAAGATTAAATGATGTTCTTGTCTTTCTTGCTTTCTCTTTCTTGTCTGAATTTTGATGGGAAAACATTTATTCATTTATTTAAGTGGGCCACCAGTAAAAGTAAATGTAATTTTGTATGTTTATGTATAAAACCTCTAATCCTAACCCCATGACTTCATTAAACTAAAATAGAAAAACACACATCTCCATGGGCTCTGGATAAATTGAGCTAAAGAGACCAAATAGCAGTGCCCCTTAAAGCAGACAAAGACACAGCTGCCTCTCAGAGATGATGTCAGACCCAATGTCACACTATGTCATCATAATTCCTCTCCTTTAATGACTTTATTCTGTGATGACATTTCTATCTATCTATCTATCTATCTATCTATCTGATATTTTTAAACCCCTAATATAAAGCAGATGTGGGGAAAACAGTTATGAGCATTCTGTCTGAGATTACATGACATGATTAAAAACAAAAGTTGTTGAAATTTTGTTGTTCTTAAATACTAAACATTCAACGTTTGTGCTTGGCATCAAGGTACATTATTGCCTGACATTGCCATTTGCACCAACACTGGCACACACAGTTCAAATGCAGTTCCCAAGCAATTAAAAGGAAATAACTAAAAGGAAAACTGACTTAACTCTCTCTCTTTTTTTATCTTATTTTGAATAAATAAAAAGCTGACTGACAGGAAATTTTATTACCCTCACAGCAAGAAGGCCCTGGGTTTAAATCCACCATTTGGCCTTTTCTGGCTGGAGTTTGCAGGTTCTCCAAGCTGTCTGCGTGAATTTTCATTTTGTGTGGCAGCTGAAGAGAGTTACGTAAATATTGTCATCTTACGTTTGGCAATGAAGCAACTAATCATGTTTTAAATTTCTTACACTGATTTACAGCACATCACGATCATTAGGTAGTGAAATAAAACTATAGTTGTCCTAATTCTATAAGAAACACCCCTAAAGACAGATGATTAAAAAACTTCTGCTGGTGTCTTGGCGCCCAAAACCACAGAATATATTTGGAAGTTCAGGGCATGGACTCCTACATACCTCCTACTACAAACCTGCTTTCTGGGTGCACACGGACGACCAAAAACTGAACAGACAAGCAGCAGTGTCTCACATTGAAGGACATGCACTAATAAATTTAATTATCTTCTATTTAGCTGTTTTTTTTTTAAATTATATCCTCAATCAATCACTTATTTGTCTGTTCGTCTTTACTAGATTTAGGACATGTTTTTTTTTCTTGTGAAATAAGGCATGACTGGGATGCTGCAGGAGATGATGCTGTGTCTAAGCAGTGCTCATTTTCCCCTCTCAAACTGATTAAGACCAATCCAGAGTTAACCTTGTCTTAGCTTCCTCTTGTAGGATTACTGCAAATCTGATGTTAATGACTGATTGTGGTGGTGATTATGATTGTATGTGTAAGGAGTGGTGGGGGGTTGAGGCGGTATTCTGGAGTGGGTGGTGGTGGATGGTATTTGAGCTTGTTTTTGAAGTCTACCAAATGGTTACTTTGTAGAGCACAAAGTAACCATGTCCATTTCTCCTCCCTACTTCACTGTGGCTGCCTGAGTATTAAAAAAAGGAGAAAAAAAGTTACTCAATTATGCAACTCACATCAGGCTAAACACAGAAAAGGAGGGGTTTCACTGACTTCCATTTCAGTAGCACCCTTAGGGAATTGTGGGGTTGTGATAAAAAGAGCAAAAGACAGTATTGGCCATTGGACTGGAGCAAAAAATCCCAGAATCTGCCCTTAAGAAGACTGTAACTTGACAAAATTTGATTTTGGTGGAATGAGGTTGGGAATCCTAAGAGGAGCAAGGAGAGAGAATGTGCTTGAAATTCATAAAGCAAAGCAACACTGGTTGCAGCAGTAACAGTTAGCAGCTCTGGCCACGTCCAAAGTATGATTTATGGGGAAGACGTCCGGGGTCCTGTGATTTACAGTGATGATTGGAGCGCTCATCAAGTGCATTCAGGCTGCTGAAATAAGATAAAAGAGAAGGAGGCCCGAATATTGTTTTTCAGAGTCTGCTGTTTTGCCATGTTGAACCAGTCTTATGTGTTTTTACAGTTTTTTACTCAAGTAACATTTCTTAATGAGGTAGATGAGATTCTTCTTCTTCTTTCACTTTGTACTTGAATGCTATAAGAAGGCTTTTCGTGGTATCCCCTAATCTCTTAAGTGCATCTATTAGGAACATTTATGATTAATGAGTTACAGCTACCTACAGTAGCAGTATAGCTGCAAAGTGGAGAGAGGAGAGGTTGAGTTCTAGTAAACGGCGGGTTTTCGGCCTTTCCCTGACACTAAGAGATGAATGTCTTCAATAGATGAGCAGAGCACCCCAGGTTTTCGTTCCACAACAGCAGTGTTGTTCTAGATTAAAATGAGTGTTTGCGTTGTTTGATTGCCGTTCACAAAAGACCCCCCACAGCACAGAAACTGGTGCTTTTGAAAAGTGTTGCTAGGATACAATCCAGCGTAAAGATGAAATCCCTTCTCTGCGGCTTTCGAGGAGCTGTGCAGCTCGGACATCATGTCCCAGCATACCGTGCACATGGTATGGTTTACAGTGCGTCTGCCTGTTTATGGCGCGGCTCATTTTTGTGTGCGTCCCCGCCATGCGTCGGCGTATTAAAACGTTTAGTCATACAGTAAGTCCAGCTTTGTTTGTGTCATGCAAAGCTGCCATATTACATGCACTCTCTTCTGTCATAATCCGTTTTTCTGTAATAAGACTCCATTTGTCTGGCGAGTGCTGATATCTCAATCCTACTGTCACACCTCTGAGTCTCTGCCAGCTGACACCTCAGGCTGTTCACAAAGAATCAATAGTGTCTGCCTCATGTTCAATTATACTCTAATCAACACTCACCAAACCAGAATGACCTCAGACAGGTCTGCTGGTATTGAGCTGATGCTCAGTGCTGTAACACCAGAAAATTAATATATGAGTGTAGACGAGGCCTCCAGGTTTGGGTTGATTGACAGACAAAACTGTGGAGTAAATTGGAGAATTTTCTCTGTGTTATTACTCTGCCGGCTCTCAAAATGTCAAAAGATGTAAAAAATGTTTTTTTCTTTCCCTGTGGGTTCGTTTTGTGGGCAGTACAATTTGAATTTCTTCTAAACACATGAACCATTTCCAGTGTGACCTGATTCTACACCCTTAAGTAAATAAAGATACTGAATTAACAATTTCACGCCAAATATTTTCCACCTTTATGTGATCTCTCCTCCGCTTCTTATCTCTGTCAAAGCTCTCTTTGTGTTCCCTCACACACACACAAACACACAGCTGTTGCTTTTCATATTGTGTTACTGGGAATGAGGCTGAGAGCTGGTGGCGTGGCGTTAAGATTTTAGGGGTAGTGAGTAAGAGACGAGACGCCTGCTCAGCTTAACCAGCGCTCAGGGTTTCTTCAGGAAATTGTCCAAATGCCAATCATCAGGTGTCAACCTTTCAAGGATCCGACGCCTTTGAGGCTGACGGGAATCAGAGACGTGGTGAAGATGAATTTTCACTGTCATGGTCCACGTAGTGGCGACAAATGGCTGGTTAAACTTGTTATGTGCTGTGACACAAGTTGATCGTGATTCTGTTTCCACGTTAGAGACACTGTAATGCTGTGATAAGAAGACTACACTTTGAATAATAAAAATGAAAAATAATAAACACGCACACACACACACACACTCACACACACACAGACTCAGAGGATAGGGAGAGAGAGAGCATAGAGAGTGATAGAGAGAAAAGGATGAGTCAAACCAGGAGGATCAGGAAACCATGACAGATACTTCTAGAGTATGATGTTTTTATGATTGATTGTGTTTATTATCCCCCTGTTACCTTACCCTGTGTTCTCAGGAGTGAAGAAACAGGTTGGGAGTGATAGTGGAAAAGTAGAGAGGAAAAAAGTGTGGTGTAAAGGAAAAGTATAAGGGAAAAATAGGCAAAAAGAAAGGGATAGAAAGGAGGAAAGAGACAGAGGAATGAAAACCCCAGAAATCCGTTATGAGCATGCACTAGGTGATGGGCAATGGTGAGGAAAGAAACCTCCATCAGTACCAGGCCATCTATCGCAACCGGTTGGGGGTTGAGGGGGAGAGAGGGAAAAGGGTGAAGAAGGGAGGGAGAGGGTTGTGGAGGTAGGTGAGAAAGGCAGAGAGGGTAATGGAGGGA
Organism: Aulonocara stuartgranti; assembly: GCF_965226115.1. NCBI lineage: Eukaryota > Metazoa > Chordata > Actinopteri > Cichliformes > Cichlidae > Aulonocara > Aulonocara stuartgranti. The sequence goes on along the minus strand of NC_138945.1, from coordinate 52,339,811 downwards.
GAGAGGAGGGGTGAAAAAAGGAGATGGGGAATAAGGTGGAGGAAGAGAAGGCAGCTTTTGTTCATGATTATGTGATGAAGCAGCAGAGGTCTTCTTCTGGAAAAACCTGAAGCACTTTTTTCTTCTTTTTCAGAAACTGTTCCTGGAGCTGTCAGGGTTTTTTTTTGCTTTTTTTTTTTTTTTTTTACTTAAACGATTGTTTCTGTGTTCAGCTCCTTGAATTTCTTGAACCTTTTGTCCAGTTCTTCAAATCTGGCTTTGTTTCAGTTCTTTGTATTTCTCCTCCTGAATTTTCTTTGCCTCATGCTTGTGTGTCTTCTTCTGTTATACTGTGCTGTGTTGTAACTCCTGATTTCTCTTCTACATTTCTTGAATCGTTCCTTTACTTTAAGCTAGAGTACTTGGAGCTGTTGTTTTTTTCCCCCCACAATTTCTTGGATCCTACACTGCATCTCTGCATATTTTCCCAGTTCCTCCTTTTCTTCTTTCCTTTTATTTTCCTGGGCTCCATGGTTTTTTTCCTTGACTTCATTATAAAAAAGTCTTTTTGTTCTCCAAGTATTGGAGAATAAGTTGGATCGCCCTCTGCATTTCTTCCTGTTGCTCTTTCTCTTTAAGCATTTTGGGATTCCTTGCCAGCGTGTCATCAAACATTACTTGCAGCGCTTGATGCTTTTTATCCACGTCTTGGAGCTTGCTCTGCATTTCTGTGCGCTGTGCAGTGCTTCGTCAAGTATTATTTGCAAGCTTTCATTATTTTCTCCGTATCTTGAATCTTGAACTGCAGCTCTTTGTGCATTTCTTCAATGTTGTAGAGCTTGTAGTGGAGTTGTCTGTTTTTAATAATCTCCTGTTTCTTGTCTTTAAACACTTTTACATTTCTTTCCAGTGCCTGTTGAAATGAAAAGGCTTTCCAACTGTACAACATTGATTGCCAAGAAGTAGAGCTGGGCGATATGAGATTTTTTCATATCACGATATGTTTTTTTCATTTCAGGCGACAACGATATCTATCACGATATAAGCCAAATAACTATATTTGTAAGATTTAAATGTGCTGTTGCTCACAAGTAAAATGTGAAATAATCAGCAGCTTGTTTTTATTTAAATATTTATTTCCCATAATAAGTTCAACAGGGTAGATGTACTTAAGGAACATGAGACTTTTTCAGATAAATAAAGGCAAATATTGCAAACTACACAAAAGGCAGCCGCTAAAGCGTTTAAGTTTCAAAATAGAACAAACAAAACAGACTACTAAATTGTCAATTCCACTTAGAAACAAAATATTAATTCTAAAAATAAATCTTAGTTTGTTTTACAGAAGAACAGACAAAACTGACTAACTTTTGTCAATATCAAATAAACTGAGAACTAAAAGGAAATTCTCAATCTCTCCTTGTTGTATAGCTGAGCTTTTCAAACAGTTTTAACAGTTACTTTAGTCTGACAAAAGCCGAATGACGAATTAGCGCTTCCAGTCAGAGACTGAGGCTACGTCCACACGTACACGGGTATTTTTGAAAACGGAGATTTTCCTTTTTCGTTTTAAAAAATAATCCCGTCCACACATAAAGGCAGAAATGAAGGAAAACGCTGCTATGAACATGCCAAAGCAGCAGGTGGCGCTAGATTCCTAACCGTGCAGAAATGTTGGCCAATCAGAAGTCTAGAAGCCTCGGTGGGAAAAAGTAAACAAAGTTGGGGCATAGAAGCAGAACCGAGTCGTATGTGTGGAGGGACAGTAACTGTGTGTATATGTAAGCATTTAAACACTGCAGAGAGTAGAATTAACAGTATTGTAGAAATTCATTTCACCGAAACAATAACGTGGCGCACAGTGTGACGCATGCACCAGTTTATTGTATTTCCAGACTTGCTTTCGGCACAATTTACAGTGCACACTACTCTGTTTTTTGTCAGACTTGAAATAGCCGAAATACCTTCCCACTACGGAACTTCTATGGCTCTTCCGTTCGACAATCTCTCCGGCATTGGAACCATCATCTGTTTACTCTTCGGTCACGCTCGGTTGATTTTTCTAGTCGGCACACTCATTTCCTCCATTACCCGCTGGCTGCTTCCCAAACAAACACACATGCGACTTGGCACTTGTGCTGCAGTAACAAGTCACGCGACATGACGCTGCGGCTGTGATTGGTTCGGCTCTGCGCTACTTAATTTAGATTGGCTGACCTTTTTTTATTTTTTATTTTATTTTTTTAAGAAGACAAGAGCGGCGAGGTCTATCGCGATAGCTTAATTTCTCTATCGAGTAAAAGTTATATCGCGATACATATCGTTATCGTTCTATCTCCCAGCTCTACCAAGAAGCTTTGTTATCACACAGAAATTATTGCCCAAACAGAAATGTTCTTATTTTTTGTGCCTAGTTATTCTTTTTCCCCTTTCGTTCTGTGTCATTTATCCTCCCCTATCACTTCCTATGTCATGTTTTAGTGTTTTTTATTCAGATCTTCAGGTGTTTTCTCATATGGATCTGTTTTCTTAGTTTCTTTTTGTTTATTCATTTATGGTTTTAAACTTTTGTCTCTTGCATTTTGAGCCTTTTAGCTCTTATTGTGTTTGAGTTGTAGATACTCTGTGATTTGTGATAGTTTTCCCACTGATTTTTTTATACTGTATGGTTACTTCTGTGTTCATTTGTCATCCTCTCAGTTAGTTCCTTATTTACTTTGGTAGCTGACTCTCTTTTTGGCCTTGTTCTTAGTTATATTTGTTTCCTGTCTCATTATCTTGACCGTCTTTAGCAGATTACGTTTTGTTAGTCATTATTTTGCCATAGTAATCAAGCCAGGGGTTGTTTTTATAATCTATCTGTGAACTTTGTACTGGCTACAAAATTGATGTTTCTAACTGTCAAATTTTCTGCTTTTTTTCCTTTTCTTCTTTATCTCTTTTAGGAAAAACAAGCAGTCCTGCTAATGTTCCATCAACTGAGCTTCTGGCTCTAACCCCACCAGGTGGTCCTCAATTCAACATCATGTTGCACCTCACCCTGCTGCTCCATCTCCTGGTCCTTTCATGCAGCTGTTCGGGTATGAAGCACATTAAACTCAAAGAAAATAGTTAGACAAACAACCTCTGAGGTTAATTTGAATGACAGAAATCATACTTGACACTGGTGATATGCTGCATTTAGCTGAGCAGTTGCTCCCTGACAAGTTTCTTTTCAAACAGTAATGCAACATTCAAAAGGACTTTGCCATTTAGCTTTGCATTTTGAGTACTGCTGCGTAAAAACCTGGTTGTCGGGGATTCTTTTGGCAGTAGCAGTTTGTCAGTAAATAGTGTCTCATGCACACTTTGACAAGCGGTTCCAGCTACAAAGCGTAAAGGATAAAAATCATACAGGTGGCTGGCAGCACGCATAGTAGCACACTTGTCAAAACTGGATTGTCAGTGTGTCCATGAATGAAGAGCAAGAATGACAAAGTGTGAACGAGCTGCTAAATGCCAGCTCCAAAGGACATTATGAAAACTAACGATGCTGGCAGTCATGTGTGCTTCAAGAATTTTTTTTTTATAAAAATGTAATTTTAATCAATCCAGTTAAGATGGATTTTGTTGTAATGCAGCAGAGAAATCTTAACAGGTTTAAGTAGTTACAGCGTAGCATAAATTCAAAGGATGGCAACAAGATGATAAAAAATGATACGTAGGCTATATCTGATAGGCCAAAGCTGGCAGTCGTGTGCCTCTGAGGGCAGCATGTGGCTGTGCAATCTGCTGTGTTGGAAAGAAAGCAAAGTAGACAGAAAACAGCAGGCCTGAAAATGACCTGTCTAAAAAGGAAACAACCTTCTCTTTGTCTCTGTGTCCCTATACCACAGGCAGTTCTCGCTTGTTTGAAATTTGATTTCACATGAGCTAAAAAATCAGAGCATGTGGACTGTGACTCTCTGGGCTCTACACATCTTTCTCAAAATCATTTTACTATGATGATCGTAGCGTATGTGCATGTGTCCTATCTCCTCCTTAACATGTGAGTCAATCTGAATGGAATGTTGCACCAACATTATCACACATGCAGCGCTTATTAACTAGGGGTGCAATGATACACAAAATTCATGGTTCGGTTCGGTTCGATACTTTGGTGTCACGGTTCGATATTTTTTCGATACAAAAAATGTTCATGCCTTTTTAATTTGGCATGAACATGCCAATTTGTCATTTATTAAAATTATAAATATATATTTTAACTCAAAAGTACAGTTTTTAAATTTAATGTTGCTGCAACAACAAGCCCCCGCGCTTGGGGCTGGACGGCATCAACACGTTAACAAGCTAAGTGCGCTAACGCAGTAGTTCCCACCCATGTAATTGAGCATTGCGTGGCACATCCGACATACTGTTTTACTTTTGTCCATGACGCGCTTACCTTCAGGGTCATGCTTCACTTGAAAACCAAGATAGTTCCAAACGCCAGATCTGAATGAGGGTGGGGGAGGTTCAATTTCGGGTAGCGTTGAGGCAGTTGCCATGTTGCAACGAGCTTAGCTTCTGTCTTGCTAGCTTGCGCTGTGCTCAGTGGATCTGCACTCAACAGTGCAGCCTAGGCGGAGTAGTCAAACGCAGAACCACTGAACGCTTAACACAGACAGAATCGTCAGAAGAAAAGTTGATAAAATAAATAAAAAAATTTGTATTGTTCGATACATATGCGTACTGAACCAAAAGCAGTGTATCGAACGGTTCAATATTGACACAAGTATTGTTGCACCCCTATTATTGACGTCTATTTGCTTTAAAAAAAAAACAACTTCACATATGGATATAGGGCTGTTCGATATAACGATATATATCGGATGAAGATATAAAAATGTCTATCGTTTAATTTTACGCTATCGTTTGTTTCGAGGTGTCGCAAAATAAACGTTTACGGCAATATTTTTTTCATTGTTTTGATGGTCACTGTAGTGGCTATATTAATTTCCTAAAGTTCTCTCTTTCTCTTATATTTAATATAACCACACTACGGACGGACAAGCGCCTGTTTTTATGCGTTGTCGTTAGCAACAAAGACGGTAAAACCACTGCGTGTCTGCTTGTTTATTTTCCACAAACCTTTCACAATAAAGCGCAAGATCCTGTTGAGATTTTTCAAAATAAACTGAATCACGTGAAAGAGTATGCAGAGTATCTACGGATGAGAAGCAAAAAATAGCCATCAGGTGCTAAAAAAATAAACCTTAGACTCAAACGTTAGAACAGGCTTTTCCCCGCAGCACGTCGTGTAATAAATACTCACAAAAGAAAACGGCGGCCTTTACAACTTATGTCTAAAAATATATCGTTTCATGCATCAGTTAAAACACTCGACTCCAGGTACACGACGCCCAGCTGGAAACAAGTCGAAGTTGAGCAAGTCGAGCTGCACGAGATTCACAGAATTTACAGAAAATGTTAAAGTTTTGTGATTTATATAGTTATCGGACGATAGATGTCTTATATCGGGATATGAGATTTTGGTCATATCGCACAGCCCTATATAGATAACATACATTAAAATTCTTTGGATTTTTATATTCATCATATACCCTGGCTCACAGGAGAGCAGCAATGTAGCAGAGAATTACTGTAAACCCTGAAGCATTTCAGTGTGATCAGTAAAATCTTGAAGTCATTTATAAAGCCAGTGATGAGAGTCTAAAACAGGGGTATTATCTTGTCTTTTGGTTTTTGTTTTGACGCCATTAGCTGTATTTTGTACCAGCTGCATGCATCGTACATGATTAACTAAAGTTCAAATCCAGGTATATGGCTGCTTCATCTAAGCAGACAACAGCCAAACAGCAGTCTCTGGTCTTTATTGTGGGTAGAGAACATTGGCTTGACATTTTAGTTTAGCCCCAACAAAGATTAATGTGACATTACTGCCATGACAGTTGGGCAAAAGTCAAGTACACACTAGCCTACAGCAGAAGTATAGGCAGTGAGTGTGTGCGTGTCTGTGATTCTGTGGTTCAGTTGGCCCATAATAAGACTTACACTGACACAAAAAGTATAAATGAAGTCTAAATATAGAACTGTGTTGAACACTTATGATAAATGTTTTAGTATCTGGTTGGTAGGACTGCTTTCTTCCATTCGGTTGTACTTTGTATTTCATATTTACAGAGCCGAGATTGTACGCTGGCTTGACTTGACATTCTTTTGTTAAATGTTCCAGGTGTGTCTGTCATTGGGGAGGTACCTGACTTTTATGGAGGTAAGTGTAATTATATGTCAAATATAATTATCAGCGTATATTGTGCTGGGATTCCCTTTAACAAAAACATTCATAAATGTCAGAGATCAAGTTTTGAGGTCACAGAAAAGGCCACAAGCTTATGTGTCATGTGTTATGTTTTCTGAATATCTTTTGACACTTGGCCATAGACATATTTCTTTTGCCAATGTGCCTTTGAATCTTTTTGAGCATTCTAGTAAATGGAGACGGGTTATCAAAAGCAGGAATGTACCAAAATTCAAAGGCTCGTTTCCATCTGATTTATATTTTCTAAACCAGAGACTGTCTGCTCTGGCAGGTCAGTGGAGTTGTGGCCTTCTTGACAGCCTCTGTTTTTAGTCAAGGCTATGTTACTAGACTTTTTGATTTCTTTTTGCATTAAAAGAAAATAGCTCTAACTCTTTACTGGCATTTGCCAAGTTTTCTATTTGCTGTCCCTTCCTACAGAAATAAAAACACTTTGGTTCTTTAATGTGTTTATTCCTGCAAGACGTCAGGATGCTGACCTCTGCTTCACCAAATTTTACACAGCTGCAGATGCAGCTGACATAGTTCACGAGGACACGTTATTTTAAAAAGTCTTCTGGTGAGCAGACACTTTTCACATAAAATACAACTGCCTTTAAGGGTTCAGCATAAAAACAATACAGTGTAACTATTATAAAGCATAGCTTTATTTATAATATAAATACAACTTCTTTTCATTGTTCTCCTTAATTACAGTAAACAGTTCTCAAGCTTTTGTGTTACGTTGATCAACTCATTATTGCAGATACTCTTAAAAGCCAAGAGAGGAAGTAAGTGTGCTACAAATGGGCTTTCACTGTTTTTTGTCCAACCCCTGCCAACTGAAGTGGTCAAACTACCAGAGAATTTCGCTTTCAGGATTCCCATTCAAGCAGTGACAGATGGCTCCCTTTCTCGTCCACAGTGGGATAGGGTTAATGAAAAAACCCAGACATAATGTTTTTTCCACTGTTTCTATTTCTGCATTTCTTCTTCTTTCAGATGTACATTAATTCTAATAGAGATGGTTTGGATCCAAGATGTTATGCATATGAACCTAGGCTGGTATTTAGAGCTAGGGACTGTATTTGAGCTGTCAGGCTTCACCGTGGTGCTATTTGGGGGTGATAGATGAGACAAAGAAGGGAAATAATGTGCATTTCGTCTTCATATATGTAGACGCACACATACACACACACACACTGTAAATGTAAAAAAAAAAAGTCATATTTACATTTACATAATTGATTGAGACAGCCTACATATTTATATAGCTAGTTTACGAACCATTATACTTTATACTTACTGATAGTTTTGATTATTTGGTCCTAAGGTAGGAGAGGCTGTAATTTCTGTTTTTTGACTTACTATTCGCCCAGTGTGCTTGTCTCTAGGAGAAAAATAAAGGTGAAGCAGGCTGTCGGCAAGGGATTAATTGGTAGAAGGAAGGCTTGCTGATTTGTTGCTTAGAAACACGTGATGCTGTTCGCAGGTTGAATTGTTGATGGCTCCAGTGAGCATCTTGTTTTTCTGTTGGTCACTTTTTGTTCTTGATGCTTTGCCATTGATTGTCTTTCACCTTTTCTTGAAGTATTGACCTTTTTTTTCTTATGCGTCCTTGTGGAGTATCACCTCCTGAACAAGCTGACATTATTTCTTCATGTTTACAGAAATAACAGAACATGATGTAGTTTGGGCTCTGCTGGCTGTTTTTTGATGCCCACATCAGTTGTTTTTAAGGTCACTCGGCACTGAAAGAAATGTGAGAAACTGCTGCTTAGGCTTGGTGATTTTGAACTCTTTGTCAAACCTGGATAAGGATGAAGGTGTAGTCATCGGTGTCGATAGCAAGTTTCTTAAAGGTCAGAACATCGTGTAGACAGCCTTCCAGCTGGGACACGCTGCAGAAGCAGGTTTTTTTTCATATAACTGAACTGCTTATCATTCAGCTCGTAGCAGTGTTTATCCCCATCATCCTGCTGTTAAAGCTAAAGTAGAGCTCACCTAATGCCTGCCTCTTTAGTACCAAGTGCTCACCCCTTGTCGGGCTGAACGATGGCTGTAAAAGTATTAAAATCTTAATGCTGCCTTTTTAAATCACTTCTCAGCTGGACACACACATACAGAGCAAACTTTTACAGCTGCAGACTAATACGGAGATTCCAGTCATCGAGCATTACACATCAATGCGTATAAAAGTGAAAATCTTTGGACTCAAGTTCAAAGATGTATATTATCTTCGATAGTTCTGCTCTATCAAACAATATTTTCTTTCGAGTGCAGTTGTAACAGCACAGCTGGTAACAAATTAAACATACCCTGCATGACTGACCCTGGCCGTACCCTGGGCCATACCTCTGTGAGTACTTTGGCCTGCAGTGAGGCAAGTTTTTTTTTTAAAAACATACGATTTTAAAAAGTAGGTTTTTCACTCCAGGGAGAGTTTGGTTTACCACCCTCGCTCATGATGTGGCTCGGGGGTTTGTGGGCAATTATTTTATTGCATTGTGCTTTTAGTGCCAGAAGGATACAATATGTTATCTGTCCCACTTGGACACTCACTTGGTCATGCAAACAAGCCATACTACAGATGTTGCTGTAAAGCACGGTTGTGATCAAAGTTAAATTCATTAGAGAATTACCTTCTTCTGGGATTTGGACTAATTATGTGATTACTGGGATACGACAGGAAAACTGCTTCAGAACATTGTTTTTTGCAGAATGGCAATGTGAGAAATGGCTGCAAATAAAATAAAGGCACTTAAAAGTGAAAAAACAAACAGATTTTGAATATATGTTTTATAATACTTCTAGCCAGCAAGTAATTGTGATTCAACTGAGATTATACCTAAAACCATAATGAATAATTGATGTCTCATTAGAAACCATTGCTATGAAAGATAACAGCCTCCTGAAATAACAAGCTTTGGTTTTTCAAATTCAAATGAGAGTCTAAGCTTACCTGCTGTTCGGCTGAATCAGACTGTCTGTGTCTGATAATGAAGCAGGTCCAGTGGAAGATCACTTCCAGCAGGCTCAGGAGACAGAGCGTTCCTGACTGTGTGTGTGCTTCTTCTCCTTTTGAACAGATGTGGCCTTTTCTTGAGACTTATTGTCCATGTTTCTTTCTTTCTTTGTGTGTTTTTGTGTGTAAGTAGGAGGTGGGATCACTCAGTTGACAACTGGGTAAATAATTACTTGCCAGCTAAACGGGAAGGCTCAGTACATCCAAGGCGAAGTAGTGCCAAAACGAGAACAGAAAGGGTTTTATGCAGGGAAAGAAGAGAACCTGTGAGAGATACAGATTAGGAAAGAGAAGAATGAAATGGAGTGACTAGCGACAGTATCGTATTGTGTTTTGTTTTGAACTTCGCATATTAGACTCCTTTGAAATGAGGGCGCAAAGAGTTTAGGTGGGGAGCTGAGAAAAGACCTTTTTTTTGCACAACAGTGAACACAAAAGTATTAAGATGAACATACAGCACTTTAGAAAAATGAATTGATTATTAAAGTTATTATGATGCATTATAATTGGCAAGACACATTTTAATAGCAGTACATCCCGTATTTGATTCAGAGCCACAAATCCCACCTGTGATAATGGTGTCAGTGTGCTTCATCCTCTAGAAATCCTTAGATTTTGTGCAAATGGTGCATATTTGGGTTATATAAAACTGTCAAGACATGTCACTAAGAAAAAAACCAAAACAGAACATGTACTGAATAAAGCAACCTTAACAACCAGAAAGCTCAGAGACCCAAGTAGTTGTGGAAGTAAATCAAAGAAAAGGGGAGCAAACCGTGACAGCAGGATTTAGATTGGAAAGGTGGTGGAGGGACAGAGGCAATCCAGGGAGAGCTTGAGACAGAGAAAATGAAACGAGGCAGGGAGAATGTAAGAGGCCCGTGTGTGTCTCCAGGCTGTGGGTCTTGTGCGGCCTGTTTAACAGCCCCCTTCCACCATCTGCCACGTCCCCCATTACAGGAAAAGCATAGGAACGGCACCAGTGCTCATGTCTGAGTTACACTTCAGCTGCTATTTCAGCACTGCAGTGCAGCCTCAGTGACTCCCTTCCAACCTCCACAGTCTCGCATTTGCAGTATTTTTTCATGACACCGACGCAGCACAGCCTAAGCCTAGCAGTAGAAAAGGGTCAGTAGATTCCCTTTACTCTACTGAATCTTATGTTTCTTTCATGTTTTCTGTTTCTTTCATTTCTTTTTTCACCTCTCTTGTTCCCAGAACATAGATCCTCACTTAATTTGCCTTCCATCAGCCCCACAATGGCCCATTTATTATATGTGTAATTTCTCTCTCAGTGGTAATTCAGAGTCCTTGGGATTTACATCAATGTCAAGTACTTGCACATGGTTGGCTGCTGTAGTGTGAGTGGGAGATGATCCTGTCTCCTAATGTCTTAATTGTTGCCTTCTGGTTGGCTGCGGAGGGTATAGCTAACTTGCAAATGTGGTTATAATTCTGCCTTCCTGCTTTTTTCTGTTCGTGACAGTCGAGGCAGAAGAATATGCATCTAATTTACTGGTTAAACTGCATGATCCGTTTTGGATATTCCTTGAAAATAGCCAGCAATCACATATTTGACTGCTGGAATGTGTACAGCTCTCGTTCTATTTTGTTGTCACGCTACACAAATATACCCGACTGCTTTTGTGATGTAAATTACGGATAGAAGGATCCTATAAATATAATGGTCCTTTGTTTGGGTTTCTAAAGGTCGCAGAGTCTGTCGATGTGACATTTTCAGAGTGAGCGAATCTGTAAGTACTGCCCTGGATCGAAGAGGCGCAGGATATCGCCGTCTGAAAGAGCCGGCCTCTCCCCATTGAGGTGTCAGCTGTGCTCTCTTAGAACTCAGAGACGCGAGGGAATAACACACATGTGCGCGCCCGCACATTTGTATTGCCGCAGTCACCTACACACGCTCTTGATCTGAGAGAATAATCAGCATTTGGGAACATTTCGCCTCATTGCTTATTCATAGCCTGGCATTGTGTTTATGTCTTATTCATGCCTTTGCTCGTGATGTCTGTCTGTTTTAATGAGTAATTGGGGCTAATTACGTGTGCCTGACGATGCTTTAAAAGGAAGCTTGAACCAAGAAACGCGTTTTCATCGAGGAGAGCGCTGAATCTGAAATTTCCTGTGCTGCGCTTCTCCGCAGCGCCGAGGATGACAGATACGGTATGAAGCAGGTTTGGATTATGCTAAGTAAAGTTGGCATTTCCACTTGGAGGATTTGTATTAGTGTGGAACAATAACATATCCACTGGCAACTGATAAATGCGTCACTCTGGTTTGGCACCTGACTGAGCACATCTCTGCCATAATTAGTGTGAGTTTGTGGTTTGGAATAAAGCAGAGGCTTATTACCCTGTGTCGATGCCTGAAAGAGAGTTTGTGCGGACTCAAGAATTAGATTAGTTACAGCTACAACTGGGATTTATCTAAACCCGGCGTCTAAGCTAGGTGTGCATGTCTGTGAAAAACGCAAATCAGGCTGACATATTAAATGGCAGGTCCTCACAGAGGCAATCTCACAATCTAGTCAGCATGTTGTTTTTGTTGTTGTTGTTTATTTGTATCTTTTCTTGTGTTATTTCTGAACCCAGTTCTCTTGTTTTTGATTAAACTGCCCCACAGCTGACAAATGGGAGACAAATGTGATGCTCTTGAAACTTGATTTCACTTCTCTGTAAGACTGCTCTTAGTTATTAACCCTTGGTCTTGTTTGTTTGTTGCCTGCAGATGAAGTCACAGGTTACGGACCAGTGTTTGAGGAGCAGCCGGTGGATACCATCTACCCTGAGGAGTCACCCGAGGCCAAAATTACCATGAACTGCCGGGCTAGAGCCAATCCACCTGCCACATACAAGTAACATATGCTCCGCATATACACTACATGCTGTGCATGTTATGTGCCTCTCACCTCTCACAATCCCTCAGACTGTTTTCTGACCTGCTGTCAAACTGCGTGCTCACAAAGATGTTACCTTAATGGTGATGAACAAATAAAATTCTGAAGCAGATTTAGCAAAAATAACTTTTTTTTTTCATTTAATTTTTTTGGACTCAAAATTTAAAGTGTTTTAGATCATCTGTTTCAATTTAGTCGCAAATACATGTAAATTAGATTGCTCTGCATCCCTTAAATCGGTTTCACTGTCAAGGAGCCCAGAATTAGATGTCAGAGGGGAAGGAATTAGCTTTGACCGCAGCTGGCATTGAGTGTTTAAGAGGGTTCATTTATAGTGCACTCTCTTCTGCCTTTCAAAGCATTAAAATTTGTCATTTTTTAATAGAGAAGCCCTCAGTTTATGAAATCTGGTAAACTTACGGTAAAAGATCAGCTTTAGTGCAGTCACTTGTCAGACTTTGTAATGTATGTCAGTGCTTCAGATAAGTTATCTGCTCGTGTTATTCGATGTAAAATCAACTAGAAACAACAAGAAAAAGAACGCGACTCTGACTCCTTTCAAACAGGGCGGCTGTGCTAACCCTGATCGTTTGTGTTGCAGGTGGAAGCTGGACGGCATGGAAATTGACTTGGATGCAGGGGGTAGTCACTACAGTTTAGTAGGAGGAAACTTGGTCATCAGCAAGCCTGATAAGACTGAACATGTGGGTCAATACTCCTGTTTGGCTACCAACACGTATGGCACGGTCGTAAGCAGAGAGGCCTCTGTCCAGTTTGGATGTAAGCTTTCCATTTACAGTCTGATGTGTAAAGCATCTCCTATTTTTAACAGCGCTGCCTTGCTGTACTTTCATGCATATTATGCAAACTGAAATGACAAGGACAACTGGGACAAATCAAATTCAGTATGACAAATATAATTTGTGAAATGCTAATGCGCTCAGAGATCACAACTCATTTCCAAAAGAATCGTTGATCTTTATACAAAACTTACACCGTAAGTGTCGTTTTGCAGAGATCTTTAAAACATGTGATGACGGGATGTAATTATTTTCTCTCCCCTTCTCAGATCTCGATCTTTTCTCATCGGAGGAGAGGTCGTCAGTGTATGTCAAAGAGGGACAGGGGGCCGTGTTGCTCTGCGCTCCCCCACCGCATTATCCAGGTACAACATGTGAAGCCTTAGCCTGCTGTTGCTGGATGTTCCTAAAAAGAATGAGCCCTAATATTTTGCAGCATTAACATCTAGTTAATTACAGAAGACCGTAAACAATATAGACTAGAACATAATCCCTTCACAAAAACCCGAAAGAAATCTGAACCCACAAAACTCTGGGACCAAGACAAGTCGTATGGAAAATGAACAAACTTGCTTGCATTGCTTTAAGTTTTACTCTGGTCCTTGACACAGCGACTCTGTCATGTTAAATAATTGTGACCATTCATGCACATATCCTCACTGCTGTTTTCATGAACTTGGTGAACTGAAATGAATTAATCAGATATTTTGTACACTGTTGTTAAGGACATGGTTAGCTTCTTAGCTATTAAGATAAAGAGATTGTTGTCTTCACAAGCTTACCAGATCATTCAGAGTGCCCTTGCTTCACATCCAGCCTCCTTCACTGTTTCAAAAGCAGTGGATAAGCCCAGACTCTTGACTGACAGGTGCCTTTTGCTGTTCCTCTTTCTGTTCAGCCGAGCTGTCATTCCGCTGGATCCTCAATGAATTCCCGACCTTCATCATACCGGACAAGCGACGTTTTGTCTCCCAGATAACAGGCAACCTCTATATCTCTAAGGTGGACTCCTCGGACAGAGGAAATTACTCCTGCATCGCCTCAAGCCCGTCTATTTCCAAGAGTGTCTTCTCCAACTACATCCCCCTCGAGCCTCAGACTGAACGTTAGTACCCCGGTTTCTACTTCTTGTTGTCTATTTGTTGTTGCTTTTGACTCTGATTGTTGCTAAAGTAGTAGTAACAGACTTTTGGGTTCTGCAGCTTAACAGAAAGCACAAATAGAAAATGGAATACAAAATTATAAAAAAGGTTCCAAGAATTCATGCGTAAAATACTGTGTTTAATACCAATTTATGCTTGCAATGCACAGCAATTATGTCAGTAAAACGGAGGGATTCAACAGGGATTAAATATGTGTCTACTATAAATGCCACACTTCCTCAGATGTGGTTTCCTGTATTAATTCTCACATTCTTTTGCCAGTGAGGTGTGATTATAGGGCAGGACCTCAAGTGTTAAGAGATGCTTGAAGACAGGAAGTGACTAAAATGCTGCGTCGGCTGCAATTCTTTCCTCCTGTCCCTACTGTAGCACTGTGTTTAATGACAGCGTTGTTTGCTCTAAATGCATTAAGGTCATGTCCCTGGTATTGACTTTTTAAATTAAATTTACAGAACTAAATGAACTCAGTAGTAGACTGACACATGATGCTTGTTTTGAGACAGAGCCAGCCGGCTACAGAGGACAAGAGGAAACATAAACTGTGCCAAAACGAAGGACAGAAACTAAAGAGATGTATGTGCTCTTATTTATTTAGGCCGTATGTTTCTGAACAGCTTGAAGTAATGGGTTCAAAAACCAAACTAAGCAATGTTAACATTTTTCCTTAAGGGGTTTCCAAGAATCCATTAGACGTTTACTTTCATCGCTGTCAAACTCTGAGCTAGTTTTACTTGTGGCAAGCATGTGTTGAATAGTAGAACACAAGCTAGAAGGATTTGTTCCATCAAGGGGGCCGGGGACAGAGCTGAGCAGTTGTTTGGGCTCTCTCAGGCATACATGTATTATGCCGTGTCTTCTGGGTATGATGTTACATTATTTACCTCTATCTAATTTTTTTTTGTGTGTGTGTGTGTGTGTGTGTGTGTGTGTGTGTGTGTGTGTGTGTGTGTGTATTTGTCCAGGTTTTATGAATGTGTATACAGAATTTTATACATTCTGTTAATGTGTTTAAGCATGTAAACATGAGTCATGCTTAGGGCTCTAAATAAAGCTTTTATTACATTCTATAGGCATTTCTTTCACTTTAATGCTCTGAGTATATGATTTCACTGTGTCCCATGTGTGTTCATCAGTCAGCAACGGCATTGTTGTTGCTTATATCTTGTGTTTTAACCACCTAATTACTGATTGCTATAGAACAGTGGTTAAACTTAAAGTAACTCAGTTGATAAAGAAACAGCAGAGTGGATGAGACATTCAGAAATCCAGGGCCCTGGATCTAGTCCTGGACCCGAGTTTTTAAACTGCAAATTACAAGTAAGGATACCGAGTAGGAACAGATTAATACTTCTTTGTAAGATTAAAAAAAATGACAAAATTACATTCACAGAAACAAATAACCTAATCACACACACAGTATGGGATATAAGAGTTCCATATATACGCATTATGGTGAATCTGGTGTGAGATTTTCAAAGAAAACCTTGAGAACAAACACAAAATTATTTTAAAGTATTTGTTTTGTTAGCATCTATAAACTGGGTTAAGAATCAGAACACATCATAACTTGTTGCTCTTCCACTCAGGTCCTATCAGGAAATACCCGGCTGACCTAAGAGTCAAGTTCCCTGACACCACTGCTTTGGTGGGGCAGAATGTCACCCTGGAGTGCTTTGCTTTGGGGAAGTAAGTAAGAGAGAATATGGGTAAACAAAAAATGCTAGATTGTAGAATTTCACACTAGCCAGCTATGTAGAGGTAATCCGCAATAAAAACGACTCTTAAAGGAAAGTTTAAGTGAATATGAACTCAGTTTCAGAGGCTGTTCTGCTCCGTTTACAATGAAATCAGATCCAAACATATCATTCTGTGAGCTCTCAAAGTTCTACAGCTGCTGACAAATGCTCATGAAGTCACATGATTTACAACCCATGTTTCAGAATGATAAGTATAGTGGAGCATGCAACAAGCGTTACAACTTATGCCTGCTCGTGCATTATTTTCCCCTGTGTGCCCTTTTCAGTCCTGTCCCTGAGATCCGCTGGAAGAAGATAGACGGACATCTGCCGTCAAACCACGAGGTGCATATGACGGGGACTCAACTGCATCTGTACAACGTGCAATTTGAAGACGGTGGCACCTATAAGTGTGAGGCGATAAACTCGAAAGGAAAGGACTACCACACCGCTCGCGTGTCTGTGGAAGGTCATTTGAAATTTTCTTGTCTTAACTTATACTGTAGTTTTCCAAAGTCTTTATCAGTTGTATTAAATCTCTCCTAGGTGTGCTTTATGGGATAAACTCGTCAGCACTGCTATTATTAGCACTGTCACCAGACAGGGTAAATCTTAAGATTTTTCTCAAACCCCTTATCTAAATGTTCTCACTTGCAGCTTTTCCAGAGTGGGTGGAGCACATCCGTAGCACTGAAAAAGACCTCAGGAGCGACTACACCATGTCCTGCAAAGCCAGTGGCAAGCCTAATCCACACATCCGCTGGCTGAAAAATGGAGAACCGGTATTATTCAGACTCATAGATTGTTATTGTCTTGTAACTGTGAATGCAAATGAGCTATGACTCTAAAATGCTCAGAGCCCTCTCGGTGGCTGTCTAGATCTCGTCTCTGTTCGGTATGCAGCCAAGGGTTGTTACAGGAGCACAGCAGAGACAGGAAGCTGGCACTGTGGGTAGACATGGTGTCAGGAGAGTTCAATAAAAAGCACCTTTTGTTTTTGAGCAGGTGCCAGCATGTGTTGTGTAATGCTCCATAGAAGCAACTGTCATCAGGCTCGAAAATGCTCTAGAGAGCAGCCAGTGACAGAAACGTGGGGGAGGTTGCTGGATGTATCATTATGCATTAATGAAATCCTCTGCCAGGCAGCTGAACTGCAGTAGCCATCATGTCAGCCATCATCACTTTAATTATGGCCATTTGCTTTGTAACAGAACTCAAACATTATGGGAAAAGATGCTTTATTTTGTTTTACTTTGCACTCCACAGGTTGACAGGAAAGAGATGAGATTCAGCAGCTTGACATTTGATGATTCAGGGATGTACCAGTGCATAGCAGAAAATCGTCACGGAGTCATTTATGCCAGCGCAGAGTTGCGTGTCTTTGGTGAGTCAAACAACTATCACAACACCCACGGCTGTGTCACGTTTCACGCTAACTAATAGATGCTTATTATGACATGGTGACTGTGCTTAGCCAGAATATGTATGTGTATATATATATATATATATATATATATATATATATATATATACATATATATATATATATATATATATATATATATATATATATATATATATATATATATATATATATATGCGTGCGTTCCTGTGTTTAATCTGTGCTCTACCATGTTTGAGATGAATAACCGACACTGTCACTCCTCAGACTGTGCTCCCACATTTGAACACAACCCAGTGAAAAGAGTGCTGGCAGCCAAAAATGGCCGGGTGGTGATTGAGTGTCGACCCAGAGCGGCCCCAAAGCCCGCCTTCTCCTGGAGCAAAGACACTGAGCTGCTTTCCAACTCTACCAGGTGAACAGTCTCTTTCTGTTTGCCTCGAATCTGTGAATATTTTATACATTTGTATTCATTCTCAAAGGCTGGTTTACCAGAGAGTTCCTTTGTTGTTTTAATTCCAATATTCATCAACCATAAACTGTTTTCAGTGACTGCCTGACACATCCGGGTTACATTTATCCATGGGGAAGTATTTGGGAATAAAATGTCATTTGGTGCTGACTTAGTTGTGAAAAATGTACACTGGCTTGATTTTGGGGATCTAAATAATCTCTAGATCTTCTAAACCGACTAAATACTGTCCACAGAAAAATTCTTTCGTCTTGTTGTTTGTCAGCTTTGCCATCACCAGTGGCTAACATTAAAGCTCATTCTCAAGATTAGTGTGGCCGGCCTGGTGTGTAAAACCCTGTGTTGTGCTCCTCACTGGCAAAACAAGCCTAATCTGTAAGCTCTGAGACCCCCAACAACTTTTCTCCCACCCTAAATACTTCAGAGTGGGACTCACTTGAAGGAGGAGCAGGAGGGAAGTTATTGTGGAACATATGCATCCTAATACTCTGGGTGGGGGCAGAGTGGCAAGGCTGGCAGGCTGTCTCTCATGCACTTATATGAAAAAAAAAAATGAATCAAACACTGCTGCCTTGCTGTTAGTACAAGCTTCCAAAAGTTCTCCTCCTTTCTTTTTCCCTTGGCAAACTCAATATCCATTAAGGAACTGACACATATTCTGAGTACTTTCATATTTTTTTAATAGTCCACATATCCCTGGACTACACACTGGGCTACTGACCTTCATATTGTGCTAATAATTTTACACTGCATAATGCTTTCTCCTGAGTGTGTGAACTATTACTTCTGGTTTCTCCACAGGGTGTTCATCTGGGAGGATGGAAGCCTGGAGATCCTCAATGTGACACGAGCAGACGAAGGCAGATACACCTGCTTTGCAGAGAATGACCGGGGCAAGGCCAATAGCACCGGCGACCTGTTGGTTATGGGCAAGTTCCAGCTGAAGAACAATGTTTAATGCTTCTCTTTGTATCCCTGATGTTTCCAGGACAGCTGTGACTTGCTTTGACTGATGTCAACCTTAGCTGGCAATCATTCCTGCCACTCTCAGTCCCACCAAGCAGTAGCGACCTCCAAATGTCTGCTATCGTTGAGTTATGGCCCTCTTTGCAGGCTGATAGCAAGCTTTCGTGGGACATTCAGTCGTTACCCAAGGGCAATGACACGAGGTTGCTTCTTTAGATTCAGCTTAGCCCCCACACGTTTCAGTGAAAAAGAAGAAGAATAAACTGGGATTGTCTGATAGAATTAAGAAAAAAAAATCCCCAGAGACTGATATGAGCTTTGTTTTCCTTGTTGTTTGTTTTCTTTAGATATGCAGTCAGAGCTGTCAAGCTTTTTATTCTGTGTTTTTACACTTAGCTCGGTTGGTATGGATGTGCAGCTCTTTTCTGCCCTCTTCTGGCTATTTTTGATATTTCAGAGTTCTCGCCTTTTTTTTTTACACCCCAATCAAATACTCTACAGTTGATCATCTTTGAACTGTTTAAGTCTATTTTTTTATATAAGGAATCTGCTCTTTCTTTGATTTTCATTTAATCAAATTACCCATGAGTTAAATAACTGACTCTTTTTTATAATCCCTGAGACCTGTTTATCTTCCTGTTTTTCCCCACAGACTCTACGAAGATCACCTTGGCACCATCTAATACTGACGTTAAACTGGGAGAGAATACCTCGATGCAGTGCGCAGCATCACACGATCAGTCTCTAGATATCACCTTCATCTGGTCCCTAGATGGCCGAGTCATTGACCTGCACATAGACAGCCAACATTACGAACGCACCACAGTGAGACATCATGTTGTTCCATTTATTGTTTTTGAATAACCCAGGTTTGGCCACAATTGAAAACTGAAAAAAATCCCCTTGACCTAGAGTTCACGCACATCCTAAGCATATCTGAGGTCAGGTTGATGCAATACGTGGAATACCTGGTATGGAAAAGTACAGTCGGATATAAATGAACATGACTCTAAAATTCATTTCACATACCTTCCTAGGCGGGAATAGCGCACAGTATATCCGTTTAATGGCAATTTCTGCTAACATCTGTTACTGTTGACATGACTCGCTCTCTCTCTCTGCCTCTTAAAGGCACTAACCATAAGCTAGTGGTTAGCTTTTCTCATTTGTCACTCCGCCTGCTAGGCAAACACTATTATGACTGTGATTGATGACATCCTGATTTTTGCATGCAGGGATGATTTTCCCCTCGTAAAAACAGGGTTCAGTTCCATTTGATACTGTTTGTGTGGCATTAGCAAGACTGCTAGTTTGATGTATTTTTAAAGTTGAATCTCATATTCAGTCAGAACGTTGACTGTTCAGTGTGCTGAGCTCGACATTTGTGAATGCGAAAAGAGGCTTTGTTTAACTCCCTGCCCAATTCACCTCGATTGCTTCAGTTACTAGACTGATACTAATGTGCCATTTATCCATATTTTATGATGTTTGTCAGGCTGATGCATAGTGTATACTTCTTCTAAACTTAAGCATTGTCTCTTGTGTTGTTTTGATCAGAATGGAAGCTCGAATGGCGAGCTGCTCATCAAGAATGTTCAGCTGAAACATGCGGGACAGTACACCTGCACCGCACAGACCCCTGTGGACAATATCACTGCTTCTGCCCACCTGGTTGTAAGGGGTGAGTCAAGAGTCATGTATGTAAAATGTCTCAAAGCATTCAGCTAACTAAACAAACACATAATGTATAGTATCTATGAAAGACAGATTTGTTTTGTTATTTCACATGATATTTATGTAATTTTTCTGCACAATTCTCACAGTCTTAGTGTGTGTGGGCCTCCGTTGGCAAACAGTCACATACTCCCATGCACTAATCAGGATTAAGTTACATTACAACATGTTACCTAAAGTCAAATGGCAGCTGGTGCATTTTTATGCACTGTCAATCACATCTGACAAAATAAGCCTGCAGGGCCCTGTCGAAAAAGATTAGCTCATGTTTTTGAGTCTTAAACTCCTATGTTTAATGGTTGTTGCTCATTTATGTATGTTTAATATTACAGGAAAAATTAGCATCCAAATATTTTGCTGCCTTGATCATGCAGACATTGTCAAAATAAAGCAGAAGCTTAAATGACAAAAAACCACACAATTCAAACAAAAGTAGAAAAAAACCCTGGTTCCTTCTGCTAAATTTCAATGTTCCCAGGCTCTTGTTGTTAGACCTTTAACATGCAGGTAAAAAGTGCACATACGTTAAAAGAACGAGGCTCAAAGACAGTACAAGTACTGCATTTTGTGCAGCGCATGTTTAAAGAGAAGTAAATCTCTCCCGAGCAACCAGACCGTAGAACTTTTTTTGCCAGATAATCTGTCAAACCCAAGACTGCATGCTAACAAAAGTGAGGGAGAAAATGTTTGAAAAAGCCGATGAAGGAAATGCCTTGTGTCCTCAAGCATAAGACAGAACACTTAAGCTTCTACTGGTTCCACCCTGAAAAGGTCAGACTAACTTAGTCAGATACCAAGTGGCATTAGCATTTCTGCTATGGGACAAGTATAAATGCTGGTGGCTTGCCTCAAGATGGCATTGCTTGGCTGCACGGTGGCACACTGCTGGTCATATTTATCCGAAACAAATTGCTATGTCCACCCAGTCCCAAGTAAGATGAATTGTTTTATAGGAAAGTTTGTGCTTGTTGCTATGGTTGCACAGACAAAGTAAAAATTTGACCTAAAAAGCAATGTTTTTAGTACAGTGCCAGCTCTGACCTGTTTATATTCCAAGCGTAATGCCTCGGGATGAGTATATAATGAATCAGTGATTTCAATCTCTCAGCACGGTATTTCAATGAGGACAGCTGCTGATTTCTAAACTTGCTCTTCCAACCTCATATAGATGTAACCATACACAAAGCAAACACTGTCACTTTTTCGGAGGTCTCTGTGTCTTCTTTACTGTATTTCAGATTGTGGATGATTCATCGCACTTTGTTTTCACCTTCTTCTTCTTCTTGATGACTGAGAACTTGTCTTGCAGTGCTTTCCTCAGCGCTTGAAACAGGCTCCAGTGCTGGAGGACAAAGGATCTTTTTAGATAGGAATTCTAGCAGTGAATTGCTTGCCAGTGATCCCTGGTGTGTCTTGGGTGTGCTGCTGCTGCTGTTGCTTTCAGAGCAGGTGTTGACAGATGGCCAGGTGAACGCACAGCGGCTGACTGTGACGTTTCCCAGAGTGTAACCAAAGCACAGGTCCGGGGCTGCTCCTAATGGAGTGCCAAATGCCAGCAGCCTGGGGCGCAACGAGGGAGAGATGAAAGACAGCCATTTATCATGGCAGATGAGGAAGCAGATCTGCTTGAGGAGAGTGTCCAAGCTCAAAACACAGCTCTGCACCTGTAGCCTGTTATTAGCAGGGATTAAAGATAGGCTGCGGAGCTGTTTTCATGTGAATGTATGCGTGCGTGTAAACAGAGTAATGTTAGGAGTCTTGGAGCAATGTTGAAGTGTTGCTGTGAACGAGGAAAACTATTTACAGACTTTGTTAAACTCTGGATTGTACTCAAGGACTCCTCCATATGGGCTCCAAACTGTAAAAAGCTAAAGTGCAGTGTTTTATTCCTTACATTAGATTGTAACAACTAAGCCTTCTCTCCTGACTCTTGGAGGCGAGGGTAAGCTTAAGGCCTGTCCGGCTTTTGGCTCTCTAATCGCCTTAGTTCTCTCGGCTCACATTCATGATTTGGAAAAAAGTAAATTCTGGCTGATTTCTGATGCTGTGGGTTGGGAGTCTAACCCTGACACAGTCTGGGTTTTCTATTAAGCCATTTTTTTAAGTTCCAAAGGAAGAATCAAGAGGAGCATTAGGACCAAGAGAAACACCGGATTGTAGAGCTTTTGCTTAAGCTTTAGTTCATGTATGTCAATGGGCTTCTAAGCTCTAATGCCTTAATCCATCAGTCTTTGCTGATGTCTTTTAAATAAAACTCTTAAAAATAGGGAAATGTAACGGCTTTGATGTGCAGTATTTCATATGCACCTAACATTAGACATCTTGAAAGTTTGTAAAGTTTTTAAACAGCTCAGGGTCTAAACTGAGTTTCTTTCCAGTTTGCATGTAGGAGACTTATTGACCGCTTGAGGAAAAAGTCAAAGTGAGCATTTGTAGGGATTCCTGCAGCCACATTTATGTTTGCCTCCCTTCTAACAATAATTTAAGCCTTCTTGTTATTCTTCTCTTTGCCCAGGTCCTCCTGGTGCTCCAGGTGGGGTGCGAATAATAGAAAAAACAGACAAAAGTGTAACGTTGCAGTGGAGCCGTGGTGCAGACAACCACAGTCCGATCTCCAAATATATCATCCAGTACAAGGACCAGTTCTCAAACGATGTCTGGAAGAATGCCACTACATGTAAGAGCTCGAGCGTGCTTGTTGGTAAAATAAACACTGCTACCGTAATGCTGAGCTGGATCTGGTGTTGTAATATTTGTGGTCATGCCACACAATGATACTATAGGCCTACAAGGTGGTTAATGTCTCTTACAGATGGCTTAAATATACTTTAGTTATGCTTCGGTGAATTAAAACATAGGATGGGTTCCCAAAATAGAACTGCACGTTTGTTTTAAGGATACAACCGGCATATAATATTCAACCGTAGAGAGCAATAGCACTAAAATGAACTTGTCTTTCTATAGTTCCTGTTAATGTAGAGGGGAACGCCGAGATGACCACAGTGGTGGACTTGATTCCCTGGACAGACTATGAGTTCAGGATCATTGCTACTAACACTCTGGGAACAGGAGACCCAAGCAACCCATCGCCTATTGTTAAAACGCTGGAAGCAGGTAAGATTGTTTTTTGACTTTGGACATCTAAATATAAGAAGGAATAAAGAATCGGAGCAACTTAATAGGTCAAGAAGTGGAAGGGAAAAAAAGAGATGTGGTACTACAGTCCAGCTTTCCGTTCTGTTATTTATTCATCATCATTCTATTATTGCACTGTTTACTTACGTTAAGTATCACTGGAGAAATGAGTCAGCATAAATCCCATCATGCCGCGCTTTCTAGTGCAGAAAACTCACCACACAAACCTCCACAAATGAGCACTTTGGTGAAACTGTATACTGAAATTCAATTATAAAATGGGAATCACAGACTTACAGTAACCTCTCTTGAAAAAATAATCACAAGTTGAAAGTGAGCTACTAGACTCAAGGCAAACAGAAGAACTTGTCCCTCTCTCTGGCTCCCTGAATGGCAACGTTCCCACGTGGACATTTAGGTGTTGCGTTTGGCACAGGAGAAGACACTGATACCGCATTTGAAGAGGAAGGATGTTAGAGCAACATTGGCAGGGCTAGGTTACAGCCTGTGTGGTTTGGCTTTGTTTGCGTGGATTCATAGCAATGTGGGCTCAGAGTTTTGCTGTTGCCGTCTCATTGTAGTTCCTGTGGTGGCGCCCTCAGATGTTGGCGGGGGTGGAGGGGCTAGCAGAGAACTGACCATCACATGGACGGTAGGTTGGGACTTTCCACTGGGTAAAGTGGGAAGATGGGTTACATGTTTATATATGAAAACTTGCTAAAAGATGTTTCGTTTTTAGTTCAATTTGTAATAGTCACACTGACATTTAGATTTACATTTAAAAGTGAGTGGGAAGCCATGTGGTCAGTGTTTCAGAAATCCAACAAATTATTAAAATGAGTTTGAAAAAGGGCACAGAAAGACCAGATAATGCAGATGTCTGCTCAGGATTTCAGTTATTCAGGTCCTCGTAGTCTTAAATGCTTCAGCTGAATCTTTTTTAGGCTCTTAAAGATGTGTCACTTCTTCAAATTAAGCCCAAGAAAAGATCCAAAGATTTTATTGTGTTGTTTATTATTCACCACATGTACAGCACATACAGGAGAGCTTATTGTTTCTTTCTCACTGTAGTATAAAAGAAGAAATGAGAAAAGATAAAAGGACACTCCAGGGCATCTATAAAAAGCGGCAGTAGTGCAAATACAGTAACAGAGATGTACGGCGATATATAATATAGATATAAATATAACTAGAGCAACTTCTGAGATGTACATGGACAGTTGTGCAAATTCGAAAAAAGGCCAATTACACTTAAGTTTTTAAACTGGTAATTAATAAAGCACAATGATAGGTTTTCAATTGCTTTGTTAATCAGAACAACGAGCGTACCACAGATCATGCAGTAGAGAAGACGGGAATGATAAAACGATCGCTATCGTGAACAAAAAAACAACTCAGCGACTGAACTAATTCATGGCGTGTTGCTTCTCTGCTGCAGCCGTTGATAAATTAGCTATGGCTAAATTGTATTTTTCTTGGCTGCAGCATGACCGTTCAATTCCAGAGCAGCTGGAGGACGAGATGATATGTTTATCTTGCAGTGCATGTGCGATGACAAAGACACGGTGTCCACAAAGGAAATGAGGTGTGATGATAGAGAAGGATGAGCTAATTGTGTCGTTGCTGTATATAAAACAGGTGCCTTACACAGTGCAGTCACTGTATTAAATTCTATTTAAATATCATCTGATTTGTGAAATTTGATTTTTTTTAAGTTAGGCTATTTTTTACTTTGCTATAAAAGCTGGTCAAGAGTGACATGTGTTAAATAAAACATTTGCCAAATGCCATTTCTCAATTTATTATTCATTTTGTCAACAGCCTGTGAAGCCAGAGTACTACTATGGGCCTAATTTTGGCTACATTGTGGCCTTCAAGCCCCAAGATGAGCAAGAGTGGAAACGGGTGGCAGTAGCCGATCCCCAGGCCAGGCGTTACATCCACAAAGCCTCTGACATCCCACCTTTGACAGAGTTTCAAGTCAAAGTCAAAGCGTTTAACGTCCAGGGAGAAGGACCCTACAGCCTAACAGCCATCATCTATTCTGCACAAGACGGTGAGCGGTTAAGAGATTCAGCCCTCTCATCTGTAACAGGGAAAAATGTGCTAAAGTGATCTCAAAACAGCATCGCAGATCAACCTGGTTCTGTTTTATTAGTGTCAGAGAATGAGGGATTGCTCAGTCCTGCTAGTCAGTGTGCCACTGTGAAGTAGGATCCTTTTAATATTAGCTCTCATGTATAATAATGAGAAATATTAATACCCCTTGAAAGTGAACCCATCGTCCCCCCTTCTCTTCTCGGTTTCCTTGTTGGGGGATTATTATGATCTACGTAGCATGAACCCGAAAGCTGATAACTCACCCAAAGATGCAAAGCATTTAGCAAGTTATTAGCTTCCACTGACAAGCAGTTGAGATAACCACTAGAAACTCAAGCATGATGGGTGACAGAGATGCTCCTGCTGCCATGGTAACACAATCAGGAAACGGTTGCCTGGTGGGGGTGTATGATTTTTACGGTTACGCCTTCAAAGTGAGCCGTCGCCGGGCAAATCTGTGACCATAGTTGCGTGCAGGCTGGTTGCGCATGCATACAAACCATCTTCCTCAGAGTTTGCCTCTGTTTACAACGTGGCGACAGCATGGCAGTTTAGCATTTTAGGACAGTTTCCTGGCAAGAAAAGACTACACACAGGGTTTAAATGTTCCATAAGTCGTGGAATAGTGTCTGATGGCGGATTAAGAGAAATGCCACTGAGAGAACAAAAAGCAAAAGAAGCCAATAGATACGTATGAAGAAATATAAGCTAATGTTTAGTATAGTAAGTCTGTGTATGTTAAACTAAATATTTAAAAATGTTGGATTGCTTTGTGTTTGATTAAAAAAAGAAAACAATGAATGTAATTTTTTGACATCCTTAAAACATGGGTCTTGTAGTGAATATAAATCTGTTCTCTGGGTTTCTTTTTAGCTCCATCTGAAGCTCCTGCAGTTGTTGAAGCCAGAGCTCTCTCTGCCAAAGCTGCCACTGTGTCCTGGATGCCCCTCTCATATAATAATTTAGATGGATACCAGGTCAGTAGAAACGTTTATGAGGCTTGATCACAGTAGTAGTCATCACTTTAGCTGATTCAAACACCTCCATTTGTGACTGCAAACTTACTTTAAGCACCTCTAAGGAAAACCACAATCAATTTAAATCCATAAAAACAAACATCCATACAAACATATTGCTTTAAATATAAAGACGTGCTTTTCTCCAGCATTTCTCAAAAACTGTTAAACTTATACTTACATTTAATAAGGTTTTCACTTGTACAGAGCGCTTTGAAACCAAGATGGTATCCTTGCAGTCTCACCCATGCGTCTTTGTTTCCCAGGTGAAGTACTGGGAATCTGGTCAAAGTGAAGGGCAGGCCGAGACGATTGCCGTGTCTAGCAGGGAGAACCACACTAAACTAGAAAACCTGAGACCTTACACAGAGTACATTATTGAGGTTCGAGGCTACAACTCTGCAGGATATGGGCCACCCAGCCACCACTTCCGGGTCCTAACCAAGAAACCCCGTATGTTGCTCTTTACAGTAGTTTATCATTAACTAACAGAGAAGTGCTTGGAAAACAGTTCAGTGTTGTGTCTGTAAGAACAGTGCATTCTGCACACAAGATTTGAGCCATTTAAAAATAAACATATTCATGATTGCTTTGTTTTAACTTCACCAGCACCAGACCGAGCCCCCAAAATAATAGCTAAAAAAGTGAAGGGCCAGTCAATAAATATTGCCTGGGAACAAGTGGAACCAATGGCTAATGAGTCCTCAATAGAAGGGTACCGAGTGAGTTTCATCTTTTCATCATTCTTGTTTCATCTCTTAAATAAAAAAAATAGCTGCTGAGACCCTTTTCGTTATTTATTAATATGCATTAAACATATGTGCATACGCAGGTACTATACAGGCCAGAGGGCCAAACCACAGGCACTCTGTACAACACCTACAAGCGAAACATTGATCTTCCCCTACCTCCAAATGGGAACTATGTGGTGGAGGTCCGGGCACACACAGAAGGAGGAGATGGGGCTACGACCACAGTCCAGATCACAGGTAATAAAGTGATTTTGAGTTGATTTAAGATCCCTAGTTTCCTAAGTTGGCTTTTGTGTTTAATTCTGTCAACATGGTGTCTGATTGTGCTTAAATGGAAGAACGTATGTGGCTTAAAATACCTGAAAGAACAAATTTAGAAGAGATAAACATTCCTTCAAATTCCTTTTGAATTGTTATCTTTTAAGATTAAATTACTCTTATTCCATGAAACTAATCACCCATGAAAATTCTATTCCATCACCACCCAGGTTTAGTTTCACTCACAGGAAAAAAATAAGACTTAAGTAATTTGATGACATTTAAAATCCATATTCCTGTGGGGAAAGACACACACTTCATTCCTGACCTGCCAGTTTCTGGTGGGATTACAGGTTCAGAGTATGCAGTAGGTTATCATTTGTCACAGCTAGAGGGTTCCCATGGGCCAGAGCAGAGCTGTCACTTCTGGTTATATACTTTAGATTGGAAAGCTAAGATGGCCCGTGACTAAAGCCTTGATAGCCCGCTGACTGGATCCTCTCTCTGGCTGATGGACTGACGGGGCAGGCCGACTGCATAGAAGAGCTTAAGCTTCTGTAATTGATCTTGATGAGAAGAGGAAACCCCTCCTGTGGTTTTCCTTATCCCTTATCATTCAGTCCAGACCCCACCTGACAGCGTGATTTCACAGACCGGGAAATTTCAGCCGTGAGGGATTTTAAGTGCAGGGCACTGACAAATAGAAGGGCATTTAAGGCATTATCCACACAGATGGGGTATATCACACTTCACACTCCAAACATGGTCTTGAGTTTGATGGTTGAGGATTGGTGGGGAGTACAGTATTTCAGTATTTCCAGATGTTGATAACAACAATAATAATAACGTTCCTGTTCCATCTTCTATGTTTGCAAGTTACCAAAGTGTTGCAGTGGCTTATGAAAGCAAATACTAAGACAAAGACAAAATATATAAAAATATAATTAAAAGCATACTGGTAGGTGTCATTAAGATTACTTACAGTTTATGGACAATGAACAGTTTGATCACCTAGCAGGTTGAAACTGATTTTGCAAACACAACAGTGACACTCAGTGTCTTGGCACGGTTAGGGGTGATGTGCAGTCTCATTGTTGTTGTTGTAGGTTCCAGCTATTGATGAAGGTATACCTACATTTCTCCTTCTCTGTCAGGTGGGGGTGTCTCGGCCGCCCAGTCTCTCAGCGTACTCTCCCTGCTCTTTGTGGCTCTCCTCTGCCTGAACCTCTGAATGTAGCGCCATCTTTGTCTTCACTTCCTGTGAAGGAGACTCCTGCAAGGACTTTAAGCCTCTTTCCACAATCTTTCAGTTCCGCCCTGTAATCTGGGATGCCATGTTCTGGCTCTTTCCTCTGGAATATGTTTGTGGAAACGGACACAGAAATGGAAAAATTGGAAAAAGGACAAAGACATTCCTTATTTATCCACAAAAATGGCCTCTTTGGAGGAGAGTCAAAGGAGTTCTGTCAACTTTAAAAATATGCCTTATATAAATGACTGCACTTATCCTTCACAGCAACTTGTTTTAAAACGTTCTGGAAGTGCAAATGCTGCACTTTTGATAGGCTGGCTGTTTGGTCATTTTAAATCACAACGCTGTTCTTTCTTATTATAAAGATGCTGTATGTTTGGTCTGTGACGTTCTGGAAAATTCTTCCTACAGTGCATTCCATAATATAAGGTAAACAAGTAACTGTGAAGGGTAAGTGTATGAGTTTATAAAAAAATATCTTCATGTGTTTCATGGCTTGCTGGTCGGTGGATTTTTTTTTCTTAAATTAAGCACACCCTCTGTTAACGAGATACAGTCAAATCAAATCTCAACCGCCTGCATCCTTTCAGACGCAGGTAGAGAAATGAGCAGATGATGCCATGCTGAAAAGTAATCAGTAATTGATATTGTTTTACTGTCTAGTATAACAAGGTTTTTTAAAGAGAAGTGGATTGGTTTAACCATGCAATTGCTGCTTACCTCCAAACCGTAACATAAGCTTTACTAATACCTGTGCGCATGTTGATGAAGAGACGATTGAAATGGCTCAGAGTGTTCTGATTCTGGCACATTTATATCCAAATACAGAATCCATTGGAACCAACCCACAGCAGCAGGAAGTGCCAACAACGTCTAAAGGAAGTTTAAAATGTAAAACTGCGGCGAACAGTGTGTGACTGTGATGAAGGCTTTGCAGAAACATTTAGATTGATGTTCAACCGAGACTGAAAGACATCGCCCGTGATCTAAACTAAATCTACTTTGTTTTGACTGTATCATTAGGACCTCAGTGGTACCACCTGGTGCTTTGTAAACGAATGTTGGCATTTTATTTAATGTGATCAGTTTCATTTAATATCTCTCATTTATGGCTTTGAGTGTGAGTCCCTATTAACAGTGAGAGTGAATGGTAGCGACGCTCATGCCCTCCTATAATTGTGCAATGTCTGAATTACCTGTGGCTACTTTATATTTTCTAACAGGATCATTGCATTAGCACCTGTTTTCATTCTCTAAAAATCAGAAGGTAAGCAAAGCCATCCGAGTCAGCTGTAAGAGCTCATCCAAAGCTCACGATGTTATTCTGAATACATTTTTGTCTTTTTATTAACATATGATCAGAGATATATAAACATTGTCATTTTTTTTGTTTTTTAATATTATATTTGTATGTCTCCGCCCAGCTCTGGTTGGACAGTTTCAGAGTTTATTTCTCTCAACTGGAGGAGCAAACGGTACATTTTGAGTTCCTCTGATTTCTCTCTTGTGTGACTGACGTTGGTCATGCTTCTTACATTGTGACGATATCAATGTCCACCACAAAGTGCTTTTTCCTGACTTTTCTTCATGCCACAAAACATAAAAAAAAGAGTTGCCAAATGCATGAATGCCTTGAACTTTGACATTTTTGGAAGAAGCAGCGGCTCAAAATTATAACATGCATGAGATTGGAGAGCAAGTGGTACATTACTTTGCAACACTTCCACATCATAGCGACTTCTCGGCCTCTCGGCTTCATGTGAAACACATTCCATACCTGAGTGGCATCCCTTTACGTCAGAGAAGGAGTAGATCCTAGACTAATATGTTCGTTAGCTGCTAAGCGAGAGAGAAAATCTTAAACTGACTAAAGGAATCTCACTCATTTGAGTTCAGAAGTGGTCCCGCAGTCTGGTACATGCAATGGCTGCGATTTGATAGTATCATTGGTGGCTGTGGCAGCATGTTTGGCTGCCTCCTGGAATTCAGTGCTTCGTTGGACATGAATGGCATATATGAGGGATGAAACTGAAACCTCTCATTGGCTGGACAAGAAACAATAAAAGTGTAGTTAACTATACATTCATATACTGTTCTGCTCTTTTCTTTGTCATTCTTGCAGCAGCTGCTCAGTGAATGCTCATCAACATGCCCCAAAAATGACTTGTACTGCTTTTCAGTTGATTATTTGAAATGATTTACTATTACAGGTCCATAACATGGCATCAAAAAAAGTGTCGTTTTTCAAGTAAAAGTACCACGGATAAATACAAACTCTTTATTTATAGGACAGGCATTTCACAAGGAGGATAGCAGACTTTCAGCTCTAAAATGCTCTATAAAGTAAGAGAATCAAAAGCATCATCTGTCATGTATAGGCATGTTCTTGTCAGTTTCTGTGTGTGTCCCCCTTTTATCTAGAGAAAAAAAAAAAGCTTTTCTTTACAAAAGCTGGTACCAAATATATCAGAGATAGTGTTTCATTCTGGCCTCCATTACAGATAAGGCCTGTTCCACTTTTTCAAGGAGAAACAGCTGTTGGAGTTGTGTGTCCTATCAGGTATTGAGCAGATGAAAAGTAAATTGTTATCACTTCTTTTCTTGGATTAGGTCGAATTCTTTTTGGGGTTTTGGCCATCTTGCTGTTTCACCCAGGGTTCTTAACAGTTTTTTACCCCTGTGAAATCAGAGAGAGAGAGAACAAAAGACAGAGATAACCTTTTTTTCTGCCATGATTTAATGGCTTATCAGTCCAAGCATATGGCCTCTGTGACAGGTGGCCGTGTAACACTTTCCACAAAACACACATACAGCAATTGTTAAAGTCTGGTGCTGTGCTCTAGAGGAGTCCTACTGCTCTTCTAGATCACAGCAGGAATCATTTAAATGTAGCAGCACTTTTTTAAAACAGATTTACACAACAAAGTGCTACTATTTCATTTGCTGAAATGGTGGTGGGAAAAAAAATAAAACGTGCATTTCTGGAGAAAGGTGTGCAGTCCCTGGACAGATTGCACTTTTGCCTTTGTAAATCTACGCAGTTCTTTCACAGCTCGGAAAACACAAAACACACTTTAAAGCGGTGCAACAGCTGACTAGAAACAGAATGCATTGCAGGGAGATCTGAAATGTGATGCTGTGTGAGATGGCTGCTGCATGCCATGCTGCATGGACTAATGTAGTTGTCTATAAACTGCATTGCCAGTGCATCGCACCCCTGAGACTATTTTCACTATTATAGAACTACTGTAGTGTACTAATAAGCAAAGAAAATTAATAGTGGAGGAGGAGCAAACTGATAACTGCAATCATCATTTGGACTGCCTAATTGAAAAGCTGGAGGGAGAGTTAATTGTTTCAGACTATGCGGGATATTGAGCGACCTCTGTTGGAAAAGGTTAGTAACACATGAAATCACATTACAATTAAGAGAAGTTGCACAAAACTGGGAGAAAATACGCAAAATAAAATACCAACATGATGATGAGGCTCACTTATATATGACAGGATAACGAATTGACAAATCAAATAATCAAATAAGATTAAATAACTATTGCGCATCATACATAACTGGTATTAAATTCATTATATCGACTGTGAAGAGAAAAAGTTACAGAAATATCGACCCTGTCCAGAAACAGCAGGAAGTCAGGAGGTTGAAGTTTGCTGTTCACATTTGTCATGTGCTGAAAAAAGTGGCGCAGCCCATCAGCTCAGCGAGAGCAACCCAGATCGCTCAAACTTTTCAGTGCGCGCACGCCTTCATGTGTCCAGACTTGTAAATTGAAATAACTTCGTCCGAGCTCGTTGTTCCGCGTACAAAAGTTGCCCAGGCAAACTATGTGCGCTGATTGCCCGAGTGCTGGTGTGGAGAAGGACCGAGAGAGCCAAGTTTTAACCCCAGGCGGGATGGAGTCGCAAACAAAGCCACATCGCGGTGAAGGTGTTTGTCAGAGAGGATGCGGTCTCCTGCTGTCCGGTCTGGACGTAAGTAAAGGGGAGCACTGCTGTGTGGAGGCGCTCCGCACTGTCGCCGATGCTTTGGAGGAGAGAAGCGTAACTTTGGAACACGAAGCCCGGATAGCGAGGCTCAGGTGGAACAGGAGGGAGCAGTGCCTTTTAGCCCAGGTGTCAACTCTGCAGAACCAGGCTCAACTCGACGCACTCAAGTACCAAAGGAGGCTTAACCAGTACTTGGTGCACATCCGCAGTATTGCAGAACAGTTAGCTGGTTACTGCAAGGTGAGAGGTGATTTCTCTAAGGCTATTTTGTGTAAAAAATGTCATTTATCAGTTGAGAAACACACAACACTGTGGGACTTTTTTTGTTGTTAAATGTGTGTTTGTGTTGTTTTATTTGACTGAATCAGAGTGACTCCAGCCTAGCTGCTGACATGGAGAGCAAGGTATCAGATAATGAGGAAATGGCACAGGGTCAAACCAAAGCACACCAGGTAAGAGAAGCACACTGCCCATAACAGCTTCTCAATCAATGTCATATTCAGGCTTTAAGCCCTTTTGCTGACATGGCCAGTAAATGTGGCTGATTCATTAAAAAAAAAGGAAAAAAAAAAGCTTCACAGCATATAGTGCTTATCCAACGTGCCCAGAGGCAACAGTGCACGTGCTTTTTGAATTATTAAATGTTAAATATCTGGTAGTATCCACTAAGACACTTCTGGTGTTGTTGAGAAAGGATGTGTTTCCTCCTGCTGTCTTTCACCTGCTGCTTCTGCTCAGCTTTAACCCCACAGCAAGTTCATTCTGTGAGTAAATGTTGACTGTGGGATAGCAGTCTGTCTGAAGAATGCTTAAACAGTAGCAGGTATTCTCTCATCACACTTCCTGCTTATTTGTCATGTTTGTGTAGTGGTGTAGTGTGTACTTTAATTTTGTGTAAGTTTATTTACAAAGGCATTGACTTGATCACTTTCATGCACATTTCAGCCAATCATAGCATCCTCTGTATCTTTTAACCTACAGAGAGTAAAACAAATGTAGGCCAGTGTCGAAACTTATCAAAAGAATCACCGAATGACATTTATATTGAGTTGCAAGTGCACTTATTAATGCATTTACAAGCCATTAATATATTAATGTCTATCTCCTAAATAAACGGACTTCCATTTTCCAAGCCGCAAGGTTCAATCTTCAAGTATCTCTTCAGATCTCAAATAAGTCGATCAGTCTGCAGCGAAAAGACTGGAAAGGCTGGAATTTCAATGTTTTGACATTTCCCTTAAAATGAGGTTTGGTTAATTTTCTGGAAGAACGACTGATGGCTTTTTAGAAAAACTAAAAAGCCCACTCTCACTTCTGTCGTCAGCAGTTTGGATTAAATGTTAAATGCCTGTTTTTGTAATGTGTTTTCTCCAGCCTGGGTGTCGTTTTTGTGTAATTGCTCACAACCGTGTCAGTATATAATTGATGAGCTAAACTGCGTGGACACGTTTTGTAACTGCTTCTGCGACTTTGCTGCTACAGAGGTTTATTAAGCCCGTTGCTTCCAAATCTAACATTAAGCTCTTGTTTTTGGTAAGCTCACAAGGTAACCTGAAAGTTTGTGTTATGGCCAGGGACTGTGTTGTGTTTGGGCTGCTGGTGGAGGTGGATGGGTTTAATCGTGGTAATGGTCACGTAAAGTATCTCTCTAATTGCCTGCAGCATGCTCAGAGTGCAACAGACTCACTTTTGATTAATGTGGAAAACTCTCCTCTGCCAGCCCCTGGCAGCAACACAGCATCTATTTTAAGCTCTGTCGTTCTTGTTTTTGTTTAAATACTCCTTTCTAATATGTCTTTTAATATTTATTTATTTTTTTAACAGGTTGTTTGCTTCTTTTTCTTTCCAAATGGATTTTCCAATACTTTGGAGTGCTGGGTTGCTGTTCATAAAACATGGTTTTCAATTTTAGAGGAAATCCACTTTGCTGGAAAAGCGATGGGTCTTCTGTCTGTGTGGACAATGCAGCTGGGCGACTAGTAAACATCCCAGCAGAAGTTATGGCTCGTCAAAGACCTCTTTGTGTGGTTGGAAAGCAGGCCTAATGACACTTTATTGAGCCCCTTTAGTTATGCCTGTCACGTTTTCCATCCTAGAATTGCACACATGTAGTGCTAAAATGGAAAATGTGTTGCAAGTTACTGAAGCAGTGGTTCTCTCATTTCAGACAAAGGAGGTAAAACAAAGCCCTTCTCATTATGAGTCTGGGTAAAAGAAATATGTTTGAAATACATCTTTTATCCTTGATGGGTACATATAGCGTGGCCTGCAAAACTAAGACTAATCAAGATGCGTCTTTTTTCCATTTTTTTTTTAAATTTATAACACTAACTTACATTTTGTTTAATATCTTACTGCTTTACTGACAGGATAAATAAACAGGTATGGGCTGCACAAGTCTGTATGACCCATGTTATCTAAGCATGGTCTGACAATGCTCCAAAAAGCTTATTGAGATATAAAGAATGCTTTTCTTATTTTGGCGATAGTATAATATTGCCAAAAGTGCTCACCAGTCTAAATCATTGAATCCAGATGGTCCAATCACTTCCATAGCCATAGGTGTATAACGTATTCCATAGTCAACTGTTACTGGTATTACAGTATATTTATTTGTATTATGTCAAAGTGGAACGAATAAAGTGATAGTGGATGCTGAGGTGCATCTTGCACAGAGGTCACCAACTTTCTGCAGACTAAATTGGTACATAACTCAGAACTTCATGTGGCCTTCAGATTAGCTCAAGAAGAGAGCATAGAGAGCTTCATGGAATGGGTTTCTCTGGCCAAGCAGCTCCATCACAGCCTTACATCACCGAGTACAATGCAAAGGGCTGGATGTGGTGTAAAGCATGCCGCCACTGGACTCTATAGCAGCGAGACATGTTCTCTGTAGTGACGAATCACACTTGTCTAACTGACCAAGTCTGGTTTGGTAGTTGCCAGGGTAACGCTACTCGTCTGACTGCACTGGGTTAAGTGTAAAGTTTGGTGGAGGGAGGATTATGGTGTGGAGTTTGAGTTGAGTTGAGCTCTGCAATTTAGTGAAAGGAACTCTTAATGCTTTAGCACCAAGACATTTTTTGGACATTTCATGCTCCCAACTTTGTGGTGACAGTTTGGGGTTGGCCCCTTCCTGTTCCAACATGACTGCACACCAGTGCTCAAAGAAAGGTGCATAAAGACATGGATGAGCAATATTGGTGTGGAAGAACTTGACAGGCCTGCACAGAGTCCTAACCTCAATACGATAAAAAAACCTTTGGGATGAATTAGAGCGAAGACTGCGAGCCAGGCCTTCTTGTCCAACATCAGTGACATCTTTTTAAACCCTATGGAATAAGGATGGCATGTCACTTTCTTGTTAAGTTTGTTATTTCTCAATTGTTTCACTTAAATTAAAAGTTAGTATTTTGAGTAGTAAGTTGATTCAGATTTTCAGATGGCGTTGTAATTGGAAACTTTCTCTGTTCTTATCTAAACCTCAAGTAAATGTAACTGGTGATAACTAATGCAAGATTAAATGCTGGTTTCACTTCATTATAATGTGGAAAGCGAAGCCTAGATTGCAGCTTTTATGAAAATAATCTTTCAGTAATGAGGGAGACTTTTGTAATGTAAAATACTCAGATGCCAGTTTTTCTTGGTCAGTGATCCTGATCATTCCTGCAGACAAGAGCTTGCCGATTTGTTCAGTATTGTATTTGAAAGAAACAAAGGAAGAAAGAGGAGAGAAAAAACATTTGTGAGGTGGCACTGGATGGCGGTTGCATTTTTCCATGCAACTCTGAGATGAACTGATCTATTCCAACTGATTGTGTGCTCACTGGCCTAACACTGAATCCAGTCGGTGACTTTGAGTCAGGTTGACAGTTTTGCTATGTTGAAAAGGGATAATGGAAGTAAGGCACGACACTGAAACGGCAGCAGGATTAGTCAGCATTACAAAAACACAGCAACATTCATTTCCCCATGAAATTTGCCCCATGCTTGTGTAAAGCCAGATAAACATACAAATGAAACCACAGCTGAGGTACAGTAAAACAGTCCCACCATTCCTCCTGTCTCAAACCAGGACCCTCAGATCTACACTTTTGACCAATACTGTGCCCGTGACATTTCAGGGAAGGCTTTTTTTCTTTTTCTTGAAGTCCTTTTAAACTGGTTAAGAGTGGGAGTGCAGTGGCCTCAAGAGATCCGGCTAATTCTCCTTTTTGTTTATACTAAGAGAAAAGGGCAAAAAGAGCAAAAGAATGGAGAGTACACAACTTGAGTATCAGTGTCATCAAAATCCCGTCTTGCGTGACAGCAGGGAGACGAAAGCAGTTCAGTCTGTTTGCTTGCATAACAAAAGATGATAAGATTGCTTCACAATAAGAGAAAAATCTACTTTCATGTCAGTTTAACTTTAATTTTTTTGTGTCTATTTTGCATTCCCAAATAAGGTGCTAAATGAGTGAATGCCTTTTTTCCTTGGAAGTAAAACTGCTGGCTGGGTTGAACGAAAAACTACCTGAGAAATATAGAAAAAACACATTTTTGTATGTCGCAATGGCAGACGTCTGATGGTGACATTGGTTGGGCCAACAGTTTTACCCATGTTTTTACTGCATGTCTAGACAGTTTTATAATCTCCTTGTGCTCCAATTCCCAAAAGACTTTGCCCAAACAGGAAAAACTGGCGGAAAATGCCTTTATTCAGAGAAAATAGCTTACTTATTGGTTTATAACTTCTTCACTTAAAGGTGGCAGATTTAGAAAACTTGGGCTTGGCTGATACAGATATTGAGTCAATCAATCTTTTCAAGTACTGCATAGAAGTAGTGGAAATGTAGGACGCCATGTTTTGTATGCTTCAGCCCTCTTGAGTTTTTTTTCTTTCCCCGTACCTGTTCTGCTCTGTTTGGTATGCCATGTACCCAGAATTTATACCACTTAAAGTGTTTGTTCTTCTGCTGTGAGAAAGAGGGACCGCCCTGTTCACCATTTCCTATTTCCTGTCCAATTTGACAGACACACACCAACTTTTGTGCTAAACAAAATATTGTTTTGGATTAATTTCAAATTTTCTGCTTGTAGATATTTGACATAGATAAGCGCTTAGTTCTTGCTTAATGTCGTAGTCTGACTTCTCTGCATATTTATATGAAATTCTGTTAATTGATGGAATTTGCTGTGTTTTCTTAGGTGTTGGTTTGGCAACTGAGATGTTTTTCCAAAACTGTGAGGCAGATATTGAGATTAGAATATTCCAGATTCCAAGGGTGTGTATGTAGACCCAACCAAAAACTGTGAGTGTAAAACATTTTGTGTGTGCTTGTGTGCATAGTTTATTTTAGCTGTCTGGGTCTGTTGTTTTAAGCAGGAGGTGTGAAAAAGAAAACCTTCTGCTAAAGACCACCACGCTGCTAAGAAGGGGCACTATGGGTAGCTTGTGCCTACCTGCTGAAAGGGGCCCTTTTTAAATGTCGGTGAGATGTTGGAGAGCCTGGTCTGTGGGTACAGCTGTTTTATTTTTACACCTTAATGTCCTTTTTGATTATGAAGCCTTGATGAAAGTTACGATGGTCAGTTTTCTGTTGGCATTTTATTTATACTTGACCTCAGCTGTCAGATTGTGGTAGGCAAATCAGCAAAACAACAGTGAGGATGAAGAAGGATGCTTTTTAACATCTTAGTAAAATATCTGAGAAAGGCTATTTATTTTAGTAAAATATTTAAATATTAGCGGCTGTTTAGAAAATTAAAAGAATAAATTAAAGCCCCCAAAGTAATCAGGAATGAAAAACATGTTGTTTTTTTTTATTTAAACTTTTTTTGAGGGACTGAGGTTTTTGCCTATCAGGTGTGCAGATTTCATATGTACTGTAGCTTTGCTCTCAGCTGTACCACAGGAAGCACACAGTGACTGGAGTGATTGATCATTTCATTCATCCTGAAGGGAGAGCACTTGGCTTTGCTCACACTTTAATGACTGTAAACCGTAGGCTGTATAAGTTCAGGATGCAGCAGCCAACATCTGGAAAAGAGCCTTGTGTCAAAGAGACTGTAAACTAGGAAGCTGAAAAGAAACTGATGAAATTTCCAGGTCGCTTCCCACTGGGGTGTTTGAAAAATGACTTTCATGCACCAGTGCTTACTTACAGTCATTACATGTGCAAACAAACACGTGCAGTACAAATACACATCCTGGTTTTGACACACTCAGATCTACATATCTGTGCCTCCTACTTCACTTGCCATTGATGCCACGAAACCCTTTGTACACAACAGCTCTCGTGCAACCAAGCAGTCGAGAAAATTGCTCGACGTGAAGCTGATTCAACCACTGAGCATCTGTGGTCAAATCCTAATTCGGTCGCCCCCTCTGTTCCCATCTTTAACATCACTGGGGGGTTTGGTTAGTCAGTTACCTGATGCCTTTTGAACTCACACAGAACCACTGATTTCCTGGAGACTTGATAAACATGTGGCTTAACCACATGTAACTGCAGCTGTTATAGGGAGACTACACTGAAAGCTTTGAGTCAGCATCGTGCTTTTGTGTGCACAAACAGCTGTGTGTGTGTACATACACATACTCGCTGCAGTGGTCACTCTTGCATCATGGTTCTCTGCAAAGGTTGTAAGGAGAGTGTAATGAGGTAATGTTGTGGTTATACCTGGGGGCAAAATTGGAGCCTACCACTGCTGAATTCATTACAGATGAACCCAGTGTTTGAAAGGCCTCTGTGGATTGTCCTCGACCGTGCATTATGGCTTTTATAAGACAAGATCACAGCATCACCTCTGGCCTTTCACTGGACATGCATCATATTCTCAAAGCCTCCTGCAGACTTTGTGCTGCACATTGATGCGCAAACTGAATTAAGACTGCCTCTGCTTTTGTCAGCAGGAGGATTAAGGCTTAATTACATCTGGGCAGAGGCTTCATAGTCAGAGAACCAACAGTACAAGGGAAGACCAGTGCGGTACATTAGGAAGGTGTTGAGGAATGGGATATAAGCTTGTGTAATATGCCAGGTGCGTTCGGGGTATTAGCAAACACTGGCATGGCACTGTGCGCCTGCCAAGATGAGGGATCAAAACAAAACTACCCTTTGGAGTCCCGGCTTTCATTCCATTTTGAAGGCCAACACTCGCCTGTGTCGGATACAAAAACAGTGAAACGTTTTGTTTTAAAGCTGCACACACATCAGCATATTAGATTTTTTTTTCTTTTAGATATGCACACACATACACATAAGCTCAACAACGCAGATGACACACAAACTAACACACACGGGCACAGACAGACAGATCATAAAGACGTTTTACTTAAATAGCTTTTGTTTGACCTCTGAGCAGCCAAAATAACAATCACAGCTCATTATTGTGTACCTCACAAAAAACCCAATGCTACTCTTCCAGAAATCTTACCCCGTAAAAAGATGGATTTGTTCGATCTTTTCCAGCTTAAGAACTTGGTTTATCACATTTTTACAGAAAATAAGACTTTAAACAGTTACAATAGAGAAGGTTTGCAGAGAACACCAGTCTAAAGTCTTTTCTGATTACAGTGAGTGAGTAGCTTCTTTCAGTAATAGCCAGAAATTGGTGTTTGCTCGCTGTAGCGCGACCTCTTAGGAACTAGTTAGTGACAGGCTTAGCGTGTTACTTTTTGCAGCCAGATAGAGCAGTCTAATTCTATTCCAATCATTGCCTTCATGTTGCTGCTGAAACAGAGGGAGGTTTTTAATTAGCTAAATGGACTTGGAGAGAAATTGACTATAAATATTCATTATGATTGCTGTTGTCCCGCAGATAAAGCAGGAGTTTTAATCCTGATAGTTTCACCATCTAGAAAGCAGAGTGATTCTTTCAAGCAGATCTTTTTCAGTGTTCTTTTTTTCACAAAAAGATAATTGAAATCATGAGCGTTATGTAGTCATTTCATAGCCAATGACCACATCATCGGTGCAGTTATAGTTATTATAGATCATCATGTGGGCTCATTGAGTTCCACTTGTGGAAGATTTCATTTTAGATCCTAATTTAAGACTTTTGTACAGTTGATCAAGTGGGGCCGCATTCCATAAGATGACTTCTTATGTTCATATTTATATTGTTTGGCAAAATGTTAGCATTTATATCAAAAGGGATATTACAACAAATATCACAAGTGTTTATACGTAAGAACAAATGAGAGTGGGGGGTTTGACATGTGTGTACGATTTAAAATTTGCAGGGTGTGCTCACAGAGCAGCCCACATACGTCAGTGTTTCTTTGCTTCATTTCCTGCTAATTGATCTCCACCGTGTAGGGAAGGAGGCTGATACCAATCTGCATGTGCGTGTGTGTTTGTGTAACTGCTGCCGATAGTGAGCCAGATATATTCGACCACAGTACAAAACTGGTGGTGCTGAGTCAGCATGTTGAGGTCACAGCACTGGTGTTGGTACCAGACCTCCATCTGGTTGTGCTAACAAAGAGGCACGCTTATCACTCACTACATCTGATAGTATCTCGGGGCTCCAGATTGGAGTTGGCTTCGCCGCCGGTTGTCCGCATTGAGAACACATTGTTTGTGTACGTCATGCGTTTCTCATTATCAGGGGCCCTTGATTGGCAGATTAAGCAAAAGCATGCACCGTGTTGGACAAGTCGACAGCTGAATGCAGTGTAGGAAGCGTAACAGCATGATCTAACCAGCAGATGGCAGGAAGCACACACGTGTACGCTGTGTCTCATGGTTATTGGCAAACCCGCACAGATGTTGGTAGTGCTCCCGATTTGCAGTTTTTAATCTCATTAAGATAGATTGCTTCATGTGAATGATTGATGTTTGGCTGCACATGTGACAGCTGTGTGTGTCTGATTCGCACAGCTCTTCCTCGCCAAGTGCTGTCATCAGCAACAGTCAAAAGTCATTATAAATAATACTCTGAAATTCTTCTAAATTATGCATACACTTTAGACATGTTTAAAAAATGTACTGTTTTTAATCTTGAACTGTGTCTGTGCATACGTGCTATGCAGAAGATCTCCATCTCTCCAGTACTTGAAAGGATTTGGTGCTGCTGTGCTCTCTTTCTCTCTCTCTCTCAATTCTAATCTTTCTCCCAGTATGACTCATCTAAGCTGTGGACTCTGCTTCTCTTCTGTGCATTCGTATCAAGTGGATCATATGGCCCCTCACGTAACTGCACGCTACCTTGCCTTTTGTGTTACATATCTCACAGGGTGGGTGTAGACACAGAAGTGGAATAGGATCTCTGCATAAACATGTGGTATAGACAGCTGAACGAAACACTTTTGAGGTTTAGATTTTGACTTGTTTAACAACTTTTACTGCCTACAGTGACACGCCGGAGGGACCCGAGGACAGACTCGCTTGTTGTTCTCCCCATTAGCTTGAACCAGTTGTTGATTAAGTTTCAATAGAGTCTCACTAGTTAGTTTCCTCCCACTAGCCTCCTAATGAATGCCGGGGATGATTTGGCTACGATTGTCTTCCCTCATCACTGCAAATGACTGTTGAATACTGCTGCATTGTAAAATCAATAGCCTTGGACTATCAGAGCCCTGAACAGTCACAGATTACTGATGAGGGTGATTTGAGGTGTTTAGCTGTGAATGTGAGTGTGTTTTGGCTGCATATGTGTGTAGACGGAGGGAAATGCAGAACGACAAAGAAGGCGCGCGCGTGTGTGAGAAGAGAAAAGAAACAAAAGAAAAGATGAAAACCAAGAAATATTGATCGTATCTATTTTTGTTCACACGCCTGATTGTTTCCTTTGAGATAATGCCTTGGAAGTAGACAAAATCTCCATCTATACAAATGACAGAAATTTCCTCTTCCCAACAGAGGGAGGGCTAAAATCGATGTCAGCTAGCAATCTGTGGCTAATCAAAGTGAATAGTTGGCCCCCTGTTGCAGACAGCAGCTTTAGTCCTTATTGTTTTTAAGCCTGTTTAATTGGCTCTGGGTTCCACATGCTGACAACGAATGGTGAGACAATGTTTTTGTTCATTTTAAGAGAATTTATTAAGCGTTTGTTTCTCATCCTCATCCAGTAGCGTACTGAGCGATTGTGTAATTTGGTATTCTCTTTGTCTTGACTCAGCTGCCTTTGGACGGGCAACTTGCTGTTCTTTGCTGCGGCGCAGGCAGTGTGATT
This sequence comes from Aulonocara stuartgranti, assembly GCF_965226115.1. Lineage (NCBI taxonomy): Eukaryota > Metazoa > Chordata > Actinopteri > Cichliformes > Cichlidae > Aulonocara > Aulonocara stuartgranti. The sequence continues at coordinate 52,296,667 of NC_138945.1, read as the reverse complement.
CATCATTTTGGTACTGTGGTCTTGGAATTTTTATTCCATTTTCAGCCTCTTTTTTTGTGTGCTTTACATAGCTACATTATTTCAAAGGTCTTTCCATCTTATCAATGTGTATGTTTGTACACAACCAAAGGCCATAAATCAAAGCTGCATTTGCACTCTGCATAATGTATCTCATCTCATAATAATAAAGGAGGCTTCTATCAAATGTGGGCCAACCATGAGTGCCACAGAGCCGGGTACATTAGCTGTGGACGGCTGGTGATAAATCAGGCATTCACAGAGAGGATTGCCTGGCACAGGGAGCTCCCTTCAGAGGCCTCCCGGAGCTGTGCCATACGGTGAGGCAAGGCATTCAGAATCCCCTCCTTACCCGGTACCACAGGTCTCCAGGGTAGCTTTTAATCGCCACAAATGGGCGGCAATAACAACTGGCTATATTTTACGTTCTGTCCGATAGTTACGGCCTCCTGTAGCTTTTACGACAAGGAGATGTCAGGTTCCTGCCATAATTGGCTCTTCTATGGGGATTTTATGACTATGTTTACTTTGTGAGGATGACTATGGGATGCAGTGCTGTCTTAAGGGCCCGCTGGGTTTGGCTGGTTGATGTACTTTCCATTTGTTGCTACGTACAGTGAGGGTGTCTAATGGTCAGACACTGTATTGTCTCCTGATTGATGTATGTAAGGCTGAGGCCAGGGTGGTTGGAGTTATCTGAGCCCAACTCTGACCATCTTACTTTACATCCTTAGAGTCAGGGAGCAGGGAGCAGGGAGACCTGCTGCTGTCACTGTGCTGATGGATGGCTGCGATCTGGGCCAATCTGGGTCTATTCTCATACATTTCCATCCAGCCATAAGTGCTGGGGGAGGGTTTTTGCTCAATTCATTGGATTAAAGCAGCGAGCGAAGTGTAAGTAACCTCTTTAGTTGTCTTTAACCAGGCAAACTTGTAGTTTATCCTCCCAGTACGTTTCTGTCACAATGCAAGGCTCCTACAACCCACAGCAAAGCACCCTCACATCTCCTGGTGTGTTGTAATAATTCTTACACTCGGGGCTGACCTGCTGTGCATGGAAGCACGATGTTCTCATCAACAGATGAGAAACCATTAAACGTAATCTCCTCGTATGGAGAAAATTGCAATGCATCTCTCAGCCCAATGAGGCATGGCAGAATTATCTTTGTCTCCTGTTTTTGCCTTCCTTGTTTGATGTTAAAGTATGATGAGGTGATAAGAGGATATCCTCAAATGCAGACCGCACCACGACCCCCGCACATTAAGTCTCAAAAGTGAGCCAAGTCATTATCTTGCATTTCCTTTAATCTTACCTCTTGTCAGTGGCAGCATTTGAGCCCAAAATGAGGGCTCAGCGTTGGTCACACGGAACAACTAAAATCGAATTATCTGCAGTGTGAGCGAATGCACTGAATGACTTATTTGCTTTGCAGCTAATGTCATGATGGTGGTTGGGGCAGGTTTGTGGCATGTTATTAACTAACGTGTTACTCATGTCGAAGTACTTGGAAATCATTTCAGAAAAAAAATGTTCAAAATGCTGCCTTGAAGCTTTAATCGTAGAACAACTAATGCTTTGTCAGTCTGCATATCTGAAAATGTATTTTCATAGATTTGCAATATTCCAGTTCAGTCTGCATGCAGAAGATAGTGATTCAAAATACCCAGTGTAGTGTTGCTTTGCTGAGGATGCTCTAGGAGCTGACTTATGTGAACTTAGTGTAAACAAGCAATAAGAGCATACCAGCAGGAAAAGTGAAGGACTATCAAACGCAGCTTTTGAAGACATAATATTATGCAATTAGATATGTAATTTAATTATGGCTTCAATGGTTTAATGTTGAGAAAACACATTTGTCCCCCTATATATTTCTGCAGCATCTCTGCTTTTTGTTATACTCCTTGAGAAGGAACAGTGTTGCGATTTTTCTTATTTACACCAAGGTTTATACTGTCAGGCCTTACTGTCAGTGTGAGCAGGTTAGAAAGAAAATTGCATCCTATTGTGAAAAACCCAACAGTATAGAAATCTGTACCAGTTACCAGTTTAAAAAAAACCCCAAACAAAACACAATGATCCTGCTGTCACAGGTTACACACCGTGCAGCTTTCTAAGCTTTGGTGGTTCCACAGTCTACGAGGAGCACCTGTGAGAGCAGCAGCTGGTCACTTTGGAAGCAGATCATATGTCAGTACATGAGGAGAGGATTGCCATTAGTCACTTTTCAATCACTGCTCTGCTTTCTTAATGGGCTATAATGTACTTGCTCGGTCAGGTAAGAGCCACCTATCATATCACTGTGGTGCTGTTTTTTTTTTTATTGATGCCGAATTCTTGCAAATATAAGAATAAAGTAAATGTGAGAACCAGATATTTTTGGAGAACTCTGGTCTACATAAAGTCTGTTGTCTGTCTGTCACTGTATCTTGTCAGCATGAGGTAGCTTTAACATTTCTCATTTATATCCTTATTTTCATTAATATAATAATGTCTCATAACATTATTATCTATTTGTAGCTATTTGTGCAGTCACAAGGTCAGTCTCAAAGACAAACAGTTGTTTTTTCATGGTTGAACCTTATTATTTATTTATTTACTGTTGGTGACCACTTTTACTGATGAGCTGGTTCAGTGCCCATTCGAGGAACCTTCCTTTTTCCTTCCATTTATTCACATTTTTGTTTTTTTGCTTCAGTGAGCCTTCACCAAACATGGCTCTGCACTTCCCTCTGATGTGTAGTATTGTAGTGCTTTGGTAACCGCACAGTCCCACAACATCGCATTCATTATTTATAGTGATAAATATCCATGACATTGAAGGAAACGTGTGTGTGTGTGTGTGTGTGTGTGTGTGTAACAGAATGCTCTTGGCTTGTCAACAAGAGCAGACAGCACATTGTTCTACAAGTGGTTGTAGGAGTCTGTGTGTTCGTGCACGTGTGTTTGTGCGTGCCGTAATGAAAGTGTAAAAATGAGCCACAGCAGTCGCCCTTTTGTCTTCTCAGCTCCCTGCACCCGCTTCCTGCATGACACCATCAGACTGACACACTCCTTTGTGCTTTATAGCACACAGCTGGCTATCAGTGACATGTGCATGTATTTACCCTTGTGCATGTCTGATTGTGTCTGCGTGTGGCCACATGCTGTGCTGTGCCACTGCTGCACCTGTTTCATGTTTCTTATCATGCTCATCATTTCACAAAGCCTTACAGGCCTTAGCACGTGAGACATAAACACACACTCACCCACCTCGATGAATAATTAAGAAGGTGCCATGTAGATAAGAGGCCAGTGTACCTCAGAGCGCCAAACACGCTCGGATTAAACGCTTTTTGTTTCCTCCGCCATGTGTTTGACTTCTCGTCTGCAAGTTCTGTCAACGTTCACACACACACACACACACACACACACAATTTGACATGAGTAACTGCGAAAGGTTGAATTTAAGGGGCCTGTTCACTCATGTTATATAGTGTTTGGGTTTATTTGTCCAAGTTTTGAGAAATCAGCCTCTTTGATGTTTTACCCCTCCCACCCAAATCTATTCTAGGGCAATAAGACTTTTTTGGATTCTCAGCATAAAAAGAAGATATCTAAAAAATTCAGTAGTAACACCTCTTGCGTCTGTGCAATCCAAACATCTAGCTGCTGTCAACAGTTTTCACTTCCTGTCAAACTCCTTGGAAAACAAGCTAGTACTAAAGTTTTCATGATTTTGTGTTAGCTTTGGGTAAACCCACCCTCTTTTTTTCCTTTGTCTTTTTTTTAGTTAAAGCACCTAATAAAACGATTCCCCTAATCCCATACCATAAAATGCGTAATTACAATAATAAATGCAAAGCTGCTGTGCCGAGGCCAAAAAACATTTCAGAGGAATTATCAGTGTGTTTGCATTTCTAGGTCTAGCATGTCGTCAGTGTGTAATTGAGGATGCTGTTATCATGGCAGTCAGAGCACTGAGAGCCATTAACAGGCCAGTCTTTAATGACATTCTGTATTATGGATGCCTTGTGCGTACAGTTTCATCAGAGGTCATAAACACTGGCCAAGTCAGCAAACTCCACTCATTAAGAGACATTTAAATGTGATTATTTATTGATGCCTCTTTTGATCTATTGTCCCGGCTGCAGTGATGTAAGTTTTTATTTTTCATGTCATGAGGCCTGGTTGCTGAGATTGCCCAGGTTAACAGCTGTATTAACTAATGCAATTAATGTGGTCTTAAAAAGGATGAAGGGAGAAGAAATAAAAATGGCGAAGGCATGCTTTAATAAGCGTTCCAACAAGTCTCGCATGCAAAACCCTTCAGTGGGAATTTTCCATATTTTGGAAAAGGTTTTGTTCAGTTCAGTTCAGTTCATTTTTATTTCAAACATTTCAAACATGTGCCTTCACAATCATTAAAAAAATATCATTCCATTATTTGTTTGAAAAGGAGTAGGCTGAAGTATTTACTTATTTGTCCCTACCCCCTCAAGTTTTACCTCTCATTCATTTATTTATTTATTTTTTGTCTTTGTTCAATTTAGACAAACCCAAATATGGTGAGAGGTGAGACTTCAGTACTTTCTAGAAAGTGTGTTGTGGGGGAACTAATGAAAGGACTTAAAAAATCAACACACATTTGATTAGATTTGTAACAAATAGCTAATTTCATGGACCATGTAAAGTTTTATTGGCCATTTTATGGGATGCGTTCATGGAGTGCCAACACAGTTCGCCTGTTTGACATTTCCTGCAGCCAGGATGATAAAGCTGTTGAACCGACACGTTTTATGAAAGACGTTTTTGCTCACTTACGATTTTATTAGACTACAAAAAGCCACAGACCTGCTCGTGTAGCCGCAAAGGGCCGTGAACTAGCTGAGGAAGAGTCATTAAGAGTTCAAGCGCTATCAAGGGAATAAATTAGACCGCTTTCTGAGAAGCGCTCTGATTCCCACAGAACTGTCACACTTGTTTTAATGCCAAAGTCCTACCCTGTCAATGGTATTATATGTGGACTAAGACATTCTTGCTGAGAGCGACATGTCTTTAGTAAAATCATATTTATCTGGTGTCAGTAGTTGTTGGTGTAAAGTTTTTATTATCTTTTTTTTTTTCCCATCTGTGGCTATTTAGACATAAGCCAACACAGTCCAACGACAAGAGCGAGGGTGCTGCTGCATTAATTCTTCAGTGTGATTATGGACACCCCCTCTTCAGCCTTGCTAACACACAAATCAGTGAGCATTCTTCAGCGTTTGGCTGTAGGATGTTTTCATTCCTGTTTAGCCAGTTCCATTGATTAAAGGAGCGGTGTAGTGTTGCAGCACTGAATGATCTGCAGTGCTTTGTACTATAAAGTATACACAGTTATGCCTTTATAGGCCCTATTTGAACCTTTATATAATATTTATTTAATATAATTTTCTAGCAGATTTTCATAAAAAAATTTATCCCCATTTATTTAGCTGAATCTACAAAAATACCAAAGATAACACAGTATAACGTATAGAATAGTATTTTTACGCCAACTACATGTTTTTCTACATTTAACATATTTTGGCATGGTCTCTTTGAAAATTTAGCAAAGCTGGATAAGTGGAGGACAAAATAAAATGCTATCTACAGCAGATGAAGCATATCTGAAAGGGCTGTCCTTAAGAAATAGGAAATAAACACGCAAAGCTCTGACACTGGACCTGAGAGACTCATGTGGCCCTTCAGTTGATCCATCTACTATTCAGTGAAGCTTCATCTGAATTGGCCTCAGTGGAAGGGTGGCTGTCGAGAAGCTGTTCTTAAGGAAGAGAAATGGGGAGAAAAGGCTGAGGTATACCAAATTACAAAAGAACTGGACTGAAAATCAGCAGCAACAAATGTGATTGGAGTGATCAATCCACATTTGAAATTTCAACATTGTTGAAGTAGAGTGGGATCATCAGGACAGAGAACGGAACAAAAAAAAACATTCAAAAAGCCTGGAGAACTATTCCTGATGACTACTTAGTCGTGTAATGACAAGAAAGCCTCCTAAGAGAGCTCAGGCTGTATGGAAGATTAAAAATGGTCATACCAAATATTGACTTTCAAGATCATTAGAAGTGTGTATCTTTTGCCTTTTATACTGTATTTCTATGTATTCTTGCACACGCTTCAATAAATCATTGCAGCTATTTCTTATTTTCCTTCTAATATATAAAGAAATGAGGGGTGACCCAAGACTTGGATTTGACCTTTAACCAGCAGTGTAGAAATGCACCAAGATGGATAGTAACTTGAGGGACACATTAAAACTCCTTCTTCTCCTAACTTAGCTCTTAAAATATCCATTCATCCACAAGCGAGCAGCATTTCCCAATTAAAATTATTAGAATTTAATTTCTTTGGACCATGAATATCTGTTAAAAAACAAACAAAAACCCCCAACAAAAAACAACAACAACAACAACAAAAAAATCCACCCAAAAACTGACAAGATATTTTGGTCTGCACCAAAGTGTTGGATCATTCAGTTATGTTGAGAACCACACACATGTCTAAATGCAACATGAATAAGCACAAGACAAAGATAAGTGTTTATGTTAGCGTCAGCAGAGCATTCCCGCTGTTTGTGAAGGTGCTGGGGGACCAGATCAACTGAGACCAAACAGTGAAGGCCTGCTGGATCGAAAATTAGATAAGGGCCTTCGGGAGGATGCATGCCTGGCTCTACATTCTTAGATGTGTGACTACACTGTTATCAGAAAAACAAGCACAGGTAATCAGAAACACAGTAGGGGAGGCAGCACCTCAGTGTGTATAAATGCTCACTGGTGGAATATTTTAAGCAAAATGCATTTTTCTCATAAATGATGGTTGGGGTTGCATGAAGAGTGTTTAGAATTATTGTTACTCCTTGAGAGGATTTGGACAGAGAGGCATCTCTGATTTTATATATCATACACTCCCCCACCTCCACTTTGTGATAGTGTATATATCATAATGGCCAGCAGCAGTAGCAAGTCTGTTTTTAGACAGCTCAATATATCCGTGTTATCTCTATCAAGGTTAAATAAGCAATCAAATCAATCAAAAAGCAATCTATCAAAGAAAAAAAAATGGGGGGGGGGAAACCTAAGCCTGATTGGAGAGCTGCAATTTTTCAAACGAGCATCACATTCACAGGCTATATATTGCACAAACAATTTCTTATCTGGCATTAAGCATGAATAGATGTGGGGCTGGGGCTCTTGTCGAGGATCAGGAGGGGTCTAACTGATTATAGGTGGATCTAGAGGGATTGGTCTGCCTTAGTAGATAAAAGAGGTTGGCAATACAGAGACAGGCTCCATTCATCAGACGCAGAGGTGGCACGTCAGCCACTTTTGTACAGCACTGCAGGCTGACGGATGGCTCTGCTGCTGACATAAAGACATCTGAGGGGCTGTCATTATCAACGTGGTTCTGTAGCCAACAGGAGAGGACAGTGGCTAATCAAAATCAATGGTAGCAGGTAGCCAGAGTGAAACCGAGGAAGCAGACACTGAAATTAACCTTGACACGGCAGCAAGTTAGTCGAAAGTTTGCAGCCAGAGTTTGTCTAAAACAGTAAATTTCATTAGCAGCCTATCAAAGCAAGAAATCAAGACCGGAAGCTCATTCTGGGGATTTATTTTTTTGTGTGTGTGCACAATGTTGTACATTTAGCTCCGCAGAAGTTAAATAATGGAAAATACTAAGGATGTTATGTTTGAATTCTTTTTAATTAGGCTTTCAGTGGAAGCGAGTGCCCATTTGCCATCTGTGGATTTGGTGGATCATTACCTTACTGTTGCCAGGTTTTGTCATAAGTCTGAATAGAGACATAGCTGTTCAGAATTCTTCACATGGGATAGTCTTAATGCTCTGTCTAATTGAGATGGATATGTTTTTAATGACTGGGATTCATTTGGTTGTTGGCTGAAGTGATGGTGTGCAGGGACAGAGAAAAAGAGAGCGGAGAGCATGCCGCGCTAATAAGGATACTGTGGCCAAAGGTTACTGTTGAAGCTCATATTTGTATTTCACTTGATTTCTGTGGCTGAGTCAGAGACCATTTCTTCTTCTTTTTAATGGGGTAGCAGTAATTGCATGTCTAATGGAGGTTCACTCTATTGCCTGTTAGCTTGGCAGCAGTGGCTTGCTGCTCATTTATAAAGCGAAGGGAGGGCAGGGGTGTTCATAGTTAGAAAGTCATGACATTAGCAGCAATTTTAACTGTATACTGCTTAATAGAGGGCTAACACTACTTGTTATTGACAGCTTTGGATGCCCAAGAGTATTGCTCCCGCTTATTTAGGGACATGCACATAGCTCCAATTGAGGATTAGAAGATAAACATAATTAATCCTTGATGGTTCAATAATTTGCAGGATCTGTGTTGACAGTATCTCGCCCGGTCCGAGGCTTCAAATATCTACCGAGTGTGAGCTGTTGTATGATCAATGTGCTGTTTAGAGCCAGCTGGAAAAACCACCACAAAATGGGTTTGATTTTTTTTTAGGGATGCCATAATTGTGACCTGCAGAGAAATGGTGAACACACAACATATGGCTGTGCTCTGACCGATAGACCGGCACATCAAGTGTGTCACAGTGCCTCATGTACCACAAGAGATATGAGAGTGTGACGGCTGCAGATCATTAGGATCCCACAGCTGGGAGAATAGCCTTCAGTCAAACATTTATCTCTTGTCGTAGGCACCACAGTCGAAAAGTCTTTGTTCGCCCTTAGTGCACCTGATGGAAGCCATTCCTTTTCCGTGTCCTCTAAAATCCATGTAAGGAACGACTCTGTCAACCTTTCTTCATCTCTCACTGTGTAGAAGAGAAATACACTTTCACCTTGGCTAGTTTCAAAATGATCTAATTTCTCTTAAAAACATTACACCCTAGCCTCATCGGAGATGCGCATATCCTGTCACTTTACTCCCCGGCCGTCACATCTTTCTCCTCTTTCTCACAAACGACCAGTCAATTAGCCGTCTTATCTGGAGTCTGGGGCTTAACCTGAGCTAGTGAGGAGACGAAAGTTGGCCATCATTTCACCAGACCTTGTTTCAAATGGTGTCACATCTTCCACACCCGACCCTGTAAGCTGATAGAAGCGTTACTAAGAAACATCAGAATTAATTTAAGACGGGACTGTTTCATTTTAAAGCCCTTGGAGAAATAATGGTTGACTTCAGTGAATATGTCATTGGGCTTCCCTTTATTCTTATGGATGGAAGCAATGTTGTGAAGGTCTATAATAAGGATAACTAGTTACTTAGTTCAACTATGCAAGATTAGTGCATTTTGTTTAAATGCTTCTTTTAAATTACTTTGAAATATGTTATTTAAGGACAAAAGGCAGTTTACTTAAATTGTTACTTATTCTAAGTACAGCGCTTTATTATTCATTATGTTGGGCAAAACTCCATCCATTTACATCCATGCGCCAGTACGTGGTCAGTGTTTGTGAAGCTGTCAAACAGTCACTCATTTCATAGGTTGGGATAATACCGTGATGAAAGATGAGCTCACCACACAGCAGGTTGTCTACTAATCTAAAGGTTGTTGGTTCAATCCATGGATGTTCCACTCTGCAGGCCAAAGAATTCTTGTGCAAAAACCAGCCCATAACTGATGATGGACACATTGAGGAATAAAAAAATGAAAATAAAGTTCTCAACATTGAGACGTTCCCATCCTCTGTAATGTTATTTAAATAATCTCTTTATACGCATCCACAGTCCACTCTTGCTCATTAAGTCATTAAATTTGGAATCTCATTTTCATGAGTGGGCTTGTTTGGAGGGTGGGCATCATTACATATAAATTAGATTGCTGTGGGTTGCCAAGGAAGAGACCTATCTTTGGGGTTACCAGGCAGGGGAAGCAGTGTGTTGATGATGATGGTGATGGGAGGATGAGCAGAAGGGTTAGAAGATATGGAGTTGATTACTTTGGGTTGCCATGGCAGAGGAGACTAATACAGCAATAGCTAGCTGGTTCTTTCACTTGGCTGCAGTAGGAATGGGAGAATGATGAGTATCTAAAAATGAAGATTAGATTGGTTTCATTCTCTAGCTGTGCAAAACCATCTTCTAGCATGTGATGGCAGTTAACAAGGAAGTCTTTTGCTTGTTTAGGTTTTCCTCTCTATTGACCCTCTAGTTAGATGAATATTTGTACAACAAGCTATCTGGCTAAATGACATTCTCTCCCAGTTTTCTCATTTTCTTCTTTGGTGATTTCTTCCCTGTTCCTACCCTCCTCAAACGCTTAAGTTCTTGCTGTTTTCCCCCTTGACGCCCGTCGCCTCTGCCTCTTCATGTTTACCTACGGTGCTGTTCCCTCTGATTGTCTCTCCCAACAGTTGATGAGAGTGTTGATTGGTTAAAGGTGGTCTCTGAGGTGGGGTCAGCAGGGCTGGCAATGAGCCATCCTGCCTCACTGTGTCACAGCAGCCTGCAATCAGGCGAGCAGGATGAGACGGTGCCTGTGTAGACGCTCACCACTGTTAAGGGCCCACAGACACATGTGGTGCTTGAACACACAGAAAAGTGGGATTGAGTAAGAAGGAGGAAACAAGGAGGGAAAAGAGTCAGACACAATAAGGGAAGCAGAAAAATAAACAAGTGCATGATAGGACTGGAAAATAGTCAGCCACTGGAAGAAAGCAAAGAAACATAACAAGAAATGGGGAGTGGAGTGCAATAACATGAAATATTTGCCCATCTTCTGAATAATATCCAACCTCATCGATGTCCTGTGAGATAATAGCTGGCAGACAGGCACAACAAAATACAGATCATAGGGTCTCTCGTCTGCAGCTGTGTAATTAAGCAATATCACTGACAGACATGTATATAATAATATTACCGATGCCATCAAAGGCTGAGGCTTCATTTCCCTGACACACAAAGGAAGAGAAACACACATCAGTCATCCCTTTGATTTCCTCTCCACCTCCTCTGATTGACTGCAATCCTATCGCCAGAAGGAAAAGTGAGAGATAGAGCTCTTTATTATTATTCCTTTTAGTCCCAGGGGGGATTAACATAAAAAAAACCACAGGATTATCTTTCGGGGTTTTCTTAATTGAAGTTAATCAGAAGCAGTGTTTCTGCGTGTCACAGTTGTTGCCGGGGTGGGTTGGTCTTTGTTCTTCTCAAACACCTTTAAGATTCTTAATGAACCATTCTGACACTGTGACATGGGACCTCTCCTCTAGATCGGTGGTGACAGTTAATTACAGTCGGAGGGAGGGAAGTGTCTGGGAGACGGTGGCGCTACACTGGCATCGACCTGATCTGATAACTCGTCTCCAAAAGAATACGAATTCTGTAGCGATGTGGGTGTGCTTGTGTTCCTCTTTTTGATGAACTGAAATAGTTCAAAGAGAATATGAGAATATATGTGTACATAGAGTAACGTCCTGTGGCGGCACCTCTCTCTCACTGCATGCTTTCTTGAGGAAATTCAAATATTTCAAGGGGAGATAAGTTGTTTTATGCAGAGCAAACAATATAGAGATTAGGTTCTTGTTTTAACTGAAAATCTTTTGACGATTTATGTTTTTGTTTTGTTTTTTTGCTGAAATGTTAGCCGACGTTGAGGTGGAGTGGGGTCATGAAGCCTGATAAATTTAAGTTGGCAGCC